>NC_141698.1:765952264-766613314 GCF_964263255.1 Lissotriton vulgaris | reverse complement strand
GAGTAGGGGGCTCCGCTACCGCCGGCAATGTCAGACCCAGTTCTTGTTTGGTTCTAGCAATTTCTTTTGTAAGGACCCCCACTGCTGAGGAAAGATATGACAAGATGGACTTAGAGTATCTGGGCATTTTGGCTTTTTCCCCCTCATCCTCACAGGTCGGTGTTTTCTTACGCTTACCCATTGTTCGTGGTTGAGGTGTTGTTAGGGGGGTGGCCCCGCCCCGCCTCCTCCTGCCTCGGACTGCCAAAGACTGCCCCGCCCTTGTCCTGGGCTTCTCCCGGTTGCTCCTGCGTGCAACTAGCGAGGCGAGAGGCGTTCCGCTGTTTTCAGGCGCCTCCGGGCGCGTCTGCGGCATCACTGGCTATCCGGGGCAGCTGGGAGTTGTGGTTCTCCCGCTGCTGCCGGAGAGCTCATCCTGCGGTCAGAGCCGTTTCCCTCACGGCGGTCCTGGGGGCTGGGTGGTGGCCGTTGCCCTCATGGCATGCTGTGCTGCCAGGTGGGTGTGTGGCAGTGTCTCCCCCTGAGCGCTACGGCGCTCCGCTGTTTTCAAGCGCCTCCGGGCGCGTCTGCGGCGTCACTGGCTATCCGGGCAGCTGGGAGTTGTGGTTCTCCCGCTGCTGCCGGAGAGCTTGTCCTGCGGTCAGAGCCGTTTCCCTCACGGCGGTCCTGGGGGCTGGGTGATGGCCGTTGTCCTCACGGCGTGCTGTGCTGCCAGGTGGGTGTGTGGCAGTGTCTCCCCCTGAGCGCTACGGCGCTCCGCTGTTTTCAAGTGCGAGTCCAACCGAAAGCTTCCTTTGGGTCCGGAGTCTTATTTTCTGAATATTATTCCCAGTATATCTCCACCACAGTATGCCTATCCAGCGTCTGGGCTTACTGCCTTGTATCTCCTGACCCAGGGACCAGGGATCCATTCTCATCTCCTGGGGAAGTCACGCTCATCTCAGGATTGAGGAGGGGAGGAGGAGTGAGATGCGACTGCTTACTGCAAACCTTCAGCAGCCATCTTGCCTCAGCTGCCATAAATGGTGTTGAGTTTAAATCAGAATATGAAATAGGTGTTATACTTAGTTTAGTTTCCACTGAGTTAGTGGTACCTGAAACAACAAGGTTTGTGGAGCTTGCGAAGATGTGTGGTCCGGGTAGCATGTACTAATAGTAATTTTTATTGGTCTTGTGAATTCTGGCTTGGTAAGGGCAAGTGGCAATTTTGTGTAGGTTTGAGGTAGATTACTTTATTTGGTACTGTACTTTATGCGTAATAAATGAAGAATCAGTTCAATTCTGGCTGAATATGGACTTGTGGTGATGGTAGGAGGTAGCGGTTACCAAGACTTCATGACTAAGTGTCATTAATTACAGCTGCACAATATTGGTTGATTTAGTGTGTGTGAATGCAGCGATGATAAGTGGTGGAATGAGTTAGTGGCACCTGAAGGAACAAACAGCCAGATTCATCAAACCAAAATCCGCTCGCAAAGGTCCAGAATCTGAGAATCTGGCCCTTTGCGAGCGGTATTTTTGCATTTGGGATGCATCATCCCAAATGCAAAAATCGCAATTGTAGAAATTGCTACATTGCGATTATTTGCATTTAAGGAATCTCAATTTGAGATTCCTTAAATGCAATGCATGAACCATTTCAAAATTGTGAATTCGCAATCTGGGGCCGCTATTTACCGCGAAGTCTAACTACGTGGTAAATAGCAAAAACTTCGAAAAATGCACTTTAGTGCATTTTACTGAGTTGTATGTTACACACACATGTCCTTGGGACATGTGTGTGCGCAACACCCGTGTACATTACCATATCAGGGGTGCAACAGGGTGTCCTTTGGACACCCTGGCACCCTTGAAATTGCTTCTTTATTTGCGATTCGCTAATTGCTAATCACAAATAAGGAATAACTCCCCATTCATTCCTATGGGCCTTAAGGCCCATAGGAATGAATGGGAAAGCCATTCCTTATTTGCGATTAGCAATTAGCGAATCGCAAATAAGGAAGGAGTAGAAATCGCTAAAAATATTGCGATTTCTACATGCATCCCGTTTTGCGAGTCTTTAATAGCGATTCCTTAAAATTCGCTATTAAGGACTCGCAAAACATGACTTTGATGAATCTGGGGGAAAGTTCTGTGAAGTCTGCGATTATGCGTGGTCCAAGCAGGATGCATTGGTAGCAAAGTCTTTAAAATCAAATTTTTTAAATTAATGTTGGTTGTTCATTCACAGAAGTAAGTTGAACTATATCTCCAAAAAGTAGGTTATTTTTTTTTTGTAAATAAGTCATGTTATTCAACACGGTCATGTGTTGATGATTTCTGGTGCACTGAGTTAGTAATACCTTTGGCGCTGAGGTTGAACATACCCTGTGATGATACATGATTGGGGGGGGGGGGGGGGGAACAGTAATTGAAGTAATGTCTTCTGTCGATTGAATTCTGCATCAATTCCATTTAAAAGGAATAGTATGTTTCACTATAACAAAAGTGTTCACTCTTCTTGGTGATTATTTATGGTGGAGTGAGTAAGTAGTATCTTTGGCGCTGAGCTTGTACATTCCTTGCACAATGTAGATTGAAGGCAGTTGACACAGAGATAGACAAATGCTTTTTGTCAGTTATTTAAAGAAAATGTGAAGACATATAGTGGAATTCCCTCTGCATTAAATGAAGGCTGAATTTCCTACTGTTCAAACTTTAAGAAAATCTGAGGACATTGTGCAATTGTCTCTGTTTGAAATGTATTGAATGTTTTCTGTAGTGCTGGTGGTCTTGGTATCTTGTTGCTAACTGTACTCAGTGCTGAAATGATTGAAAGCTGTTGTGAGCACAGATACTGAAGAGAAATTTACATCCAAAGCTGATTTGAAGTTGTGAACCCTGCTGTCTGCAATGTAGATCGAAGGTACTACTTGACAGAAACATCGGTGAATGCTATTTTGTACCGTTAAAAGAATCTGAGGACATAGTACAATTGTTTCTGCTTTAAATAAATCGAGAGTAATATGTCATACTCTGTTTTAAGAATTTGTAGCATTCTTAAATGCACAAAGGCAAGCATTAAGTTTGATACAATGCTTAGGTCATGAATAATGAGAAATGTTATTTTCTTCAAGTGTCTTCACAACAAGCTTCTCCAGATAGCTCGTGGTATTCCAATTTGTTGTCATGTTCCACAGGTAGTATAAGTAAACGATGTAATGTAGCATTGAAAATGTTAACATTTGGTCATATTTTGGATATAAGGAACTTATTACAAATGTGCAACAAGGAAATGATGTTAAATATGGAACTATTCTACAAGAAATACAAACTGGAGAAATGACTGAACATGGCATAGAACTTTTACAGAGACCATTACTGTCATTTACAGGTAGTAGTTACCAAGAAGGTTTAATAAAGGGTCTGAACTTTGAATTACTTGAAGAATAATGGATAACCTCAGCCAAGAAAGCCAGGAAATGTGCCAATGTCCCACTGCCTTTGGCCGGGTTAGTAGCTACAACAGTAGGGCTTGATAAAGGGCCTTGACTTTTAATCAGAATATGACATTCAAGAATAATTGATAACCCCAGCCAAGAAAGGCAGTAAGTGTGCAAATTTCTTACTGCATTCAGCTGGGTTAGTTGTTACAACAAAAAGGCTCGATAAAGGGCCTGCACTTTGAATACGAATATGAAACAGAAGAATAGTTGATACCCATAGTCAAGAAAGGCTGCACGTAGGTTTGTGTGTGTAGATGATGTGTTGATTGAGTGGAAGATGAATAATGTAAAAAATAAGTAAGGCTGCAAGTGTGTAAATTAACCACTGCCTTTAGCAGGGAAGTAGTTACAAAAAAGGCTTGATAAAGGGCCATGACTTTGAATTAGAATATGAAATTCAAGAATAATTGATAACCCCAGCCAAGGAAGGCAGCAAGTAGGTGTGTGTCCATGTAGATTATGTGTTGATTGAGTGGAAGATAAAAAAGGTGAAAAATAAGAAAGGCTATAGATGCGCAAAGTACCCACTGCCTTGTGAGGGAAGTGGATATTTGGATTTCCAGTCCCTTACACAGACTGTGCATTGGATTCTGCTGTGGGAACTTGAGAAATGGGTAGCACATCTAAGCAACCAATGCAAGTGGACAAAGTACACACACTGTGTGATAGAAAGGATGCAATTAAGGTAGCAAGTGTGCACATTTCTTACTGCCTTTGGACGGGGTAGTTTTTACAACAAAGAAGCTTGATAAATGTCTAATGACTAATGTTAAGGACAGCAATGGTCCCGTTTCTTTTTTTTGATGAGGTTGATAAACTGTTTCACGTAACAGAAGAGTTGATCCAAATAAATGCATAGATATTTAGGTTTACCAAATTCAAGATCAATATGTGAGTATAGACTGTTTGCTGAAGATGCTGTTGCAGCAGTTGATGTGCTTGGTGCAGCAGGAAGTGGGTTTTCCTGCAATCTCTGTGTTGCAGCTCAAGGAAAGTTGTTGGGGTGCAAGTTGTTTATGTGTTGCACTATATTTGCTGTGCCAAAGGATTATTTTTTGGATTGATCACACCTTGAAAGAGTTGTTTGGCAAATTTTACAGGTTACTAGTGGTTGGTGTGTTTCAGTTAGTATGTGTCTGGACTTCGCTGGAATCTTTAAGGGACACATTAGGGCTTATATAATACAGAAATACTTTGCACTTAGTGATATCCAATTCTATTTTATGATGAACGGTTGAATTCTATATCTGCCTTTAGGAGTAGTACGAGGGTAGCATTTTAAAGTGTTGGACAGGTTACACTACATGTGTCCATGCAGGTAAAGAAAACTTAGCATGGTTATGCATGGGCACCTTCTCACACAAAACGTAGTATTCAGTATTCAGGATTATAAAAGCTTGCAATAGGAGTGAATGATGAGTTTATATATGTCAGTGAGAAAAGAAAACCAAGTACGCTTGTTTTACATTAGAGATATATAGACCTGAAAGAATATGCATGTCAATGCATGACATATTTTTTGAAGGTTATGTTATGTTATTGTTATAGGTATGGAAGAAAGCAGTGAAAGGGTGTTTAGAAACAATACTGTCCAGCTTAAAAAGTGCTCAATTGTTCTTTTTGTTGAGTGTAAACACCTTTTTTTGATTAGGACCATGGAATAGTGGTGTAACTATATCATAGATTCTATTGTCAAATATCTACCATAGTGATAGTGGAATTACCACTACTTTTTATAGTACAATTGAACAATCATATGTAGAGAGGCAGTATTGCTTCTTGACTTTCAAAGAGGCGGAAGATTTAAATTTATATTTCAACACCTAAACAAAATAGTTGTTGAATTTCAAAAAGAAAATTAAGTAGGAATGTTAGAGGAAGTCTGGTCCAACTCTAAAAGGATTGTGCAAACCGTGACAGCTGAAAGAAGTTTGTCTCTACATTACTTGTTAACATAATTCAGACACAACACTAGATTGCAGGAGTGTGCAAATGTCTACTCAGACATGTTGCATGCGATCATGTTACATAAAAAGATACATTTTTTATATATTTAACCAGTAAAAGGTAAGTAAGATTTACATTTGCTTTTAGAAAGTGAAGGTGGAGGTCATCTGCTGCAATCCAAACATTGGGCCTGTTGGGAAGCTAGTGAAAAGTAACTTGGTATTAAGATTGCATTTTTTAAAGGTCAATAGCTTTCTGAAATGAAAACTTTATATTTATTTACATGGTAAACATAGATTTTTTGTTCTGGGCGTTCTTTGGTCTTGAATATTATCGTTACCCTGGTGGGTGGGTACGTAAACACCATTTTTTGAGCACCACCAACCAATAGGATTATACACTGGATATATAGGCTTAGAGTGTTCCAAAATGTGGAGACCATACAGCAAACCCACAACTTGTATCATATTATTGTTTAAAGTCAAACATGATGTCTCCATTAGGTTTATTGGAATTGTCAGTCCAAAATTCTTAAGAAATATTACATTAGTAAAAATCTGGGCTACTGGATGCTGAGTTGGGTAGTATTCTGCAAACTGAAAAAATAATAACAAATGTATATGTTGAGCAAAATTCAAACCTAAATGTCATACCAATCATAGGTTTCAGAGTAGAGAATTTTAGTACACACATTGCTGGGAAATTGTTACTTAAAGATAAGTAACTGTAATAGGAATGAAAATTTACATACATTTGGTGTTGAGAGACATGTTTGAGAGGAAGGTATCGATTAGTTGTAAAAATATATGAAAGCACACAAGCTTCTAAAGAGGAACCAATATGTACATCATACGCTATTAGGTATAGTATACACAATATACATGTAGCAGAACGTGGTGTACCTGGTACAGGTTGTGAAGATTGATCACATTGTGAAGATTGATCACGTTGTAGAGATTGATCATGTGCTGGTGAATTTTCATTGGTTATGCTTCCTGCAAATTAATTATGAAAAAGTAACATTTCTTAAGGAAGAAATTAGTTTAACAACCTAACAGAAAAGTTTCTTAAACACAGTTAATACAAAATAACTTTCTTATATTAATGTAGTTTGAAAAATATGTTGTGTTTAGAAAGTTTAAGCGAGGGATACAGAGTACAGTCTATACAAATACAGAGGTAAGGTCTGTCAAATCGATGCAGTTTGAAAACATGACAGTTTAACAAAGGGCGCTCAGGCCCTGCAGTGATAGGCTTGGTTTTTATATTTAGAGTTTCTTGTGTGGATGGCACAGTTACTGTTGTAAGTCCAGTAGTAGCATGTACATGAGCAGTCTTGGTATACATAACTATCAAGAGTAACATTTTAATCATGGACAAACAATCACCATTACACTTTCAAAAAAGGCAGCAATTGCACTTAAAGACTTATCATGAAGTGGTGAAGTGTCGAAAACATGTATTTTGGCGAAAGCATGTTATATAAAGTTGTATGAGAGAGGGAAAATGGTTAGGTATCCCAAGACAAATAAAGGGCCAGTACAACACTGTAGTGTCAAAGTTATGAATGCAACAATTATTATGAATTAAATCTATGGTAATCTGAGGAGGCAAAACTTTCGTAGACCAACTAGAGCACAGAAAAAAAAACAACTATAGGTCACGTGAGAAAGCAAGAAATGTTAAGTCAGTGGAGGATTAAAAGGGAGCAAATATGATGATTACGAGAGAGTACGTATGTTAAAACACAAAGCACGTGGCGTAGTACAAAAATGCAACATATATATATTTATGAAAGCACAATATGTAAGAAAACAGGCCTGGGCCATGTGAGGCAGTAATAAATATTAAAATTCATGGGAGAAAAAAAAA
Organism: Lissotriton vulgaris; assembly: GCF_964263255.1. NCBI lineage: Eukaryota > Metazoa > Chordata > Amphibia > Caudata > Salamandridae > Lissotriton > Lissotriton vulgaris. Next base: position 766,606,010 of record NC_141698.1, on the reverse strand, counting down.
GGAAAATAGAGCTGGGAGAGACACATGACGCAGTAAAAAAATAATACTAATATGAATGCACAAATTATACCAACAGAGGCTAAAGCACGGGGTACAGTTCAAAAACAAGACACAGAAATTCATGGACGCACAATTTATTTAGAAAAGGCCTAATAGGGCCCGGTGACGCAGAAGGAAATATTACGATCAACCATATACGATCAATAACAATAGAGGCCCGGGAAGGCCACGTGAGGTAGCAATAAACATTAAAAGTCACGGGAGGATTAGGAGGGAGCAAATATGATGAAGCACAGAGCATGTGCCACAGAAAAGTAAAGCAAAACAGCTGGCAGGGGCATGTGACGCAGTAAAAAAAATAATACTAATATGAATGCACAAATTGGACCAATACAGGCTAAAGCACAGGGCACAGTTCGAAAATAGTACACAGAAATTCATGGATGCACAATTTATTTAGAAAAGGCCTAATAGGGCCCCTTGACGCAGAAGGAAATATTAAGATCAGCCATATATGATCAATAACAATAGAGGCCCGGGAAGGCCACGTGAGGTAGCCATAATTATTAAAAGTTACAGGACGATTAGGAGGGAAGATAAACGATGAAGTACAAAGCACATGGAGCAAAAAAATAAAGAAAAACAGAGCTGCGAGGGCCACATGACGCAGTCAAAAAATAATACTATTCTGAACGCACAATTTATAAGAATACAGGCTAAAGCACGTGACACTTCAAAAATACGACACAGAAATTGATGGACGCACAATTTATTTAGAAAAGGCCTAGTAGGGCCCCCGTGACGCAGAAGGAAATATTACGATCAACCATATACGATCAATAACAATAGAGGCCCGGGAAGGCCACGTGAGGTAGCAATAAATATTAAAAGTCACGGAAGGATTAGGAGGGAGCAAATACAATTAAGTACAAAGTATGTGTCGCACAAAAATAAAGCAAACCAGAGCTTCAAGGGCCACGTGACAGTAAAAAAAAAAAATACTATCATGCAGGTACAATATACAGCGGCTTCTCCTACCTTTGCTTTTGTCGTCTCTTGTCTTGTCTTCAAAGGCTGGGGCTTTGGCTGGGCCTGGGTGGGTGGGCGCGGGCGACGCCGGCACTGTGGCTATGATGGCCTGGCTGGAAGGCAGCAGCAGTTACACGAAGTCGAGTGTCATGAGTCCTCCTCCGCTCGAGCAAAAGTTTGTAGTACAATCGACAACGATGAGAGTCTGACTGACACCGCAGCGGAGGCAAAAGAGAGCGTGGTTAGGTCACTATCCGTTTTATATGGGAATCGCGGGGGCTGACCAAAGTAAGTCCAGGGTCGTTATTGGTAGCGTTGTTTGCGGTCTAGAAGAATGACGGACCTGGGGGACCTCCCATTGGCTAATGTATTGGGTTCCAGGCTTAGTAATAGCAAGAAAGGTACGTGGTGATATGTGGAAAAGTGTGGACGGGGGTGCACTGCGCAAGTGTGAGTGTGTGCACTAATAATTAACAACAGAGAGAGATGGGGCGGGGTTTTTATGTGCGCAGAGGCAGACCCAGAATCCGATCTCCAATGAGTGACAACTTGTAACTATTCTCGTAGCGCGCCTTGTCCTCTGATTTGACATGCGAGAGTGATTGCACCATAGTTTGTATAGCTAATCATTCTCAGCGCGTACTCGCGCATGCACTACGAATACGCTTCGACGTTACGTGTCGCATTAAAGCTTCCATGTTACATCATTTACGGCTCCCCGTACGCGAAAGGCGTGAATGTTTTTAATTGTTTAAAAACATATATTTATGCATGTAATGAACTTACTAACAGAATACATTATGTAGAATAGTTATGAAAATAGTTTTTTTAAACTTTAAACAATCGTATATTACTTTTAAAAGCAATTACACTAATCGCGGTGGAACATTATGTGTACTCGCATCCTAAGAGCACAGTACGCTCTGTGTAAGTGGATGCAAAGCCATGTGACTTTAAAAGATGGGATTTGATTGGTTCATAGTAGTTTGTATTCCAATTGTTGAAAGTTTCATCCCATTTTAATCATTCTACTTTGTCTTTCTAAGAAGAAGCATCTGTTCTGAGAATCCTGTCAAATAGAAGGAAGATCACCATAATAACAGCAATGGACTCATCTTCCAGCCATTCTTCAGAGGAATATTTCATTCCTGGAGAACCTCCATAGAAGAGGAAAGAAGCTCTAATTTGGCAATTTTTTACTTTTCCAGAAGGGCAAAAAAGGTTAATGCTCCAAAGGTAACCTGTAAAATTTGCCAAACAAGTCTTTCAAGGGGTGATCCATCTAAAATATACTCCTTTGGCACAGCAAATATGGCGCGACACACGAAGAACTTGCACCACAATAACTTTGCTCGAGCTGCAACACGGAGGTTGCAGGAGAACCCACCTGCTTCTGCACCAAGCACATCAACTACTGCAGCAGAATTTTCAGCAAGCAGTCCACACCCACAAATTGATCCTGATTTTGCTGACGTTAACATTGTATGCATTCATTGCAATAAACTTTTGTGTCATAGGGAACAGTCTATTGATGTGATCAAACGCAGGACGCAGGAGCATCGCTGTCTTTGAAATTAGGTTTTTTTTTTATTCTTTTGTTCCAGTTGGACACTTTTTGGGTTCCAGTTCCATTTTTCGGGTTTTAAAAAAAAACTTGTTGACAAAACACAAAAAAAAAGAAAACTAAAAACACAAAAAAACCCAGTTATTTTTATAACTACCTTCAGTGGTCAAAGAAAGAACTATATTTCTATGTTAATGTATAAAAGTTTGTCAGAATGAATGTGTAGTTCATAAATGAAAAAATGAAAACATAATTCTCGCCTCAGTGCCTACCCTAACGAGGGATCACACTCGGCAACTCTGGGCTTAAGCTTGCCTCATCTCTACAACGGCCCCCACAGACGCCGGGGATGCCTGGTTTCACCTTGGAGATGACGAGAAGGGACCATCTCACAGGGAAAGCTGGGACGGGTTCCCCAGTGGTCTTCAGCGCCAGGATGCTCCCAGGCAACAGTGCGCTTTACAAGTCCCACACATTTACATTTACATTTATATTTACATTACTAGTGTATGATGAATGTGAAAATGCAGATCTATAAGGAAGTGCTACAGCACACATCTATAAGGTGTTTACCTATGGTATACTGTAGTACCTCTGAAGCACTTGAATGCAACATATCCATATAAATATGTTACAAGTCTATGCTTCAAGTTGCACTGCTGATGAAACTGCCTGGGTGAATTTGTATGTGTTAGGGGTAGATATACAACCCCCTTGTGCTACTTTTAACACAGCTGTTACGTCACTTTTGTGATGCACTGGTAGTGTAAAAGATGTGCCATGGTGTGTAGAAGGTGCATCACATTATAAAGCCCTGCGCCAGAAGGAGGTGATATCACAGTACACAATAAGTATCATATCTCTGAGAATGTACCACTTATTGTACATCTGCTGATTAGTGTTATAATTTAGTGAATGGATTCTTTTAGAGTAGTGTACAGATAAGCACATAGTGATGTATTGTCAGTACAATACTGAAACAGAAGTGTGATAGTGTTTACTGGAAGTGTAAGGATACAAGTTGGGGAATTGAAAGTATAAAAGACAAGTTTGCGGGTGTATAGTAGACTACATGCATAGTCTATTGGGGTTTTCTCATGAACTACTGAACGGATTTACTCCATTTAACAAAAAGCAGAATCTGTACACCGAACTCTACCTCTCTGCTAAATTTGGTGTAATTACAAAACCGTATGCGTATGGTACGATGATAAAAAAACAATGTTAAAGGAATTATATAGAATTCAATTTTAATATATTGGAAAAAAATAATTAATAAAAAAGTATTTTTCAATTTAGTTTTGCTATTATTTTACATTAGGAATATGAAATATAATATAAAAATACAACACATATAAATATTTATATTAAGAATGTAAGAAATTGGTATAAAAAGAAATAAATATAATTATTAATGCATTTAATAATTATCATTTACAAAACTTTTGCAATTCACTGAAAGAACCATAAGTTTCACACCCGTTATAGTTAGGAATTAGCATTTAAAAAACCTTTGAAATTCACTGAAAAAACCATAGGTTTCAGCCACGTTATAGTTAGGAATTAGCATTTAAAAAACCTTAGAAATTCACTGAAAAAACCATAGGTTTCACAGATGTTATAGTTAGCTGGACATTTCACTCATACAAAACCATAGAAATTCCCCCGTTATAGTTAGTTTAGCTAACTATAACTTGCGCGCCTGCAATGCACTGCTGATGACATCACATATTACATCACTCATGACATGGTCAGTGACATCACTCATTACATCACTGATGACATCTCAAATGACATCACTGATGACAGCATCCTTGTGAAAGAGTGGCAGACCTGCTCTCAGTGTAATATAACACTTGATACACACATTCAAAAATAGAAACTAAAAGTTTCAAAATAAATTGAGATACCAATACCAGTTAGAACAACCTATTCAGTAATTCCAAAATCTACATACACATCCACTCATTCACCAATAGTTCTATATAGTCACTCATGCATGTACTCACTCATCATATGTACTCATACACCTATACATCCTGTTACACACCTACACTTATACATATAGTTATTCAAACACATACTCACACATGCAAATAAACATCCATTTACTTGCATATACAGCTCTACACACACCACTACACTTATTTCTACAGAAACGTACACATACTTACTCTCTTAAACAATCAGTTATAGAAACACATACTTATTTATACAGAAACACTTCCAATCTGTCACTTTCCTATATACTCACTTATATACATCAATACTCATATATACTAGTTTAAAACATATGTAGTTACTCATAACGATACTATTGAGACAGTCATTCACTCACTAACAAACCCATACACACAATCATCCTCCCATACAGTCCTGCACGCATGCTGTCTTCAATACACATACAGTGAGTCAGTCATTTATGCATCTATGCGCTAAGCAATACCCCCCACCAAACCATGCAGACACTCATACTGATACTCAAAAAAATAACTAATAACCCATATAGACACTCATGTAGCCACTCACCAACCCATGCAGCCACTTATACACAAAGTGAGACACTGATACAGATATTTAAATATTTAAACATTACTCGCTAATACATGCATTCACTAAGATACACTTAATAAGTCACTTATGCAATCATTTTTACAAAACAAATCCATTTAGACACTTATTTACCCATTTATTCTTCCATCGGCCTTTAGATATACATATATAAAAAATATTTATTTTTCAGAAAGACACACATTCACTGAATGATGTCATCAGTGATGTCAATTGACATGTCAGCAGGGATGTAATGAGTAATATCACTGACCATGTCATGAGTGATGTAATATGTGATGTCATCAGCAGTGCATTGCTGGCGCGCAAGTTTGAGTTAGCTGAACTAACTATAACGGGGGAATTTCTATGGTTTTGTATGAGTGAAATGTCTAGCTAACTATAACATTTGTGGAATCTATGATTTTTTCAGTGAATTTCTAAGGTTTTTTAAATGCTAATTCCTAACTATAACGTGTCTGAAACCTATGGTTTTTTCAGTGAATTTCAAAGGTTTTTTAAATGCTAATTCCTAACTATAACGGGTGTGAAACTTATGGTTTTTTCAGTGAATTGCAAAGGTTTTGTAAATGATAATTATTAAATGCATTAATAATTATATTTATTTATTTTTATACCAATTTCTTACATTCTTAATATAAATATTTATATGTATTGTATTTTTTACATTATATTTCATATTCTTAATGTAAAATAATAACAAAACTACATTGAAAAATATTGTTTTATTAATTATTTTGTTCCAATATATTAAAATTGAATTCTATATCATTCTTTTAACATTGTTTTTTTATCATCGTACCATACGCATACGCTAATGTAATTACACCAAATTTAGCAGAGAGGTAGAGTTCGGTTTACAGATTGTGCTTTTTGTTAAATGGAGTAAATCCGTTCAGTAGTTCATGAGAAAACCCCAATAGACTATGCATGTAGTCTACTATACACCCGCAAACTTGTCTTTTATACTTTCAATTCCCCAACCTCTATCCTTACACTTCCAGTAAACACTATCACACTTCTGTTTTCAGTATAGTACTGACAATACAGCACTATGTGCTTATCTGTACACTACTCTAAAAGAATCCATTCACTAAATTATAACACTAATCAGCAGATGTAGAATAAGTGGTACATTCCCAGAGATATGATACTTATTGTGTACTGTGATATCACCTCCTTCTGGCGCAGGCTTTATAATGTGATGCACCTTCTACACACCATGGCATCCTCACCTGGGAAGAGTTTTGTTATCTGATCTATTTATGCATCTATGCGCTAAGGAATACCCCCCACCAAACCATGCAGACACTCATACTGATACTCAAAAAAACAACTAATAACCCATATAGACACTCATGTAGCCACTCACCATCCCATGCAGCCACTTATACACAAAGTGAGACACTGATACAGATATTTAAATATTTAAACATTACTCGCTAATACATGCATTCACTAAGATACACCTAATAAGTCACTTATGCAATCATTTTTACAAAAAAATCCATTTAGACACTTATTTACCCATTTATTCTTCCATCGGCCTTTAGATATACATATATAAAAAATAATTATTTTTCAGAAAGACACACATTCACTGAATGATGTCATCAGTGATGTCATTTGACATGTCATCAGTGATGTAATGAGTAATATCACTGACCATGTCATGAGTGATGTAATATGTGATGTCATCAGCAGTGCATTGCTGGCGCGCAAGTTAGAGTTAGCTGAACTAACTATAACGGGGGAATTTCTATGGTTTTGTATGAGTGAAATGTCTAGCTAACTATAACATTTGTGAAACCTATGGTTTTTTCAGTGAATTTCTAAGGTTTTTGAAATGGTAATTCCTAACTATAACGTGTCTGAAACCTATGGTTTTTTTCTGTGAATTTCAAAGGTTTTTTAAATGCTAATTCCTAACTATAATGGGTGTGAAACTTATGGTTTTTTCAGTGAATTGCAAAGGTTTTGTAAATGATAATTATTAAATGCATTAATAATTATATTTATTTATTTTTATACCAATTTCTTACATTCTTAATATAAATATTTATATGTATTGTATTTTTTACATTATATTTCATATTCCTAATGTAAAGTAATAACAAAACTACATTGAAAAATATTTTTTTATTAATTATTTTGTTCCAATATATTAAAATTGAATTCTATATCATTCCTTTAACATTGTTTTTTTTATCATCGTACCATACGCATACGCTAATGTAATTACACCAAATTTAGCAGAGAGGTAGAGTTCGGTTTACAGATTGTGCTTTTTGTTAAATGGAGTAAATCCGTTCAGTAGTTCATGAGAAAACCCCAATAGACTATGCATGTAGTCTACTATACACCCGCAAACTTGTCTTTTATACTTTCAATTCCCCAACCTCTATCCTTACACTTCCAGTAAACACTATCACACTTCTGTTTTCAGTATAGTACTGACAATACATCACTATGTGCTTATCTGTACACTACTCTAAAAGAATCCATTCACTAAATTATAACACTAATCAGCAGATGTACAATAAGTGGTACATTCCCAGAGATATGATACTTATTGTGTACTGTGATATCACCTCCTTCTGGCGCAGGGCTTTATAATGTGATGCACCTTCTACACACCATGGCATCCTCACCTGGGAAGAGTTTTGTTATCTGATCTATTTATGCATCTATGCGCTAAGCAATACCCCCACCAAACCATGCAGACACTCATACTGATACTCAAAAAAACAACTAATAACCCATAAAGACACTCATGTAGCCACTCACCAACCCATGCAGCCACTTATACACAAAGTGAGACACTGATACAGATATTTAAATATTTAAACATTACTTGCTAATACATGCATTCACTAAGATACACCTAATAAGTCACTTATGCAATAATTTTTACAAAAAAATCCATTTAGACACTTATTTACCCATTTATTCTTCCATCGACCTTTAGATATACATATATAAAAAATAATTATTTTTCAGAAAGACACACATTCACTGAATGATGTCATCAGTGATGTCATTTGACATGTCATCAGTGATGTAATGAGTAATATCACTGACCATGTCATGAGTGATGTAATATGTGATGTCATCAGCAGTGCATTGCCGGCGCGCAAGTTAGAGTTAGCTGAACTAACTATAACGGGGGAATTTCTATGGTTTTGTATGAGTGAAATGTCTAGCTAACTATAACATTTGTGAAACCTATGGTTTTTTCAGTGAATTTCTAAGGTTTTTTAAATGGTAATTCCTAACTATAACGTGTCTGAAACCTATGGTTTTTTTCTGTGAATTTCAAAGGTTTTTTAAATGCTAATTCCTAACTATAACGGGTGTGAAACTTATGGTTTTTTCAGTGAATTGCAAAGGTTTTGTAAATTATAATTATTAAATGCATTAATAATTATATTTATTTATTTTTATACCAATTTCTTACATTCTTAATATAAATATTTATATGTATTGTATTTTTTACATTATATTTCATATTCTTAATGTAAAGTAATAACAAAACTACATTGAAAAATATTTTTTTATTAATTATTTTGTTCCAATATATTAAAATTGAATTCTATATCATTCCTTTAACATTGTTTTTTTTATCATCGTACCATACGCATACGCTAATGTAATTACACCAAATTTAGCAGAGAGGTAGAGTTCGGTTTACAGATTGTGCTTTTTGTTAAATGGAGTAAATCCGTTCAGTAGTTCATGAGAAAACCCCAATAGACTATGCATGTAGTCTACTATACACCCGCAAACTTGTCTTTTATACTTTCAATTCCCCAACCTCTATCCTTACACTTCCAGTAAACACTATCACACTTCTGTTTTCAGTATAGTACTGACAATACATCACTATGTGCTTATCTGTACACTACTCTAAAAGAATCCATTCACTAAATTATAACACTAATCAGCAGATGTACAATAAGTGGTACATTCCCAGAGATATGATACTTATTGTGTACTGTGATATCACCTCCTTCTGGCGCAGGGCTTTATAATGTGATGCACCTTCTACACACCATGGCATCCTCACCTGGGAAGAGTTTTGTTATCTGATCTATTTATGCATCTATGCGCTAAGCAATACCCCCACCAAACCATGCAGACACTCATACTGATACTCAAAAAAACAACTAATAACCCATAAAGACACTCATGTAGCCACTCACCAACCCATGCAGCCACTTATACACAAAGTGAGACACTGATACAGATATTTAAATATTTAAACATTACTTGCTAATACATGCATTCACTAAGATACACCTAATAAGTCACTTATGCAATAATTTTTACAAAAAAATCCATTTAGACACTTATTTACCCATTTATTCTTCCATCGACCTTTAGATATACATATATAAAAAATAATTATTTTTCAGAAAGACACACATTCACTGAATGATGTCATCAGTGATGTCATTTGACATGTCATCAGTGATGTAATGAGTAATATCACTGACCATGTCATGAGTGATGTAATATGTGATGTCATCAGCAGTGCATTGCCGGCGCGCAAGTTAGAGTTAGCTGAACTAACTATAACGGGGGAATTTCTATGGTTTTGTATGAGTGAAATGTCTAGCTAACTATAACATTTGTGAAACCTATGGTTTTTTCAGTGAATTTCTAAGGTTTTTTAAATGGTAATTCCTAACTATAACGTGTCTGAAACCTATGGTTTTTTTCTGTGAATTTCAAAGGTTTTTTAAATGCTAATTCCTAACTATAACGGGTGTGAAACTTATGGTTTTTTCAGTGAATTGCAAAGGTTTTGTAAATTATAATTATTAAATGCATTAATAATTATATTTATTTATTTTTATACCAATTTCTTACATTCTTAATATAAATATTTATATGTATTGTATTTTTTACATTATATTTCATATTCTTAATGTAAAGTAATAACAAAACTACATTGAAAAATATTTTTTTATTAATTATTTTGTTCCAATATATTAAAATTGAATTCTATATCATTCCTTTAACATTGTTTTTTTTATCATCGTACCATACGCATACGCTAATGTAATTACACCAAATTTAGCAGAGAGGTAGAGTTCGGTTTACAGATTGTGCTTTTTGTTAAATGGAGTAAATCCGTTCAGTAGTTCATGAGAAAACCCCAATAGACTATGCATGTAGTCTACTATACACCCGCAAACTTGTCTTTTATACTTTCAATTCCCCAACCTCTATCCTTACACTTCCAGTAAACACTATCACACTTCTGTTTTCAGTATAGTACTGACAATACAGCACTATGTGCTTATCTTTACACTACTCTAAAAGAATCCATTCACTAAATTATAACACTAATCAGCAGATGTACAATAAGTGGTACATTCCCAGAGATATGATACTTATTGTGTACTGTGATATCACCTCCTTCTGGCGCAGGGCTTTATAATGTGATGCACCTTCTACACACCATGGCATCCTCACCTGGGAAGAGTTTTGTTATCTGATCTATTTATGCATCTATGCGCTAAGCAATACCCCCCACCAAACCATGCAGACACTCATACTGATACTCAAAAAAACAACTAATAACCCATATAGACACTCATGTAGCCACTCACCAACCCATGCAGCCACTTATACACAAAGTGAGACACTGATACAGATATTTAAATATTTAAACATTACTCGCTAATACATGCATTCACTAAGATACACCTAATAAGTCACTTATGCAATCATTTTTACAAAAAAAATCCATTTAGACACTTATTTACCCATTTATTCTTCCATCGACCTTTAGATATACATATATAAAAAATATTTATTTTTCAGAAAGACACACATTCACTGAATGATGTCATCAGTGATGTCATTTGACATGTCATCAGTGATGTAATGAGTAATATCACTGACCATGTCATGAGTGATGTAATATGTGATGTCATCAGCAGTGCATTGCTGGTGTGCAAGTTAGAGTTAGCTGAACTAACTATAACGGGGGAATTTCTATGGTTTTGTATGAGTGAAATGTCTAGCTAACTATAACATTTGTGAAACCTATGGTTTTTTCAGTGAATTTCTAAGGTTTTTAAATGGTAATTCCTAATAATAACGTGGCTGAAACCTATGGTTTTTTCAGTGAATATATATATATATATATATATATATATACATACATACATACATATATATATATATATATATATATATATATATATATATATATATATATATATATATATATATACAACGCGTTTCACCACACAAAGTGGCTTGATCGCGTGAATCCCGTGCAAAACCTTCACCACATTTGTAATGCTCGGGAACATAAACATAGAAATGGGACTGCAGTCCCTATTTTACACATGCAAAGTTAATGTAGTAGTACTGTCAAGTAACAAGAATATCAGCGGTGTCCTAATGCCCAAAGACATGTTACAAGAATAATCAAAACAATGATCAAACAATAACAGTTACGTATGTCAGTGAATAAATTCATATTTCAAGATCGCTAAACCCATACACAGGCATTAATGTCACAGTCTTACATATAAATGAAATGTCTATGCAGTCATTACCGTATACCAGAAATCTTGAAACACAGATCATAGCTCTGTCTATAAGCGTAATAAGTAGCCGGACGGACCTAAAGTTGCTTGGTAACACCCCTTGGACCACATCATCACTGAGTCCCGCCCCCTCTTGAAACTGCCGCATCAGGCGCAAGTGTCAACAGTGGGTCATGCAATAAAGTTCACAATATCACATGTGCATAGCTTTGCCAAAAAAAGTGCCCACAATGCAAGGATAAGAAGTAAAACAAATCATGTCGTACTCCTCCCGGGTATCTCCGTGTTGGCCAGTGCCAAAATCGAATGTAGCCATAATCATGATAGCCTGACAATCCAAATGATCAATGAATCATGGAGAAACATCAATGATATTGAAAAAGCAACAACAGCACCAGTACTGGCCAGTGCCAGACTGTGATAGAAAATTACTAATGGTAGTGGAACGGATGGAAAATCCGGAGGCCAGCTATCCTCCCTGAACACACTCAGCAGTAAGAGGGTCAATAAAGTAAAGTCCAGGCATGTGTATGTTACCCGTAGTATTGAAGTAGTAAAAGGTAAGTGCAAAAAACGTCCTTGTGCTCGTGATTGATAGAAGAAAAGAAAGGCAGAAAAAGCCAGTGACAGGTGAGTGCAGGTGACTTGGGACCCACTTTTCCCTCCTACAAAGAAAATATAAAAAAGAAGTTAAAAATAGGCAGAAAAAGCAGCTCAGCCATTGCAAAATACATATCAATGGAACAAACAGGACACACAATTATAAAAAACATATAACGTCATTGTCAATTTGACATGGAGGAAATTGAGCAGAACCACATGCATGTCCCAACCAGTATTCTTTTAGATGGACTGATAATTCTTCTTCTTGGTTGAGACCCCCCTGGTGCCTTAGTCTGGAAGTCTATGATCATCTTCGACTCCCTCTATCTCAGAGTGAGGACCCAGTTCCCTCTCCTAGGCTTTTTGATGATCTGTTAAAGGATGATGTAACTGAGATCTCTGGTGTTGGAAAAATGTTGCTCCCTGAAATGGCGTGCCACAGGGTATTTAGGGTCAAAATTGGTAATGGCTCGGGTTTGCTCCAAAATACGCTTTTTGGGCATACAAGTGGTACTGTCACTGTACCACTTGTTACAGGTACAGACAATGGCGTAGACCCCGAAAGTGGAACTACATGTCAAAAATTGGGCGATGGTTTTAGTAATCCCATTGTAGCAAACCTGTTTATGACTTTTGCTGTGGGCGCAGGCTTTACAGTGTCCACACGGAAAAAAACAGTTGAGGCCCTGTATGTTAGATGGGGGGTGTGGTATAATTTCACTGTGTATTAGCATATCTCTGTTGTTACTACTCCACCGGTAAGTGATACTGGGTTTCTCCGGGAGACCTTTCCCAATCACACTGTCCGACCTCAGTACCCCCCAGTGTTTTACAATGATTTTCTTAATAGCCTGGGCATCTGAACTAAAAGTGAGGACCAATCTGGTGGTGTCATTCTCATTGTTGATGTCAGTGGAATTTTCAGCCAGGGTCTGTCTCCTCTCTACCTTACTTGCTCTTTCAAGAGCTTTTTTTCAGCACACAGTTAGGGTAGCCCCTATCCCTGAACCTCTCCAGGATAACCTCACTCTCCAAAACATACGCCTGAGTGGTGTTACAATTGCGTTTTGCCCTCAGCAGTTCCCAGTACGGAATTGACCATTTAAGGTTGTCAGGGCGACTGCTGAGGGCATTCAAAATGCTGTTCCCAGCAGACGCTTTGCGGTGTAAGGATGTATGTACTTTGTTGTTTTTAATCTCCAACTTGACATCAAGATATTTCTGTCTTGCTCATGGTTCCACTAAGGACTATATTGCGATCATTGTTATTTAACTTTCTGAGGAAAATGTCAGCCTCATCAGTTGACCCTTTCCATACAATGAATAAATCGTCGATGTAGCGAAGCCACATCGACATGTTTTTGAAATCTTAGTGAAAAATGGGATCAGACCGTATGTTTTCCTCCCAGTTTCCCATAAACAGATTGGCGAAACTGGGAGAAAAACATAACCCCGTGGCTCAGCCATTGACCTCTCGGTAAAGGTTGCCATTAAACAGAAATATATTGTTACTCAAACAATACTCCATCATGTCAAGTAACATCAGTGTGTGTTCACGAAACCTGATATGTCTGTTGGCCAGATACCAACCAACATGCCTCTAGTCCCTGCTGATGATCAATGATTGTATATGTTTCCTTGACTCAGTTCCCCCCCATATCAGAAGAAGTCTTCCTTGCCCTGCTCAACAAAGTCTCCTCTGGTTCCCCCACAGACTGCTGCCCTCCCGCGATTCTCCGGGCTGCCTTTTCGGCTTGCCCCGTCCTTCCGCTGGCCCTCCTGAACAGCTCCCTTCTGCTCGGTGAGGTCCCCAGCCAGTTTAAGAACGCGGAGGTAGTACCCATATTAAAGAAACCCAACGCTGACCCCACGGTTATGGGCAACTTCCGTCCCATTTCCCTCCTTCCTTACCTAAGCAAAGTACTTGAGGCATATGTAACCAGCGTCCTCAGCTCCTTTATTGAGGACTCCAACTTCCTAGACTCTCAGCAAGCAGGGTTTAGACCCGCCCACTCGACAGAGGCGGTCATCCTCTCTGTAATGGAGGAACTTCGTAGAGGCGCTGATTCCAACATTAGCCAAGCCTTGATTCTCTTGGATTTGTCGGCGGCCTTTGACACGGTCGACCACACCATCCTGGTCGACCGTGTCAAAGAGGCGGGCATCAGAGGGACGGCCCTTAATTGGGTCCGCTCCTTCCTGACGAACCGCCACCAATCTGTCCGACTCTCCCAATTCTCGGCGGACAGGAAGAAGCTCACCTGCGGTGTGCCGCAGGGGTCGTCCTTGTCCCCACTCCTTTTTAATCTGTACCTCACCCCCCTGATCCGCTCCCTCCGGGGAAGGAATGTCACTGCATTTAATTATGCAGATGACATTCAGCTCATTTTCAATCTCGACTCCTCGGATGAAGCAGCTCAGGACTTCCAGTCTACCCTCTGCCATATCAGCAATTGGATGGGCGCTCACCATCTCAAACTTAATCCCGACAAGACGGAGCTTGTTCTTGTCGGAGGCCCATCCAACCCCTGGAATTCCACCTTCTGGCCCCTTTCCCTTGGCCCCTCTCCTTGTCCTGCTGACAAGGTAAAAAGCCTGGGGGTCTACATCTCACACGATCTCTCCATGAAACATCAGGTCAGTGCCACAGTGTCCTCTTGCTTTTTCCAGCTTAGGAAAATTCGTAAAATAGCCCATTTTTTGACTACCGAAGCTCTCACCCTGGTGTTGCTGGCATTAGTCATCTCTCGGATCGACTATGCCAACGCCCTGTATGCAGGTATCCCACAATATCAAATTAAAAGACTTCAGCTAATACAGAATCAGGCAGCCCGCCTGATTTACCATCAACCAAAACATCATCACGTCCGTCCTCTGCTCAAAGCCCTTCATTGGCTTCCTGTATCGGAGCGTTGTAAGTTCAAACTAGGCTGTTTGACCCACAAATCCTTGGCCGGCATCGATCCCTCCTTCATTTCCTCTCTTCTGCACCCCTATTTCCCCCCCAGACACCTCCGATCTTCTCACCATGCGCTCCTCCAGACACCTAGGTTTAAGCGCAAAAAACACGGAGGTCTCAGATTCTCCTTTCTGGCCCCCTCACTCTGGAACTCTCTCCCGCTGGAACTTAGACTCTCCTCTTCTTACCCTCACTTTAGGTCTCTCCTTAAAACCCACCTTTTCCGCAGCGTCTACACATAATCTTCTTTTTTCTCCCCTACATGCCTCCCGTTGAATTAGTGAACAGCGCCAAGAAACCGTCCGGTGTAAGTTGCGCTATATAAGTCTTTTTTACATTACATTACATTACATTACATAGGCTCTGTACGTCAAGCGTTATGAACATAGAGTCAATGGCACATTCCAAAGTATCTATCTTGTTCAAGAAATCTTTGGTGTCTCTCACGTAGCTGTCTAATGTGGTAACAGACTCCCTAAGGAAATGATCAATGTATTTGGACACCCATTCTGATGCACTCCCCCTCGATGACACTATGGGTCTGCCTGGTGGTCTGGTGGCATGCTTGTGAACCTTGGGTAGGAAGTACAATACTTGGAGTACCAGATAATCGCATTTCAGATAACAAAACTCTTCCCAGGTGAGGATTCCCTTGTCCCTCCATTCTAGTAAGAGTTCCCAAATGGTGATGATACTTTGGCTATATCTCTCTGAGTTCACAGGCTCATAGAATGACACGTCAGCCAACTGTCTGTTGGCCTCCTCTAAATATTGTTCCCGGTCAAGAATAACAACATTGCCTCCTTTATCCGCAGGACGGACAACAATACTGTTGTCCTCCATGAGTGATATAAGAGCCTTTCTTTGTGTGTAGGTAAGATTGCATTCACCCTTCTATTTGAATTTGTGTTGTTTGTGTCTGTGGTCACTTGTGAAACGTATCTATGTTGTCATGAGGTAAAACCGGTGTAAAAATGGATTTGGGTTGCTGTGTCTTCTTGCCTGAGAGCACGCTGATTTACTCATTTCTTTGGAAATGTTGAACTGCCGGTTTTCTCAGCCGGCGTGCACACCACTCTTCATGGGTCCTAAGTGGTCCAGAAGAAGTAACTTGGTGTATGGATATATATGACAAAGGCAGTGGCCGAAACGCGTCTGGTGCTCTGAGGGTCTAAAATAAAATCTTTGATCCTCCTCCCGTGAGTGCTGTTTCTTCTTTGGGGAAGACGGGAAGAAAGCAGCGACGATATATACATATATATATATATTTATACACAAGAAAAAAGAGGGGTGCCTTAGTGAACAGGTCTCACCAACAGGAATAGCGCACACCATCGTCGGCAGTCACTAGCAAGCACAGCATGACCTCCCACCTTCATGCGCAGCCAAACGCGTTTCGAGGAAGATGCTCTTCGTCAGTGGCCAAAAAGAGAATGCGGAAGTGGTAACGGATGCAACCATATTTAATTTGTTAATCAGAGTCCCCCCCCATTGGGCGCATGGCATCAAGGTAAGTGTAGTCCATTAAATTGTTGCCTGGGCTCAAGGTTGAAATACACACCCCAGTGGGTCCTGCCCACCTCTGCAAAATTTTAAAATAGAGTCTCCAGCATTTTAATTTCTATATCTCCCCAAGTGGGCGAAGGAGAGTGTGAATGCCATCCAGCTTCCCATAGTATCCAGGCGATGAGGCTTCCTGTAGACCAGCCTGTGCTTGCGGTTGCGTGCACTCGAGCCGCCAGATCAGCAGCAGGACCTGTTCGCGGCCGGACCAGCCGATATAAACAAGACAAAAAGGGGTGCCTCAGTGAACAGGTCTCACCAACAGGAATAGCGCACACCATCGCCGGCAGTTACTAGCACAGCATGACCTTCCACATACATGTGCAGCCAAACGCGTTTTGAGGAAGATGCTCTTCGTCAGTGGCCAAAAAGAAAATGCAGAAGTGGTAACAGATGCAACCATATTTATTTTGTTAATGAGAGTCCCGCCCCATTGGGCGCATGGCATCGTGGTAAGTGTAGTTCATTAAATTGTTACCTGGGTTCTAGGTTGAAATGCACATCCCAGTGGGTCCTGCCCACCTCTGCAAAATGTTAAAATAGAGTCTCCAGCATGTTAATGTCTATATCTCCCCAAGTGGGCGAAGGAGAGAGTGAATGCCAGCCAGCTTCCCATAGTATCCCGGCGATGAGGCTTCCTGTAATCCAGCCTATGCCTGCCGTTGCGTGCACTTGGAGCCGCCAGATCAGCAGCGGGACCTGTTTGCGGCCAGACCAGCCGCTATAAACAAGAAAAAAAAAAAAAATATATATATATATATATATATATATATATATATATATATATATATATATATATATATATATATATATATATATTCACTGAAAAAAACATAGGTTATAGACCATATATAGTTAGGGATTCGCATTTACAAAACCTTAATTTACTCGCACAAAACCATAGAAATTCGCATATATAGTTAGTTGCAATAACTATATATCGCGCACCCGCAATCCACTGCTGATGATGTCACATATTACATCATTCTTGACATGGTCAGTGACATCACTGATGACATCGCTGTTGACAACTCAAATGACATCACTGACAACATCACTGATGACATCATTCATGTGATAATACGATGAAACTCTTCAGACTCTAATATAACCTTAGATACACTCTGTGTAAACAGACATTCACAGATTGTCATTCATCCATGGAGTTACTCATACACCTAGTCAGTCATGCAAAGAATCAATCACACCTCCATTTCCTCAACTCTACAGTTATACACACCTTACATATTCAAACATATTCTTACACATATTTACTCTCTTATACAATCAATGATACAAGTTTTCAATGATCTATGCAGCCACTCACACATTCACTGGCTCTTATGCACAGTTATTTATATATGTCAACTCTCACATGTAC
Source organism: Lissotriton vulgaris (assembly GCF_964263255.1). Lineage (NCBI taxonomy): Eukaryota > Metazoa > Chordata > Amphibia > Caudata > Salamandridae > Lissotriton > Lissotriton vulgaris. The sequence continues at coordinate 766,587,771 of NC_141698.1, read as the reverse complement.
TGTGTTTTACATATGTACTTACTTTGACATGTAGCACTGAGAAATCCATTCACTCACCAATACACTCATGCAGACAGTCAACCACCCATACAGCTGTTTCCACATGCACTTTTGAACCCATACATCTAGTGAATCAACTGCTCATACATCTATGCACAGAGTCACACGCCTCCCAGCCACCCACACACACACTCAGTCTCCCATACAAATACTTGGGCAACTAATCAATAACCCATATAGTTACTCATATAGCTACTGATCAACACATGCAGCAGTTTACAGAACAACAGACATAATCATGCACAAATTAAGACAGTTTAGTCACTAACCCATGCACTCAGTGAGACACATTAAATCACTCACTCATACAGTCAGTCATGCACCTACTAAATCCTTCATCCAGACACTTATACATCCACTCATTCTTCAATATGTAAGACATATTTTAACTTTACAGAAACATACAGTCACTGGGTGTTGTGTAATTACACCAAATTTAGCAGAGAGGTAGAGTTCGGTTTACAGATTGTGCTTTTTGTTAAATGGAGTAAATCCGTTCAGTAGTTCATGAGAAAACCCCAATAGACTATGCATGTAGTCTACTATACACCCGCAAACTTGTCTTTTATACTTTCAATTCCCCAACCTCTATCCTTACACTTCCAGTAAACACTATCACACTTCTGTTTTCAGTATAGTACTGACAATACAGCACTATGTGCTTATCTGTACACTACTCTAAAAGAATCCATTCACTAAATTATAACACTAATCAGCAGATGTACAATAAGTGGTACATTCCCAGAGATATGATACTTATTGTGTACTGTGATATCACCTTCTTCTGGCGCAGGGCTTTATAATGTGATGCACCTTCTACACACCATGGCATCCTCACCTGGGAAGAGTTTTGTTATCTGATCTATTTATGCATCTATGCGCTAAGCAATACCCCCCACCAAACCATGCAGACACTCATACTGATACTCAAAAAAACAACTAATAACCCATATAGACACTCATGTAGCCACTCACCAACCCATGCAGCCACTTATGCACAAAGTGAGACACTGATACAGATATTTAAATATTTAAACATTACTCGCTAATACATGCATTCACTAAGATACACCTAATAAGTCACTTATGCAATCATTTTTACAAAAAAAATCCATTTAGACACTTATTTACCCATTTATTCTTCCATCGACCTTTAGATATACATATATAAAAAATATTTATTTTTCAGAAAGACACACATTCACTGAATGATGTCATCAGTGATGTCATTTGACATGTCATCAGTGATGTAATGAGTAATATCACTGACCATGTCATGAGTGATGTAATATGTGATGTCATCAGCAGTGCATTGCTGGTGCGCAAGTTAGAGTTAGCTGAACTAACTATAACGGGGGAATTTCTATGGTTTTGTATGAGTGAAATGTCTAGCTAACTATAACATTTGTGAAACCTATGGTTTTTTCAGTGAATTTCTAAGGTTTTTTAAATGGTAACTCCTAATAATAACGTGGCTGAAACCTATGGTTTTTTCAGTGAATATACATACATATATATATATATATAAAGTGGCTTGATCGCGTGTATCCCGTGCAAAACCTTCACCACATTTGTAATGCTCGGGAACATAAACATAGAAATGGGACTGCAGTCCCTATTTTACACATGCAAAGTTAATGTAGTAGTACTGTCAAGTAACAAGAATATCAGCGGTGTCCTAATGCCCAAAGACATGTTACAAGAATAATCAAAACAATGATCAAACAATAACAGTTACGTATGTCAGTGAATAAATTCATATTTCAAGATCGCTAAATCCATACACAGGCATTAATGTCACAGTCTTACATATAAATGAAATGTCTATGCAGTCATTACCGTATACCAGAAATCTTGAAACACAGAGCATAGCTCTGTCTATAAGCGTAATAAGTAGCCGGACGGACCTAAAGTTGCTTGGTAACACCCCTTGGACCACATCATCACTGGGTCCCGCCCCCTCTTGAAACTGCCGCATCAGGCGCAAGTGTCAACAGTGGGTCATGCAATAAAGTTCACAATATCACATGTGCATAGCTTTGCCAAAAAAAGTGCCCACAATGCAAGGATAAGAAGTAAAACAAATCATGTCGTACTCCTCCCGGGTATCTCCGTGTTGGCCAGTGCCAAAATCGAATGTAGCCACAATCATGATAGCATGACAATCCAAATGATCAATGAATCATGGAGAAACATCAATGATATTGAAAAAGCAACAACAGCACCAGTACTGGCCAGTGCCAGACTGTGATAGAAAATTACTAATGGTAGTGGAACGGATGGAAAATCCGGAGGCCAGCTATCCTCCCTGAACACACTCAGCAGTAAGAGGGTCAATAAAGTAAAGTCCAGGCATGTGTATGTTACCCGTAGTATCGAAGTAGTAAAAGGTAAGTGCAAAAAACGTCCTTGTGCTCGTGATTGATAGAAGAAAAGAAAGGGAGAAAAAGCCAGTGACAGGTGAGTGCAGGTGACTTGGGACCCACTTTCCCCTCCTACAAAGAAAATATAAAAAAGAAGTTAAAAATAGGCAGAAAAAGCAGCTCAGCCATTGCAAAATACATATCAATGGAACAAACAGGACACACAATTATAAAAAACATATAACGTCATTGTCAATTTGACATGGAGGAAATTGAGCAGAACCACATGCATGTCCCAACCATTATTCTTTTAGATGGACTGATAATTCTTCTTCTTGGTTGAGACCCCCCCGGTGCCTTAGTCTGGAAGTCTATGATCATCTTCGACTCCCTCTATCTCAGAGTGAGGACCCAGTTCCCTCTCCTAGGCTTTTTGATGATCTGTTAAAGGATGATGTAACTGAGATCTCTGGTGTTGGAAAAATGTTGCTCCCTGAAATGGCGTGCCACAGGGTATTTAGGGTCAAAATTGGTAATGGCTCGGGTTTGCTCCAAAATACGCTTTTTGGGCATACAAGTGGTACTGTCACTGTACCACTTGTTACAGGTACAGACAATGGCGTAGACCACGAAAGTGGAACTATATGTCAAAAATTGGGCGATGGTTTTAGTAATCCCATTGTAGCAAACCTGTTTATGACTTTTGCTGTGGGCGCAGGCTTTACAGTGTCCACACGGAAAAAAAACAGTTGAGGCCCTGTATGTTAGATGGGGGGTGTGGTATAATTTCACTGTGTATTAGCATATCTCTGTTGTTACTACTCCACCGGTAAGTGATACTGGGTTTCTCCGGGAGACCTTTCCCAATCACACTGTCCGACCTCAGTACCCCCCAGTGTTTTACAATGATTTTCTTAATAGCCTGGGCATCTGAACTAAAAGTGAGGACCAATCTGGTGGTGTCATTCTCATTGTTGATGTCAGTGGAATTTTCAGCCAGGGTCTGTCTCCTCTCTACCTTACTTGCTCTTTCAAGAGCTTTTTTTCAGCACACAGTTAGGGTAGCCCCTATCCCTGAACCTCTCCAGGATAACCTCACTCTCCAAAACATACGCCTGAGTGGTGTTACAATTGCGTTTTGCCCTCAGCAGTTCCCAGTACGGAATTGACCATTTAAGGTTGTCAGGGCGACTGCTGAGGGCATTCAAAATGCTGTTCCCAGCAGACGCTTTGCGGTGTAAGGATGTATGTACTTTGTTGTTTTTAATCTCCAACTTGACATCAAGATATTTCTGTCTTGCTCATGGTTCCACTAAGGACTATATTGCGATCATTGTTATTTAACTTTCTGAGGAAAATGTCAGCCTCATCAGTTGACCCTTTCCATACAATGAATAAATCGTCGATGTAGCGAAGCCACATCGACATGTTTTTGAAATCTTAGTGAAAAATGGGATCAGACCGTATGTTTTCCTCCCAGTTTCCCATAAACAGATTGGCGAAACTGGGAGAAAAACATAACCCCGTGGCTCAGCCATTGACCTCTCGGTAAAGGTTGCCATTAAACAGAAATATATTGTTACTCAAACAATACTCCATCATGTCAAGTAACATCAGTGTGTGTTCACGAAACCTGATATGTCTGTTGGCCAGATACCAACCAACATGCCTCTAGTCCCTGCTGATGATCAATGATTGTATATAGGCTCTGTAGAGTCAATGGCACATTCCAAAGTATCTATCTTGTTCAAGAAATCTTTGGTGTCTCTCACGTAGCTGTCTAATGTGGTAACAGACTCCCTAAGGAAATGATCAATGTATTTGGACACCCGTTCTGATGCACTCCCCCTCGATGACACTATGGGTCTGCCTGGTGGTCTGGTGGCATGCTTGTGAACCTTGGGTAGGAAGTACAATACTTGGAGTACCAGATAATCGCATTTCAGATAACAAAACTCTTCCCAGGTGAGGATTCCCTTGTCCCTCCATTCTAGTAAGAGTTCCCAAATGGTGATGATACTTTGGCTATATCTCTCTGAGTTCACAGGCTCATAGAATGACACGTCAGCCAACTGTCTGTTGGCCTCCTCTAAATATTGTTCCCGGTCAAGAATAACAACATTGCCTCCTTTATCCGCAGGACGGACAACAATACTGTTGTCCTCCATGAGTGATATAAGAGCCTTTCTTTGTGTGTAGGTAAGATTGCATTCACCCTTCTATTTGAATTTGTGTTGTTTGTGTCTGTGGTCACTTGTGAAACGTATCTATGTTGTCATGAGGTAAAACCGGTGTAAAAATGGATTTGGGTTGCTGTGTCTTCTTGCCTGAGAGCACGCTGATTTACTCATTTCTTTGGAAATGTTGAACTGTCGGTTTTCTCAGCCGGCGTGCACACCACTCTTCATGGGTCCTAAGTGGTCCAGAAGAAGTAACTTGGTGTATGGATATATATGACAAAGGCAGTGGCCGAAACGCGTCTGGTGCTCTGAGGGTCTAAAATAAAATCTTTGATCCTCCTTCCGTGAGTGCTGTTTCTTCTTTGGGGAAGACGGGAAGAAAGCAGCGACGATATATACATATATATATATATATTTATACACAAGAAAAAAGAGGGGTGCCTTAGTGAACAGGTCTCACCAACAGGAATAGCGCACACCATCGTCGGCAGTCACTAGCAAGCACAGCATGACCTCCCACCTTCATGCGCAGCCAAACGCGTTTCGAGGAAGATGCTCTTCGTCAGTGGCCAAAAAGAAAATGCGGAAGTGGTAACGGATGCAACCATATTTAATTTGTTAATCAGAGTCCCCCCCCCATTGGGCGCATGGCATCAAGGTAAGTGTAGTCCATTAAATTGTTGCCTGGGCTCAAGGTTGAAATACACACCCCAGTGGGTCCTGCCCACCTCTGCAAAATTTTTAAATAGAGTCTCCAGCATGTTAATTTCTATATCTCCCCAAGTGGGCGAAGGAGAGTGTGAATGCCATCCAGCTTCCCATAGTATCCAGGCGATGAGGCTTCTTGTAGACCAGCCTGTGCTTGCGGTTGCGTGCACTCGAGCCGCCAGATCAGCAGCAGGACCTGTTCGCGGCCGGACCAGCCGATATAAACAAGACAAAAAGGGGTGCCTCAGTGAACAGGTCTCACCAACAGGAATAGCGCACACCATCGCCGGCAGTTACTAGCACAGCATGACCTTCCACATACATGTGCAGCCAAACGCGTTTCGAGGAAGATGCTCTTCGTCAGTGGCCAAAAAGAAAATGCAGAAGTGGTAACAGATGCAACCATATTTATTTTGTTAATGAGAGTCCCGCCCCATTGGGCGCATGGCATCGTGGTAAGTGTAGTTCATTAAATTGTTACCTGGGTTCTAGGTTGAAATGCACACCCCAGTGGGTCCTGCCCACCTCTGCAAAATGTTAAAATAGAGTCTCCAGCATGTTAATGTCTATATCTCCCCAAGTGGGCGAAGGAGAGAGTGAATGCCAGCCAGCTTCCCATAGTATCCCGGCGATGAGGCTTCCTGTAATCCAGCCTGTGCCTGCCGTTGCGTGCACTTGGAGCCGCCAGATCAGCAGCGGGACCTGTTTGCGGCCAGACCAGCCGCTATAAACAAGAAAAAAAAAAAATATATATATATATATATATATATATATATATATATATATATATATTCACTGAAAAAAACCATAGGTTATAGACCATATATAGTTAGGGGTTCGCATTTACAAAACCTTAATTTACTCGCACAAAACCATAGAAATTGGCATATATAGTTAGTTGCAATAACTATATATCGCGCACCCGCAATCCACTGCTGATGATGTCACATATTACATCATTCATGACATGGTCAGTGACATCACTGATGACATCACTGTTGACAACTCAAATGACATCACTGACAACATCACTGATGACATCATTCATGTGATAATACGATGAAACTCTTCAGACTCTAATATAACCTTAGATACACTCTGTGTAAACAGACATTCACAGATTGTCATTCATCCATGGAGTTACTCATACACCTAGTCAGTCATGCAAAGAATCAATCACACCTCCATTTCCTCAACTATACAGTTATACACACCTTACATATTCAAACATATTCTTACACATATTTACTCTCTTATACAATCAATGATACAAGTTTTCAATGATCCATGCAGCCACTCACACATTCACTGGCTCTTATGCACAGTTATTTATATATGTCAACTCTCACATGTACTGTGTTTTACATATGTACTTACTTTGACATGTAGCACTGAGAAATCCATTCACTCACCAATACACTCATGCAGACAGTCAACCACCCATACAGCTGTTTCCACATGCACTTTTGAACCCATACATCTAGTGAATCAACTGCTCATACATCTATGCACAGAGTCACACACCTCCCAGCCACCCACACACACACTGAGTCTCCCATACAAATACTTGGGCAACTAATCAATAACCCATATAGTTACTCATATAGCTACTGATCAACACATGCAGCAGTTTACAGAACAACAGACATAATCATGCACAAATTAAGACAGTTTAGTCACTAACCCATGCACTCAGTGAGACACATTAAATCACTCACTCATACAGTCAGTCATGCACCTACTAAATCCTTCATCCAGACACTTATACATCCACTCATTCTTCAATATGTAAGACATATTTTAACTTTACAGAAACATACAGTCACTGGGTGTTGTCATCAGTGATGTCATCAGTGATGTCAATGACCATGTCATGAATGATGTAATATGTGACATCATCAGCAGTGGATTGCGGGTGCGCGATATATAGTTATTGCAACTAACTACATATGCGAATTTCTATGGTTTTGTGCGAGTAAATTAAGGTTTTGTAAATGCGAATCCCTAACTATATATGGTCTATAACCTATGGTTTTTTCAGTGAATTTCAATGGTTTTTTAATAGCAAATATCAAAAGCTGTAAAATGTCAAGTACGTGGTAGGTAAAAACATTTTCGTATTTATGCACGCTGATGTGCTTTGAACGCTGCCCCCCCCTCCTCTTTTCTTTTAGGAGTATTCTCTCTTTGCAGATAGTGAAGGGTAGGTAACGTAAGCCTTTGCCCCCGTTGTAACCCGTCGTGCCTGCTTCCCTCTACATTTGATTGATTGTTATCCAAGCATTTACTGTTTTAGAATTGGGTGCTCTCATGCTGACGCCAGCTTCAATCTGAAACATCCAGAAACACTGTAGACTACCAATTCGATCAGTTCCGGTGGAGCCCCAACGTGACCCGGTAGAGAAGAACTTGCCCTCCCCTCTTTGACTGATGGTTCTTGTTGCCTGTCCCTTCTCTTGTCATTTAACAGAACTTTTTGGACTGCTGAAAGGGGTTGTATTCCGACCGCTGGTTGGTGGAGACATTTTGACTATATTCCGGACCTGCGTTGTCGCGTAATGCGTCATATGACTCGCCGTGTTAGCGCACCCGGAAGTGCTCCGGTGCGCAAGGCGCAGCTTCCCAGAAACGATCCAGAGCGCGGCGCGCAGCGCGTAACGTAAGCATAACAGGTCATGTGACTTGTTAATAAAACTTTTCATTGGTTCATTTTACTTTTGTTATTCTAATGATGAAAGGCTTGGTCATATGACCTAAAAATAATGCTTTTCATTGCTTTTGAACATTTTTTTTTTCCCAAATGATGAAAGCCCCACCTTTTTTTTTCTCACTCTGACTTGTAACGCAAAGGACCCAGATGCATTTACAGTTTATCACTAACAATGTTCCAGGCTAATGTATTTTCCCTGGAAATTTACAACTGTCCTGCAAGTAAAATATTCCTTTTTCGAGAAAAAGGGCGTTTCTTCGTCCCATGAGGGAGCCGTTGAGCAAAAGAGGCTCGGCCTGCTGTCTTAGTCGCTGATAGGCATGAATATCAGATTCTTATCGATCACTTTATGTTGCAGGAGTAGAAAACACAACAGCCCTTGACCATTTTTCTTTACTGCGTTCCTGCGTATTATACCTTTTAACAGTCATGTAATTGGACTGCTTTATTTCACTTGCCTTTTACTGATTCGAAAACAGTGGCTATTATTCAAAACTTTACCAATGTAGGTACTACTACCATGTTTTTAAAAAAAAAACTTTATTGTGAAAATGTCAGTATACAAATACGGGCCTATAACCACGTGGGCCGGCCACGGAGCAAACTGGAATCGTATATGATGAGGGCACATTTACACTGTAGAAGAACGTAACGGGCAACCCATTAGATTGCAAGAACTAAGGTGTCTAACATTTGCGGAATCGGTGGACGTACATTTTATAATTAAAGTATGACAGGGCCAGTTACAATAAAATTATCTAGATATACATTTGCGGGCAAGTACCATGGGTGACGTTAATTCGAACTTTCAATAGTACAGTAATCAATAACACATCAGAACTTAATATCAATAGGGATGTCAAAATGTTCAATCAATTCTCGTCCCCGCCCGCCATGTGCTTCAAAACTGCATACGTATCTCGTGATATCAAGGTTGGGCAACTAGTACACAACAAGGAGTTACGAGTCCCATTTATACCGGCGCCATTTTGGGCGAGGCCGGGCAGGTCCAGGATATAGTCAAAATGTCTCCACCAACCAGCGGTCGGACCAGAACCATTTTCGGCAGTCCAAAAATGTTCCGTTAAATGACAACAGAAGAAATAGGCAACAAGAACAATCAGTCAAAAGAGGGGACGCTTTCGTGAATGGGGCCCATGCCCTAGCAGGCAAGCGTCCGAGTTCCAAGGTGTCCCAGAACCATTTTAGTGGACCAGGCCCAAATCCAAAGAGCTGGCCGCCATTTTGAGAGTCTTGTTGCAGCCGGCTATCACTGCACCACAAGAATAGCCGCAATTCAGCTAGATGGCGGGTGAGTCACTGTACCGCAAAAGCGGGCGGAACTCAGCTGAAAGGCGAGTGAAACACTAAGAGGCACCCCACTGCAGATGAGGTGCCTCCACCTGGGGAGGAGGGAGAGGCCCGTTTGCGCTGCCTCCTCCCCCCCCGGACACCCCACGCCGTCTTTCGGCGCAGCATTGTAGGATGGCCACACCAGTGAAACTTGCTGGACACCACCTCGGTGCCATCCGGATCTCGGCGCGTTCGAGTCACTGTACCGCAAGAGCGGGAGAAACTCAGCTGAACACGCCGTCTTTCGGCGCAGCATTGTAGGATGGCCACACCAGTGCGGCAACTTGCTGGACACCACCTCGGTGCCATCCGGATCTCCGCGCGTTGTGCTGCCTTCGGCGTACTGTAGCAGCAAGAGTGACCGTAACTTAGCTGGACACGCCGTCTTTCGGCGCAGCATTGTAGTATGGCCACACCAGTGCGGCAACTTGCTGGACACCACCTCGGTGCCATCCGGATCTCGGCGCGTTCGAGTCACTGTACCGCAAGAGCGGGAGAAACTCAGCTGGACACGCCGTCTTTCGGCGCAGCATTGTAGGATGGCCACACCAGTGCGGCAACTTGCTGATCACCACCTCGGTGCCATCCGGATCTCGGCGCGTTGTGCTGCCTTCGGCCTACTGTAGCAGCAAGTGCGGGCGCAACTCGGCTGGACGGCCTGTGAAACGCTAAGGGGCGCCGCACTGCAGATGAGGTGCCTCCACCTGGGGAGACGGAAGAGGGCCGTTCGTGCCGCCTCCCCCCGGGCATCCCACGCCGTCTTTCAGCGCAGCATTGTAGGATGGCCACACCAGTGCAACTTGCTGGACACCAACTCAGTGCCATCCGGATCTCTGCGCGTTGTGCTGCCTTCGGCCTATTCGCACATCGGTCCGCTACTGACGCCGCCTCATGGGCCAACGGATTTTGTACGCTTTTTATAGCCCAAACAGGTCATGTGACTTGTTTATAAAACTTTTCATTGGTTCATTTTACTTTTGGCTTCCTAATGATGGAAGGCTTGATCATATGACCTAAAAATAACACTTTTCATTGGATTAAAACATTTTTTTTTCCCAAACGATGAAAGACCCACCTTTTTTTTTCTCACTCTGCAATCAAAAAAGGTTCCGTTAGATGACAACAGAGGGGACAGGCAACAAGAACCATCACTCAAAAAAGGGGAGGGCAAGTTCTTCCCTACCGGGTCACGCTGGGGCTCCACCGGAACTCATGGAATTGATAGTCTACAGTGTTTCTGGATGTTTCAGACTGAAGCTGGCGTCAGCATGAGAGCACCACCATCTCGTAGCTCCGTCGTGGCCATTCCGCAAGCAATCATGGCGGCCGCTCCCCACCGGAAGCCTGCGGGAGTCGGGGGCCCCCAAGACTTTTGTACAATCTTCAAGGCTGAGGGGACGCTTTCGAGAATGGAGCCCAAGCCCTAGCAGACAAGCGTCCGAGTTCCAAGGTGTCCCAGGGCCATTTTAGTGGACCAGGCCCAAATCCGAAGAGCCGGCCGCCTATCGCTGCACCGCAAGAGTGGGCGCAACTCAACTACATGGTGAGCGAGACGCTGTAGCCGCAAGAGCGGGCGATAAACAGCTGAATGGCGGATGAGGCACAGTGTAGCAAAAGCGGGCGGAATGGCAACTGAAACGGTAAAGGGGCGCCCCACTACAGCAGACGAGCCTCCACCTGGGGAGGCCCGTTAACGCCGCCTCCCCCCCCCCCCCCGGGGCACCCCACGCCGTTTTTCGGAGCAGCATTGTAGGATTCCAAAACCAGTGCGGCAACTTACTGGACATCACCTGGGTGCCATCCAGATCTCAACGCGTTCTGCTGCCTTGGGACTATTCGCACAACAGACCCCTACTGACGAGGCACAGTGCAGCAAAAGCGGGCGGAAAACCGCTGAATGGCAAGTGAAACGCTAAAGGGGCGCCCCACTACAACAGACGAGCCTCCACCCGTCCACGTCGCCTCCCCCCCCCCCCCCCCGGGGGACCCCACGCCATTTTTCGGAGCAGCATTGTAGGATACCAAAACCAGTGCGGCACCCAGGTGACATCACCTGGGTGCTGTCCAGAACTCAGCACGTTGTGCTGCCTTGGGACTATTCGCCCAAAAGACAGCTACTGACCATTGTTGCTTCTGTTTTAAAAAAAAAATTTAAACGTGTTTACTGTTTTTGTTGCTTTGTATATATTTATAAGTTATTAAAGTTTTATAATCCTACTACTTTGTTGGAGTGCTATATATTTTTAATGTGACACATAATTGTAAAAACTTTGATGTACAAAGAGGCATCCCTGGAATCTTCCGCTTCAGGCTCGGTCCCACACACCCTTACAGTGAGAATCCCCTCCCCAATCACAATACAGGATGGTTATCAGATAGTAGGAACGCGTGTGGTGTGACGGATCTCATCGGGTGGGGGCCTTGATCTACTGTAACTCCTTTGAAGAGGGGTGATTCTTTACAGTTGAGGCCATAAACTACATCCGCAAGGCTACGTGATAGCCTGGGACCGGCCTGGACAATCAGACACAAAGGAAGAGGAATGTCAGAGGGTGCGGTAGTGAATAGGGTGAAAGGGTGGTGTCGGGCGGGCACAGGGTGTGATTCTCAGGGAAGAGCAGCGCAAATGGGGGGAGGTTTATGGCCCATGCATAAGACAGAGAGCGGGGGTGACCAGTGCGTGGGGGAGATGCTTGCGAGGGTGGGGAGCCATGCTGAGGATCGGCGGCGTGCAGAGAGTGGGTCTGGTCAAGGCATCTAAAATGGCTGCCGTGCACGACAAAAGTGTGGCATTGGAAAAAAAGCAAGATGGCGCAGACAATGTTTATCAATACGGATTAATTTAAAACAATTATTTTTAACAATATATTTACTCGCAGTGTCAAAATGGCGGTCAACACTTCCTGATTTCCTTCGATCGAACGTTAACAGAAGTCACGCAGCAAAAAAAAACAAAAACGCTCACGTGCAGCCGCTGGAAGACAAGTATCAACATATATGAGCCTCCTCAGCGACCCTCAGAAAACATAGGGGGTCAGGATACGTCTCCCGTACCCCCTTATACCCATTTCTCACATTGTTTTTCCTCCATCTTGTAATTTAATTAAATCGAAACACAAAATGGCGAATTCCCATTTCGCGTCCCGGTTCACGAACCGGAAAGCGCTTCTACCGCAAAAGATCAATATTTTTTTATTTGCCCCACGGGACCCTTTAATAACCCCAACATCATTCCTAGGGGGTCAAGAAGGGTCTACCTTTATATATATTTATATGCAAGCAATAATAACACACTTGGAAAATGTAACAGTTAAATGCATGAATAATAGTAATGAATAAACAAGCAGATAATAATGGACGTCCTGCAAGAAATCTGAAAGATATATACATTAAATAATTAATTTGGATGCAAATGATCATAGCCACTGGCCACACATCACAATGGCAATAATCAAAACTCAAACACTTCACCTGGTGCAATCTTCATCCTGACCCACTCCAGACTGGGGGACTTACAGTCAAAGTCAGGAGACTCAGCAACTTGATGCCTGCACTGAAGTTGGTCTATCATTCAGGCTCAAACAATCCTGGTTTCTAAGCCAACAACCCTTAGCTTTATAGTCTCAAAACACACTAGGAGGTTCGAGAGTCACGCCAAGGAAACTTACTGGAATTGGTCACCATCCATGCAAGCATTCCATGGCATAAGGAGTTCCAACATTCCCTATACATTCTCCCATGTTCCAGCTTTTATCTTAACGAAGCTTACGAAAGCCTTCGGTACATTAAACAATCTCTTCTCCAAAAACAAAATAACCTTGAGCTTGATTAACCCAAACAACTTGAAAACACTCTGTGGGCCTGTCTGTGCATGCAAAAAAGCTCAAGCAGAGTCAGAATTCAGGATTTCATGAGGCCATGTCAAAGCCAATACTAAGAACTTCATAATCCTTCCCAATGTACAACACGCTATGTACCACACAATGCACATTTGTGCACCACTGCCTATAGCATCACATACTTCATCTCCCAATGTACAACATAATGCACAGTTGACCCCCCACTGCTCATTACACTGCACTTCAAGACCAAAAAGTACATTCCACACCTCTGACTCTCTCTCACTCTCTCTCATGCTTTCAAATGCACATCGAACAAGTTTTGTTCTTGGCAAGGTGCTCTACTCGCTCCCACTGTAAGACTGCAAGATTACAGGAAAGAAAAAGGCATATGCAGGACGCCGTACATTCAGGCTAGGGTCAAATGAAACACCAAAGTGAGTTAAAATGATGGTAGTCAAAGGTCATCACGTGGTGTCAAACCATAAGAGTGTGTCTAGCACTACAGAGAATATCATCCAGGGTTGTCCTTATAAAAATGACAAGAACATCATTGGTTAGAAGCTGAAAAGCTGCTAGTGTAGTTTCTGAGCCAAAAGGCACTTCTAGGTGTTTTAGTCACCATATTTGGAGTTCCATTAACTCCCTCCTTCATCAATAACAAACTGTAAGCACCCCAAAGATCTAGCTTCTCAAACTATTTTGTCACAAATTATCAAATTTGTCACAAATACAGGTAACAGATGCCAAATGCAAATGTAATGGCATTACGTTTGTGCAAAGTCATAATTCTTTATGAGCTTCACTGATGAAGAAGACATTTGCCTCAGCATGGGCTTTGGCATGTCAAAAAATCATTAGCCAAAGAAACTTAGATGCACTTCTTCTGTTCTTCTTCTTCACATATGAGGGTATATTTTTGATCATGGGGACTGTGAGCCCCGGGACTCAGATCAATGAAACAATGGTAAGGTCGGTGGGGTGGGATGGTATTTGCTCAATTTCTTTAACTATTTCCAGAGAATCTAGACATTGAGATGGCACTATACAGGAAATATGACCTGAATTGGGAAGTAAAATTAAAAAGAATAACCTAATCCAAAAAATGAATTGGTTCATGCATATAGAATCCAGGATTATACATTCAGTGTAAGAGTAATTAATGAAAGAAACCTAAAGTAAAATTACCTAAATCAAAATGATAATGACAAGCCTTGATTGAACCAAAATAAAAAATCATGATAAACAACTGCAATTTGAAAAATCACACAAAGAAAGTGAACATGACTACGAATTAAAAACATAAGTATAAAGTTTGATTAGTCATGGGTGAAAAATAAGCTAATCATGGACATGAAAAAATACAGTTGATTGAACACAAAGATGGGAGAGGGACTATAATTAGGATACTCTTGTGTACTCATCCATTGTTCTGAGATCGTCATTGACAGAATTACACCTGAATATCCAAAGGTTTTACTTTACATCAAAATGGGAATTTTTCATCCCAGTGGTGTACAATGACTTTTTACATACTATGTGTCAGTTAATGTCATTTTCAGTATAGTTCTTGGAAATATAGTTAAATACCATTGGAGCTGTAGTTTACACTTGATACAAATTTTCTAATTGTGACCCTGTCTGTTCTTAATTTTCTGAGTTATCTGACCAATATAGATTTTATGACAGGAGTACCATCATGCGGACATCCCATATTCTTTGAGCACATTGTTTAATACCAAACATGCAGCCGGTGCTCCCAGCAATAAGCACCCAACCTGAGCTGAATAGATTACATTTAACTCTTTTTTAAGCAAGATTTAGACCATGCCAATTTTTTACTTGACTGACTATACTCTAGCTACCCAGACATTGTCATTGTTGAGTAAAGGATTTCATTTGGTCCCACTAAATATACTGTTTTCTGCAGGTTACAGAATGAGCTTGCACAATTTATTTTAGAAGAGTAAAACTACTCACACACTTCTTTCATTTTAAAATGGTTACGGCGGAAACTTCACTGTTTAGCCTTCCAGAACCTGGTTGGTAAAGAAACTGCCTCTAAACAATTCTCACATACGTGTTCCTTACAAGAACACCAAAGCAGAATTATTTGTCCATAATCAGTTGAAAACCAAGAAGAACTCAATTATCAACCAGCTCACAAGGGTGATGCCTTAGTCTGAATGGATGTTACCCAATACAGGGAGGACATTCTATGATATCACAGCAACACCAGATATTATAACCCTTTAATTATAACCCTATCAAAGAAATTCAAAACCTTATTTTTGCAGTGAACAAACAGGCATGTGACTATATCAGTGAGAAGGAATGCTCATTCCTGAGCCAGAAAACACTTCAAATTCTAGTCATTTGACCCTTTGCAAAATTTGACAACATTTATAAGAATCCCCTTGGTAGGTCCATAGTAACTTGTGCAGCTCCCGCTTGGACCATCTCAGTAGTATTTGGACTCCTTCCGCAAACCTTTTGTTAAAGATACTTCATTCAGGATATGATTTACTTTATTAAGCAGATTGAGGATACTTATTTTTAGACTGAGGACAATTATTTTGACTCTAATTCAGAAATCTTGGTAAGATCAGACATTGAAGCCCTTTACACCAATATCTCCCAAAATGAAGGTATTAAGATTGTGAAGAAACAGCTTAGTACGAATACTGCCTCTATAGCTATTCCTAAGGCATTCCTTATTTCCCTACAAATCATATTGACAACAAAACATTTTCCAATTTGAGGATGTTTTTCCTACAGATCATGGTAGTTTCAAGGGGTGTGGCATTCCCCCCTAACTTTGCTATTTTGTATGTGGATAATTTCGAGAACACAACTGTACTAACATATAAAAACCTTTTCAAATGTGAGAAGTTGAAAACGCTATACTGATATCTTTCTAGTTTGGCAAGGCAATACGTCTGATCTGATAACCATCTCGTATTAGCTGAATGCATCTCAAGATCATTTAAAATGTACCTGTAACTATGACTGCCACTAATTGACCTTCCTTGATGTCTCTGTACAATTGAAAGCAGGGAAGCTAGGTACCTCCTATTAAAAAACTAGTGGTGAGGAACACCCTATCAGCCTATAAAAGCAAACATCCGAGCACTTCATGCAATGATCTCCCTTATAAATAATTCCTTTGGATCAGAAAGAATTGTAAGTGGAGGGACGAGGATTTTAGAGAGGCAGCTGCCTTGTGTGAAAAACTAATTCACAGGGTCTATCCATGACACCTTTTACATATAGGCCGAAAAAGAGCCTGATATTGCCCTCATGAGTTTCTTATGGAGCCTCAGAATAATAAAAAAAAAGAGCACAAGAATACTGTGCTACCTCTTTCTACCAAGCTTACAGAAATTCACACAGATAGGAAACACTGGAGAAATCTGCAAATCTGCACTTATATAAAGAACCTAATCAATGCTAAGATTTGGTCTCTCGCTGCCTTTAGATGTGGTAAGATCAGGCTCTAAATGGAATGGCCGTTTTTTTATGTTTGTAATTATGTGACCGAACGATTATTTAGAGTGGGGCATCTCTATTTATTTTTTAGGTGTCTCAAAAATGATGGAAATATCTTTCATGAAAATATGTTTCACGGATTAGGAATATCATATAGTCTTTAACGGTAAGTAGGTTGATGTCCCTTTAAAACATGGTATACTTCATACCCTAAGGCTGTATACCGATAAAATGGATATTCGTTCCCGCCCTTAAAAAATAGGTATTGTAGAAGTGTCCATAGTTAGGGGGTACTAGTTCAATCATTGGTTTTTAGATTATTAGAACCTTACAACAAATTTACATATATTCCTTGTATGTGTGACAACACTGTTTTATGCACTTTTTTTAAAATTTTCATTGAAATACTAATAAAGTGGATGTTCGTTCCTGCCCTTTAAAAATAGGTACTGCATTAGTGTCAATGGTCAGGGAATACTATTGCAATCACTGACTTCGAGATTAGTAGAACCCTATGATAAATTGACATATATTCTTTGTATGTGTGATATTACTGTTCTATGCACTCTCTTTGAAATCTTTTGGTCATGTGTAAAGCGACTGTGTTAATCTGAGCAATGTTTCTCTTAAACATGTAGACTTCGTTTTTCTCTCTCATATTATGAGAGAAGATATGGTGACAGAATATCTTTTTTATATATAAACTGTAGGTACCCTGATATCTTGGATCAGATTACTTGAAAGAAGTCCTGAGGAAGGTGGCCTGGAGCCGCCGAAACGCGCGTCGACCTGGAGTGGGGTCTCATGCTGGTTTTTGAGACCTTCAAGTTGGCGTGAAGATTCTACCAACTAAGACTCAGTTCTTCCTTTTTCCCTAGATGGTGTGGTTTGAATGAAGTATGGGTGTGAATGTGGTAGGATTTTGAGACTGCGTGTATGTGATCAGGTGGTACCTTCTTGAAGTACTTTGTATAATTTTTCTGTATATATTTATTATCTTTTGTATTGTTGAAATGTTTATATAAAAAATGAATGTGTGATGAAATGCCTTTTACAAATTAAAGAATAATGAATAACATAAAATAATGAACACACTGAAAATAATAAAAATATTATATGATAAAATATGATGTACATCTGTCACCGAGGTTAGACTGACAGTAGGATGTATACCAGTATTGAAGACTAGGGCCAGTGTTGGAACAACCTTTTCGCAGTAAAACAGCTAATGTGCCACTGTTTCTCACTATATTTACATGAACCAGTGGTGGATAAGGCGACTGTACCACGTTGTTGACATAAAGTTCATTTTGAACTTATGCAAATGGTTTTAGAACTTCAGGTATAATCATGTACTCGATGTTCTCAACATAATGGATGATTACACTAGGCCTTGGTGGAACTCATAGAGTTTTACTCCATGGAGTTCCTCAGAGTTACCGCAAAACTCCTTGTAATTGTTTGGCATTCCGTGGGTGGCAGAGTTATGGTCAGTGCTTAATTTGCAAAAGTGCCAGGGCCCTGAGCAGGAGGCCACTGCAGCTTGCACCACTCATCTCCCCTGTTATCGCTGCCAAAACAGCTACTAACCATCTCTCTTGCTTGCAAGTGTGAGAGTTCAGATAATTCAATTTTTAATGTATAATGTATTTATAAACAACTGCTGTTCTGCTCGTCTCTAAATTAGATGAGCAGCGCCACCATGTTGCAGACTGTCCTAAGTGCAGTGTTAACAATTAAGTGCCGGTGCTGAGTACCGGAAACCACCGGCTCAAATTACGCACTAGTTATAGTACATTGCACTGCTTGTGCAGATTTTTAGCGCCTGGAGTTTCTTTGGGGCAGTAAAATTAGTGCGAATGGCACCTTGTGGCACACCAGAGGGTGCTACTTCTTTCTGTTGCTCAAGCAGATTTTTTACTCGAGCAGCAGCTTTCGCACCGCGAGCGGCAGCTTTGTCAACGCACGCAGTGGCAACCTGCTGCAACCACCCACGTTGAGAAATCTCGCCTGAAGGTGGTCTAGTGCTTGATTTTTTTGCCTGCCAACTTACTGTTGGTGAGCCACATACACAAAAAAACTACACCACGGGCGGTTTGGCAGAGTTTTTCCAAAACTAAGTGCTCCAAGCAAAATGCAGAGTGGGGAAAACGCTGCGAACTCTGCCCTTCTTTCTCTTCATTGGTTAATCTACTCTGTTTTCATGTTCATCATTAGTTTATTTTTCACCAACAACTAATCTAACCTTGTAGTGGTGTTTTTTCATTCAGATTTATATCGGCTTTTGTGTACAGTTTTACAAATTACAGTTGGTTAACGTGATTTCCTATTTTTTGGTTCAATCATTGTGATAATCCTTTTGACTTTTGCAATTTTGTTTTATGCTTACTTCATTAATTACTTTTATATTGTATGTATGATCCTGAATTCTATACGTGTGAACAAACCATTTTATTTATCAGGTTAGTCGTATCAATCTTACTTTTCAGTAGTTCAATACGTGCCAGTACCATATTTGGTTTGAATTTAGGCTTGCTGATGGTGTTTTTACTATTTTCACTCAATCACTTCCCTGCCCTTGATAATGCTATGACAGTCACAAAGGCAGGCATGTCCTCAAATACATCCCAGTCACACTCCCCTGTAAACAGACGAGATGCGCTCTTTTGGAACTTTTAAATATTTTCTCCAAAATGTTTAATTTTTGTTGCCTTTTTGCTGATATTTTAGCAATAGCTCGACCCTTCACTTATTTCTGGTCATGTTTTCCTTCTCTAGATCAATTCAATGCCTTACTCTGACTCTTGCCAGACTCCAAATGCCCAGGCTATATACGGGAAGGCTTGTTCTGATCATTTTCTTCGGATAGGCATATTTTCTTCCACCCCCCAACTAGATCCTACATTAAGCGTGTGGATACAGGTTTGCTTACTCCAGATTTGGTTCCCTTACTGATTAATTACCCTACTAAGTATTCTATCATTTATGTTCTTGCATTTTGGATGGCAAACGGACCGGTCAACCTTTACCAATCATATGCCTTGATTTAGCCTCCAGGGTAGTGGACTCTTGTAGCTACCACAACCTTTCCAATTTGTCTGTGCAGTTAAATTTTGAGTAATATTGCACTTTTATTTGCAGAACCTATTTGTGTAATCCTTTAAACTCTTTTCACAAAAGGCCAGCCAAGTTAACTGTGGGAGAGCACCCGGAGAACTCTACCTGGGGATACTTCACATTTTTTATCAGCTAACTTTTTACCATCTGTCTCGGTTTTTTTTTTTGCACATACACAAAAGTTGAGGGGATGTCCTCACACAACTAACAGGTGTCATGCTGAGCCTGATTTAGTAGTAGTGGTTCCAGAGTCAATAAAATCCACCATGTTGATGCAAAACAACAAAAATCCAATTAGTTGAACCTGAGTTATGAATTTTTCACAAATTTAGTAAGAACTATCTCCTAAACGATCCAAGCGCCAACTGCTGACATCTAGTCACATGAGACCTGTTCAAAGTTGAAAAATATGGCTGACTTCAATGGCTGCTCAGATGCAAGAAGTCCATTGGCCCGGGTCAACACATATCTTTAGACTTAAGTGAAACTCGGAGAGTGTTTTGAAAAGTTAAAGTCCAGCGAGGCAAGGCTACATGAGGTGTCCTAAGAGGGAACAGCATCATCAGGTAGCCTTGGGTTGAACCTACGATTAAGATTTCTCTGTTTGAACTTAGTCTGTTTTTTAGGAATTCAAAAATCTCTAGTGGGACAAGATAGTAGGCTGTGGCCGTAGGAAGATCCAGGTGCTCAGATACCCCTTTGGTGAAGGACTGCTGAACAGGATTCGCTGGTGCGGAGAGAAACGTAGAAGGAGAAGCCGCAAAGTCAATCAGACGGGCAATGGACCTTGTGTCGATCAAAAAGCTGGATGGTTCAAAGCTCCTCTTGGTTCTCCGGGCAGTTTTTGGCAGAAATTATTTAACTCCTCAGTTTTGGCCTTCTGGGCACCTTTAGCACCACTATCAAGAGTACCGGATGAGTGGTACACAACTTGGGGGCTCAGGACATAATCTGGCTGGGTCCATGTGTGGGTTCAATGTGGTTTGGAGCCTATTATGTCCCTGTGGCTCCAAACAGTAGGCCGGCAAACTAATCCTTGGAGCCATTCTGTCAGTCCTGGGTTCAGGTGAAAATGCAGGGCTCTGAGCGTTCAAGGCAGGCTCCAGGAAGCAAAGCAGTCCTTGCACTCCAAGCTGGCTGCAGTGACAATGTGGTGGAGATAGGTCCTTTGGGTGAAGGCAAAGTTCATCCCATTGATTTTCAAGTGGGCTATGTTCTGCCCCCCCCCCCAATCCTACCAGGAGGTGGTCATTCAGGCACCTCCTATCCGACCATTGGGACTGTCTGGGAGGAATTCACAAAGTCTAACTGCCAGTTGCACCCAGTCATCTGACCCAAGATCGGCTGCAGGCACAAAAGCCCCAATGTTAGAAAATGGCAACTTTCTAAAAGTGGCATTTTCAAAATTATAATAAAAAATTAAATGTTACCATTAAAGAGGATTTTTCACTGAAATTTCATAGATCCCAAACATGAACCGTCTACCTGGTCCTAATCAAAAGTTAGCAATTATAAAATGTAATAAGGCAACGCAATAATATCGTCCTGGGCAGGTATACCTCAAAGTAGTGAAAAACAAATGTAGGATTATTTTACTTTAAGGAAATGTAACACTTAAAAGTGAATATCCAAACTTCTAATTGGAATGTACCCTGCCCTATGGGCTACATAGGGCCTACCTTAGGGGTGGCTTATATGCAGTAAACGGGGAGTTTAATGCTTGACTAGGTGGTTATATTGCCAAATTAAATAGGCAGTTTAAAACTGCATTCAGGCTATAATGGCAAGCCAGGGACATGCTTTAAGGTGCTACTTAAGTGGGTTGCACAATAAGTGCTGCAGGCCATCTAGTAGCCTTTAATTTACAGGCCCTGGGTATAAGGTATAGCAATTTACAGGGGACTATTAGATAAATGTAATCTGCCAATTTGGTGTAGGCCAATCAAACTATGTGGTAAAGTGCACAGTCCTATTGATCAACAAAACCAAATTAAGAAAAAAAGAGGAGGGTAAAGATAAAAAGTGTGGTGTTGACCCTGCAGAGAGGGCCAGTTCCAACATATGTACAATGCCCCTGTTCCTTGTCCTTTTATTTTAAATCTCAGTATCATACGATTTCACTGGAAACAAGATCCAAAGAGCTAGTAAAGGTTCAGTAAGACGTAACAATTACATTTTTTAAGGCCACGGAAGAAAGGCTGGGTTAAACCGAAAGAGAAATCGAGCTACACTGTTCCTACTTCAGAAATGCCTCAGTAAAAATGCAGGTTAACCCGTTAAGTGCGCCGGTCTGCCACCGGCTGTTGCGAGCACTACCTCAGTAATGCTGTGCACGTCCGTTGGCCGACGCGGCCCCGCCCACTCAAAGGAACGCCCCACACCATGGCAGAATTGCCGCCGCGGTAAATGTGTTAAGGACCCATTACCTAATGCTAACTTTAGGTTGCGAAGTGTAAATATCAATCGAGTTTGTGATCAAGTGATACCATGGACACAGATCCCAATGGTAAGACTAGAATCAAACAGGAGCAGCAAATAACGGATACATAAGCCTTTATTTTTGCCTTTTGCATCACATCACTTATTATTGAACATTTCTACAGTTATTGAACGTGTTAATGAGATAGCTTCCCTTTAACAGAATTAAGAGATAGCTGCCAACAGGACACAGAATTGTTCTGTCTCTTAGTGACAGAAGATAATCTAAGTCAAAACACACCTGTAGAGTTGCTGAGCCTCATTTTAAAGCATGTTCATGACTTGAAGTCCATTCAAAATAAAGAAGTGCCCATATTAAACCAATCATTCAATGAATCAATCAGGAGTTTGTATAGCACAGTTACTCACCCGCCAGAGTCTCAAGGTGCTAAATGCAAACATTGACTCAAGAGGGAACTGTGTGGCAAGACAAAAAAATAGGGAAACTTGTAAAGTTCACAAAATGCAACCAAAAAAAAGGAAAATACTTGATAAATAAGTAAAGCAAAGCACATTTTCGCCTTTGAGGTAGGGTATTGCAATTGTAGGGGCTCATTCTAAAGACTTAATACTATAGACTGCAGCTTCTGAAAAATACTATTATTAAACAGCAATGACTTGAAAAATTCCTGTAAATGCAAAGCTATAAAATACTGGATTTCAAGACACAAGCCATCTGTTATTTTCTTAGAAAAACTAAATGTAGTAAACTAAAAATGAATCTAATTAGGGGTACACTAGCAAACCTGGCCTCAATATGGCAGCACTCTGCTGAGGCACTGCTGGCTGGAGAGCTTAATCTGGAATTTCTCCACATATCTGGAGACATCAGACGATTCCTGAGCGTTATACTAGCTCACTTTAACAAACTGCACCTGGGATTAATGGCTACTGCATCCACAACCGGCCTCTCTGGGCACCCCACCAAGTTCACATGTAGCTGGGTAGTGAGCCAGTCTCCTCATTTGCCCCCAAAGAATGATTCCCACAACTGACCACTTTCAATGTTCTAAATGTTTTTTTTTGCTTAGGTGCAGATGAGGGTTTTGACTTGATTGGGTGGCCAAAGTGGGAGGTGGGTGGGTTACTTGTTTATTGGGTTATACGGAGCCCCCTGGCTATTAACTGTTTTTTCCTTGTGTACGTCAATCAGTTGGTATATCTCTTAGTCACCAGCTCTTCTTATGGGCAGACGTCTGTCATCACACTTTTCTATTACTAAAACACTATTGAGTCTACTAAAGCACACACTTGGAATATTCATAAGTTAAATGATCCCCATATGGTGCGTCTGACCTTTGCCTATTTACGGAGACACTGTAGACAAATGTTTTCTGCAAAAACTACACCTTACTCAGGGAACACTCTCACGGTTGCGGGCCGGATGGGTGGCGGAAGGACATGTGGCCTATCAGTCCAATTACAGCCAAAGAGTGGATATCCTCATTTGAAAGGGATTGCCATGGCATAAGCATTGATTCATATGTGATAACCAAGGCAGGTTTGTTAGCCTTGGTTATCACATATGAATCCCATTAAATTCCTCCCTATATATATAGGGCTACTGTCACCGATCCCCTGCTCTTTGCTGAAGTCTGGATGCTGGCTAAGACACTTGGCCCTGGGGTGGGATTTTATTGTGGTACTCAATCTGGAGACGGAAAAATCTGGTGACTCCAGACGTCCTCATCCACGTGCAGCTGTGCAGCTTTGGCTCATTATAGAAGATTACGGTCATATAGACCTCTGGGTTTCTCGACATGCCAAACAAATGGAGGACACTTGAATATCAATGGGTCTCGCCTCTTGGTCGCACATAGACTATCGGCTTAGGTCACGAGACGAGTTGGCCTGAGCGATTCAGATATCCCATCTACCAAGAACGATTTTGGATCATGCTTCGGTTCTCCTGCAGCTAGTCTTTCCAGATAGTCCTCCTAGAGCTTTTACATGGAAACTCCAACCCGGAGCTTTGTGCAACCATGTGTTCCTGGAGCAGATTAGAGAGCAGTAGTGGAATACTTTGTTCATAATGACACTGCAGATACATCTAGGTCCACACTCTGGGAGGCTTTTAAGGTCGTAATTAGAGGAGCCTGCATTGCAAAGCAAGCAGGTGTGCTTTGCCCTTTACATGGTGATCTTTCACGCCTTAAATGAAAACAGGGAACTAGAATTGGAATTTTTTAACACACATGAGGCCTCCACACTAGCTTCTATTGGTCGTAACATTTCTGACTTTGAAGAAGCAGCACAATGCGAGACACATTTTCTGGGGTCGGAGGTGCAATCTAGACATGATGGGGAGGGCGACAGACCTTGCGAATCCCTTGTTCAGTTGCTCCATAAACCCTGGGTGAGCGACTACATCACCAAATAGTGATATTCCGTCACACGCTCATACGGGCACTAAGGCTGTGCAAAAAGCCATGGTAAATTTCTTCTTTTAATAAGTACCAATGGGAGAGGGAGGTAAGGTACTGGAGCCAGTTCACTTTCCCTAGTATATGTTTAGATATCAAAGGGAACTAGATCTGGAGTAGATGCTCCTGGCGTTTGCATGTAATGAGAGGAAAACACATTATGTTTTGAAAAAAGCCCTCACTCACCAACCTAGTTGGTGACATGCTTCATCATTGGGCCCCACCCAAGGTGCCGAGTTCACATCAGGTGTGCTACGACGCCTGGATACAGCGAAGCGGGTATTGTAACGTGAGAGTGCAGTATAGTGTTATGTTATGTTATGTAATGTCTCTTTTATAGCGCACGGCTACCCCGAGGGGTGTCCCGGCGCTTTGGCAAAGAGAACTGAGACAGAGAAACACAACACATCTACTCGCAGAGGTCACTAGGAATCATATGGAAAAAAGCCAAGTCTTCCGCTGTTCAGACTGTTAGCTTTCCTTAAGGGAACAGGAAGCTCATTCCAGCAACGTGCAGCCAAGTAACGGAAGGAGCGACCTCCGATCCGGGCAAATCTGATAGGAGGAACATCGGCTTTAGTGGGTGAGTGGATGTCAAAAAGACTGTCCTAAGGGTCCAACTGGGCAAAAAATTACTAATTTAATATGTGATCCCTTGGCAGTGAGTAAAAATGAGAGGAGGATTTTGTAGGAGATCTAAGGTAACTCCAATATTCTAGTTGGTCAACATGTTTCAGCCATACTCCCTTTATTGGTATGGCTTTCTTCAGGACCTATGTGTAGTGCAAAGTGAGTGGTCTAAAAAAACTAATTGTGGTTAGAAGACCAGTATGTGACACAGGCGCTAAGGTGTGCTATGTGGTAGAGGAGTTTTTCCTCTAGCGGCGCAGTGGGTGAGTGGATGTTAAAAAGACTGTCTTAAGGGTCCAACTGGGCAAAAAATTACTAAATTAATATGTGATCCCTTGGCAGTGAGTAAAAATGAGAGGAGGATTTTGTAGAAGATCTAAGGTAACTCCAATATTCTAGTCGGTCAACATGTTTCAGCCATACTCCCTTTATTGGTATGGCTTTCTTCAGGACCTAAGTGTAGTGCAAAGTGAGTGGTCTAAAAAAACTAATTGTAGTTAGAAGACCAGTATGTGACACAGGCGCTAAGGTGTGCTATGTGGTAGAGGAGTTTTTCCTCTAGCGGTGCATTCCTGTAGGAGAAAATGACAAACAAACATATAAACAGTAATACATTTGAGATGCTGATATAATACACAGTGGTAGGTGTTTTAAGGAGCGATACATACAAACGCCAGGAGCATCTACTCAAGAGCTAATTCCTTTTGCTATCTACAAATTTCTTCTTTTCCCTATATCAAACTCAGCATGTCACCACCCCCCCTGTCCATTCAGCCTATCTAGACTC
This sequence comes from Lissotriton vulgaris, assembly GCF_964263255.1. Taxonomy (NCBI): domain Eukaryota; kingdom Metazoa; phylum Chordata; class Amphibia; order Caudata; family Salamandridae; genus Lissotriton; species Lissotriton vulgaris. The sequence continues at coordinate 766,561,634 of NC_141698.1, read as the reverse complement.
CATCCAACGTCTATGGCTGGAAGATGGCACTGAGATTAACCTTTTACCAGCCGCAGGCCGTACAGGTAGGAGTGGTGAGGCTGGGAGAGGGGGATTTCGACAGATGACGACGATGGGAAATTAAATAAACAATACATTTTCCCTCATCGTCGTATGTGGAAATTCCCCCCCACCCGGCCCCACCGCTCTTACCTGCAAAGGCCGGCTGCCTTTTACTGCTGAAGAGGTTTTCAAGTTAATTAGTGCCATGCCCACAGATAAGAAGTCTGGCCTGGATGGCCTTCCAACTGCGTTTTATAAGAAATACACCGCTTTGTTGATCCTGCAGGTGCTTGCTATGTATGAGGAATAATATCCTCAGTGATCTTTGTCCCCCTCCTTGCAAGAAGGCCTTATTGTAACCCGGTAAAGACCCCAATTGCTGTGACTCTCATTGCCCACTTCCCATGATCAACAGACAACAAAATTCTTGTCAAGCTCATTGCTTCATGCCTGCTTTCCCTTCTTCCAACCATGTTAAGACCTGACCAGTCAGGTTTTGTGCCTGGTCGTTCTACCTCTCACACTTTGCAAACTTTCTTTGCTCTTCTTCACACAATTCACCCAAGTATGCATGCTGTAGCAGTATTCCTTAACGCCACTAAGGGGTTTGATTCACTCGAGTGGCCCTACCTCTTTGCTCTGTTGACTCACCTTGGACTGAGCCTAACCTTTACTAAACTGATTGGATTACTTTATTCTCAGTCAATTGCCTGCTTGTGTGTTAACGGTAGCCTCTCTGATCCATTTATGGTGACAAGTGGCAACCGTTAACATCAGGCACAGTGAGGGCTTACAATAACACCACGCTGAATCTTCATTTTTCTTTATGTGGATGAAGTTACACTGATATGAGGAACCCACACATACAACTGAATCCTCTCATTAGGGAATTCACAAGATTTGGCGGCCAGCCCGGAATTGAGATCAACTGCGCTAAGTCTATTATTTTCCCATCGATGAATATGACCTCCCGTTTACTTCCGAGTTTCTGCTTACATGGGCGGATGGCCCTGTTAAATACCTCAGGGTCTGGCTCAGCTGAGACATCTGTGATTTATGGAACTATAACTACGGCTGACTGCTTGAATGAGAGAGCTGAGTGTTGCAAACGTCTGCCATTGTTATTAACAGTTCGCTTGGCAATTGTGAAAATGATAATCCTCCCCAAATTCCTCTTTAACAATTTTCCTCTTCCCTTACCACCCCACTTTCGCTGAACGAGTCCTATATCTCTTGTTTGGGCCAGTAAACAACCACACATTGCCTGGGAGATCATAGCACTTCCTTTTGAGCGGGGGGAGGGCTTGGAGCTCCAGACGTGGACTTGTATTATTATTGTGCTCAGATTCAGTATGTACATTACTGGATATTCCCTACTCGGATTATGACCAATACATCCCCTGAATCTGACCATGTGGCCCCCTGTCCTTTACGGACAGTTGTATTTCTAGATAGACATGGTGGTGCGCATGACATGGGTTTGGAATGAACTCTGACAAAGAGCCCACTTGAACACCTCTTTGGGCAGTCAGTGCCGATCATTGGCCACCCTACATACCCCATCACCTGCTAGGCTGTACAAACTACACCTCAATCTATGGGCGCGATTTTTTCAGATGGGACCTTCAGATTGCTGCGGTGGCCCTAGGGGTGATAACATTACCTTGCTTAACACCTTTACATATTCCAGATGCACCACCCACATTCTCCTAGCTCAAATGTTTTCTGACTACCCCCTCTTCTAATAAACGTATGACCCGATTGTACACAGCAATGCAAACCTCTGAACCCATACATACTCCAGCAAGCAACAGTGTGTGGGATTAAGATTTAACCCATCGCCTCTCTGATTAACAATGGCTCTACTGCTGTGCACTCTCCCCCAATTACAGCCTCCATCTCATTCATTCAAAATGTATCCACCGACTCTATCACTCCCCTGATGAGCTGTTCAGGATGGGTGTGTGGGATGACGCGAGATGCATGCATTGCTCCTTCCCCACTGCCAATTTCCTTCATCTTGCATGGGTGTGCCCAGGAATCTCTGACTATTGGGTTGTAATATTTTTAATGATTTCCAACATCATGGGACATTCCCTTCAGCTCGCCCCCCGAACTGCGCAGCTCGCCCCCCGAACTGCGCAATCAGATTACACTCAGGAAGTATTTACAGAGGGGCATACGCTAATGGCAATCCTTCTATTGCTCACCAAACAAAGGGTAGCGATGAGATGGGACATCCGCACATTGCCGCTTGCGGCTGACTGGATTAAAGATGCAGTTTATTACCAAGAAAAATGAACTGCTTTTCGGAAACTTGTGCCTTTACACTCTCGACATAAGGATATTTGGCTTCTCCTCGAACAAGTACCTCCATGCTCGTACCACTTTGCTTGAGCCTGCATAGGCTGCTGTGGGCCTATGCCCATGGTTATAGTAGACACAGAGTAATCACAGCCTGCCTATAACTCCCTTCTACTGCCGCATTGTGTATTATTTTACATGACCCTTCCTTGATGTCTAGATTCAACAATAATGCTTTTACTTTAGCTGAGTGACTATCACCCTTTCTCCCCTTCTCATACTCTCTCCTTCTTACCCTTCTCCCTCTGTTTGATTGTTACACAGCGAATTGTGAAAGCATCTCATTAAGACCATGTATGCAGTTGTTTACACCACTGCCACTTTTACATATGCTGATCGCTGTATTGCATCTTTTCTGTTTTCTGTTCAAAAGTTAAATTTAAAAAGAATTTGAAAAAAATCCAAGCAACTTTTATCAAAGTCGTCTAGGGAAAGATTGTTTTCACGTCTACTGACGAGACACCCTGATGGGGTAAGTGTTTGCTTCTCTGAAGCCTTAGATATAACATTCTCAAATTCACTCTCAGAAAGCAAAGGATTATAGGTCTGGGTTATGTACTGAAAAAGTCGCAACTAAGATTATACATCATAATCATAAAAGATAAAAATATGTAAAACCACATAAATACATTAAGAGCATTAAAACAGCCTTTTTACATCTACAGTTATTACCTGTCTATGCTGTGATGTTGGTGGTTTCTTCTTTAAAAGGTGCTCTATACTGAAACAAAATTATGAATTTCTAATTGATATATTTTGTTCCACCTTTTTTGCATTTTATTTAAACTATAGGGTGCTCTGTTTTTCCACTTTTATGATTATGATGTAATAAAGATTCTTTCAATTCAATTCAGTTTTGTACCTAATCACTTTTGTTTGTATCCATACCCAATTGTGGAGGATTCAAAGCTGCATGACTTGTTTTTATCTTATGTTTATCTTTGATGCCATTGAAGGGAGAACTAATTGTAGGTGGCAATTTTAACAACATTCAATCTAATAGTTTAGATACCTCTAGTGCAAAGAATAAACCAAGTGTCTGTAAAATACTCAATCATTTGAAAGCGGTTGAATGCCCCTTAGAGTCTTAAAAATCCTTAGGCCAGGGAATATATGTGCTGCTCACTGAAGTTCAAACCTGCTGCCAGAATCAATTTCTTTTTAGTTTCCCCTTTGCTCGAAACCAGACCAGGCCATTTCTATTAGAATGGATTTTTAGACCATGCTGGTTTAGAATTAGCTACATATATAGGGAATGAAATAAGACAGGTTAAGAAATGGCAAATTAACAAACTCTGGAATAAGATACAAAATGGGTCGAAAAGACAGTTCTATTTATTTTAGATTGCCTTTTAAATGAATTACAGATCAAGTGGTTTGGGATATATTCAAGGCCACACTTCTGGGAGGATATGTTTTCACTCAATAGCGTGTTGTAAGGTTATAGTTATTAGACCATTGTTTAATGTTCCTTTCACTCACAATATCTTCAACAGCTTTCCTAGTTTGCTAGGTACTTACCTCTTTATTATTGGTCCTTTGCGTTGTGTTGTTTCAGAGTATTCTAAGTCCCAATGTGTATTCCAAGTCAGAATCGATTTGTTATTCCTGTGTGTGAATGCTCTGTTGAAGCAGCTACTTTTCTACCCATACTTTAGTGTCATCTTTATTTACCATATTTTGGCGATGAGACAAAGAGTTGTGAAGTATCCACCTTCACACCACTATCCTATGTGAACTGCAGTGGGAACGAGGATTCCTTGGAGTTGGATGAGATGTGCTTTTCCGACAGTGTCCAATTGGTGTACTCATCGGAGTACTGTGAGGTGGTACACTTCTGAATCCTGTAGTCGTTTTTCTGTTTTGGCAGTGACAGGAGTAGAAGACAATTGTGGCACAGACTTTAGACTGGCTATAGTGCAAGCAGTCAGCACAAGTGTTGCCTTAACTGCAACACGAGAACCTGGCAAACGGGTAAGTGCAAGTCCCTGCAAAAGTGACTGGTCCTGGGGTCCCAGGGCTATAGCTCAATTCCAAAAGGATTTAGAGCAACCAAGGAAGAATGCTCAAAAGCTCTGGACCATAGTAGCTTCCGAAAAGGACAACTGTAGTTTTATGTGAGCATATGTTCCTTTTTTTAATTGAGTAATTTTACATTCAACTTGGATAGATCCATATTTTCTTTGTATTATGATGACAGAGTTTGTTACTGTGTAGTCCATCTCTTCATTTCTCAATTATTCCATTTCACTCTTTTTGTAGAATTTATTTAAAGCTTTATTGAACATGACAGAGACAGCCAACACGTGTTTCACCCTATGTGGTAAATAACGCCAGGGCTTTCTCAAGGCTATTTAAACTTTAACATCATTCTATTTCTGAGATTCAGTCGATATCATTGTGCAATATGTAAGTATCCCATTTTAGTTTGAAGAACGAATGTCCAAAGAAGTCCTCTGTATAATACGGTGTTGGCGATGGTCCTGGGTAAGAGCAAGTCCACCTCCTGTTTCACCTCACTGCATGGCTGCATGGTAGCAGAAGGGAGAGAGCAAAATGCAGCTTTATCTTACAGGTGTGGTATCGGGTTCCCAAGGCCTACATGCTCCGCAGATAACCCACTTACACCGAAAGAACTGTTGGCACGGAAACTGAAAAGTACAAAGGACAAGTTTATTAAGACCCCATGGGGTGGTGGTACATTCCTACAGCACCCTTCGGCAATGCAAGAAGTATCACACCGAACATTGGTGTGAGTCCTTCTTTTATACACTTTACAGGTAATAAAAAGATAGGCGGTACAAGGTTACAAAGTTTATGTACATATATGGTCATTTTTGGAGCACAGCCAACTCGTGGGAGGGGCTACAACCCCTCTGGTCAGTTTGGCGGCACATTCCTGAGGGGTGACTGGTCAGTTGGAACTGCGCATGTACAGGCTTGACCGTTACTAAAAATAGCCTGTTGCTGGGCAAACTCAAGTGGTCAGTGGTACGGACAACGGACTAAAGGGCATGCTGACCACGAGGCCGCTCATTCCCTAAAATGGCCGCCGTGATATACAAAATGGCGTTTTCGAGTAAGGCCAAGTTAAGGAAAATAACGTGTAGCAAAGCTAAGCGCTAACCCGGCCATTGTCAAATTACGACAGACGACCCTTTTAGCGTTTAGCTGAAGCTACCTCATAGTGCACGTGGTCGGGATTCTCATCTTCAATATCAATTAGCATTATTTGAGCTACTTCTGTATGAAGCATCATTTCTTTTTGGGCAAGAGCTCGTCTAGATGGAATACATGCTGATAAACACATAGAACATAAGGCAGGGCCACATTGTATACATAAAAAGACAAAGAATAGTATCCCAACTACAATAGATAAAATTGTCAGCAGCTCCCAACCCCATGTGCTAAGCATTGACCAGAACCACCCCGAAAGAGTCCAAGTGCCATTGTTCGGGTGTATTTCAGCAGCTATTTTGTGAAGTTTTGAAATTGCATCATAAACAGATGGCGAATTATCTGGCACGTATACGCAACAGCTACTTCCGATAATTCTACATGCCCCCCCTCGATCAGCTAAAACCACATCAAGAACCATGCGATTTTGGAGCGTAACAATTCTAGAAATTTGCAGTTCTTCTGTGATATTCCCTAGGGCAATTGCAGTGTCATTAGCTACAGCCTCAACTACACGAGTCAATCGTCGTATTTTCCGACTATTCAAAGCAGCCCCCACAAAAGAGAACAATCCCAGATTAAAATCTACATACTGTTGTAAGGCAGTATCAGTCTGGCCAATGTCATCCAAGACCACAGCACGTTTAACTCGATTTAGCACAAAATCATGGTAGAGCACATAATCATTATGGTACATTGGTGGGGCAATGAATACAGGGGGCAATACAAAAGATACATAACATGTGCCTAACCATCCTAGAGGGAGCTGATGATAACCTTTATTACCGCAGATAAAGTAGGTATTTCGAGATGCCACAAATGATATGCCATTCGGACTGTCAAATGTAAGTGTGGTGTTACATTCACTTTTTCCAACCGGGATTGTACCTTTATTACGTATGCAGAGATCAGCCTTAGTATTGATGACATTAATAACATGTGAACTGGACATATTAATATTCCTTTGATTACTGTAAACACGGGGGGCAGACACATTATCGGGGCGGTACTCTTCCCATTCAAATCGAGTACCCCCAGCTCGTGGATACCCATCCCGGTCATGATAACATATCTTGTTTAAACGGAAAAGCACCCCCCCTTTCGTTGGCCATCGCAAAGTGAATAGAAGAGTATACCAAGCGTTGCAGGAACCGTTGTGAGAGAATGGGAGTGAGATGAGCGGGGTGCCCCCTTTTTTCTGATGACCAGGCAACATCCCACACACCCAACAGTTAGAAGTGTTCGTCATATTGTGAGTATGATGCAAGATTTGAATGAAGCTATTGTTCAAATAAGTCTGTCGGTGCCGTTCTTCATGGTAGGGTAAGGTGAAGTGAAAATGTTCAGATGGAGCCGGGGTAGTCGGCAGCAAATGTTCTCATACAGGCACCACAAGTTCTACTACCCAGGCTATTACTGCTATCACCACAATTGTCAATACGAACAAAATGGCACCAAGAATTCTCTTGTCTCGTGATGTAGAAGAAGCCATAGTGCAAAGTTCACAATGTCTCAAATAGTCTCGAATATACAACTACAAAAATTAAAAACAAAACAGTGGTGCTGAGCTCCGAGGTAGCCGTTGTTTTCTTCTCCGGGGTCAAGACGGGTGTCGCTACTCTTGGCAGAACTGATCCCCCCCCTTGAGATTCCCGGCTTCCGTTTCACAAACCCCAGAGCGGTAACCAACCAGTCTCGCACAAAAATCTTCTTCCTATCTTGGCCGCAGATCGTAACGCTGTCCTCCAGAAACAGTGTGGTCCGGGAAGGCTCCCTCAGATTCGGCCGATGTCACAGCTGGGCTCTTTTCTTCATCCAAAATTTCTTTGTAGTCGGACAGCACGGTAGGATTCACCAGGTCCGGAGAGACGCAACGGCAGTGAGTTGAATGCACCCACCGCTTTCTGTTGGTCACTCGCACAGCCGTTCGAGTTGCCAGGAGGACTTGCTCGGGGCCACGCCACCTCGGTTCCAAGCTGTTCGCTCTCTCAAACGACTTGATCATTACAAAATCGCCAGGACGAAGATTGTGAGCCTCTCCAATGGAATTGTCAGGGAGCACTTCTCGAACCTGTTGATGAATAGAAAGCAAATCATTTGTTAATCGTGCCAAATAATCGTTCATCATTATACAAGGCACATCATGTATCAATCGCGGCTTAGGAACTCCCCATATGTTCATAGGGCTTCCAAACACCACTTCATACGGTGTGAGGCCAGTTCGAGAGTGGGGTACTGATCTAAGAAAAAGCAATGCTAGCGGCAAGGCATCCGGCCACTTCAATGACGTGGACGCCACAATCTTAGCCAGTTTCAACTTCAACGTGGCATAGTACCGCTCGACAAGACCTGCTGACTGAGGGTGGAACACAGCATGAAACTTCTGCTGGATCCCCAGCCCCTTCAGTACATGCTCTACAATTTTCCCAACAAAATGGGGACCATTATCGCTCCACAAAAATTTGCAAACTCCAAATCGAGGGAAGTACTCTTTGAGCAAAACCTTAGCTGTTGTCAAAGCTGTATTATCTTTCGTGGGGAAGGCCTCGACCCATTTGCTAAAGGCACACACCACCACTAGGACATACTTAAGGTTATTGCAGCGCTCAAGCTGGATATAATCCATTTGAAGTACCTCGAATGGTGCAGAGGGTGGAACGAAACCTCCTTTCGGAGTATGTGTCCCTTTCGCAGGATTGTGTTGTAAACATATCAAACAGGTCTGCACTACTCTCTTAGCAGTATTGGCAATCTCAGGATGCTCCCAAACTCGCGTTAACAATCAAGTAATTGCGAGAGCTCCCACATGCGCTAACCCGTGTGTCATCTGGACCATCACCTGCAAGTAAGCTGCCGGCAATTTCCATCTCTCCATGTCCTTACTCCTCCAACAACCCTCGTCATCCAGTATCCCTTCGGCTGCCCATGTTACAAGTTCTGCTTCAGTCCCTGATTTTTGGATATCTAGTATCTCTGTTCTAGCATCGTGCCATCGCTCGGCCTGCGACTTCACTGCGTACATGGGGGAGTCATTTCGAGACATAGCTGTTTGTCTTGCTATACTGTCTGCAAAAGCATTGCCATGTCCTACTTCATCAATGATCTTTTTATGTGCACTGCATTTAATTATCGCTACTTTCTTTGGGCAAAGCAACGCATTTAGGAGATCACGCACCAGTTCTCCGTGCATAATGTGTACTCCATGAGAGGTCAAAAACCCACGTTCTCTCCAGAGTAGCCCGAAGTCATATGCTACTCCGAAGGCGTACCGGCTATCTGTGTAGATGTTCACACATAGGCCAGCACTCAGTTCGCAGGCTCTTGTCAAGGCAATCAGCTCTGCTGCTTGAGCCGATTTCTGGGGTATTCGCGCTGTTTCTACCACCTTCTTAAGTGTCGTGATCGCATATGCTGCGGAAGTCGTGCCATCTGGCAGCCTCAAACACGATCCATCTACCCACAGTTCCCCATCCACATCTGGAAGTGGCATATCCTGTAAGTCGACACAACCCTTTGTCTGTTCCTCGGTCAGGAAAACACAACCATGATGTTTTTCCTCCTGCCCCTCTTCAACCGGATTAGGCAATAAAGTGGCAGGGTTCAGAGTAGCACATCTTTTCAGTGTGATATGTGGCGCCAAAAGTGTGAGCTCATATCCTGTTAAACGTGCACTGGTAAGATATTGAGTCTTTGTCTGATTTAGCAGAGCATCTACTGCATGGGGAACTAGCACCAACAATTTATGTGATAACACTATTCCTTCACTCTGCCGTATAGCTACTGCTGTTGCTGCAACTGCTCGAAAACACCCAGGTAACCCTCGTGCTACAGGATCAAGAATGGCTGAAAAATACGCGCATGGCCTCTGCTTGTCCCCGTGTACTTGCACTAACACTGATAACGCGCACCCATCTTTCTCGTGCACGTACAATGTGAAAATCTTTGTGTAATCTGGTGTACCTAACACGGGTGCAGAGCAAAGGGCCTGTCTCAATTGTTCAAAAGCATTTTGACATTCATCTGTCCATTCGAGGGGCATTGGTGTAGTTTTGGACAGTAACGCTAACAAAGGTTTTATAATGTGCGAAAATCCCATGATCCACTGTCTACAAAAGGACGTTAATCCTATGAAGGCGCGCACATCTCGCTGAGTACGGGGGACTGGTGTGTCTAGAATTGCCTGAATTCGATCTGATGTTAATGCACGCCCCTCCTTAGACAAAAGATGACCGAGGTAGGTCACCTTGGGTCTACAATATTGAAGCTTTTTCCTAGAGACTTTATGGTTGTTCTGAGCGAGAAAGGAAAGTAAAGCCAGTGTACTCTCCTCACATTGTGCATAAGTGTCTGCAGCCAACAGGAGGTCGTCAACATACTGTATAAGGGCTACACCAGATTGCCATTCGAAAGAATCAAGCTGTCTTTTTAAAGCCTGGCTATAGATGCTAGGACTTTCTGTGTAACCTTGAGGAACACGACAAAATCTATACGATTTATTATTTAACGTAAAGCCAAATAAATATCTACTGTCAGGATGGATGGGAATGGAAAATAATGCATTTTTTAAGTCAATTACAGTGAAGGTCGTCGCTGTTGGGGGGACCAATGTAAGCAATGTCGTGATATCAGACACCACCGGATATTGGGGAACAACAATTTTATTAATTTCTCTCAAATCAATAATAAATCGATAGACTTTGTCGTCAGTGTCTTTCTTAAGGATCGGAAGAATAGGGCTGTTACAAACATTGTAAGGAACTTCCTCCACTACTCCTGCAACGATCAAATCCTGAACGATGTGTGTCAGGGCAATTTCACCTTCCCTAGAAATCTTATACTGTGGTACACGTGGCAAAAGTACTCCCTCCTTGACAGTAATTCGAATAGGTGGAATAAGCATCTGTCCCACATCCATATCTGAGGTCGCCCACAACGTATGAGGGAGAGAGGCTAATGCTTCTATTTCCTGTATGGTACAAAATCTATCTGGATCCGGGTAATTGTCATTTTAAATGACTCACACTCCTTCGGGAGCGCAGCGTATCGTTGCTCGAAAGTATTTAAGCAAATCAATGCCCATAATATTATCTGGGGTGTGAGGTGACAACAAAAATGGACCAAAACTAAAAAATGTGTCTATGCAAAGTGCAAGAGGTTGTGATAATGGGCTAGGAGAGGGTGTGCCATCAAACCCTATACATGTTATCGTGTCGCCAGACAGGGGAGCCCTTGGAACCAAAGTTTTTAGACAAAGCGCTACGAGTAGCTCCTGTGTCAACTAAAAACTGATCAGTAGAACCCAAAATGCCCGCTGATACATATGGACCTCTTTGATCTACTGGCACTTCAACTGATTCCGTACCCCATCCTACGCAATCCTATGCATGCACATAATCCTGATGCTCCACATTCTCACCCTCCGAAATCTGATATTGGTTTCGTCTATCAAAAGTATTTCGTTCATCCTGACCACGGCCCCTCGTCTCAAACCCACCACGATCACTTCCGCCACCTCTTGCTCCTGAATAATTATTCCTTGCCCTACCACCTCCTCGACCACGCTGACTACGCTGTTCACGAAGTACCGGACAATCGTTAGCCCAATGCCCAAACTCTTTACAATATGCACATTGGTCCTCCGCTATATCAGTACGACCGTACGACGCATTACTCCCTCCTCGTCTACCTCTCTCATTCCCTCTAGACTGCATCCCGCGAACCTGCGCCAACATCACCTTTGTTTTCAATTCCTTCGTTTTCTTATCTGCACTTTCTTTAGCCTCTAATTCCTGCCGCTCGTAATACTGAGCCATCGTTAACAAAGACGCAGGGGTTGCCGTGGTCCAGGAACTTTCACTTGTTTTTAGCCGCTTCGCGATCTCCGGTAGGAGATTAGCCACGTACTTATCAACAAACAGATGCCTACCCGTATCATCTGTTAATGATTGACCACTATAATCATGAAACGCTTCCTTGAAACGTGTAAAGAAATCTGATACCGATTCGTCTAACTTTTGTTTGCACGACGCTAACATAGTCCAATCGATCTTTTTAGAAGGAACAAGCGTTTTTAGTTTAGTCAAAATAGCCGCTGGGAGGTCTAAAATCATGTCACACGGTTTGCATGCAGGCTCCCTATCTAAGTCAGCCTGATGTATCTCTTTCCAAGTTCCCTCAAACATAGTTTGATCATTAGTTTTCCGAATCGACCTCCACATATCAGGCGGAAGAATTAACCCAAAGAAGAGATCAATATCAACAAGAGTCATAACACAAGAGGAAATGGCCCCCTCCACCCCTTCATAGAATGCGGCTGGATTTTTTCGAAGATCAGGCAAAGAATTTTTTAATGCCATAACATCTGCTCTATTCCAAGGCGTATACACCCAATTATATATAAAGTACCCCTTCGCATCCTTCGACGTTTTATCCTCATCTGTGCCATCCCCCTTAGGGGGAACATACAAAGGTGCAGCTTCACGCATAGGCATAACATGCACTTTAGAATTCTTATCTGAACCCCGGAGAGAACACTCCTTAGACTGCTCAGTGGACCCCGGCACAGACTCCTTATTCTTTTTCTGTTCTTCCCGCAATCTGGACGTCTCATCCCGTAGCTGGATCAGTTGCTTGAAAAAGGTGTCGACATCTGAAAGGACAAATAAACCTTAATCCAAATTCTCACGATGAACCGACACAGCCTTAGGTTCTAAAGTCTCTGAATATTTACGAAACCGAGTAACAACTTCATTTGCAAAAGTATTCAAAAAACACATCAATTCTCGTTCTGTCCAATTACTCCTTTCAGAAACAACATCTGCCACAGTTATATGATTTAAATTTAATTTCCGAGCACGACTACGCTACTCCGCGGCTCTCTCCGCCGATAACCTGACACTCGACTTATCCGCCTTCCCCGACTTATCCTGCTCTTCATCACCGGAATCCTCAGTCGGAGCCGTAGGAGAAACGTACGGAGGCGGAGATCGATCTAGTAACGAAAAATCATCAGTTTCATTATTAAGGACAGGATAAAGTGGTCGTCGAATAGGAAATTGACCTGTCGTTTGTAAATTACGTTCCCGTTCCTCCCTCTCTTTCTTTTCCTGCGCTTCCTTTTCCTCAAGCTGTAAAGCCTTATCTCGAGCAGCCTTGCGCTGCTCTTTGTCCGCCAAGGCAACTTCACGCTTCATACGTTCACGCACTGCTTTCTCCCACATTCGCACACAATCAAACATATTCTGTCTGGACCTGCGCTGAAACAAACATTGCTCCACAAATTGAACCTTTCGCAAATCAAACGACCCATGTAGTGGCCATTGCAACTCGGGATCAGTTCTAGTGTATTTATGCCATAATTTACTGTACAGTATAGGGGGAAGGCCAAACTTGACATACATCTCACGGTTTGGAGTTCCTTCTGGGGGAGCCGGCTGAGATTCCGCTAACCTAATTGTGGTACCATTTCCAAAACAGCACATCCCTCGGAGTGTGCTTGAAACAGGCATGTTCGAAAAGTACCACGAAAGCGTGATACCATACAAATGGCACTTACAGTACTTCACACAAATGTGCCGCTCAGAATATAAAACAAAGTTAGAGAAACATCTCTACATGCCTGCCTATGTGAAGTGCACTACACATATATTCAAAGTTCACAAAGTCAAAAAATGTTAGCTAACTCAAATCATAGTCACAATCATAGAACTCCAGTAAGCGTCCGTAGACTACCTTACCGATCACAAATCTTAGAACTTCAGTAAGCGTCCGTAGACTATCTTACCGATCGCAAATCTTACCCAATTTCAAATATCCAGATTCCAACTGCCAAGGTCTTTAATCGAATCAGCCAAACAGGCACTGTACAGCAACACAGACGATCAAGATCTCAGTCGGAGACCGGCGCCACCTGGAAGGTCAGATCAGAAGGAAAGGAAGAAAACACCGTGGGTGCCAAGACTCGGGTCACTCAGTGGCAGCGTACGCGTCCATGGCGAGTTTCCAATCCTTCGTCACGACCTCTCCTTCGGGCATCCGAGTCGCCGATGAGTCCCTTCGTGGTCGCCAATTTGTGGTATCGGGTTCCCAAGGCCTACATGCTCCACAGATAACCCACTTACACTGAAAGAACTGTTGGCACGGAAACTGAAAAGTACAAAGGACAAGTTTATTAAGACCCCATGGGGTGGTGGTACATTCCTACAGCACCCTTCGGCAATGCAAGAAGTATCACACCGAACATTGGTGTGAGTCCTTCTTTTATACACTTTACAGGTAATAAAAAGATAGGCGGTACAAGGTTACAAAGTTTATGTACATATATGGTCATTTTTGGAGCACAGCCAACTTGTGGGAGTGGCTACAACCCCTCTGGTCAGTTTGGCGGCACATTCCTGAGGGGTGACTGGTCAGTTGGAACTGCGCATGTACAGGCTTGACCGTTACTAAATATAGCCTGTTGCTGGGCAAACTCAAGTGGTCAGTGGTACGGACAACGGACTAAAGGGCATGCTGACCACGAGGCCGCTCATTCCCTAAAATGGCCGCCGTGATATACAAAATGGCGTTTTCGAGTAAGGCCAAGTTAAGGGAAATAACGTGTAGCAAAGCTAAGCGCTAACCCGGCCATTGTCAAATTACGACACAGGGACTTCAGGCAGGGCAAAAATGACTTTTTAAAAATACGTTTCAGAAAGATTTACTACAAATCTAACTTCAACAGTGAATTGGGCATGTAATAATATATTTTTAAAATTCAAATGTGTTGTATTTGTTCCGCGGTGGAGAAAACGTTTATTAAAATAATATTGTATACCAATACTTTCCTATCGAACAGCCACTCCTGCTATGGTGAAAACAGCTTTCAGGTACTAGACACTGTAGCATGTAGACATGTTTAACTTTAACTTTTACATATCCCACTTTTAAATACCATGCACTCTGCCTTAATGGACAGCCAGGCTTACTTAGGGGTGATTTGTAATTATTTAAAAAGAGATATTTAGGTTTTGCAAAAGAGGTTGACAGGTTGAATTAGCTGTTAAACGCTACACAGCCAAGCTACTGGTAGAAAGCATGGACTCATATTTACAGTGTCGCTGTAGTAGATGGCACTATGAATGCTGCATCCCACTTGAGATATTTACCATACAGGTCCTGGGTACACCTTTGTACCATATACTAGGGACGTATAGGTAAGTTAAATATGCCAATCAGATGTATACCAATTTCTTCATGTTGAAAGGAGAAACACACTCACTTTACTACTGGTTAGCAGGGATAAAGTCTGCAGGGTTCTATAGCCTTCAAAATTAAGGTTCAGCACAAGGATGAAAAAATCTGGGCTGCCCCTGTATAAAGGGCACATTTCCAACAAATTGCATATGAAGGGCTACTTTATTAAGAAGTACCCAAGGCACTATGTGTCTTTTGAACTTTATTTTATTACTTTTAGAGCTGAAGATGTGATCATAGACAAAGAATACCTTTTAGAAAGTTTGTTCACAGTATTGTTTATAGGGGAAAAGATGTGATTGCGAGTTTTCCCTTCAATTTCACAACCTTGTTAAGTCATGCTATGGTGCAATGCAGCTTCCATTTATTAATCCAGAAAATGGATTTTGTCAGCTCTTCACGATCTAATGAAAATCAGTTAGATTCTTATTAACATGTAATGTCTGATGTGGACAACCATAATTGAAGCAATGTATCCACATTATGGGTAGTGATTTTAATGGGCTAATATCTCCGGTTGGTTTTCCTAATAGATTGCTTTTGACATATCACCAGACAGTGGACAGCTCGTTCGAATCATGTAAGCAAAAGTATGTACTAGGATCATGGCTGTGGCGAATACATTTTTCTTAGCAAACCTTCAGACGCTTGGTGTGTATCAATGTTCACAATGCATAAAATTGAGATATCAAAATGAGGGTCATTGTTCTGAAAGGTTGTAAAAGAATTGAGATCATCCAATAGCTGCTTTACCATTTTGAAATCCCATGTATTAGGCAAAGGTCCTGAAGTGACATTGTCATCCTTGTAAATATAGAGAACAAACGGAATTTTAATAATTTATGTTATGTTCATGTTATTTGCTAAAGCGCACATGTCACCCGGGGACATCTCGGTGCTGTTACAGAACCTGACCGGGAGCCCAACCAGTTGTTTCCTGAATTTAATGTATGTTGGAATCTCACAGAGTGCTATGAATAACTTATTCCAGTACCCAGGGGCAAGATGAGAAAAGGCCTTGCCCCCAGTGCAAGTTTGACGTATTCAGGGCGCACACAAAAGGGCTTGAGTACTTATCAAAGATTTCGGCCAGGTATATAAGTAGTGAGTTTTCTTTGAAGATAACATGGAGCTCTGCTTCTCAAGGCATTTTAACTTGATAGACAACAGATTTTGGAAAAGGACCATTTCTGCACAGGCAGCCTCAGCAGAGGCGTGGAAGGCGTGCCTGCAGGACAGTTCAAAATTAGTCTTGCAGCGGTGTTCTGGACCACCTGTTACTTGGCGAGCAGGGTATCACCCACTTCAGCTAGCAGAGCATTTCCATAGTCCAGTCTGCTAATCACCATAGCCTGGACCAGGGTTCTGTTGGCGTTAGTGGGAAGAAAGGGAAACATTACGTGCAAAAGGCGCATATTATAGTAACAGGAACTGGTAGTGCCAGCAATATGGTCTTTCATTGTTAGGGGTTGATCAAGTTTTATCCCTAAGTTTTTTACACTTTTCTTTGGGCACAGGAGTGGCCCTCAGTTGGTGGGGCCACCACTCGTCCGACCAGATGGTTGGGTCTTTCCCCATTAGCATGATCTCCATTTTTTCTGGATTCAACTGGAGGCAATTCTCAGTCATCCAGTTGGATATTGCAAGCATACCGGACGTGAAACATATTTTCTCTGATACTAGATTAGGACCCACGGTAAACATAAACTGGGTGTCGTCAGTATATGAAATGATCTCAAAGCCAAGATCTTTGCCAACGGAGCTATGTATATATTGAACAATGTCGGGCTTAGGCATGATCCCTGGGGTATGCCTTTGTCCAAATGAATTTTGTCTGAGGAATGTGGACCTAAAATGATTGTCTGCTGTCTGACAGAAAATGGTGTAACTATTTTATTGCTGAAGTTTGTTAAGCATGGATTTTAAGTCCCTTTTAGCCTCTAGCTTTAAAGGATACTGAGCTTGAACATGTTGAATTGATTCCTCTCCCAACCCCTTTTGATTGTTATATTGTTGATTAAGATCCCATATTTTCTGCATATTTGCCCTGAATTGGAATCTAGCTGGGAGAATGCCTTGGCTATCACTTCCTCTATTTGCAGGGTAACTCTCACAAAAGGCAGAGGCTAGTGATCGTCAGCTAGGATAGTGTATCGGCTTTTGATAAATATGACAACAGCATTTTAATAATGTATTGTCATACATTTTGATAGTAAATGGCACCCTCTATTTGGAACTCTGTAATGTATATCTAATTGCATGTCTTCACTTCAATGTGTTCATTTGTCAGTGTCATGGCCAGACGCTCCTGCAGGTTCTGGTGAACAATTGTAATTTTTAGCTTTTCCATCTAGAAGCCCCACCACCCATGTCCTGCTCAACAGGATACTCTCCTTATCTAAGGAATGCTGTTGCTTCTTAGTGTTTAGTCCAGTAACTATTTTTTTGTTTGAATGAGCCTTTAAGTCTAAACATTTCTTGCCTTGTTCAGGTTTTTTGGCTGGAATTCTACTGGCAGAGTGGTGTCTTGTCAGAAGCTTTGTCTCTGAACTATTCCTCCTTTTTCCAATATCAGTCCAACCTCTCCCCCTCTCTTTAGTGTATTTGTCCAGGTTTATGCCCGCATCCCATCCCGTGTATAGAAGTGTAGATGTTAACAAATCTTCCATATGCAGTACATTAGATCCCACACCTATGGAAAACACATGGACAGTATTCTATGCTTCTCATGGGGTGTGGCCTGAGAGTATGCCGTGTCCAGTCTAGTCTGCTGGTGTCCCACAACTGTATTTCAGATCTCCTTTGTAGTTCTCCCATGATAGAATTAATAGTCTATGAATCAATAATGGGCAGAGGTGCACTGTATGAAACAGTCACACTGATTCCTAAAGTCTTGTCCTTTATCTTGTGCGGTCTATATTGGGTTAATAATTAATTTTAAACTTCTTTAACGTTTGCTGCAGTCAAACTTTCTTGTTGTGGGTGAGGGGTATATCTCACTAATACTGGCCAAATCACCACATAACAAACAGTCCCATTCTAACAAGTCTGATTACTTGGGGCAAATCCCTACTGAACCATTATTTAAATGTTTGAAAACCAGTAGATGTTCCTTGATGCTGGCTTGGAGCATAAATCTGTAGGGGACCTATAATCTTTATGCTTGTATCTCACAAAATGTTCAGTGGCTGATCCCACTGACTCAAATTCTACCCATGAGTCCTAGGCCTTTATGATTATATGCAGGTGCGAGAGACCACTAGAATTAGTTGTTTTACTGATGTGGGGAATGTTAGTGATGTGGTCTGGCAACAAACCTCTGACAATATCCCTTATTGTTACGGTCACCATATTATAACACACTCAAAAGAGATCCAAAATTGATAAATATTCAAAATGCATCAATCAATCTGGCATTTATTTTTACTACCGCTTAATAAACCACTTAGAGGTATTGGGGTGCCCTCTCACTTCCACGCAAAGGCATTTTACCCGTATTTATCGGATATTATCCTATTTATATTGTACCTGGCTGTTTTGGGGTTTTGACCCTCAATTGTCCTAAGTAAACTGATGGGGCCACACTTCATGGTCACCATGGTTGCATGTTGAAAATTTCAGTCACATTCAGTAGATTTCCCCAGCTTCTGAGGCTGTTCTGATTATTTCACTGAAATGACAATCAGTGTGCACATCATGTTTCAATTTCACTGCCTCAGTGCCCAGGGGGGCTTTCTCAGCCCCATGAGCATGGAGACAGACAGGAGAGTATCATTAGAAAGGGGAGTATCTCCCCTTTTCAATGGTACCCCTCCCATGTGATTCCCTGCTTGGGGATCACCGCCAGAGGGTGATCCACTGATCTGTCCCCCTGGGCGGGCATAAATCCCACAAGGCAACCAGGGACTACTTCATTGTAGTTGAGGGATGGGGGCTGCCCAGAATAAGCATATCAATGACCCACCCCCTAAATAATGTGCCAGTTTTTCTGTCCCCCAAGGTGGCAGAATGGCCACTAGGCACCAGGGATTATAGGTTTTTTTTAATACGTAGGGGCTGCCCAAAACGGAAATATCAGTGACCCAATCCCTCCAAAACTAATTGGACAGGTTTTCTGCCCCGTTTGGGGGTGAATGGGGGCATTATCCCCCAATCTGCCCACTAGGAAGCAAGGGACTATTTTTTTTAGGTCAGTGGTGGGGGCTTCCTAGAATGGGCATGCCAATTCCCCCACCCCCTAAAAGAATTGCAAGTCTTTCTGCCCCCCCCCCCCCAACTAGAAGCAAATGGGGGCAACATCATTCGATCTGCCCCCAGGTTGGGGGGGGTGGGCGGGGGGGGGGGGGCAGAAAGCCCACTAGGCACCAGGGATTTATTTTTAGACGTAGGGATGGGGGTTGCCAAAATGGATATGCCAGTTCCCCCAAACACAAATTGGACCGTCTTTCTGCCACCTCCGGGAGTCAGATGGGGGTTATCACCCCTAATCTGGCCCACAGGGGGGCAGAAAGCCCACTAGACACGAGGGTTATGCTTAGGTGCATGTCAGAGAGTGGCCCCCTACACAAGGGTCGCCCTCCTTTTTTTCTAGGGACACATTTTGGCTGTTTTTAAATCAGCAATATTTTAGGCTCATCTGACCCCCAAGAGGGAACTGAAAACCACTAGATAACAGGGAAAGTTTCTGTTTGTGTGTGAACTGGAGTTCTGCTCATGGTGTGCGTGTACTGGCATTTTGCTGGTGGTGTGTGGGGACTAGAGCTTGGGGGCAGTGTGTGTCGACTGGCGTTTGCGTGGACTGGCGCTTGCTTGGCACTGTGCGTGCACTGACACTTGGCTGGTGGTGTATGTGTGGACTGGTGCTTGGTTGACCGTGTGCATGGAGGGTGCTTGGCATGCAGTGTGTGTGGATGATGCTTGGCTAGCGATCTGTGTGGATGGCGCTTGGCTGGTGGTATGCACAGCTGCGTATTCTCCGTTATTGCAGAGGAGCATCAACCCCCAAAAAATCATGAAAATAAAAATAAAATGATGATAAACACACATTGTATTTTTCCTTCCTTGCCCAGACTTTGGGCCGAGGCCAGGGGGTGACTGAGGGAGTGGTAGATGCACTCCCTTCACTGTGCATGACTGTTATGTCGGCAGTCTCTGCCCGGCCAAATCGTCATGCACAGCGAAAGCTCTCTCCAACCCAGCATTTCCCAATGCCAACTCATCAGAAATGCGAAAAACAGCCATCAAAGACAGAAGCTCCACACATGCACACAACAGCAGAGAGGTCTTCCGCATCAGCAAGGAGTTCGGCCAACCTACCAGCGAGTCTACAGAAATCCCTCACTCTCAAAACCTCTGCGACAAACTCAGCACCTTCTTCCACCACAAAATCAGGAACATTTACAACATCTTCGAAGAAGATAGCCAACACACTGAACCCTCACCAACCACCCGACATCCTGAAGCCAACGATTGATAGCTGGACAGCCCTCACAACCGAAGACACGCTAAAGACGATGAGGTAAATCCACTCCGGGGCCCCCACAGACCCCTGCCCCACCACATCTTCAACAGAGCCGCCAACACCACCACATCTATGCTTCCCCACACCATCAACAGCTCCCTCGTGAACATCTCCTTCCCTGACAACTGGAAGCACGCCGAGATCAACGCCTTACTCAAGAAATCCAAGGCGGACCTCAAGAACTTCCGGCCCATCTCCCTGCTCCCGTTCCCGGCAAAGGTCATCAAGAAGACCGTCAACGAACAACTGACCTGCCACCTTGATGAGAACATCATCCTGGACCCTTCCCAGTCCGGGTTCCACAGCAACCACAGCACCGAGACTGCCCTCATTGCCGCCACCGGTGACATCCAAACCCTGCTGGACAACGAAGAAACAACGTCCCACATCCTCCTGGACCTGTCAGCTGCCTTCCACACGGTCTGCCACCACACACTACGAGCGCAACTCCACAACGCCGGGATTCAAGAGAAGGCCCTGAACTGGACCACCTCCTTCCTCTCCGGCAGAACACAGAGCGTCCGCCTTCCCCCTTTCCGCTCCGAAGCCACCAAGATCATCTGCGGCGTACCCCAGGGCTCATCCCTCAGCCCAACTCTGTTTAACATCTACATGGCACCGCTCGCCCACGTCGCCCGTCGGCACGACCTCAACATCATCTACTCCGATGACACCCAGCTGATCTTCTCCCTCACCAAGGACCCCCACACCGCCAAAACCAACCTTCACGAAGGAATGTAAGCCATCGCTGAATGGAAGAGAAACAGCAGACTGAAGCTGAACTCGGACAAGAAGGAGGTCCTCATCCTCGGATCCACCCCTTCGGCCTGGGACGAATCCTGGTGGCAGACTGCACTGGGAACCGCCCCAACACCCACCGACCACACACGCAACCTAGGGGTCATCCTCGACTCCACCCTCTCCATGACTAAACAGGTCAACGCCGTCTCCTCCTGCTTCAACATGCTCCACAGGATCTACAAGTGGATACTCACTGAAACAAGAAGAACGGTCACCCAGGCCCTCGTCAGCAGCAGGTTGGACTGCGGAAACGTCCTCTACGCAGGAGCCTCGCCCAAACACCTGACACGGCTCCAACGCATCCAGATCGCCTCTGCACGCCTGATCCTCGACATCCCTCGCCGCAGCCACATCACACCCCACCTGAGAGACCTGCACTGGCTCCCGGTCAAAAAGAAGATAACCTTTAAGCTCCTCACCAACGCACACAAAGCAATCGACAACACTGGACCAATGTACCTCAACAGACGACTCAGCTTCTACACCCCCACCCGTCAGCTCCGCTCCGCCGACCTCACCCTCGCCACAGTCCCCCACTTCCGAAGAGCGACCTCCGGTGACAGATCGTTCTCCCACCTCGCTGTTAAGATCTGGAATACCCTCCCCATCCACCTACGGCAGACTCAAGACCTGCTGACCTTCAGAAAACTCCTCAAGACCTGGCGCCTTGAGACCCTCACGGGTGAGTAATGCGCTGTACAAATGATATGATTGATTGATCCATAAGTTCTTTACTGTTTTGGCAGGGATGGAGAGGGGGCCTGACCTAGTTAGGGTACCCTCCAGGTAGACGATCCAGAGAGAGTGACTTCCTTGAAGATGAGGAGTTCCGCTTTAATGGAATTTTAATTTGAGGCTACTCAGATGCATCAAGGCAGATAATAGAAGAGAAAAAATGTAAGTGTGTGCCGGGTGCATGAAAGATTGTTGCTGATATAAATAAGTTGGGTGTCTTTAGCATAAGAGACGATGGAGAAGCAGAAAAAGGGAACCAGCTGGGTGAGGGGTCAACTTTTACATAAACAACATGGGGCGGATGGAGGTGCTTTGGGGGACCCCATTTTCAAGAAGGTGGGAGGTGGAATGATGGGGAGAGAGGGAGACTGGGTGCAGTCTAAGAGAGAAAGCAGATCAGAAGAGGGAGTGCTGCAGATCCCCCATCTCTAAAAATATATTCCAAGATGATGTAATGGAAGACAGTGTTGAAGGCTGCAAATACTTTGAGTACAGTAAGGGGAGGGGGCAAAAAACCTTGAGAATAGATCCTATCTGTCAAGATACGGCTAAGTGAGCAGGGAGTCAGATTTCAACGTTAACACTATTTGCTAAATTTGCACCGTTTTTGTATATTAAACTCAATTGTATTTTTTATTTTGTGGTGATTCAAAAGTGAGTGCAGATGACTTACAATATGTTTGTTTACTAATAACTGTGAAACAGTTTCACAAATTTGCATTTTCACTTGCATTTGGTCACGCTGACCTGTCATGGACGGACGGTTTCTGAAATGGGGACTACAGTTCTGACGGAACGAGAGAAAGGAAAAGTACAGGATGACAACCCCATTTTGTCTGTGCAAATTATAGGGCACATGCTCTTGAGAGATGTTTCTCATCATGTTCGCATATCTACAATAATAATTTTGACATGACTGACTAATGTATGGAATCTTTACAAAGTGACTCTTCTCATTGAATATCGGTTTACTTGTTTATGTAGTGGCCCTGAAGTCCCCAGAAGTGGGAGGAAACATGTTGGCTGTAGTGTCTTTCACGTGATAAGAAAATAAGCTTGTAATTTTGTATTTTTATAATGCTTAGCTTTCTGCTTGAACGTCAAGTTTTATGCAGATTAAAGGGATTCGTGGGAGAACATTTAAAAAGGGGGGTACAAAACAATCTATGATTCGGTAAGAACTTTTGTGCTTTTTTAAAGCTCTACATGAAATTTGGTAAACCTTTATGTTTAGCCTACTCTTTTGGGAGTTATTTTCTGGTTTGAATCATTTCTACCTCTTAACGTGAATCTATTGCAGTTAAAACAAAAAAGCTAGGATGTATATGTATGTTTTATTGCCTAATACTAACTAGGCCTTAACTAGGCCTTGACTCCACCTTGTTAAACATTACTACTATCTCATAATATCATTATCAGGCACATGCATCAAAGGATTTTGCGATCGCAAATGGTGCGAATCGCAAAAATCGGCCGTCTGCGATCGCAAAATCTGCTTTTGGAATGCATGACGGGTGAAGGCCCTCGCAATTAGAGAATTCGCAAATATTTGCGAATTCTCAAGTTGCGATTGCATTTAAGGAATCGCATTTTGCGATTCCTTAAATGCAATGCATGAAACTTAAAAAAATTGGGATTTCGCAATTAGGGGGAGCAAATTACCATGAGGTTGAACCTCATGGTAATTTGCGAAAACTTTAAAAAATGCACTTTTGTGGATTTGTCAAAGTTTCATGTTGTGCACACACATACCCTTAGGGCATGTGTGTGCACTTGATATGTGCACAGATTGATTTCAGGGGTGCAACAGGGTGTTCTTTGGACACCCCTGAAATCGCATTCTCAATTTGCGATTCGCTAATTGCGAATCGCAAATTGAGAATGTCTTCCCATTCATTCCTATGGGCCTATAGGCCCATAGGAATGAATGGGGAGGTATTCCTTAATTGTGACTCTCAATTTGCGAGTCGCAATTAAGGAATATTAAGAAATCGCAATTTATTTAGCGATTTCTTGATGCATTGCATTTTGCAATTCCTTAATTGCGATTCCTTATTTTTCGCAATTAAGGAATCGCAAAAAGCAATATTGATGCATGTCACTGTAAGTCTTTATATTTCTCATTTGACACTGCACCATGTGTTGTTCTCGAAGAACTCTTTAGAAGAAGCCTTTATGTACTTTTAAGGCTCTTCTTGCTCACTTGCTGTATACAGTTTAGTTATGAGACTTTCATTGTTTATTCTAACTAGTTTATTTTGACACCAATGACATTAGTTCAGACGCAGCAAATCAACATTCATTTGGGGTAGTGCTAACCTGGTTATTATGTGGCTTTTTATAATGCTGAACTATAATTTGTAGTTGTATTGATACCTTTGCTCGTCCAGTGTTGCCATTGCATTTTTCATTGATTTCTCTGGGGTAATTCATTATAGAAGACCCTCAGATTTGGGGATGAGCCAGACTCTCTTCTGAACCACTAGAGATGCTGTCATATTGATTTACTGCATATTTTGAACTTATCCTATTTTTTCAGATTATGCTAATTGCTGCATCTATTTAACCATGGCAGCCTTTATGATAATTGATTCTTATGGCTTTTGACTGATTTATTAAGACTGCTTTTTTTGCCTTCTGTATCACATTCTAATATTTTAGTAAACGTTCATGATTTTCCTACATTTCTGATCTTGAACTCCCTTCTTTGACTCTGATTTTTATTCTGCCTGTTTTGAATTGCTGTTTGGAATCTTAACACAGGGCATATTGCCTCATTTACTTATGAGGACAACACCTTCTTGAATAAATGTGCACTATACTTAATAGGATATTAGCAACTTAAGCGTAGTGCAGGATCTTTGGATCCATGCAGATCTGAGGAGGTACAAAGTTAAAGACTGTCAATAAACATGGCATTTACTAATATCTCTAGTGCTGCACCACGGACCTACATGAAGTTTAACTTATGCATATTATATTGAGTTCCATGCAGAGCCATCAACAGGGGTGAAAGTGATGGGGTTGGTGGGTTAATTTGCTAATAACCTTGGCGGTAGTTAATGAATGTGCATGGTATTTGACAGCTGTTAGCAAGTTAAGCCAATAGCAGAGATCTCCACTTTCATTAGGTATGGACAAGAGGGCAAAGGGGTGGGCAGAGTTGAAGAGGCTGATTGCAGCGTGGGGTGCATTTAGGGCGAAAAGCTATATTCCGAGAGTGTTGGCCAGACCCTGTGAGTCATATGTGGGGCTAAAGGTCATGCACAGTAAGATGTGGCCACAAGCCAGGCTGTTCACCCAAATCTCTGTAGGTGGCTAACCCTGGCCCAAAAATCTGTCTTTAAAATGTCTTTTAAGGTTGAGTGGGTTAGGAACCAACCTTTGGTTTTGCTGACCTGAAATGGATTATGGGAGCAAAACCCTTCCGGGTCCATTAGGCGGACATTTATTTTTAAATTTAGATCCATGAAAGTCTACAAACTTGGCTTCGAGGAGTTTCAGTGGACTAATGGTCTAGATGTCTCTAACTTCTAAACCTTTCAAGCCTACCAACACATTTTGTGATGCTAATTTCCCAAAGTATTGCATGGATTTACACTAAACCAAGCAAGTGCACTTGTGAGTAAAGTTCTAGTTTCATGCCAAGTTTGGGGTAATACCAATCAGGGCTGATTTCTGAAGCAAGGATTCCTATAGGAGTTAAAATGGGAGCATTGTTTTTTTGACCACCTCATTAAGTATACCCGCTTAACAGATTTGCATACAATTCTATATATTAGGAGTAAGACAGACATGGGTAGTGTAGGGGTGGGAGAAGGGGTCTGCCAAATGTTGTAAAAGTTAATGTATCTGCACCACAGATATGAGCAAATCAAAGACTATCATGTCAATTTTAGGTCGGGCTGGTCGTATTGATGTCCGCAGTCTTGATTGCAAGACTGCGGACTTGGCACTTTTAGTGACAAGTACAGAACTTCCTCTGTTGTCCAATGATTTTTCAAAGTAAAAGAGCTGAGACCTCAGGTAACCTTCCACAATAAAACAAAAGTGCCTGTCCCACATTAACAAAAGAGACATCCAGCATATTGTGAGGCCTAAGCAAACAGAGCCTGTCCGTACTAAAGACTGACTGAGGTAATTATGGAAGAGTTTACTGAAACCTCTCAGGCTCGAGAAGAGGAAGAGAATGTTCTCTGCACAGGAAACATCATGGATGATAAAAAACAAAAACATTAAAGGATTCAATTCTGTGGGAATCATTCCCACAAAACCCTAGAGAAAAAATACAAAACATCACAAGGGTTACATAATTGGACTAAATGACTAAAACTTGAGTGGGGGGCCGAAAAGACACAACTCTTTCAGGACCAACGGCAACTCAAGTCGAAACGAAAGGGAGGAACAGAGGAAACACTAGGATTCCAGGAAAGAGAGACACAACAGAATGTTTTGTAAGAGGTGCTGCTGGAAGCAAAAGAGAACAATCTCCACCTGAGCATCATACCACGTCAGAGCACTGAGTGCAAAACGAAGACTGGTTTGGGGAAAAATGCTACAGGAAATTCCATCAATAAGGAAAAGTTGCAAATCTTTATATATCTGACTGCTCCTCACCAACGTTGAAAAAAACAAAACAATTCACTAAAGAATTATAGGGAAGTTATGCTTGAACTTAACATATTTAAAATAACCTTTAAATTAACTTTGAAAAGCACTGCAAAACTGAAGTGATAGTTACACAGCAAACCTAAAAACCACAGAGACTCCCCAGTTGTGGCTATCGCCGCAATTCATAATTCTCACAAGAGCCACGGAAGCCCTAACTCACACATAAAGAGCCATGTGCATGAATCATTTTTGAATTTGCAAACGGCCCGAATCGCTAAATCAGGCCGTTTGGGAGATGCAAAAATGCTTTTTCTGATGTACAAACATCTAAGCTACGCTTCTCCAGAATTGTAGTTTCGGTGTAGAAAACGCTTTGTGAAAGTGGGGTTATTTAGGGCGTCCCTTCCAAATAGCAATATTCAGTGTTATGTACCAAGGTTTTACGAAGAAAATTAGATCGCAAAACCCAACTCAAAGTTGGTGGTAACGCTTTGGCAAATTGTGAATGTTGAAAATACTTTTTTTAAGAGGAGGAAGCTTTTTAAAAAAAGCGTTTTTTTCAAAGACCATAAAAACATGGTTATTTGCTGCTCAGCAGGCCACCATCCCTGTGATGCCATGCATTCCTAATGGGTCACAAACTGAAACCTACCTCAATATTCATGAGATAGGTCGATTTGCAAAATGGCTACTCGTACTCTCTGTATATCTGGCCCCAAACGCAATGCTTATAATCTCAAAATAGTTATACTCATAAATAACAATGCCAAAAGGCAAAACGCATATTCACCTAAGAAATACTACTATATACGTTGTGGCCTCATTGATAGTGTTAATCGTAATAAGATGTATATTCTCACTTGTAATATCAATTATGAAGTCTCTAATTGCATCTGTTACATAAGGGGTAAAAGGGTGATTTATTTGATTTGATGTACATGTTATTGTTTGCATGTGTGTTTTGAGCTTGTGACCAAAGCTCCACTTTAGTTTTGTTTGTGTACGTGTATATGTATATATATATATGTATATGTGTGTGTATATATATGTATATGTGTGTGTATATGTATATATATATATATGTATATGTGTTTGTATATGTGTATATATATATATATATATATATATATATATATATATATATATATTCTTTACCACACCAAACTTTGAATGAAAGACGGCGCTGACTCCGTGAATCTGAATCCAAACAATTTATTTAAATGATCAGTTGCTGCTTGGACGCGTTTCGGCGGCTTGCTCCCGCCTTGTTCACTACATCTGCATTACATTTTTCTTAGGTATATATACACATACATGTTCCCATGGGTTCAATTAACATACTGGTTTCAACGGGCTGTTGCTATGGTTGAACGGTTACTCCCCATGTATGGACATAAAAAAGTTCATGACTTGCACATTTTAGTGTCATGGCAGTCTGTTTACACTCTATCAAAAAAACGCAGCTAAATTAAATAAAATTAAAACATTACTTTGTGCCCTTATTTCAATGCGTTTCGTAATATGCTGAATGTTAAATCACACCCGCATATCAACCCACGCTGCACCACTGTGTTCTTTAATACATTTCTGCTTTGTTACACAAGTCCGGATTGAGTACGTGTGAAACAGCTCATACCTGGCCCCGTTCATGTGTGTCATATGGGCCGTGATTGGCTATTACGTCAATGCGGTTTGTAATTCTTCCTGATCGTGTGTGGCCAGGCGGGGAGGTGAATGCAAAGTCGCGGCTTGCTTGTTTGTTTACTTTCTCTGGCCTACTGCACAATATAACATCCGACCGATGCATAGAGTAAGTGTTAAACTCATTCTTTGGTTTGTAAACATTTAACGAGGACAGTGCCCATTATATTTGCAGTACCTCACAGTTACTCAATGAGTGCCACAGCCGTGGTCATACCTCCTGAGTTTTCAGCTCAGTGCTTGTTTGTATATGCCACCCGCTAAGATCTAGGCGTTTGTTCCACATTCAATACTATGTGTTGTATCCAGATTCATGTATGGGCCTCTTGACTCCAAGTGGAGCTACTAATTGGGACTTGTGTTTGTTGTGTCCGTGGTGATGAGTGGTGGGTGATTGTGACAGTGACATGAAGTGGTGAGTGTCTGATAATGTTGTGAGTGCGATATCCCAAATTTACATGTGAGGTGATTTGATTTAAAAGTACGTGAACTGCAGATGTTCAAAAATGGTACTTAGGAAAAAGACAGTCCAGGCTGGATTATAGATGTACACTTAGGGCCTCATCCGCATTCAGACCGAATGGGATCTTAGAGTTCAGAAGAATAATGTATCTGGACTCCAGGCGGCGTAGGGCAAGTTTGCGGTTACCACCTCTGACATTTCTGGGGATACTGTCTATGACGAAGTATGTTAGGCCTTGGGCGTTCCCTGCATGTGTCTCATGGATGTGCCTCGCTACAGGGTACGCTTGGTCATTATTTGTGATTGCCCGCAAGTGCTGCAAGATTCTCACGTGCGCAGGGTGAATTGTGGAACCTACGTATCTTTTGCCACACACACATGTCAGCACGTACACCGCATATTCTGTTTTACATGAGAAATGCTCCCTGATGGTGTATGGTGTCCGTCTAAAGGGCAACTCGACATTGGCGGTATTGATGCCGTAGTTACAGGCTTTGCATTTGCTGCATTTTTTTAAGCCTTTCTGGGATTGTAGCCAGTTATTTGGCTTTTTTATGGCATATATATATATATATATATATATATTCCCAACACACAGGTCCACCAGCCGTTGCACCTCAGCACCGCGGGTGCTTTCTCAGCGCACGGTGGAGCGTGCAATTTTAATCCACACCAGTTCTCAC
The DNA here is from genome assembly GCF_964263255.1 of Lissotriton vulgaris. Taxonomy (NCBI): domain Eukaryota; kingdom Metazoa; phylum Chordata; class Amphibia; order Caudata; family Salamandridae; genus Lissotriton; species Lissotriton vulgaris. The sequence continues at coordinate 766,532,302 of NC_141698.1, read as the reverse complement.
AAGCTTAAATTCTATTTATTTCATTGTTTCTGCACATTTAAGCATTTTAAATTCAGCTTTAAACATTTGAAAGCGTATATCACTCATTGCGCTGTTATTGTATATGTAATGCTTATATTCATTAATCATGTTAGCGTTAAACATCACATGTAATTTTGGACAATTTTAAAGCACTATGTATAAGGTTATCCAATGTTCGGAATCTAGAAAATTATAATATGGCCGCTGCACCGAAGCCCATTTTTTATTTTGTTTAAATCACAAGTCACTTTCTATGTTCATGAATTGTATAGCATATCTATATGTAAACACGTAATTTAAAAAGTCAAGTTGACACTGAGGAAGGCGGCAACGCCGAAAAGTGTTTGTTAACTGCTGTGCAGAAACGTCGAAATAAAATCAAATTTAAGCTTGGACATCGTGTATGGCTCAGAGTGCGCTCGTTTGGATAGGTTCTACGGATGTGAGAACTGGTGTTGTAGGAACATTACTGTAGGTTTGGACTAAGTTATAGTGTTAATTTTATCCATACTTAAAACTTTTGCAAAAATTCCTGCACGGATTTTTGATTGACATTTCCATTGAAGGGGATTCTGGATCTTGCAGTTCTACGAGCTAGTAGAGACTGTACGGAGGCTGACATTTAGGTCGTAAGTGCACCCAATAGGTGCAATCCGAGCCCCGTGGACTTGTTACAAGACTGTTATCTCTTCAATGTGTTCCGGATGGTTCACATAATCTATAATCATATTAATATCCACGTTCGCCGCATTTGCTATCTGGGGAAATGTGTTCCTTTTTCAATGTGGCAACATGTGGGTTTCCGACTTTCATTAATGAAACAATGAGCACGTCTTTTAAAGTATGTTTAATTTTGAGTAAATATTGGGTGGGCTGCATATCTTTGAGAGCTTTGGCGCCGTACTATTAATATTTATGAATTCACTTAGGAATGTTATTTTCATATGCTCTTTCCCCAGGCTGATTACGCACTGATAACATCTTTTACTGATATAATACCGTGGCTTTGCATTATGCTGCATTTGATATGTATTGGCTTGTCCTACTATGCACTTTCATCTATTTAACATGTATTGAATGTTTTTTTGTCCATGGATTAATCCATATAGTCTGTTTTCTAGGTCTATCGGTGCCTGCACTAGAGGGGAGGGGTATATATAGTGTTTGAATTCATGGCGCCAATTTGGATTGATAAAGCCTGCTGTGCAGGCGAAACGCGTCTCTCTGTCATTGCGGGGTCGTGGGAGACCTGAACAAAATAAATTAGCCCTATTCATACCAATTTCGAGTACGTGCCACTTTCTCTCTGGAGTTGGATGGTTGGTTGTGAAATATATATATATATATATATATATATATATATATATATATATATATATATATATATATATATCCATACTAATATAATAAAGAGAGAGCCCAAACCTGTGAGGCGGGTAATCTCAGCACCAATCACAACACCCAATACAGCGTTGGAAAGGGCAGTTGCAGCAGAAGGACATAGGCTATGCAGACGCCCACCATATACATTTAAAAGGTAAAAGAACCATGCCAGCAAAGTAGTCCCTTGTGGGCAAGTCTGCGTTGGGCTGTGGGCGTGTGCTGGGGGGCGTGATAAACGCTGGGGGCGTGTGATATGTTACACCCTTCATGCCATGTCTCATTTGTGTGCTAATCCCACCCTGCTCCCTTTAAATACCCCTGCACCCCATAATCATAATCCACCCTTACTCCTTAAAATACCCCTAAACACTAACCCATTTTAACCCTATAAATATACCCTGTACCCTAAACCCAAACCTAGCCCTGAACCCTATAAATACCCCTGTACCTCAAAACCCAAACCTACCCCTGAACCCTAAAAATACCCCGGTACCCCAAAACCCAGACCTAGCCCTGAACCCTAAAAATACCACTGTACCCCAAACCCCAAACCTACCCCTGAACCCTAAAATACCCCTGCACCCCAACACCCAAACCTAGCCCTGAACCCTTAAAATACCCCTGTACCCCAAAACCTACCCCTGAACCCTAAAAATACCACTGTACCCCAAAACCCAAACCTAGCCCTGAACCCTAAAAATAACCCTGTACCCCAAAACCCAAACCTACCCCTGAACCCTATAATACCCCTGTACCCCAAAACCTAGCCCTGAACCCTAAAAATACCCCTGTACCCCAAAACTATATCTGAACCCTTAAAATACCCAAACACCCGAAAACATATACCTCAGTACCCCAAAATATATACCCCTATACCCATACTTACCTTATCCAAACATTTAAAAAAACATGTTTTTACCATTCATGCATTTACAACGAATTTCGTTGTAAATGTATGCATGGTAAAAGCATATAAAATGTAATGCCATGCGTTATAATGGCATTGCGAAGTCATGGTACTTTCGTAATGAAAGTATACGGGGTGATGGTATGCAAAAAGAAAGTTGCGGAATAATGGGTGTTTACCCTCCCCCGGTAAGTACATTGGTGGCATGGCACCCCACAACTCCAGCAACATACTCCTATTTTTTCACCACACATTGCAGTGCACTGTGAATCGGAGTGTTTCACAGGCCTGTCACAGATAAGAAATGCTATCTAAACGAAATCCTACAAAACAATATACTACTGGCTGTCAGCAATTCATACCCGGACAACGTTGGGACGGGCTGCTAGTATACATATATATATATATATATATATATATATATATATATATATATATATATATATATATATATATATATATATATACACACACACATACATTGCTCTTGAAATGTGGCCCAAAGGGATGGATAAGGTGCTTTCCCTGCGGGTGCAGGAAAACAGCTGGACCTTGCAATTATCAATTTTTTTAGCTCATTTTACACAAACTCAATGGGAAAGATGAGGAGATCATGGTTTAATAGATGTATAGATGAAATAGAAGTACCCTGACCCTGGATTTACCTTATATTCTTTTCTTTATAATAAGTTGGTCAGACTAGACTACTTTTTCATATCTTTGACCCATGTGTCTGGGGTCAAGATCAAGTCTCTCCCAAGAGTCTCCTCTGATTATAGCCCTCTAATACTAGGGATTTCACTGGCCGGATTTATCAGACCTTGAGCCTCCTTTCGCTTTGATAGGAAGCTTTTGCTAGATCTAACATTTGTTAGTCATATTAGAATCTTGCTGGCACAATTTCTGCAAATGAATCGTAATACAGCTGTCAGTCCGATAGTTTGGGATGCTTTAAAAGTAGGAATTAGAAGAGAGGTTTTCAGCTTTGAGTTATTTTTGAGGAAGCAGCAAAACAAGAATGCTATTCAGGGGGGCTATATGAGGATCTCAAGAAGGCTGAGGTTATACTTACAACATAATCAGAATATTTGCGAGGCACGGATAGTGGTTATGGTTTGTAAAGCTAAAATAAACAAGCAATGGAGTTCGCCAGCAAGTATTCGCTGTATAAAAAGGAATTTCATGAATATGGTGAGACTACAATCAAATTCATGGTTAGACGGATTAGGCAAAAAGAGGTGGGAGGAGTATAGCCCCTATTAAGGACTCGTCTGGTAGATTAGTGGGCTCTCCTCTACGCCCCTATTAGTTTAGAGGAGGCACAGGAGCCGATTTGCTCATCAGCAATTGGCAAAGCAGTTGTCCCCGAGTATTTTCCTCTGGAGTTTAAAAAACCGTCCTCCCGGAACTATGTAGTGAAATGTTGATCACTATTCAAGCTGTGTAGCAGTGTCAGGCTCCTGCCTCTTGGGAACCGGCGAGCATTGTTATATTTAGAAAACAGGATAAACCACCTGCGCTGCCATTTCTTTCATTGAATTGAGATGGTAAGATCTACTCCATGTGTACTCCCAAACATTTTCCCAAGTGCCACAAAGTTTGGTCTGTGATGTGACCGAGGGCCGCATTAATGCCAGCAGGGCAGTGGAGGAGCACAGTAAGGCGGCTATAGGAAAAGCATATACATCTAGTGGCTGAATTGTTCAATGTGAAACCAGAAAACCTGGGATTAATCCCAGTTCCCCACTTTTCCATACTGTGTGATCCTAGGCAGTTGATTTATATCACTATCCCTCTTTTTTCCCCTTCATTATCACATATAAGAGGACCTCGAAATACATTAGTTCAGGATGTGTTTGATTTAATAAACTAGAATGTTGTTTGTGTGCAATAGGTAACTAGGGCACCCTAAGAGTGCACATAACAACTAACTTGCTTCTTAGTTCACTATTGACATTGTAGTCAGTGTGGGGGCAAGAATTAATGCTTTGAAATGTATATTTTAAAACTATCAAATACTTCTCAATGCACTGATATAATCTGGCATACTAAGGTGAAGTAGTTCTGCATGTTAATGAAATACTTTTGCTGCAAGATGGTTATGAAAATGAAGTTGTTCCTAAACTTGAGTGGTGCACAGCAACCTACCTACTTCCTTTTCATAACTTCACTTTACCTTTAAGAAAAAGGCTTACTTATTTTTCTAGCATTTTATTAATGTTCATGCTAAATCGATCTTCACGTGGGGCTGGAGGTTTGATAATGACAATTGTGGGATCTCCTTTTCACCCTCTTCAACATGATCAGACAGCTTTTGGTGGTCATCCTGGAGGAATCCAAGTCACGTCATCAAAGTACCCATATTGACTCCAATAACAGACAAGAGCTTTCCATGGCCGCAAGGACCCTGTCGAGTTTGTCATCTGGAGGTGGCGGGTAGGTCTGTGCACTGTTTGAATTACAGATTTTCAGTACAATAGTCTGTCACTCCATCACCCTGTGGGGAGGTCGGGTGGGTGGTTCCACCTTCTGTAAAACTATCATTGGCACTGGGGGGAGAGAAAGCAAGGAGGATGCCATCTTCTGGAAAGCTTCATGGAAGGGGCTTTAGGAAAAAGTCGGAGAGTCCGGAGCATGGGTTTCCACATCTCCAACTGAATGTAAGAGCTTCACCAAGGGGAAAAATGAATATGATTGCCCTGTCGTACCGGCCAGAGGAGACACTCCACAAGAGACTGAGACAGTTCTGCAGAGTATTAGCAACAGGAAAGACTAGTAATGATCTGAACTTGGAGTGAAATGAGGGATGGAGGTGGGGGTCAGCCAGGGAGTGTCTAGGGAGACAATGAGGGACACCACCCATTCCAGCAGGGCAAGGGGGCACTCCCCTGGGTACCCTGATATTGCCCCAGCAAGGGCAGCAGATTGGATCAGATCACAGGGGTAGAGCTGGCAAAGGTTGAAGGAGGGGAACTGTAGAACAAAACAGGGGGGGGGGGATTCCTCCTACCTGGTCTGCCAACTGCTGACCGATGTCTTGGTCAGTTTCCCTGGAATCATATTTTACAATAACTATGAAAGAATTGCAGAAAATGTTGGCTAAGCCATTCCATTTGCTTATGCTACACTATCTTGAAATTACCCTGTTGCACAAAAATGCAACATTGCCATGATCTTTAATCAATCATTCAGTCAATCATGTGTTTCTAGAGCGCGACTACTCACCCGTGGGGGTCTCAAGGCGCCGGGGAGGAGGGGAGGGGGCAGGTTCCAGTCCATCAAGGAGGAGATATGTCGAAGAGCCATGTTTTTAGGTTTTTCGTGAAGATGGGGAATGATGTTGGTCTGAGGTGGAGTGGTAGGGTGTTCCAGGCTCTGGCCGCAAGGAAGAAGGGGCAGACTCCCGATCTGCACTTCCTGGTGCAGGGGACCACGTCGACTGTTCAGGTCCAGTGTTGTGGAGGGCTTTGCGTGCGTGGGTGAGAATATTGAAGATGATTCTAGTCTCGATGGGGAGCCAGTGGAGTGTGCGCAGGTGTTGGAAGATGTGACAGTGTCTTAGCAGGTTGAGGACCAGTCTTGCCGCAGCGTTCTGGATGTTTTGTAGCTTGCGGGTGAGGTTTTTGTTTATTCCAGCGTAGAGTGCATTGCTGTAGTCAAGTCTGCTGGTGACGAGGGTGTGAGTGATGGTCTTTCTGTGCTCGAGGAGGATCCATTGGAAAGTCTAGCATAGGAGGCGGAGGGTGTGGAAGCAGGAGGATGCGATGGAGTTGATCTGGTGGTCCATTTTGAGTTCGGAGTCCAGGATGATTCTGAGGTTGTGTGCATGGTTTGTGGGATGGGCGGGTCCCGAGGGAGGGGGGCCACCAGGTGTCGTTCCAGGTATCGGGGTGTGGGTCCATGATAAGTACTTCAGTTTTGTAAGTGTTGAGTTGTAGGCAGCTGCTTTTCATCCATTTGGCGACTGCTTCCATGCCTTCTTGAAAATTGTGCTTGGCTGCATTGGGTTTGTTGGATAGGGAGAGGATGAGTTGGGTGGCATCTGCTTATGAGACAATGTTGAGTCCGTGTGTTCTGACGATTGGGGCGAGCGGAGCCGTGTAGACGTTGAACAGCATGGTACTGAGGGAGGATCCCTGGGGTACTCCGAAAGTGGTTGGTGTAGAGTCCGAGAGGAAAGGAGGGAGTTTGACCCACTACGTTCTGCCAGAGAGGAAGCAGTGGATCCAGTAGAGGGCCTATCCCCGGATCCCTGTGTCATGAAGTCTGCATGTTAGGGTGCAGTGAGAGACTGTCAAAGGCTGCTGAGAAGTTGAGGAGGATGAGGGCTACTGTCTCTCCTCTATCCAGGAGGGAGCGGATGTCATCTGCAGTGACGAGGAGGGTGGTTTCTGTGCTGTGTTTTTTTTCTGAAGCTGGAATGGGAGGGGTTGGGGATGCTGTGCTCTTCGACGACGAAGGTGGCGAGTAGGCTGTTGATGGCTTTCTCGATGACTGTTGCTAGGAACGGGAGCAGAGAGATGGGTCTGTAGTTTTTGAGGTCGGTGGGGTCCGCTAAGGGCTTCTTCAGGAGGGGGTTGATCTCAGCGTGCTTCCAATCGTCATGGTAGGAGATGCTCGCGAGGGAGCTGTTGATGGTGTGGCGAAGCATAGTTGTGATGGTGTCGGCGGCTCTGTTGAAGATGTGGTGAGGCCGGGGTCTGTGGGGGCCCCGGAGTGGATTGACCTCATCGTATTTAGCGTGTCTTCGGTTGTGAGGGCTGTCCAGCTATCAATCGTTGGCTTCAGGGTGTCGGGTGGTTGGTGAGGGTTCAGCGTGTTGGCTATCTTCTTCGAAGTTGTTGTAAATGTTCCTGATTTTGGGGTGGAAGAAGGTGCTGAGTTTGTCGCAGAGGTCTTGAGAGTGAGGGATTTCTGTAGACTCGCTGGTGGGTTGGTTGAACTCCTTGATTATGCGTAAGAGCACTTTGCTGTTGTGTGCATGTGTGGAGCTTCGGTCTTTGATCTCTGTTTTTCTCATTTCTGATGAGTTGGCGGTGGGCGTGGGTGGCGGCTCTGAAGTTGGTGTGGGCTTCTTCGATTTGGAAGTCCTCAGGGTCTTTTCGAGGTGACAGCATTTGCATCTGGACTCTCGAAGTTCGGTGGCAAACCGTCTAGCTTTCTTGGCGCATTTGTTGTTCTTCTTGAAGGGGGCTATGGTGTTGGTGCTGTTGGAGATCCATCTTAGCATACTTTGGGCTGCGTTGTTGGGGTAGTCTTCCGCAATGGTTGGGTTGAGTTGCGGAGTGAAGTGGTGAGCTGGTCATCTGTGATTTTGTCCAGTTTCTTCTTGGGAGCTGGTGCTGGGATCTTTGGACGGTGGGTGTTCTGAAGGAGAAGTGGACGCATCAATGGTCTGTCCATAAATAATAGGAGTGGATATTCTTACAGTGGTATCAAATCTGATTTTAATAAGTTCTTGAAGGCCAGAATGCTATTGTAGTCCAATCTGTATTTTCTTTTTTTAGTATACATCCCGCTTATATGTTTTGTAGATTTGTATGTTGTTTCTATATTTGCTCTTCTCTTATCCTATGAAGTCTACTTCTTCTTTAATATATAACATTTAAATCATAATGAAAACCTTTTATCAAAAAATGAGACTTAATAACATAGCATTATAACAACTTAATAATGTCAGTTTTAATAATAAACAATTAAGGACATTAAAAGTAGTGTTTAAAATATTTAATTTACGTAACATTTATGAATATTTGTAATTTAAAGGTTTCATTTAGGAAATATTTACATAATTATTTCTTTAATAAATGAATTTCTTTTTCAACAATTGCTTTACATCAATGTTTTAAAATAAAAATATAAAAAGAATACTTCTGAATTAATAAATTTTTTTAAACTAATCTTTTAGAAATACACTTTGAAGCCTACTATTGGCCATTATTTACTTTTTGAAGTGGCATCCATGGTGTTGCAATGTGTATCCACCTGTTCTCTTATTTTACCAATTGTGGACAATGCAGTGTGACGGACTCAACATGGTGAACGAGGTAACTACATTTGTGGTTAGTGAATATAAACCCAGTCATCTCCCTGATTTATCTTATGATTGTCCCATCCATATGGTTTAAATCCATCATTAACCATAGAATGTCTATTGGGCATGCCTTTACTTCGCAACCATTACTCCAACAATCCTCACACATCCTTTCCTAAACCCCACACATCCTTTACCAGTCTACTTTACTCCACAGGTAAAAAAATGTATATATATTGAAATAATATAATTGTAATGTTTAACCCCTTCGTTGCTAGGCCTTTCCCTCCTGTGCTAAGCCCTTTTATGGCTATTTGGGGTAGTTTGCATTTAGGCCCCTCTAACTTTTTGTTTATACAAGGTATCCACAACAAACATTTATCCTTTTCTTCCAACATCCTGAGGATTCTAAAGGTACCCAGGGTTTATGGATTCCCCTGGAGGGGACCAAGAAATTAGCCAAAATACAGATACACCTTTTGGGAAAAGGTGCTGCAGAATAAAGTGTCTGGTTTTCCCCTTCAAATGGTATCACCAAGGGTTTGTGGTGCTAAAATTACCATCTCCCCAGCTTTCAGGAACAGACCGACTTTTGTCAGAAAACCAGAATTTTCTACACAGTTTTGGCATTTTACTGGGGCATAGCCTATTTTTCCTATTTTTGTGCTTTCAACCTCCTTCCACAAAAGTGAGGTATAATTTTACTCTGGAGACTGAGGGAAACGCTTGGTGGAAAAGTTGTGACGGAGCTGTGATCCCACATTGAAAAATGAGGATAAAGTGATTTCTTTAGCTAAATTTGAAGTTCGCAGGGGATTCTCGGTATCAAAATTTTGGGAGATCCACGCAAGCCGCACCTCTCTGGATATCTACTTTTCAGAAATGTCTGGGTTTTGGGAGGTTTCCCTAGATGATCGCCGAGCCCTGGACCGAAAACGCAGGTGAATACCTCACGAAACCAGGTAGTTTTGTGATCAATAATTTTGAAGTCCCCACAGTATGTTCTTGGCCATTTACTGTTGCAGGCACTAGGCCTACCCACACAAGTGTGGTACCATTTTTATAGGCAGACCTCGAGGAATGCTGGGTGGTAGGAAATTTGTAGCAGCACGGTGATCCCACAACTTTCTTACATAGATAAGTTAGGAAAACGTGATTTCTTTTAGCTAAATTTGAGGTTTGCAGGGGATTCTGGGTATGAAAATGTTGGGAGATCCGCACAAGCCACACCTCCCTGGACTTCCCTGGGTGTCTAGTTTTCAGAAATGTCTGGGTTTTGAAGGTTTCCGTATGGCCGCCGAGCCTGGGACCAAAAACACAGGTGACTCCCTTGCAAAACCAGGTAGTTTTGCAATGGATAATTATGAAGTCTCCACAGTATGTTTTGGGCCATGGAAAGCAATGGTAGAAGTACCATTCGCTCAGAGAGAAAGAGGTTTCTATTCTTGTTTCTTCCTAATAAGAAAGAAGTCAGGAGAATGGAGACCGATTCTGGACTTAAGGAAACTTAACAAGTTTCTCAAAAAGCAGACATTCAGGATGGTAACACTCTCCGATTTTGTGGGATGCTTAAACAAAGGAGATTTCATGACTTCGCTCGACATGGAAGACGCATATTTCCATATCCCGATCCACCCAAAACACCTGAATTATCTATGGTTCACTGTGCCTAATACCCACCATCAATTAAAAGTGCCCCTAATTGGTCTAAAATCAGCACCATGGATTTTTACCAAGTGCCTAGCACCAGTAGCGGCGGCTTTGCGATCTCAGGGGTTTCAAGTCTTTCCATACCTCGACAATTGGCTACTCATAGTGGCAACAGCGCAGGAAGCCGATCAAACGACAGCTTGTCTTAGTCAATTCAATGCATTGGGATTCACTGTAAACAGGTAAAAATCTAATTTACTTCCAACTCAAGTAATATCGGTTCTGGGAGCATCCATGGACACCGTTTAATGCAAAGCATTCTTGTCGCAAGAGACAAAGATGCATCTCCAAAGGTTGGCAAAGACCATTTCTTTTCTGTACGAATATTCAAACTGCTCCAGGGGATTTGCTCTTCAGCAATAAACCTAGTACCCCTAGCCAGACCAAAGATGAGGCCTCTTCGGGAAGAGCTGCAGAAACAGTGGCAACAAGCTTTGGGATCTTTCGAAGATGTAATTCGAATCACAAGGATGGTGGAAACACTACAATGGTGGTCTCAAGCGACAAATCTTGTTCAAGGTCTAACCTTTCTACAAAGCACCCCAGATTTCATTCTAACAACAGACGCCTCCATAGAGGGATGGGCAGGTAATCTGCAGGATTTGCAAATCCAGGGCAAATGGTCTTCGGTACAGAAAAGACAACAGATCAACAGATTGGAGCTCAAAGCCATATTCTTTTCTCTCCAAGCTTTCCTGATAAGAATAGCATATTCCTAAGTGTTGGTCAGTAAAGACAATACGAACAGCATGTACTATATAAACAAGCAAAGAGTAACAAAATCTGTGACGCTATCCCAAGAAGCGCAGGAATTATGGGGATGGACAACGCTCCATGGAATCTCGTTGTAGGCCGAACATGTAAGGGGTCACCACAATACCCTAGCAGACACGCTAAGCAGGTCTCAGTCCAGCTGCCACGAGTGGGAGCTAGAGCAATCAGTTGGACAAGGTCTTCCAAAGATGGGGCGTACCAGCTTTGGACCTCTTTGCAACGAAGAAGAATGTCAAATGCTAGTATTATGCCAGCAGGTTCCCACTACCAGACTCAAGGGGGAATGCACTTTTAATGCGATGGTCAGGAATATATGCCTACGCTTTTCCCCCATCCCATTAATTTCCAGAGTACTAATCAAAATTAAATCGGAAAGTTGCAGCCTAATCTTGATAGCACCACGTTGGCCCAGACAATATTAGTTCCCAGAGCTGCTCCTATTGTTCCAAGCGAGATCCATTCACCTACAACCGTCAGCAACGATGTTATCGAGGAACAAGGGCCAAGTGATTCATCCAGATCCATGCTCTCTTCACTTGCACACATGGCTCCTGAATTCCTAGAATTCAATATTCCGCAACACTGTAGAGAAATACTTGCTAAATCCCGGGCTGAAAGCACTATCGAAACATATCATCTGAAATGGAAAATATTCTGTTTGCTGGTGCGAGGAATACAATGTTCATCCGCTGCAAGCCCCTGCTGAGCAGATTTTACCTTGCCTCCTCTCACTAGCTAAATCAGGTCTCACCTTTTCTTCAGTAAAAGTTCACCTGGTTGAGGAGATTTCCTGTACCGAGAAATTGCAGATTCCTTCTCTGTTAATCTAATCTCATGGATCAATTCATGACAGGCCTTTTCCACGCTTTGCCTCCAGTGGGCGCGCCCCCTCCGGAGTGGAAACTCAATGTGGTCCTAGCGCAATTGATGAGACAACCGTTTGAACAGATTCATAAAGCAGAACTTAAATTTCTCACATGGAAAGTATCCCTCTTGCTAGCTCTTACTTCAGCAAGTGAGACCTTTACAATCACCTTGAAGCTCCTCACCCATGCACACAAAGCATTCCACAGCGCCGGACTCAGCTTCCACACCCCCACCCGCCAGCTCCGCTCCGCCAGCCTCGCCCTCGCCGCTGTCCCCCGCATCCAACGAACGACCTCCGGCGGCAGATCCTTCTCCTACCTTGCCGCCAAGACCTGGAACACCCTCCCTGCCCACATACGGCATACCCAAGACCTACTCGCCTTCAGAAGACTCCTCAAGACTGGCTCTTCGAGCAGTAGCAGCACGCCCCTCCCCTCATCACCTTGGGACCCTCACGGGAAAGTAGAGCGCTTTACAAGTACTCTGATTGATTGATTGAAAGAACCTTTCCTACACTTCACTGAGAATTACGTAGCCCTTCGGACAAATCCAAAGTTCATTCCAAAAGTACCAACACAATTTCACCTCAATGAACCAGTGATATACAATCTTTCTGCCCCAACCTATCTAGTCCAGCAGACTTTGCATATGTTGGATATCAAAAGATGCTTGGAATTTTATCTTCACAAAATAAAGGAAATAAGAAAAACAGATCAGCTCCTGGTACGTTTACGAAACACTACTGCCTGCAATCTGCACAATGTGAGGATGCAGCGGTTGGACAGGCTGTGCTACGTCATCTTTTTAACTAAGGTCTGACTCTTTATTTTTCATAAAGCAATTCTTTTCTTTACTCTATTTTTAATTAGGATAAGTGATCAAGTAACTGTGTTTGACAATTTGTACCTTGATATGGTTTGTGATGCATCTTTGGATGGTTACATCAACATTTACTGTTTTAATATTTCAATATATGATGATGCTTAGCGCATGCATTGTGTACAGAATAGTGGGTTACTATTGGGAGTTTGAAATTACATGTCTACCACCTTCCGCTAACGATAGTACAATTAGGGTACTGCTTGTTATTCTGATTCAGGCATGTGAATCTATGAAAGATACCCCAATACTGGATAATAATAATAATACCGATATTTGTAGAGCGTGAACAGCTACCTTAAACAAAGGTGTCCTGGCGCTAATAGCAATAAGTGGCAGGCAAAAGGATGTCAAATCAGCAAAAAACCTAAGCATGTTAACCTAAGCTAAATAGCCACGTTTTCACCATTCTCCTAAATAGTGGCTCTGAGTCAATATGTCGTAGGTTATTTGGCAAGGAAAGATCTGCCACCCACCCGGGCTTTCCTATACCGTGAAGTGTAAAATAAGTTTTGTGAGTTCGATCTGAGCAGTCGATTCTGCTTGTAGCTGCAAAGACGTTGTTTCAGGTAGCTCAGGCATTTATCATGGATTGAGCGGAATGCAAATGTCAAATCCTTAAATTCGATTCTTCTGGCCACAGGCAGCCAGTGGAACTCCTCGATGTACGGAGAGATATGATGACGGAATGGTACTCGTCTAATCAACCTTGCAGACGCTTTTTTCACCATCTGTAATTTTCTAAACAAGTAAGCTGGCAGACCTACATAGAGTCCATTCACATAGTCTATTCTAGCTGTCACCGTGGCATGTATGATGACTCGGCGGCAGTCCTCTGGCAACTGGATAAGAAAACAAGTTACTTACCTTTAACTACGTTTATCCAGTTTTGGTATCTTTCATAGATTCACATGCAAGCAACCCTCCTCCTCATGGAGTCAGTTCTCATTGGTTTTGGGGATACGTACTTCCCACTTGTGCTTAGAAAATCTGAAGAGAACTTGCCTTAGCTGGGAGTGTTCTAGAGGGTGCTAGCAGCTGTTTGGCGGAAGCCAACATTTGGACCTTTTTTTAAAAGGACATAGAAAGGCTACTAATGGATGACCTTGGGCTTTTTTTTAGCCTATTTATTATTTATGGCACTGCTTGTGTATGTTACTGTGGGACTGATTCAGGCATGTGAATCTATGAAAGATACCAATACTGGATAACCATAGCTACAGGTAAGTAACCTGTTTTCTTATTTTTTTTAAATACATGAAATTAACATATACATGTATAGAGCCATACTCCCAGATCGAAAAATGTAATGATGGGATATTCATGCATACATATATACACAAAAGAAATGTAGAAATGTTTTAGTAGCAGGCTTAAACCCCTTTATATATACACACCCATATGTACATAAAAGCAGCAATATATATACATGGTCTAATATGCATATGTATCTTGTGGCTTCAATATTCAAATGTATCTTTATATCTAAATATATTTGAATACTCTTTCAGGTAGCTTCACTTTAACCAGATTTACACACTATGACATACATGTGTTTTCATAGAAAGAGCGTAAAGTCATATATATACTCACTCACCTATGTTATGTAAATAAGATGTATTTCTTGTGTACTATGACATGCACATGTATATAATGCAAAATATGTACATTTGTAGTTTTTTCTTTTTTGCTATGACTAAAATGAAATACATATATAAAGGATACAGAAATACTCACACATCTAGATCTAACTGTGTATAACAGTAGACGTAGCATAGAGCATATATTAAAATTATTTAGTTACTGATAGGGTGGTCACAAAACAATCCTTATGATTTGACTGGCCAAGTTGTTTTCTTGAAGGGTTTACCAGTCAAGAGAATAATAGCCATTTCCTCAATGAGCGATTTCCAAATCAAGAGATTAATTGCCGTTTCAAGAATATTTAAGAGCTTTCTCAGTAGTATTCCTCCTTTTTTTTCAAACTTAGAATCTGTTTCCATTTTTGATATCTTGCACATTATTCAATTATCTATACTGGCTCAATCTGTTATAATGTTCTCCTAATCACAATTATTTTGGGAAAAGGAATAGGAAGTTAAACCCAGCAGTATTTTTTCCCCAAGATTTCTAAATACATCCTCTTTATCTATCCTTCCATAAAAGGTAGAAAGGCTCCTCCAGTAAGAAGTTCACTTCATTTTCTGCCATCTACGTTTTCTAAATTTAGATCTGAAAAGCCAGCTCAATATTTAATCTTTCTGAGGTCATTACATGGAGTGCCATTAGGTTGGATGTAAATACCATCTGTTACTACAGTGCTTGAAACTGTTAAAGTGTGCTATAAAGCTCTAAATAAAAAAAATAACAAAAAAAAAATATATATATATATATATCAAAATTCCACAGTTTGCTTCAAAGCAAGCGCGCACTCAGGGGTTACGATCTTGGCAAAACGTTTTATTCCAAGGTAACGCTTGCTTAGAAGCAAACTGTGGAATTTTGAATAATTTCAACGACTTGGATTCGCCGTCTCCTAGCGCCACTTGACGAGGGAGCCGATCCTGGCAGGACCCTCCTGGATGTATGATATATATATCGGTTTGACTGGTGTTTAGGGATCACGTTTGGGGCTGGGGGTGGATCGCGGGGGCTTGAGCTCACGTTGTTTAAGTGCCCACTTGATGGAATGGCTGGGCCAGACGGGATAAGGGCAATGGGATGGTTAGACATAGTCATAGTCATCCCGCGTAAAGACCACATCTCTGGCCACCTGAAAAACCTCCACTGGCTCCCCGTTAACAAGAGGATTACTTTCAGCCTCCTAACCCACGCACACAAAGCACTTTAGGAACTTGGACCCGAATGCCTCAACTCACGACTTTCCTTCTACACCCCCTCCCGCCAGCTACGATCCTCCAACCAAGCCCTTGCAACTGTACCTCGCATCAACAAAACCACCATGGGAGGCAGATCCTTCTCCTACCTGGCAGCTAAAACCTGGAACTCACTTCCCACTCACCTTCGCCTCACTCAGAACCACCTAACATTCAGAAAGCAACTTAAAACCTGGATATTCGACAAGTAATTCCCCACCCTTCTTCAAGCACCTTGAGACCCTCTGGGTATGTAGCGCGCTATATAAATCACTTGACTTGACTTGACTTGACTCAGTAGACCCGGCCCTAAATCCCGGTTGTCTGCTCGTAGACCTTCATCGTGACTTAGACCTTGGGATAACTGATTAGTGTTTCCTACAGCCGGGACCGGGAGATTAGTCCCGGTAGGTGTTGAGAACTGATCACTTGTTCCACTCTTGGAGTTTATCATAGAGGCAACTTTGTCAATTCTACTCATCAAAATTTTAAACTTGGATTTGATGAGCTGTTCCATATGCGTTTGTAGATCAATTATTAAATGAGTAGCCCATAAGGGAGGTGCTAGAGTGGAAAAAGAGGGGCCTAGCAACTTTTTTGTGTGGTTTAGACTTCTTTTTTCTAGGACAGTGCTTGGGTACCTTTTTAACTACGCGGGGAGCTAAAGGGGGGATTGATTGCTGTGGGGGTCGACATCTAACTCGACCTGCGGCCAGGGGAGCTCAGCGAAGGAAGACGCTAGCATCGAATCCGGGGAGTTGGCTGTGGCTAGGGATACATTCCCGTGTGACAAAGGGGGGAGCATGGCAGGTGTTGGAGAAAGGCGTCTTTCGGTGTTTTCTATAGCAGAAGCTACAACCCCTATTGTTTTTTGCAGCATTTTATCTATTGCAGTTAAGCTCGGAAGTGGGGTTGTTAGAGCAGCTTTTTGCCATGTGCAAGGGCGGGTGGTAGGAGGGTTGTTTTTACCCATGATGCTTTGCTGAGGTTCTCACCAGATATGAAATATACAAGGACGGTAATTACTTTACCAAATGGAAGAAAGATAAAAACAATACTGATAATCATCAAATTAGACTTTTCGCATTAAGTTGGTATTGACTGGTAATTTAATTAAAAGAAAAATTACCGCAGTTCATAGTGTCCAGTTCGGCCACAGCCTTGGGCAGCCAAGAGCGGTGGCCCTGCCCGGCCTCCTTCGCCTACTGATGGCCCGTCCTTTGCCCGGGCTTAGCCCGGCGCCCGCCGCGCACGTCCCGCTCTGCTGCGGGGAGAGCCAGTTGGTTTAAGTCCTTCCGGTTTCCTGGCGAGAGAGGCGTGGCGATTTTCTAGCGCCTCCGGGCGCAGGCAGAGGCGTCGCAGGTGCGCCTTGTAACCCCGGGGCTGCTCAAAATAGTAGTCCCGCTGGCCGTTTCCCTTTCGATGCGGAAAGGCAAGGAAAAGCCCCTGGCCGTTCCCCTCACGGCTCCCAGACTTTTATTGCAATTGATGTGTACTTCATTGCTTTATATTATATGCTTTTGATTACTGTTCCATGTTCTGTAGAGTGTGCAAGGTGGTTCTTGCAACTTCAGGGAGATTGCTGCTGAATCTCTTGAATCATCCGGATGCTTCCTCAGTCGTAGTAATTTGATCAGAGACACCTAGGAAACCCCACTTCCAAGGACCCAGGGCTGGGTTATCACCACTTTCTAGGGCAGGACTCGCAGTTGGCAAGGTCCAGAGGTTGTACCAGGGTTGAATGAAGCCTTTGATGTCCCTGAGACTTCAGAACTGGGGGAAAGCCAGCATGCCCCTGGAGTCACTTGGTATTTGGGATGTAGGAACGCAGGTCCAGTCCTTCTCACTACCAGGCAAGGAGGGCAGCAGGGCAGGCACAGCAGAGCAGGAGTCCAGCAGAGTGACCACCCTTTCAACAGCACAGTAGTCCTCCTTCTTGGCAGAGTGTTGTCAGGTCCAGAAGTGTACTGACGTGATGGTTTAAGGGGTCCGGTACTTCTACCCAGTTGTGCCTTTGAAGTGGGGGATATTTTAAAGAGAGGCCTTTGAAGTGCACAAGGTCCTGCCCTGGCTCTCGAGTCACTACAGGGGTGTGTATTCAGTTCTTTGAGTGGGGACAGGCACAGCCTTGTTTAGGTACACGTTTCCGCTCCTCCCTCCCATTCTGTACAGGATATTCCATCAGCCTGGTGATGGCCTATCAAGCCCACCTGAGTTCTCTTTGTGTATGGCTGTCTAGAGGTGTATTCAGAGACCAGCAGAGGCACAGAATGGGTAATGCAAGAAAAGGACATGGGATGGAACTTTTTGGTCATTGAGAGTTATTTTAAAAAACGTTATTGCTTTCCCATGCTAGTAACCAAAGGTTCACTTGGGTTTAGTCACTCTTTGGAAGTTTAGCACTTTGTTTTGTAAATTCTGAGTGGACTCTTTTTGTTTTTTCATAAAAGTGAAGGTCTACCTATTAGCTGAAACTCTAAATGACCTAATCAATATATTTCCATGTTCACACTTCCCTTTTTTACTCTCTTTTTCAAACCTTCTACAATCTTATTGTCATACATCTTCCTCTACCTTTGTTTCTCTTACGATATTTACTCTGTTCCAGTCTAAACATTTTCACTTCCTAACCTGCATTCGGTTTACTGGAATATATGTTCCTTTTTCCTGTCTACACTTAAAGGTTGTAGCCTGATGTGCTGCACTTGCCCATGTTTCTGTTTTTCATACTCTCATTACTCAACTTTATGCTTGTTTCAGCCCCAGATGGATCTCTTTGAAGGCTATGCAGCTGAGGATTTAAAGAGATTTTTTTTCCACTTAGATGCTTCCACAAAAGGAAAAACAGGATGAAAAAGCGGCCAGCATGAAGAATCTACACCCCCCAACTTCACTAAGAACCTGCAGAAAACTCTCTCCATACACAAACAACAGAGTGCACATGATCATGACCTGTTTTACAGCAGTTCCATTACTCTTTGGTCATCATAGCACTGCAGCTCTATGGTGCTATGAAACTGTACCTCCTGGTGTGGTGTTAGGGGTATAACTGTTCTCCCACCGTTTGATCTCCTTTTTATTTTGTCTCCTAGCCTGCATGTCTGTGATATCTCACCCATTCTAGTCATCATTCTCTTTTTTTTATCCTTCTGTGTTTTCTAATAAAAGTCTAGCATAAATGTAGATTTTACCATGGAGACAATACAACATTTCTTGTATTTTCCACTTCTAGTCAGTTTAGGTAACCAGGTTGAAGACAATACTCATTTTGTCAGTGCAGTTGCCTTCGATGGTTTCAGTTAAAATAAAAATAAGCAGATGGGTCCCTTCTTCCAGCTTTCACTTGATTAGAGAATCCCATTTAGATAAAAAACACATTTTAAGGGATTGGATACAATGAATGTGGCCATGTGGTCAGCAATGACCCTAAAATGTAAGGGTGATGGGAATTTTACTATTAATATTTTTGAGAGGTGGCTTTTTGGGAATTATGGCTACGCTATCTTGATTCTGGTGTTGTTCATTGTGGCAAAGCAGTTCCATCTCTTTTTTTTTACACATAATTTGCTTAGAAGGAGATTCCCCAGTCTCCTGTGTTTGTCACTCTCTTTTTCTAACAACGATTTTGATACCTTTGCACAAGTGGGAAGCCCTCTGTTTCTGTCTTTTTACCTCACAGACCAGCATCTCTACTTTGATGTCTGCCTCTACCTTATCACTACCAAGATCTTTTTCCTCCACTCCTTCCCATGTTTGAAACCATAGCCTTGATGTTGCACCCCTTTCGGTAGGCGAACATGGAAGGATTTTAATGCATTTAGGCAGAATAAAAATCTAATTAATGAAAGAAATGAGGGAATGGCTTTAAGCTCATACCCATAATTTGAAAAATCATCCAAACCTGTTATAAAAATTGGTTAGTCTATTTTAAAAATGTAGCACATAAAATTTTTATTTTTATAATAGAAGATTGCAGAGTAGATAGGATTGGCATTTAGTCCTTCATGGAAGGATCATTAATGGGCAAAATATTTTCAGAGCTAGCCAGCCAGGGGGCTAGGCTCCAACTTTAGATGATTTGTTGAAATGACTCAAGAAATCTTGCATTGTAACAAATAGCATAACGTTCTCCTCTGTAAATAAAAATTGTTCCATTATTTTGGACTAACAAGAACTCTCCAATAATTGATATATATATATATATATATATATATATATATATATATATATATATATATATATCCACGAAATCCACGTTCGAGTTTCCACACAGGTGCGGCGTTCTCCCACACCTTAGAGAGACGCAGACACGGTCCAATTTTGTGCAATCTATTTATTTTGAGCAGGCACAACGCATGACGTTTCGGCTCCGAGGAGCCTTGTTCACATGACAGTGTCATAATCATAGAGCCGTTCTTTTAAAGGAGCAGCCATTAGAAAAAAGTTTGTGATCACATGCTCGGTATGGTGAAAGACATGGAAGACATACTTTCCGTTGTGATTTGCATAACATACTTTTCTTGATAAAATGAAAGGTTGTAATTACAAAGTACATTCTACACATGATATCATGGTGTAATACCATCTGGTGCATTGTGGTTAAAATACATTTGAATTCATTGTTTATGGGTTAAATACAAAAATATGAGAATCACTCTATAATAGAAAATTGCCCCATTATACTTCATAATACAAAAGTAGATTAAACCACGTTCATAGTTATACCTGTTAGTATATATTATTTACATATATCTACAAATCATGACATATTTACATATTTACATAATCACCAATAAGGTGTTTGTGCTTTATAACCGTATGGTTATTTAAGTTATTTGCACTCAGTGCACCAGAAAATGTCTTGATGTTAAACATCCGATGTTAAATTGAACAAGTGCAAATCCAAGCAGATTTATAATGTAAACGTTACCGTGTTTTTAATGTAGAGGCAATGCAATGAATTTAATTTTTGTGTTATCCCCCTGCACCACCAAAAACTGACCCCGGGATCAAATTACACTTACAGAATCTATATTTACTTCCATGTCATTAATAAAGTGCAAGTTCAGTGCAATATAAAGTACATATAAAGTGCAAAATAAATCATACCTATTCTATCTGTATTAACCCAGCCTCAGGAATAAGGACCTGTTAGCTGAAAATCCCAGATAATATTATTCCTATAGTAAGTACTTTTTTTGTGTTATATCTTTTTTGCTGTTTTTCTTATCATTTTGTTTGAAACTTTTTTCTCATTTCTTATCTTATTTATCATATCTTATTGTTCATTTTTCTGTTAGTTAGCAGTAGCAGCAACATCCTGCAGTATCCTGATTGACCGATATGGGATGCTCTAAGTAGTCCTATGTACATAATTAATGCAAATTTCTGTCCCAGCCCAGATATTTCCTGTGTTGTCAAAAGGGGTACGAAGATATATATATATTCCGCGATAGCGGAAGGATTACCCAGCAGACTGCCGACGAAGTACTTCAGGGATTTTACCCTCACAAATTGAAAAACCGGATTCTATTTTGGAAATTTGCACAAACGATGAAGAACTGTAAAGAACAAAATATATTGTAAATAGTCTTGAAAAAGCCCTGGCGCAATTCGCCATAGGGGCGAAACACGTGTCGGCTGTTCATGTTTTTATCTAAACAAATAAAGAGCAACTTTTCTACAAAATAAGGACTTCTGACTCTGATTATACAAGCAAGGATTGAGCCTAAGGACATTAAGATTGGATACCAAACACACTCATTACCCCCCTCAAAACTTTATTGTTCAAAAACTCAAGAGGTCCAGAGTTTTTTTGAGTGTGTTCCCATTACAAAAACTATGTGAAAACTGATATGGACTTGGATTTTCCTGTGGACCACCCTCTCTCTGTAGAAAACCAGTATGGTGTGTGTTTATTTCAAGAGACCTGGATGCTCACTGTCCCCACCAGGGTGGGCTTTGCATCCTACCACATTCCAGCTATACAGGGTCCAAGGGGTAGACCCTTGGGGGGACTGTGTATATGGATAGCCACCCATTTGGGGTGTTCAGTGAAAGTGATTGACTCACACTCCCGGACATCCTGAGCATTCTCCTCAAATATCTGGACGGCACATTAGTTGTGGTCTTTAATATCGCTCCCACACACAGAATATTGGTGGTGACTTCAATTGCCACTTTGAACCCCTGGTGGGGATTCCTTCAGTAATTGTAGAGGAGGATTCAATCTGGCATATACAGGAGTGTTCTATGTATTTAGCAAAGTGCCTGACTCCACTGGCCTTGCAGATTAATAAGCTCCTAGTTCCCCACTCCCTAAGAGCCTGTAATGGTAGAATTTCCCCCGTCGTTCCTGGGAAGTTTACCTATAACAGACCGGTGAAAACTACAACCATTGACTATATTATGGTCAATGTAGAACTCTGGTCAAAAATCAGGTCCTTTAGTGTGATTGAGAGGGTGGACAGTGACCACAACCTTCTCTCGCTAGAACTAAAAACGCTCTTTTCCCTGTTCCTCAATTGTCTGATTAAACACTTATTGGGCTCACGGGACCTTGACTCTCCTAGTCTAGCAGCACGAAAGATACTGGCCCTGATGTTCGCCGATGATACCCTTTTGTTATCAAAATATCCTATGGGTATTCAGCGAACTTTGGAGGCCTTCTGCTCTTTCTGTAAAACCAGAAACTTGGAGATCAACTTCGCCAAAACCAAATGTATGGTTTTTAATTCCAAATCATCCAATTGCCCCCTTCCACATCTGGACGGTACAGTGCTTGAAAGAGTCTCCACTTTCGAATATTTGGGGGTAACACTGAATGACAAGATGGATTGGGCGTCCCATAGAGCGAAGGCAAACATGAAGTTGGCCCAAGCAGCGGGAGGTATTTTAAAGGTCCACAAGGAGTGCTCATCCAAAATCCTGGGACCTCCAGTGGAAATTTATAAAGCACAGGCGAGAGGTGGGGCGCTCTATGGTGTAGAGCTATGGGGCCATGCCAACTCCTCCTCGCTCTCTATTACTGACAATAGCTTTACTAGGCGCCTACTGAGACTCCCACAAAGCACACCTCTCATCCCGTTACGGCTTGATCTGGGTTTGGCCCCCATGCAGGAGGTTATCCCCAATCGCCCTTTATTGTACTGGAGGAGACTCTGGTCTACAACCGAGCTTTTAAGCTATAGGGAGGACCTTAGCCACCTACTGTCCCTAAGGGGTGTGGGAAAAATTCCCTGGCTAAAGCATGTTAAACATCTATGCAAAGATCTGGGGAAGGATGACCTGTGGTTCTTCCCGGAACAATCTTCTGCCTTGACCCCAAGGAGGATGTTGGCCAAAGCGCTCAAACAATATCGAATGGACCAGATGGTATTAAAACCATCTTTGGGTAGGTTGACCAGCGCCTTTCTCGAAGTCAAGGACAAGTACCAATTCCAGAAATGTATGGACGATATCCCGCCCCCACTGGCGAAGGAATTATATGTCCAATTTAGACACGGATCTCTCTCAGTGAGGGCAGTGACAAATAAGTGGTCAATGACCCTTAATG
Source organism: Lissotriton vulgaris (assembly GCF_964263255.1). Classification (NCBI taxonomy): domain Eukaryota; kingdom Metazoa; phylum Chordata; class Amphibia; order Caudata; family Salamandridae; genus Lissotriton; species Lissotriton vulgaris. The sequence goes on along the minus strand of NC_141698.1, from coordinate 766,509,296 downwards.
TACCTAGCCTTTGCCTGGGTGTGTTATCGCTGAAGAGACGGATCTACACGTTCTGCTCTTCTGCCCTCTATACGCTAAGGCTAGATCCAAATGGATCCTCCTGTTATGTAAGAACAGGGGTTTCAGGGATTTTAGGGAAGTATTTAGATTACTGAAATACAACTCTTCCCCCCTGACTGTGTTTGCGACCTCCAGATACCTGTTTTCTATGTGGTGTACTAGAGGAGCTAAAATCAAAAGACAAAAGCTGCTATAACTGCACTAGCACTTCCCTGTAACTCACTAGGTAATTTTTATATTGTGACTAGTTGTTTTTACTTCTTGTTTTATGTCTATTTATTGTATTACTGTACTCTCAGCATTGTTTATTGATGTGTTCCTCGAATCATTGTACAAAGGTCTATTTTATTCAAATATGTATTTGTGCTTTTATGGTTTTTAACCGATAATAAAGCTTTCTTGACTGACTGACTGAATAAAAGAGAAAGCAATGAAATCCACATGCTAAATCACCCTCTCCCATAACAAAAGAAAAGGTGAGTATATTACAACTCATCTTCTTTGTAAGCTCAATACAATTAATGTTCTTTGAGTTTTACCTGCACTTTAACTATTCTAGATGACCGAGTGACAACAGCACCTTGATTGACTGGTATATCTGCCCCTGTGACCAAACGTTCTGAAGAGATAGTAACATCAGAGGATAACATGGAATCATAATCCTCTAGCAATTTGCAGGTTTGATTGTAAATGGCAGCTTGCATTTCAGAAATGAGAATCAAACTATTCTTGTTCCACCAACCTCTGCCTTGCAACAAGACGGAGGCTTCTCCAGTTTTAGTCACCTTGACTGGAGGAGTATATTGAGATTTACCTTTCAAAACTCTGTAGGGTTTTTTGATTAAAACAAAATCATCAACTTTGAAATCACACTTTCGTACCCTGTGTTTGGTATCATACAAAGTTTTTTGTTTGTTCTGTTTCTCCAACACTCTATCTATTACACTAAGTGAATTATCAGCATTCCCAACTGACTTCTGATCTGAGGCTAGTTGTCGCCGACCTGGGATAAGTTTTGAGTTCCCATCCCTACCTCTCAGACAACTGAAGGGAGAAACATCTGTGGTAGAGTGAGGAGTAGTTAAGCAACTCCAAATGTTGACCTCTAAATGTTTTACAACATCCAACTGAGCAGCAAGTGCAGTTTGGATTCCTTCTTCTAGAATACGATTTGCTCTTTCCACAGGACTATTGGAAGAGGGTCTGTAAACAGCTACTTTCAAATGTGTAACATCTGAGCTTGTTATAAAATTCTTCATCTCTCTAGACACCAAATGTGTACCATTGTCTGAAACCAAACACTGCGGACATCCTTCAATTAAAAATATTCTTTGATAAAGCCACAGCTGATTTAGTGCACGGTGAATCCACAAAAGAGTAGTGAATCCATTTGGAAAAATAATCAACAAGATGAGAAATTTCTGGTTAGATGGTAACAAATTGAAAGGACCGGAAAAATCCAGAGCTATTTTTACCCAGGGACTTGAAGGCAAAGGGACAGGATGAAGTGGCTTGATGGTGGTGACCCAATGTTTGTCTAAAAATATGCACTAAAGACACCTATTGGTTAGAGCAACTATTTTGTCCAAACCTGACCACCAGAAAAATTGTTTACATTTTTTTTCTTGTTCATGAAATGACCATTATGAGCTATCATAATGATGCGCTCACGTAAACTTGACGGTGGAATAAATAAATGTCCCAGCATACAAATTTGTCCCACACATGAAATGTCTGCAGCCACACTAGCGAAACTATGCAATTCTTCAGACTGCAATTTCCTAAAAGGCGACCCTAACTTAGTAAAATTGAAGACCTTCTGAAGATTTTCATCCTTTGCAGTGTCGCACTCCGACACTTCCTGTGATATAACCCCATTGCACGTGTGTACAACATCCATCATAGCCACGACACATTCATCATCCCCTCCAATATCAGCTTCCCAACTAAGAGGCATGTGAGATAAACAAAGTCTGCTGTAAACATGTTTCCTCCTTGAATATATTTTACCTACATGTGAAACTCTTGTAGTATGGAAAGTAACCTCATTAAGCGTGACAATGCTTTGACCGGCCCATTGCCACTTAGTAAATATACTAGTGGTTTGTGGTCGGTGAATAAGGCAAAGAATGTTCCCCAGATTTAGGTCTTAAAGTTATCCACCGCCTAGACACAAGCATGTGCCTCACGCTTGATGGTACTGTAATTATCCTCAGCAGGAGACAACATGTGTGATGCCAACGCCACAGTATTCTGATGTCCATTGACAAATTGTCCGAACATTGCTCTCATGCTTGTTAGACTGGCATCCACCATGATAAAAGATTTACTCTTCGGGTCGAAATATTGTAGAATAGGAGCATTAATTACTAAGCCTTGATTTCTTTAACCACTTCAAATTTTACTCCCTTCTTTAAAAGAGACCACAATGGTTGTACCTGCAAGGCATACCCCCGAACAAAAGGTGCAGAGCGTGGGCGTGGCCAAGATGGCAACCGAGGCAGTCGCAGGTCCATGAGGCTCCCGGCCCGAGTCCCCGTTCTCGACCCTTTTTCGCCCTTAAACCCCCAAGCACGAGCGCCTTGTGCCCAGTAGAGCAGGGGCACCTACTATCTGCACTTTTGGGCAGCGTGAAGCGGGGAACCTGCCCCTACACTGTGCCGTCTCCTCGGCCGGATCGGAGCCCTCCAACCACCGCCATGTAATGGCGGCCGGGACTCTGGAGTGACCCACGTCATTGGCTGCCCATGAGAGAGCATCCGACGGCTGCTGCTCACCGGGGGGACTGTTGGCGACCGGCATACCACGCAGGAGAGGCGGGTGACGGCCTGGATGCCCGGTGAGTGTGCCCAGAAGTGAGGCGGGCGGCGGAGGGCTGAGGCTGCGCCACCGCGGGTGGCGCGAAAATCGAGCCCCCGGATCCGGGCCTGCATCAGGAGAGCAGGCGCAGGGGAGCGCCGAGAGCGGCCCGAGCCCTCAGCCACATACGGGGGACAGGGTGTGCGAGGGCCTACAGCGAGCACATGGGGGACAAGTCGCCCCAACACTTACCTGTGCCAGGGGGGTACCACGCAAATAAAGCCCCAGGCATTTGGGCATATCCGGACATGCGCACCTAGGGCAGGGCCGCCGCCCTGGACTCTTCGGGGCGCTGCCGAGTGAGCTGAGGCGTTGGGGGGCTGCCCCCAAAAGAGAGAAGACTGCACCCGGGGGCCCAGAGCCCACAGCATCCCGCCGGAGTTGCGGCTGAGCCGAGTGGACGGCGTTGGGACCTGAGCTGGAGGCGGCCTAGGTGAGCTCAGCGAGGGGGCGAAACGCTTCGGGCCCCTGCGCCACGCGCCAGCAGTGCTTGCCCTTCAGAGGTCCCGGGCGCAGCGACGGTCGGGACACCCGCCCAGAGAGTTTGCACCCGCAAGAGCAGGCCACCACCTAACATCCAGGCCTTTGAGACCCCCCAGGAGTGCGGATCAGGGCACGCCATGGCTGCAGGGGCACGAAGGGGCGGACGCACCATCACGGATATGCTGACGAAGGGTGCCCGTAAGGAGGAGAAGAGCCCATCGCCCCCAGCAGCAGTGAAGCACAGCACGGGGCAGGAGGACGGCGGGGCCCCCATTACCAAATCGTTTTAGAGACCATATTCAGCTCCCTGAGGGAAGACTTCCAGACACTAAAGCAAGACATGGCTGGGGAGTACAGCTAACAGTGCCGTGATGTGGACGGCCTGGGGGAACGCGTGGTGGCGGTGGAGGAAGCAGACCAGACTAGGAGCGAGGAGGTGGAACAGCTACAACAAGAGGTCATCCGCCTTCGCGAGCAACAAGTCGACCTCCAGGCGCACGCGGAGGACTTCGAGAACCGCTCTCGAAGAAACAACATACGGGTCCAGGGCGTCCCACCCAAAACAGAAAGGAACAATGTCACACAATTCTTGCAGGGCCTATTTCGGGAGATCCTAGGAGAATCTGCAGACTTTGATATACGCATCGACAGGGCGCACCGGGTGGGCCTGGCGCGTCGTGCACCTGCTTCCTCTCCGGACATCCTGGCCTTCCTGCCTGACTTTCCATTGAAAGAGCGGATCCTACAGGAAGCGCGTCGGAAACAGCCCCTCAATTACCAGGGCTACCCAGTGACGCTGTACCAAGAGAAAGGCATTCTGAATAGCCACAACATTCCTGCGCGATAAAGGGATTCCGTACTCCTGGGGTCACCCTTTCCGGCTCATCTTCAAATGGAACGGGGCTCTGCAGCAGCTCAGATCCCTGCGGGACACGTGCAGCCTACTGGCCATTGACCTAGATGATGATTCCGGGAAGGACGACACACTCCTACGGCAATCACAGGAGAAATCGCCGAGAACCTTGAGGGGTGGCTGGCAACGAGTGGGTAGCAGACCCTCGCCCAAAGCTTCTCTCAAACCTCACCCAGAGACGATGGCGCAGGAAAAGGCATCGGCCATCCAGAAGGTGCACAAAGACACAGGATTAGTGCTGCAATCGCAAGGGGGTTTTCTTTGCACTTAGAACAAGCGGGTCTGGGAGGGAAGGGAGGGGGCCGAAGAGGTCGTCACTGCCACACACTCCTTCACGTAACAATACCACGGGGCCTGAACTGTGTACTGATAGGCCTGGGACTATGACATTTCTCTGGGAGTTTCTGGTTGGGGTTCGGGAGGGGGGAAGGTGGGACGAGGGGGCTGGGGTTCAGGGGGGGTTCGAGGTTGTGGAGGGGGAGTTCTCTGTTGGGGTTAGGGTGGGAGTGGGAGGGACTTTGGGGGTACACTTTGGGGTGGGCCGGGGGAGGGTGGGAACCAGTGTGCTACCGGGGAAGGAGGTTGAAGCGCAGGTTGCATGGCAGCGAGAATGGGCACGGATGACGCACATCACCCAAGTCCGGAACCATGGTCACTGACACTGTAAAGATCCTTACGCTGAATGTGAAAGGGCTCAATAATCCCATCAAGAGACATGCTGTACTAGCATACTTAGAACACTCAGGTGCAGCAATATGCTTACTCCAGAAAACCCACCTGCTCCCTAAAGATTGGCACAGGCTGAAATACTGAGTCTTTCCACAGCAGTTCTCCTCCACTACTCATGATAAAAAGGCAGGCGTCGCGATCTTGGTTGCCCGGCATTTCTCAGGTCGGGTCGGAGATAAAATAGGCGAGATCAAGGGGAGACTGGGGGTGACGCAGATCACAGTGGGATCCTTGTACGCACCAAACTCTGTGCAGGAGCTTTTCCTACCGACCGCCCTCTCTGAGGCCTTGCGTTCTTCAGATCCCTTACTGCTCCTAGGAGGGGACCTAAACATTGTAATGGACAAGGATAGGGACAGGTCTGGCCACCGCTATGGTTGCACGGGGGCTCTTTCAGACGCAGTTAGAGACTGGCTGAGACAGAGAGGGCTGGAGGACTTGTGGAGGGCTAAAAACCCGGGTGCATCGCAATACACCTTTTATTTGCACGTGCACCACACTTATGCCAGATTGGATCATTTCATTGGCTCCTCAGAGCTGCTGGCTCGAGTGGCGGATGTAGATATTGTTCCGGCGGCTATCTCTGACCATGAGGCAGTGGAAGTTTTGATTCAAGCCCCACCGAAGAGACCCCCTGGTAGGTGGCGGCTAAGGGAATCCCTCCAGCAACGGGAGGACGTGGTGGGACAGCTCCGCAAGTGTATCACGGACTACCTAGCAGTTAACGACCACCCTGATACGCCCTTGACAGCGGTCTGGGGGGGGGGGGCGCTCAAAGCAGTAATTAGAGACAAGCTAATTGCCCTGGCGGCGGCCGAGGCCAGAGAACGCAGGGATAAGCGAGCAGACCTCACGGCCAAGGTTGTCGAATTGGAGCGGGTTCCCAGCCGCACGGGCACACCTAGAGTCTGGAAACATCTCAAAGTGGCCAGGACCCAACTGGCGAGCTTAGATGTGGACCGGGCGGAATACGTAGCCCTTCACCTGCGCCACACTTATTATGTCGGGCGGGAACAGAAGGGGTCGCCTCCAACGTTCCAAAATCGCGCTCTTACGCACTGAGAACTGGGACGAACTCTGAGACAAGGGGCAGATAGCAAAGGCCTTTAGCAACTACTACGCAGCACTCTACGCGCCAAAGCACCCCTCTACAGCCGACGAGGAGAACTATTTTCGCGACGTAGCTATAACAACCCTAAGCCCCACCTCCGCCAGCGCCCTGGACGCACCTATTCGGATCGAAGAGGTGATCAGCGCCATCTCGCGTCTCAAGCCCTTGAAGTCACCGGGCCCGACGGCTTCTCCGCCGGGTTTTATAAAACCTTCTGTCCACTGATCGCCCCACTTCTTACGAAACTTTTTAACTCATTACACTGCCCCGGCTCCATCCCGCCAGATATGCTAGAAGCAGATGTGATAGTTTTGCCTTAGCCAGGTAAGGATGCCACGCAATGCTCCGCATTCCGACCGATCTCTCTGCTTAACATCGACCTTAAGCTCCTCACAGGAGTGTTGGCTGCGCGGCTTGGACCATGTCTCCCGGGTATCATAGAACCGGACCAATCCGGCTTCATCATGGGCAGACAATGCAGCGACAACACCAAGCGCTTTCTCCATCTAATTGACAAGGCCAACTTCCAACAATCCGATTCGGTCCTTCTATCTATCGATGCCGAAAAGGCGTTCGATCGGGTTGACTGGAGCTTCTTACAGAAGGTCTTGGCTCGCTTTGGCGTTGGGGATCGCTTTCAGGCCTGGGTTGCGAGCTGCTACCACGAACCTCGGGCTCAGGTCCGCCTCAACGGCCTTTGCTCTCCCCCATTCGAGATCCAATGTGGGACACGGCAGGGATGCCCCCTCTCCCCCTCCTATTTGCGCTATACGTGGAGCCGCTCGCGCAACGCATCAGAGGTCACCCCGGTATTTGATATTTTATTATTTGATATTTATTAATTTTTATATAGCGCGACTATCGCTCCGGAAGGAGCATCTTGGCGCTGAGCAATCAGAAGAGACCAACTTGAGGGGAACAGGAATCATATGGCTGCGAGGACCAAAGAGTCGGGTTGAAGGAAAATCCATGTCTTCAGGAGTTTCCTGAAAAGGCTTTCTGAGGGGGCGTGCCTGAGGTTAGAGGGAAGGCCGTTCCATGCCTTAGCCGCCAGAAATGAGAAGGTTTTTCCACCTTTCGTTTTGAGCTTAAACCTGGGTATGGTGACCAGATTGGCTCCTGATGACCTCAGGCAGCGTGATGGAATGTACTGAGGAAAGCGCTTGACAAGGTAGGAGGGGCCTGTGTTCTTAGTGGCTTTGAAGACAGTGACAAGGAGTTTAAAAAGGATCCTTTTGTGGAGGGGCAGCCAATGGAGGGTGTTGAGGGCCGCAGAGGCCGAGGACCTTCTCGGAAGTCCGAGAACGAGCCTGGCCGCCGCATGCTGGACGCTCTGTAGCTTCTTGAGGGTGGACTTCTTTATACCTGCCAGGAGACCATTACAATAATCAAGCCTAGACAGGATCAGAGCCACGGCAACTGATTTCCTGGCAGAGATAGGGAGAAAGTCGAAGAATTTCTTTAGCTGTCTAATGAGGTTAAAACAGCACCCTGCAGTGATGCGCACATGGTCGTCAAAACTGAGGGACGAGTCGAATTGGACACCCAGATTGCGGGCCGATGAGACTGCACCAGGGGGTGCTTCAGAGTGTTGAGGCCACCAATCTTTTGGGGAGAAAAGGGTGTCTTTGCCTAAGGGTATAATTTCAGTTTTGGCGCTATTGCACTTAAGGTGGTTATTATTGAGCCACGCAAAGACTTGGGAAAGGCAATTCTGGAATCTAAGAGCGGCATCGGGGAGTTTTTATCTAAGGTGACGACAAGTTGGGTGTCGTCCGCGTAAGATGTTACGAGGATGCCATGAGATTCAATCAGGGTAAGCAGGGGGGCCATGTAAATATTGAAGAAAAGAGGGCTAAGAATAGACCCCTGGGGCACACCTGATGGAATGGTTCTTTCGCTAGAGAGAAAGGGGCCAAGTGAGACTGTTTGTGATCTGTTGGATAGAAATGAAGATATCCATTTCAGAGCGGTATCCGACACACCAATTTCGCGCATTCTGTGGATGAGGATTGCATGAGAGATGGTATCAAATGCTGCGGTTAAGTCGAGCAGGATGAGTACAGCGTGTTTCCCCTCATCCTGCAGGAACTTAATGGTGTCGGATAACTCGATCAGAGCAGTTTCAGTAGAATGGCCGGAGCGGAAACCAGATTGCTGTGGATGGAGAATATGGTTGTTTTCCACAAAGGCTTTTAACTCTGCCTGTACTATTTGCTCAGTAATTTTGCCTAGTGCTGGGAGTAGGGAAATTGGGCGCATATTGGAAAGGTCTGTCGGGGGTTTATTATGTTTTTTCATTAGAGGCTTTACAATGGCTTTCTTCCATTCAGCAGGAACAGTGCCTGAGCTGAGGGATTGATTAATGATGGAATTGATGAGGGGGTTGACGGCCTCAATGAGAAGATGGAGGATAGCCGGGGGACAGGAGTCGGTGGGGGCTCCCGAACGGCAAGTCATGGTGGCCTTCTGGGATTGAAGCAGGGATACTGGTGAAAAATTACAAAAAGAGGGTGAATTAGTGTTGTGAGGGAAATCCTTGTGGATGTTATTAATTTTCTCAACAAAGAAGTCAGCAATTTGGTTGCAAAGGGTTTGAGATGGGGGGATTTCCAACGCCAGGGCTTTGGGGTGGGTGAAGGACTTAACAATATTGAAAATGGTTTGTTGTTTTTGATTAGCTACTTCTATAGCTGTGGTGAAAAACTCTTTTTTGGCTTTCTTTATGTGGGACAGGTATAGTTTCCTCTGCCGAATGTATAGGGTTCTGGAGGTGGGATCGTATGTTTTCCTCCACTCTCTTTCAAGAACCCTACACGAATGGTGGCTATCGGTGAGGGCCTGAGTATACCAAGGGGCATTGGGCTTCCTTTTATGGGAGATTGGTTTTTGGTTGGTTGAGTTGGACTTATCCAGAACCAGTTTATTGATCCAGATATGGAAATTTTTGGAATCTTGCGATACATCTCCTACGCTAGTGGGAGGATGGGTAGGGAGCTGAGGATGTGACTTAATGGACTCAGCTACTTTCTTCCAGTTTATCGCAAAGGTTGAAGGGGAATTCTTAATGTGTGGTTGGGGTGAGGGTTTTGCCTTGATGAAAAAAGGTATAAAATAATGATCAGTCCAGATTTGTGGGATTGGGGGGGATACAGTTAGAGTGACTGAGTTTGTACAAATGCCATCTAAAGTGTGTCCGGCCGAGTGCGTGGGGGGCACGACCAGTTGAGAAAGACCAAAGATATCAAGGGATTGTTGAAAGGTTAAGGTGTGGGGGTCTACGCGGGATTCCAAATGAAGATTGAAATCGCCGAGAAGAGTAAAGCTGGGGTAATGGGTCAGGAGAGATCCAAGAGTGTCCTCCAGGGAGTCCAGGAAAGGCGTGGCGTTTCCGGGGGGGCGGTACACAAGTCCACCCGTAAAAGAGGTAGAGGAGTTAATGTGAATCACAAAGCCTAAACTCTCACAGTCCTTGAGTGAGGTCAGTTCAAATGTGTGGTATTTAACATCTTTTCTGATGATGATGGCTAACCCGCCTCCCCTGCCGACTGGTCTATCTCGTCTGAGAATCGTGAAATCAGGGGGAAGGGCAGTTGCCAGATCTGGATTAGATGAGTCATTTAGCCAAGACTCGGTGATAAACAGTGCGTCTAGATCATGGGAAAGTACGAGGTCATGGGTATCTTGTCCATGACAAGCTAAGGATCTGGCATTAATAAGTCCACAACGAAAGGTAATTGGCTTATGTGAAGGTGGAGGGGAGGGGTGTGGAATAATGCCAGTGGGTCCCAAGGATGACCATCTACAGAAGCGGCATGAGAATGGTCCCCAGAGGTGAGCAATGGGACGGTGATCCCTGCAGTTATGGCTTGCTGTTGTCGAGCGCATTGCGAGCAGCGCGTTAGAGTCATACCTGAAAACAGGGCATTACCTTCACCCCCTCTACAGAGAGGACGGTTGCCTCGAACGACGCTACCCTCACGACACAGATCCGCAAGGACCTAGAACGATGGGCGAAACAGCCGCTATCTCTACTGGGACGGGTGGCAGCGATAAAAATGTCTGCACTTCCCAAGATTCTTTACATCTTTCAAACAATTCCTGTGCCCCCGCCGGCAGGTACAATCACACAGCTGCAATCGGCGCTTCAGCACTTTATCTGGGGAGGGAAAAGGCCGTGCATGCATAAAATACTGGCATACCGGGGGTAAGACGAGGGAGGACTGGGAATCCCCAATCTGCAACAATATTTTCAAGTTGCGCAGCTGCGCTATCTTTAGAATGGTTCAGGCCCGAATCAGAGAAGAGATGGCTCTTCCAAGACAGAGCTATGGCTCAGACGTCTCTGTGGAAGGTGCCCTTCCTGCGCCGCCCACACAGACCACGATACCTCCGAAACTCACCCATCACGCATAGTCTTAAAAGTCTGGGACTCAGTAGCTACCAAACACCAGCTTACGGCTTTTCCCTCACCACTCATACCCCTGCTAGACAACCCCGAGTTCCCCCCGGGCATCGACCCTCAGGCTTACCAGCAATGGTGCGAGTCCAGCTGCAGGTCCGCATGTCACCTATTTGATTTAGAGGGCTTGATGCCTCAGGGATACGATCTCTCTTCGCCACAACTTTTCCAATACTTTCAATTACGACATTGGCTTCTGCAACCCGACGTACACACTTCTGTCAGTAGATGCCTGACCGCATTCGAGAAATGGCTGGCAATAAAAGATTCAGACCAAGGTCTCATTACCAACCTATATTAGCTGCTCACCCCAGACTCCGAGTTAAAACACACTGCTGGGCAAAGACGTTGGGGACATGAGCTGGGGGAAGACCCTAATTGCTCAAGAGTGGCAATCGATCTACTACAGGGCCTACCACACGGCGAGGAATACAGAGGGCAGGGAGTCGGCGGTGTAAATAGCCACTTATTGGTATCTTACCCCGGCGAGGCTTCACAGGGGCAATCCGGCTAGGAGAGAGTCATGTTGGAGGGGGTGTGGGGAAACAGGCACACTGACACATCTCCTATGGGACTGCACGGCAGTCAAGGAGTACTGGACCTCGGTCCTCGATGACATGGATAGCACTTGGGACACTGAAACACCACGGTTCCCCGCCTACACCATCCTCGGCCTCCTGAATGCACCCACTTTCCCTTTGAAATCGATCAGGGGGCGCCAAATGAGAATCGCGATGCAGGCTGCCACTCAGCATATACTCTCCCTTTGCTTTGGTTTACATTGGGGATGGAACGTATTCAGGCCACACTCACCCACACAACAGCTACATTTCACGAGCTATGGAAGCCGCTGCTTACACTTCTGTCCCAAGAATTTCATGAAATCACCTGCCCTAAGTACCTCCGCTTACTACGCCTGACAGAACGCCTAGATGTGACCACTCAAGCTGAAACGAACACTCGGTGAGTCGCCTTCTCTAATACTGCCTATCCATGCACGATGTGGCACACTGGTTGGGGTGGGGGCGGGGGGGGGGAGTTCCGGGTATTGGGGGGGAGGGTTGTTCTTTTTCTTCTATTTTATGTTTGTGCTAAACACAATGCGCAGAAAGCTATTGGACATTACAGCGACTCAAGGGACTGTCATAGCCGGGGGACGGCCTCGGACTGTTCAGCATTAAATGCGATGTAAGTTGGGTCCTATGGTGTGGGTCCTTTTGCAGATTGGCTGTTTATATCTGTCGCTGCGACATAGCACTGTGCTTTCTGCTTTGTATGATTTGTCTGACACCAATAAAACAAATTAAAAAAAAAAAAGGTGCAGAGCATTCGCAAAGTCCTAAAAAGGATTTTAGTGTATCCTTGTCTTTGGGAGTGGATCTTATGGCGCCAACATTACAAGCTTTTGGTTTTATTCCTTCTGCTGAGATGGTGTGTCCTAAATATTCCACTTGTTGTACAAACAACTTACACTTATCCATTTTCACTGTCATGTCATGCTCTTCCAATACGTTTAAGACAAGCGCATGCTCTTCTTCAGTTTTTGTGTATACCAGTATGTCGTCTTGGAATGCTTGAACCTGAGGCTCATCACCAAATAGGGTGTCCATCAGTCGTTGAAAGACACTTGCAGCTGATGGAAGGCCAAATGGAAGCCTCAGGTACTTAAACGCTCCAAAAGGAGTGACAAAAGTAGTTAAGGATTGAGATTCTGGACTTAGTGGTATTTGGTGATACTCAGAATGGACATTGATTGTAGAGAAAAACTTAGCCCCTCCAAGGTTCGTCATCATTTCTTGTATGCAACAGGCCACAAGTATATTCTGACTGAGTGACCTCAAATCCACACATAACCTCAGGTCTCCCGAGTTGTTTCTAGTCAAAACGGCTAGAGAAATCCCCTCAGAGAATCTGTTTTTTCAATAACACCTTCAGAAGTGAAGAATTCTAACAAAATCTTCAGATCATCCCTTGTACTTAGGTGTACCGGACACGCTTTGTGAATAACCGGGGTAAAAAATGTTCAGCTTGGTGTATTCAATACCCTTTACTGTACATTTGGTATCAGTGAATACATTAGGAAACCTCTTGGCTATTGAGTGAGTTATGCTAATTTGGTTCTCTACAGCTAAGTAAGGCTTATCTCCAAGTACTATGGGACCATCATGCCCTGGGTGTAAGTAAATATCTTATTTGGCCAAGCACATCCAATCAATGATGTCCCTCCCGTTCACTGCAACATATACCTTGGTGTTAATTTGTCTACCCATACCCTCAAGAGAAGTGATAAAGTAACCTGCAAGTTCAAGGTCCTGTTCGCCGAAAGCCTTAGGACGAATATCAGGGACATTCAACATTTTTTGAACTGGACAATGCTTAAAGAATGCTTAATCAGCCAATATTGTAACCAGTGCACCTAAATTTGCCATCATGATAATGGTCTTGCTATCCACCACAGCCTGACAAAAAGGCCCTTATACGATTTTCCCTGGCTCAAATGAAGGGGTGCCAGTAATGAGAATAGCATTAGAAAATCTCTCACTACACTCTTTCAGCTCATCAGAAACATTAGAAATATCTATATGACTGATTCTGACCCTATTAGAATTGACAGGTGCACTTTTGCATACTCCCTGAAAATTACCCACTTTGCGACAACAATGATTTTTTTTCCTAAAGAAGGGCAAGTGGTATAGTTACCCAAATGACTCCTTGAGTCACACCTTTAACAAACTCCTTTCTTGGGTTTAGTAGTTTTGTTAATGGTACCCACCATTGAATCATCCATAACCAGTTTAATAGGAGGTGTAACAGGGAAACTATTCTTTTGTATGCAAGCCTGACTGTTCATAACCGGAGAGGTTATTTTTGACATCTCTATGCTCCTAGCAATATTGATTGTCTCACTCATTCAATCAAATTTCGTTATTCGGTTTTTGCATAATACCATAAAAGCAATCTAAAAAGGTACCTTGTACAGAAGAATAACATGATTGGCAGCTCTTACTTTTAAAATCGCATTATACAGTACATGTTCGAGAAAAATGTTATAAGATGGGAATGGATGCCAAATCTTGAAAAGAAAAGAGAAAAAATACAGAAAACCTGGCTTTGCAAAATGATCCCCAGTCAAACATGCTGAAGCTCGTAGCAGTCACTGAGAGCCATTATCAGTTAGTTGCAGCAAGCTCTAAGCCTTACTGCTGATTTTAAAAAGTTAAGGACATAGAAAACAGTGTTGCCAGATAGCATTTGTAAAAATATAAAAGCTGGTTGCACCTGGCTAAAATCCAGTAGGTTCAAGATTGGAATAATAAAATGTTTCCAGGGGGATCTTATAAAAGTTACAAAACATTATAAAATGAAGCCTGTCCTGTGGAAACTTACTGTCACAGCCACAGGACTCTAGGCTCTGACCTCTATTAACCCCACATGGCTAGGCCAGCAGGAGGTGGAAGAGTTCAAAATGGAACCTAGTTAGTAAAAACGGTCATGAGCACTAAAGAGCCCTAAAAGATATGGCTTGGTAGATTGCAGTTTTCAAAATAACAAACCTAAGAACACTAGGTTTCCTCAGCTCGCACCCCTCCCTTTCAACGGTCCTCAGATTAGGAAGGGTCTCCTTTACCCAGCAGAGATCTTACTTGTGCACAGATTCCAGGTTGGAGATTAGTTCTGCTCTTCCCAACCTCCCAAAGCATTTCTTCATATAGTTGAGCCACGGGATATAATGGGCGTAGTCAAGTCCCATACACTCCTTTCAAATTAATTTTCTTAGAGTCGGTCCCTGGAGCAACACTAGCTTCAATCACAATGTAAGAGGTCGAAGAGCAAGCAGGTCCGAGAGATAGATGAACCATGAAGCTTGAAGTACCCTGGGAAACACATGGAAGGCGTTTCAGAAAATTGTTTTCGGCCACTTGTAATTCCTCCATGGTAATATGGCCCCAAATTTCACTTCCATGGGAGACTTTAGCAATGCATTTTGACTGATATATCTGCAGGAGTGCTGCAATCGGTCTCCTACCTAGTTTAAAGGCAAAGTTAAATATAGCAGTATTAGCGTGCACTAAATCACCCTTCTTTCTCCGTGTTAAAGGCCCCCATTTCATTTTTTTGTCTATCAGATCCTCAAGTAACGAAAAAGCTTCTGGCCTGGGAACCAAACCGGCACCAACCCTGAACTGGTACGGCTTTTGTGTGAGGTCTCATCTGCATCACATAGGATTTGGAATAATTTATGGACAGGTCCAATCTTCCAAGAAAGATGAAAAATAATTAAGCAGAGATTGTAACCCTCTAGCCGTCCGGGCCATAAGGACTGCATCATCAGCGAACAGCAAAACCAGCAGGCCACGCCGTCCCACCTGGGGGTAGTCTACCTTAGCCTCCAATAGAACCTGCTCTAGTTTGTGGATATATAAATTACCCAAAAAGGGAGCTAAGATACACCCTTGGTGTACTGCTCTTTTTATGGGGAACTGGAGAGATACTTTAAGGTCTTGTGAGTAACTAACCTCAGCCTTGGTGTCGCTATGGAGATTGTCAAGGAAATAAACAATATCGCCGTCCACCCCCATGGACAGCATGGTCTGCCAAAACGTAATTCTAATAATGCTATCAAACACGGAAGACCGATCCATGAAGTCCAGATAGATGGTACCAGGGCGGGCAACCATATACTTGTTGAGGATCAAATGTAAGTTAAGACATTGGGCCACGGTTGAAAGCCCGGCACGAAAACCGTACTAGATGTCGGTTAAGATGTCATCATCATCTGGCCAGATGGTTAACCTGTCTAAAAGAACATGGCCAACCACCGATCCATCAAGGATATGGAAAGATAACAGTGGGTACTATCCCTGTTAACCTTTTTAAAAACTGGGACAATGGTGGAGGTGGCCCAGGAACCAGTTCTGACCTCTGCATTAATAACGGCCGTAGGAACAGGTGCCCAAAGGTTCACATCAGATTTATATAAATCCAGCAGGATACCGTTGGGCCTGGTGCTTTGTTGTTGGACATCCCAATGATACCTTCCCTGACCTCTTCATCAAGACAACCAGGGATGATTAAACCTCCACTGCTCCAGGTAATCTATTCCTATCTGGGGGGCATTGAAACATAACCTCAATATGGTGCACCTAGTCCTCCTCTGTTATATGGACCTCCACCACATTTCCTGTGTTCTTATTTAACAAAGGGCTGTTAATAATGCCCCAAAATTCTTCAAGTTACTTGCCTCAATTAAGTCCCTCCATTCTTCCTCCTTCAACGTTGCCTTACGTCTGGTTAGTTCTGCTTTATACTCCCTTCTACGGGTTTTAACTAGGACCATATCCCTTGGACTCTCGCCTAGTGCTTCTTTCAGGTTCCTGGCAGCATGGTAGCAATCAGAATCAAATCCATCTGGGAACCAAGATAGCTGGTCACCACGCAGGAACACTTACAATATTTGATATTGTAGAGGAAATTACTTTAAAGGCTTCTATAATTTCACCTGGGTCAGAACTACCTTAATATCACAGAGGGCAGATAGTCCTAAAAAGATTCAGGAGCTATCTGAGCCCATTTTAACCTTCTTCCTCCATCCGTTTCTTTCAATACACCACTCCTCACTACCCTCCGAGAGGACACCAAAGAAGGCTAGCTAATATGCACACATAAGGGATTGTGGTCACTGTGGACGCTTGCCTCGATGGAGAAACCCAAGATCAAATCAAGGAGGGGCAACAATACAAGAATGAAATCAATAATTGAACCTCCATCACTTCCTACAAAGGTTGGGTTGGAAACCTTACTACGTGGGTCCAATGTGCACAAAGACGAGGATACATCAAATGTGTAATAAATCATTAAGGGAATCATCTTGTGTTGTATGCTCAAAGGGAATTCCCTTCACGCGTAAACAACCCAAATCAATACGGTTAGTTATCTTTGGATCCCCACATGGATGAATATTAAAATCCACAGCTATTATAGAATTACCACGGACTGCCTTGAGCTGGTCTCTTAAAAAGGACTCTTACAAAGATATGTACATTCTAAGGGACAAGAAATTGAGTTGTAAAAGTTCAGAAGTCCCAATTTGCTTGACTCTTTGTACAATAACAATGATTGTGGGCAGGGATTGTTTGTAGGCAACACTGATACATTACAGTCTAGTGATTGTCTCACTCAAAGTCGGGTTTTTACATGTCAAAATTCTCTCCTAAACCTTCTTGGAGTAGCAGTTAAAAACAAATTGGTCTCTTATGTAGATATCAACATTGTTCTCAAATTCGCACTTGGAAGCTAATACACACAACGTAGCAATATATTCTTCAACAGTCAAATCCATATCATGTTTGCAGTAGGAAAAAGTATGTCTCTCCAGTAACACACTTGACTCATCTGTGTATTGTTTTCACATCTTTTCCTTTGCTTCCAGATATACATTCTAAGATGCATCTTCCCCACCTGGAGTTGGAAACCATGGGTAAGTTGTCAAAAACCCTTTGCCCTGCAATCCCAACATAACTAAACAGGGGTGCCGCCTTTCTAATAGGTGAATATCCAACAGTATCTATTGCAGTGAAATAGTTCTCAAATATTCGTAACCACTACTTTCATTTAATATCAGGCCTACCTGCCTTCTGTAAGAAGGGAGGAGGTTGCTAGAACCCTGTACAGTTGCCATGATACTGAAGCCAAAAGTTAGGAAGTAAGTCTCCCTTGAGTCAAAGTGTGAACATAATCAAAACAAAAACAAAACAAAAAACAAAACAAAACAAAAATCTCACCTGAAGAAGGGAAACATTAAATGAAACCTGCGTATTCTACCTAGGACTCCGAGCTCGACAGACTCAATGTGATGTGCAGAAGTCAGAAACACTGCACAAAAGCTGGATATGAGCAATCCACAGCCGCTCGCACGAAGAAAATGGCCACCTGCATAGAGCATGTGCGTCAGGACTCTAAAGACCCAGGGTGACAGGTCAATTAAGCATTGCTAGGATGCAACAGAGATATAATAAGAGAGGAGTCACAACCGGAGGCAGGCGCGTGAGGAGGACACAGAATGGACGTGGTTGCGGCGGCGTCATAAGGAATGCAGGCACGCGAAGGCTGGAATCTTGGCAGCAGTCAACAATGCGGACGCTTTCCAACTGCAAATATCCATATATGGGACATTAAGCGTAGGTAAAAGCACAAAGTCACAAAAACAGAAATTTGGCTCACAGCTCATAAGCGTTGCTCTGCGTGGCGAAAATACGTCCGATAATTATGTTCAGTCGATGGGTTTAGTGTTCACTTGAAAAGGTTCAGCATGGAGGTTTGCCATGGGAAGGAGGGAATAAAAGAATCCGCAAGCAGGCGAGTGAAGAAGTTTTAGGTAGTTTTGATCCAAGAGAACAACCCACGACTGAGGACGCATCCGGATGCTTCAAGGGACTCAGCAGGAATCTCCCTGAAGTTCCAAGAACTATCCTGCGCGTTCTACAGAACATGGAGCCGCTATCAAAAGCATACAATAAACAGCAATGAAGTACACATGAATTGCAATAAAAGAGAAAGCAATGAAATACACATGCTACAATCCCCCAACTGCGCGACTCGGAAACCATGCATCGCCTACAATCCTAACGATTGACGATGTTGCATCGCCTTAGACAGAGCCCGCATCTTGCTCCTTGCCATCGACACTTCTTCAGAAAGGTACACTTTGCAGCGGGCCCTGTGTGGCGCCTGTATCCGACCTACCTCCATCGGCCTGACTTTTAAGATTTGACCCGGTCTCGCTCTACCAGAAAGCCCAGATTGGCGCTTTATGTTTCTAAGCACTATATTTTAAGGTATTCTTTAAAAATTCATAACTTTGATTCTACTTATTGGAATTTTGGCTGGTTTTGTTAATTAAATTCAGCTTTATTTTTCTAACCAGGTGTGGTATCTTTTTGTGTGGTGTTTTTGTGTTTGAAGTGTTGCACAAATACTTTACACATTGCCTCTTAAGTTAAGCCGGACTGTTCTGTGCGATGCTACGAGAGGGTGAGCACAGATAAATTTAGGGTGTGTACCTGACTTACCTGGACTTGGATTGTGGTTCCTGCTCGACAGGGTGCATACCTCTGCCAACCAGAAACTCCATTTCTAACACAGTCAATGTGTAAAGACACACACCAGATGTTAAGGCTAGGAACCTAGACAAAGCAGCCAGGGCCTTGAAAGAGTTTTAGAGGAGGCTCCCATTGTCTCTACTGTGATGGGTGCTGGTCTCGAAAATAGAGCTACTAAAACAGTCCTGTACCATTTCCAAAGCTTAAAAGAAAACACTGCATAGGCCCATCTTTCATGATCTTACCAGTTTGCTGATAGAACTAGGGTGGGGATCGAGCAGACGCAGGGCGACTTTAGATAAACTGTTTCTCCCAATTACCGGAACACCAGACATTGAAATGTGCTATTTTAGCGCAACTCTAATTAGAGTTACAGCCTAGTTCACTCCACCAGAATCTCTGGAGATGGGATACCTACGATCATCACAAGGAAACACAACCATTCCAGGGTACTTGTTTAGGGATCACATTTACTCTATGTACTCCCTAGTCCTTCTGCAGGTGGCAAGATTTGCCTGGGTCAGATACATGAAGAAACCAGCACAACACAGTGTATTCATAAGGCCACCGCTTAGGTATTTACCAAGATTTAAAAGGGCACAGCTATAGACTAACTGGCCACCATGAGCAAGAGCCACTATCACAAAGGTAGGGTGACTATGACACTGGGTGTTTAGCACATGCAGCTATCTGTAAAGTGGTGAATGCTACATGAAATGACTCCTAAAGCTAAACCAAAACTAAGGATTCCTGGAACACATCATTGACGTGGAGAACTCACCACCATGGGATAAAACACATATACAAAGAAGCAGAAAGTGAACCCAACAGTGATCGGGATAAATGGAGACTGGACCTCAAGATAGAGCTATTAGATGGCGCCTGGTCGATAACACTCAGTAATGTCTCTTTGGTGTCCAGAAATGCAAGACTTAGGTTGTTACAATTTAAGTTTATGCATCACATGTATCTCACCTCTACTAGATTGCACACAATGTTCCCAAATAGTTCAAACATGGGCGCATATGTGGTGCCAACTTTCTACCACATGACCCATGATTCGACCCAGGATTCAGATCTTCTGGTGCTGGGTGTGCAATCAGGTAGTGAAACCGATCAACAAGCAACACATCTAGAATCTGAAAGCCCGTCTCCTGGGAAAAATACCCGACTACAACAGCAATAGAGGCATGGAAGTCAGAAATGTATAAATGAGTGCAAGCTGAAGATAACATGAACAAGTGCATTAGGTACAAGGCTAGGATATCCAACGCTGTGACAGAGTGGGAATACACCTAAACGACACACTCACCTAAATCCAAGGATAGGAAAGTTAGACATGGTAGCAGTGGTTTGTGAATAATTCTCTCTACACAATTGTATTTTCTTTACTTCTTATATTGTTATTCATGTTGACGACTCCTTGTCCTTCCGGTTGTTGGCCTGTATCATACAAACACAATGCCATGGCATATGTGATGTAACGCATACCACGGTATAAATGATGGCCTCAATGTAAGCATATATACCAAATAAAGAACAATTCTTTAAATACATTTTAAAAAAATGTCTGAATGTGATATAACCAGAGTACAATGCAAAACACATTGTGCTTAACCCCAGTGATAATTTACTGGCACAACTGCATACCGTAAAGCAGAGCAGTAGTTTTTCCTCATCCAATGACTTAGAAAGCACTGGTAACTGGTCAACTTGAGTTTACCTCATTAAATTGATGAGCTTGGAAAAATACTTCTTGCCTTCCCCTTATCCTTCTGACAAGCAGCCACAAATCTATCTCCTGCACTGGTATCCATTTCCTCCTCAAAGAAAAAGAGAAAGGCAAATGTGGGGACAACCCCACAGCATGCAGCTCTGGTTAGATAAGTAGCCCACTGCTTTCAGCATCCATGCAGATAGAAATATAAAAGCAAATATAAAAGCACCAGCTGTGTGGTTTCTAATAGCTTTTTATGCATGACCTTGGAAGAGCCAGATTCCATGCTTTCGGAACATCTACAAACACGAAACTAACCACAAAGCTTGCCAAGGCAGTTTTCTACTACAGTGGGGTCCTTTGCCAGCATGGTTCTAGAAAAATGCTGTCATGCTCTAATGTGTACCTCTCCACACAGAAACAGTATAGCATCACCGCTAGGCTCAGTCACACAGCTAAGGTGCACCTTTACAAACTCCTACTTAGGGTCAACATTAAGATGTGGAACTGATCAAAATCTGCGCTGTTCATAACTGCCCTCCCCTTTCCCTGAAGCACAGAAAGAGAGACCACAATCAAACTAATACAAGTAGAGAACATCCACCAGGTGGGTGTAGAGTTGCATTACAATGTATCAAACGTTCTTGAGCTCTTATGGAATTTTATTGCTTCTTAGTTTGCCACCTTTCATTGCATTAACAAGCGACTTGAGGATGGCTAGCCACGATTCAAGAAGGTGATCTCACCATCTCAACCTAATGTGAAATATCACACACCTTATTCACTGACCTTCAATGGTGAGACGGCATACAGGACAGAGCCTTGTGGCACATTAACTCTGTGCTGCCGTTCTCCTGTTGTCATCAGTTCTGCTGTCCCTAACTTGTTTTCCTGTTCAGGAAACTATGCCACACGGGACAAGAGTTGTTCCACAATCCCTCAAATATACGATACATCTATGGCATTTGTCTCTACTGGCAATGTGGGTATATTGATAGCGGTCCTCCTTATGACATGGGTCACCACAGTCCCCACTCCTGGACCCTGACAATACAGGTGGCTGGTAGCAAGTGGCTTTCGTTATGTGCAGGACTTTTTCCTGGACCTCCAGGTTTAGGAATGGACTTACTGTCCTTTCCTGGCAAATCTGCATAGCCCCTCACTTTGCCCTTAAGGGCAAGATGTGTTTGCCTATGTGAATATTAAAAAGTAGATGGAATAATTAGTCAGCCATTTTGGGGTCCCCATATGTGTGGTGTGCGGCACAAATGTTTGGTTGCCCAGTTAAACCAGCCATAACCTTTCAGGTTGCGGTTTCCTTTGCCTCCTGCATGTACCTGCCTCCTATGATACCTGCATATACCCGTAGTTCTCAAACCTCAGTTATCCCCCTCTCCTGAGTAACATGGCGCCAAACTTTAGTGGAGCAGGGTGGGATTCTCTGTGTTCATCCCACATTTTTGAGCAGGTGGAGTCAAAGTGCCTGTAGTGGTAAGAGGCAGTACATTTAAGAAAGAAGACGCTATGGGCATTGAAATCAGCTTTCACCTTTCCAAAAGAATGTGTTCTACACCTAATCTCAGTCCTACGATTGACACTAGTAAGAGACCTGAAGCCCAGTCCACAAGCTTAGAATAGTTAGGGTGTGTATGCTGTAATTTCAAATCCCATTGAGTATCAGTCTGTCCACCATTACAATGGACTCCAAATTGATGGGATTCTAGTGAATTTCTTAGGAGGATGCAGTTTAATTTAATTAGCTACCTCCAAATTTTCAACTGTGGCATAAGATCTGACTGGCTGGTTGGCGTTGGACCTATTTCCATTTACGCTTGATATAAGCTGGCCCTTGAGAGCAGAATAAAAATTCTCCTTTTTAGGTCAAGCCTAGGCAGCGCACATGCACGGTCTTCAAGACATGCTGTATTCAATACAGGACATGCACGGTCTTCAAGACATGCTGTATTCAATACAGGACATAGAGTCTAACTTAGTTCCCGAGAACCAAAATCAGAAGTTCTGAACATTATACCACATTGTTTACATTTAGGTCCCATCCTAATACCTTCATGCTCGAGTGAGATCCTGTTAAAAAAGCCCAACGGCTGCCTGAGAGGTGTTACATTATCTCGGGAATGACAGCCCTGCTCACGAGATGCGACCTAGGGACTGCATCATGAACATTTATTTCTGTTGCAACTCGGAAAACAAACAGCCCTTTACCAATTCTATAGCTTGCTGTTAGTAATTCTTAAAAATTACATTATGCTCCTGGCTCCCTTCCTTGATGTAAACTTCATCTCGTTTGTTCACCTCTGAAAAGAACTACAACTAAAATGTCCACAGGATGATTGCGGAAGGGGCAATTTGAAAAGCTGGGTCTTTAAACTACACGAGCGCATGCATTTCCTCTAAGCTTGTTTCACGCTAATAAAGTAGAACAGCATGCTTTTTGCACTTTCTCCAGATATTGTGCAACTGAAAGATAACACGTTTACAACGTTGGTCATGGGCAGCTCCGCCTTTTATCCATGCAAGGCCGAGGAAAGCGGTATAGAGTATGGTGTAGGTAGCATATTTTATTATGCAGCTGTACCAGACAGCAAACCCGAAGCCACGCGGCAGTATACAACAAGCATTTACAATGCAATGGTTTTGCCTTTGTTAAAGTTAGAGCTATTGGCATTGCTTTTGACACTCTGCACTCTGAAGCTCCACTCTGAAGCTCCACTCTGAAGCTCCACTCTGAAGCTCCACTCTGAAGCTCCACTCTGCATCCGCACTCTGCATCCGCACTCTGCATCCGCACTCTGCATCCGCACTCTGTATCCGCACTCTGTATCTGCACTCTGTATCTGCACTCTGTATCCCCACTTATTTTTTTAGGATTTGTTCCCTGACTATAACCCACCACCAAGCAATGCACATACCAGTCTGCTCCCAGCCTGCCCGCCTCTCATGAGGGACACATTTCTACACACAACCGCATTCACGCCAGTGAATGGGCGAGCCGGACAGGGCACGCGGATCCTGAAAGGTTGGGATTGTGCGATTCAAGTGCATTTAACGTAACATCATATTCGCATGCAGGGTTTCCGGATTTTTAGAGGTACAAGCTGTCTTCATGACTAATGAATGTTATGCCCTGTACGTTTCCTGTTAACCGGTATCTTGGTCCCGTTTGTTTAATTGAAACTGGCCAAGACTACATCTCCCACAATACAACAGGTTGATACATGAAAGCTCAACACTGAGGCCGTCTTGAAGCCCTATATTTTAACAAGCCATAACGGTAATGTTTCATTTACTATAGAACTCGAGATGCCTCATCGCACCCCCGGGCAGAGCTGTGGGTGGGACCTGCGATCACAGGCTCGAGTCCCGGTTCTTGCTTCGGTCCTCCCAACCCCAAGGCTGGTGACATTTGCAGCGCTTTGAAACTGCCCTTGCGTTGAACAGGCACTTTACAAGTAGCTAAGATATTTGCAAACTTTCCAAATTCATACATTTCTATGTCAAACATTAAGTAGTCCGTCTCTTCGCTAGTTTGCTCGTCAGGACTTTGCCAATGCTGTGCACTTGAAGGTGGCGCGAGTACTTGTACATTCGGTAACTTGCAATGCGCAGCTTGTCGTAGTGAGAACGAGCGAGAGCGAAGATATTGGCTGCCGGCACAATCATTTAATCTGTAACAAGTGGATAAATACATTTTGTGTGTACTACCTAAAAAGGGTAACAAACGAGAAGGGTTACACAAAAGAAAGGATAATGAAGAGGGGATGAACAGTGAAGAATAAGAGCGAGAAAGTAAACATCGAGCGAGATAAGGACGAAGAGCAACAAGATCAGGAACCACGGGTGCGGAGAGAAAAATAAGAAATCGAGAAAAAAGTGATAAAGAAAAAAACTCCCGAAAGATAGATTGAAAAGGGGTGTGTTGTAGTTTTTAAGTCGTGATCAAGGAGATGGAGGGGCTGAGAGGCAGAAAAGGGGATTAAGGAAAGGAGATGGGCCAGCTGGAGAGTAAACCAGGCAGGAGCAAGTATGTCAGAGACTAAAATATACCAGTGGAGGGACGAGAAAGGATCAGAAAAGGGGCAGATAAAGGAAGTATTCGGGAGTCAGAGGGCAGCAGGACAGGGGCGTATATACCTCAGATTGATGGTGCGTGTAAGGGCAGATGGAGAGGCAAGAGAAGGGCGGTTGGAGGAACAGATATGGGGCAGGAGGGACAGAGAATGTAAAGAAATGACGCTTCATGGAGTGGATGAGGGTTGGCCTCGGCAGGGTCAATGGAGGGCTGGGGCAGGTACAGATGCAAGAGAAGGCGCAGCTAGAGGAACAAATGGGACAGAGAGTGGAGAGACCGAGGTTGGGGTTGATGAGGGCAGGCACTGGAGGGGTCAAGGCCAGAGCGGGGGCTGGGGCAGGTACGGATGCAAGAGAAGGCGCAGTTAGAGGGAACAGATGGGGCAAAAAGTGATGGAGCAGAGATAACTGACACGTATATGGGTAGAAACGGGCAGGCACTGGAGGGGTCCAGGGCAGAGCGGTGTTTGGGGCAGGTACTGATGCATGAGAAGGGGCAGTTAGAAGAAACTTAAGGAAGAGATGGGGCAGAAAGTGGTGGGACAGAATAGAAAGAACTGACACTCACTGGGGTAGATGCGGGCAGGCTCTGGCGGGGTCAAGGGCAGAGCGTGGGCTGGGGCAGGTACGGATGCAAGAGAAGGGGCAGTTAGAGGGAACTTTGGGTAGCAGATGGAAGAGACTGGAGGGAGCCGATACTGGGGTAGATGCGGGCAGACACTGGCGGGATCCAGGGGGGGGGGTGTTGGGGACACGGAGGGGCAGTTAAAGGGACGCTGGAGTGCAGGGGCGGGCCCAGGGATGCGCTGGCCTCCTCCCCCTCCCTGCTCACCTCGGGGGGGGCCGGAGGCTGGGGCGCCCCCAGGGGGATGGCAGGACCGCCTCAGCCCCGCCGGGGGGCGTCTAGAGGGGGCTCCGGGCCTCGGCCATGGCGTGGATCCTGCAGCACAGGCTCTTCCATAGGGCTCCACGGGGGGGAGGGGAGCGGGGGAGGGAGGGAGCCTGGCCTTGTACGGTGGCCCCGCTGGCCCAAGCCGAGGCAGCATGGCCGCCGGAGAGGGAGGGAAGGGTGGGGGCCCGGGGAGCAGCGCCTGCCATGCAGCAGAGCACAGGGCGCGACAGGGGCCGAGCCGAGGCGCCGCAGGGACGATGAGAGGGAGCCCGGACCCGAGAACAAAGGAACAGACAGAGCGATGGAACAGAAATGTAACCTTCAAAGCACCCCCCAGACACCCCATCAGAGCCCTGCGACCACCCAGAGCATACCCCAACAACCCATCAGAGCCCCGCCACCCCCCCCCACACACCCCATCAGAGCCCTGCGACCCCCCAGACACCCCATCAGAGACCTGTGACCCCCACATCATACCCCAACACCCCATCATAGCCCTGCCACCCCATCAGAGCCCTGTGACCCCCACGTGTTTTTTTGTAGTTTTTAAGTCGTGATCAAGGAGATGGAGGGGCTGAGAGGCAGAAAAGGGGATTAAGGAAAGGAGATGGGCCAGCTGGAGAGTAAACCAGGCAGGAGCAAGTATGTCAGAGACTAAAATATACCAGTGGAGGGACGAGAAAGGATCAGAAAAGGGGCAGATAAAGGAAGTATTCGGGAGTCAGAGGGCAGCAGGACAGGGGCGTATATACCTCAGATTGATGGTGCGTGTAAGGGCAGATGGAGAGGCAAGAGAAGGGCGGTTGGAGGAACAGATATGGGGCAGGAGGGACAGAGAATGTAAAGAAATGACGCTTCATGGAGTGGATGAGGGTTGGCCTCGGCAGGGTCAATGGAGGGCTGGGGCAGGTACAGATGCAAGAGAAGGCGCAGCTAGAGGAACAAATGGGACAGAGAGTGGAGAGACCGAGGTTGGGGTTGATGAGGGCAGGCACTGGAGGGGTCAAGGCCAGAGCGGGGGCTGGGGCAGGTACGGATGCAAGAGAAGGCGCAGTTAGAGGGAACTTTGGCTAGCAGATGGAAGAGACTGGAGGGATCCGATACTGGGGTAGATGCGGGCAGACACTGGCGGGATCCAGGGGGGGGGGTGTTGGGGACACGGAGGGGCAGTTAAAGGGACGCTGGAGTGCAGGGGCGGGCCCAGGGATGCGCTGGCCTCCTCCCCCCTCCCTGCTCACCTCGGGGGGGGGGCGGAGGCTGGGGCGCCCCCAGGGGGATGGCAGGACCGCCTCAGCCCCGCCGGGGGGCGTCTAGAGGGGGCTCCGGGCCTCGGCCATGGCGTGGATCCTGCAGCACAGGCTCTTCCATAGGGCTCCACGGGGGGGAGAGGAGCGGGGGAGGGAGGGAGCCTGGCCTTGTACGGTGGCCCCGCTGGCCCAAGCCGAGGCAGCATGGCCGCCGGAGAGGGAGGGAAGGGTGGGGGCCCGGGGAGCAGCGCCTGCCATGCAGCAGAGCACAGGGCGCGACAGGGGCCGAGCCGAGGCGCCGCAGGGACGATGAGAGGGAGCCCGGACCCGAGAACAAAGGAACAGACAGAGCGATGGAACAGAAATGTAACCTTCAAAGCACCCCCCAGACACCCCATCAGAGCCCTGCCACCCCCACAGCACACCCCATCAGAGCCCTGCGACCCCCCCCGCAGCACACCCCATCAGAGCCCCGCGACCCCCCCCCCCGCAGCACACCCCATCAGAGCCCCGCGACCCCCCCCCCGCGCAGCACACCCCATCAGAGCCCTGCGACTCCCTGCAGCACACCCCACACACCATTCTCAGGAATATGAGGCCAGGTACATTCCTGCGAAGACGCGCAGAGATTTAATTAGACGGAAATGCGCGTTGCAGGTCTCTGCCATGGTAAAACGAAAACAGCCATTTTGTAGATGTGTCCTTGTTCTGGGATTAACCAAAAATAGCTGAGGGCCTCAAACACCCTCCCTGCCCCCACACTTGTAATCCGGGGACAGTGCAGGCTGCCCCTCCCGCCAGCTGCCTCCGTCTCCCTGCCTCCCGGGGGCTCACCTTGGGCTCGGGGATGATGAGCACCTCGCTGTTCTCCTCCTTTGGCGGGTCTTTCTGGCCGAGAGCCGAGTTGAAGGACACTTTCACCATGTCTGCAGCTGAGGACGGAGCGCTGTCAGGTCCGCGGGGGCTCGGGGTTGTGTTGTTTCTGTAGCTGGCCTCGGCTGAGCAACAGAGCAAGAGCTGGAAATGCCAGTTCTGCGAAAAGTGGGCGGGCCCCGGGAGGAGGCGCTGGAGCAGCTGAAACAGCGTCCGCAGCAGCAGTCGCCTATGGCTGCTTGTGTAATGTTTACCAGAACGCTGATTTTTTTTGTACTTATATTTTTATGTTGCATTTTCGGTAGTTTTACATTTCTATTTAAGAGGTGAAGAATTTACACATTACAGACCGGAACGGCGTTATAAATTGTGGTGCAGGTGAAGTGGCACCAGGAAGTCTGTGTGATCATGTCCAACGACGATCATAGCCGACCGGTTCTTGTTCGGATGGCGACCTGGGCGGGAACGGGGACGGGAGACGCTGCGAGCAGGAGAGGGGGTGGGAACAACGGAGACCAGGGGGAGGGGAGTCTGCGGGGAGCGGGCCTGGCTGAGACAACAGGAAAGCACGGTCACCAGCGGGAGGGGGGCGGGAACGGGGACGGGAGACGCTGCGAGCAGGAGAGGGGGTGGGAACAGCGGGAAATTAAAGCAAGCACTCACCTGGACTTCTTCCGGGTGCCTTCAATGCCGGACCGGATTCGGGGGCGTTCCCGGCTTTCGGCTGACGTCGCGTGACGTCGGCAAAAGCCAAAGAATGTCGGGAACGCCCCCGTGTCTGGTCCGGCATTGACGGACAGGCCCCTCGTCCAATGGCAAGGCTCCATTTACGGAGCCAGCCAATGAATGACGAGGGCCGACCCAAAGCACACTACAATTCTCATCAGGTTTTCGCCTGCGCGAAAAAGCTGCGCAGAAAGCGCAGCTTTCGCCAGGCAAAACCTAAAAAGTACATTTTCCTTAATAGCAGGTGTGAGGGATCGGATTTGAATGTTTGTGAGAGGCGTGGGTGTGGAGGGATGAAACAACTGGAGCCGGAGAGATCGATGCCCGAACTTAGATGTACCAAGAAGAGGCTATACAGTACAGTAGTTTAATTGGCTGAGTCTGCTTAAATGTATGAGGTAAAGACGGGCTCCCTAGTGACCAGCAGCCGGACAGTAGTCAGGTCGACGTCTCTAATGTTCTCCCCCTCCAAGGCAATATAGCCTTCTTAGCCAAACGACACCTGGCAAAAGCAAAAAGTGCGAGCTGTGATAATCAATGACATGTATGGATGCTTCATTGAAAATGGCAGCGCTGCTGATATCGGTGAATACCGTGCACCTTACAAGTTTGGAGCTGCGTGGCCTACGCCCGATTCTGTAAGGACAATAACATAACTAATCCTTTGAAGAACTCCGGGTCAGGTGTAACCTGGTGTAACGTAATTAAATGGTAAAACACCTTTCGATGTACATGTGCACACAATGGGTGTTGTCAGCTAAACGGAATTTGCTATGCTATTGTGTCTGTCACCAATCTACTGGAAAAAAAGATTTACAACAAGATTACGTTCCTTTCCTGATGCAGGATCTCCTAGTTGCCTTTCCTGTTTAACAAAGAATAGCTTTTACCCCTAGGCGAATTCATTATTTACAGTCAGGCGAATGGAAAGTACATACACAAAAAAACATAACCACAAGCCCGATGCCTACATAGGAGAACATCAAGGTAAAAACTGTAGGTCTTTTGTTGTCGCTTCAGCACACCAAGGGCCCCTTTGGTGTAGTAGCATAAATCATCAAGTGGGAAATATATGCAAATTGCGAATCTGGCTCTTGGCATCTTGAATGGCAGTACTCACACAGAGGTGAGGGATTATAGATCTACCAGGCAGCAGTTCTTTTATCCACATATTCTGCCTTGTGGTATCTAGTGCGAGGCAATTCTACACAACCACCAGCAGAGGAGCAACACATTCCATCTAAAAGGAGAATCCTGACTATTGTCTAGAGAGAGTTCATGTCAAAATGCGACTTCGCGTAGGAAGAAGAAATCCTTGCACCACTCTTGTAGGTTGGACTGGACAAGGGAATTACTCTGAGGTCACATGTCATTCATTGCATCTTACATAACTTTTCTGAGAGCTTTGTTATGACTGGCTTGTACAAGGTGACTAGATGCCTGATTGCAGATCTATAAATTCAAGCAAGGCAGACAGTGACTAATACAGAAAGTGACGACGAAGGAGAGGCACAAAGACTGGTATGTTTTTCCAAAGTGGTCCTACAGCACAAAGATCTCCCTTTTTTAGGTTGAGCCTGCATGAGCATGCTGCATGCACTCTCGCTTGCTAGAGTATTGCTTTCAATAAAGCACTTTTATCCGCTCGCTGCTTACCACAGGTGGACGCCAGTGCCACTCTTCTTTGCTGCCTCCTAATTGATAAGCATAGCTGATAAAACACTTCTATCCTATCGGTGGAGCACCGACCAAGTACAGATCAATTCCACTTGATTAGTGCCTGTTTGCTACAATGCAGGTACTATTTGTTCTCCGCCCCCCACCACTAACCTATTCCTATTCTGGTGCTGCACTTCAAAAACCAATTACTCTCCTCCCACTGTCACTTGCCCCATACCTCTCGAACCGTCATAGGGTGTTGCTTGTGGTTTTTTTTTTTGCGCTCTCATGTGTCAACATTACATATTCGTTCCTCCTGGTCCGGGATCACAAACTGTGCAAATCCCGACTGGAGCGACCCCCCTGAGGCCCATTAAAGACCGGAACAGAGATTAGAAAAGTCCTGTAGGTGATCAGCGGACCCAGGAAGCGTCGGGACACAGAGGAAGACGCAGGTGACACTGGGGTCGGATCGCCCCAGAGGATCTGACTTAGACTCACCAGAGCCCTTCCAACAGCGGGGTGACCGGAGCGACCCCCCCTCCTCACCTCAAGCTATATCGGAGTATACATCCACCTGATCCCAGAGTGAAGAGAAGTGAGCTCGGGAGCGAGCTCACCATCGGAGGAGACTTGGGATGCTTCAAGAGCGGTTCCCCCACACGGAGACGGACCTAGGCTCACCGGAGCGTTGTCAACGGCGGGACGACACCAGCTTTGGCCCGGAGCAGCGATTAGACCAGGAAATGTCGCATTGGAAAGTCTGCAGACTCGTAGCCCCGTCTCGCACCACTGCACTGGTTCCTCCTGCCCCCAAAATGGCTGCTCGTAGCAGTACAATCCGGAAGACAACAATCTATATGTGACGGAGACGGACTTGGGCCCACTGGAGCATTGTCGTCGGCGTGATGACCCCCGCTTTGGTGTAGAGTGGCGACGAGATCAGGAAACTCCAGATAGACTCGGAGCCCAGTCTCACACCACTACAATGGTGCCGCCTGACCCCAAAATGGCCAACAGCAACGATGAAAACAGGAAATCCAGAAACTGTATGTGACATGCTTTTATCCACTCTGAGGTGGGCACAGATCCAGAGATCACACATCCTAGCAAAAAATGAAAAAAGTACAGCCCCATGACAGTGAGTATATTTTTATGAAGGGCTATAACTAGAGATAAATCCCGCAAGGTGGCCGCAAGGAAGGAGCTGCAGGGCTGAGCTCCTGGCGCGGGATCTCCACTCAAGACCGACAACGACCCCGGATAGCCGGATCCTCATGACCCAGCTAAACCAGGTTAGTGGGGACCTGCAACTTAACTGAGATTGACGGTCTGAGCCAGGAGTAACACGCCCGGACCATACAATGCAGCAGTCTCAGACGCTTGACTTAAAAATGGGCGACACTTTTTTAACCCGAGTCTGAAACAAGCCCCCGAAATAGCCACAAAACTACGGAAGTCACGGTCTAACCTGCAACGCTTAGATAACAAGAGCAGACACCCCCTAAAGCTGTATGAGAAGAGGACCCGCCTTATATTTCTAAGACGACCTCAGACTGCCTCGCTTTCCTTCCCAAGTGGGGAGTGAAGCCCTGGGCTACAAAACGCTAGGAACACCAGCTACTCGACCCTAGAGGGGCCAACAACGCAAAGAAAGTCCATCAATATACCAATAAGAAGACCCCCGACAACCCTGGAGACCACTGCCCCAAGAACTCTAAGGTTAGTGCTGACAGCCCCTAAAGGCCGGTCTCTCAACTGTCTACCAGGGATCTAACAAGGTCCGGTCGAAAGGGATCCCCAATCACTGGACCCACAAAGTAGTGTAGCCACCCTCCGGCCACACTCCCAACCCCACCCCCCCACGATCCTCAATCATCGATCCCCCACCAAACTAACAGGTGCCCGGGCCAATCAGAGGACCCCTCTGACGCCTAGCTAACTGCCCTCTCCCCCAGAGAGATTACCCCTCTACCTTCCCTATCCTCCAGCCCGACAATCAGCTCTCTCTCCCCCGCTCAACACTCTCCCTTCTTCACAAAAGAGGAACGTCACCTCCTTTTAACCTAGCTAAGATGCCAGCGGCCACACAAATGGCGGTCTACCCCTGACCCCTAACTACCTGACACCCCACGGACCGAACTCATTTGCTATAACTCCACCCCAGCCTCTCTAGTAAAGCGAAAATACACTTTAAACACAGAGTGATCAGACAAGAACCCAAAACGCTAGTCGTAGACACATCCCAGGGCAGCTAAAAATGGACTTCATCTTCCACACTGACAGACCTGACTACTGGGTCACCTTCCTCAACTCACATCTCCTCGTCTCCAAAACAAACCATCACAGCCCATAGAAGCAAACTAACGATCTCTCTCCGGAAACATCAGTCCCTAACTGGCAACATCTCCATAACCATTTTCGAGAATGGCACTATCCTGATACATCTTACAAACAACTCCACAATGGGAGGAGGGTCCTAGGGACAGTTTCACGATCAACTAACAGATTCAATCCCCAATTCAATTATATCTCATCATAAAAAATAAAACTGGTAGTCAAAAAATATATATGAGAAGAGAGAAAGGAAAGACAACAATCTTACCACAACTAAAGTATATAAACCATTCAGAGGCGACCTCTAAAAGGAATAGTCTGATTTCCATCAATTGCCAAGAGAGGCCAGTGTCATCATTTGGATATCCTACCAGCACCTCTCTTGATGATCGCAGAAGAAAAAAAGGTGTAGAAAAAGAGTTAGAAGAATAACAGATAGGATATATATGTGGTTCAGTGATGGAAAATATTTGTACAGTGCAAAGTGAGTGAACATTAAAAGGAATTTGGAAGAAAAAACTTCCTTTATTCTAACATCTCTTCCAATCCCAATAAAAAAAGTGTCAGATCACGGATTTTAACAAATAGGCCGTTTATCAAGTGATGGTCAACTAGTTTCAGCCTCTAGGGCCACTCGCCGAGGCTTTCTTCAGGACCTAATCGTACAACAGCTACAGCATAATTATTCTTAGTGCAAATGTGCATACACTTATTTTATACAAAAATACCTCAATACCAGCAGGGTGATCTTCACACCTGTAGGAAAGAGTAACATAAATCAAAATAAATATCAGTTGTGAGATGTTCGCCTCCTTACTCTCTAATACACGCCATCTCCATCTCGAGATGGCTATCTTGAAACAAAACAGTTGCACTCAAGTGCTTTGTATGAGGTCTTGGCCTCACCTCACCTGGTAACTACTCAGGGGTTAGAGACCCCGCCCTGTAATAAAAACGAAGTAACTAGTCACAGAGGGATCTTCTTCCAAATAATGCATATATATTAACCAATAGTACTCCACATTGCTGTTAACAATTCAGTCGGCAAAGTCATATAGATGTGTAAATACACATAAGTAAACATCTCCCTATGGTCCCACGGAACATCATGGAAACCTAGAGGGATTAGGTCGACGAAACTGCCTACTGTCTGTAGACGCTCATCTCCAAACCTAACGCACTTGAGGCTGTTTAAATCCTTCTTGATCACCCTACACACATGTATAGCCTATTTGTACAGAGCGTCACGCATGTATGTGCTATCTCAAGACCAAAACATTTTTTTTCATCAAACACAGCCGCCTCAAAATCAAGTGTTTAATGTGCCTGGAAAAATGTATCATACTTCTTGTTTCCTAAGTGTCAATAAGTTAACGCTTTCCAAACAGATCACTCTTCTAAAAGGACCACTATTTATGTTACTTAAGCCTTTCTCACTCTGCCTCCAGACAAATTATAAATAATAAAAATTGTCACTTCAGTATGTAACCAGGCTCTCCTAGGAGCATTTATTTTTGGAAGCACACACAAGTAAAAGTGTAAAACACTGTGAACACCCCCTTCTCTCACGGGAACAGTCTGCCGCTATGCTGCTGTTAGTTATGTGTGTAACTCGGAATTAAGCATTCAGTCAGTGCAGAGTGCTTGGTACAGTAATGTAATGTAATGTAATGTATGTGGTCTTGTAAAGCGCACTGCTGCCCTGAGGCGTTGTGGCGCTGTAGACCGCTGGGGAACCCGTCCTGGCTATCCCTGTGAGATGGTCCCTACTGGGTATCTCCAAGGTGAAACCAGGCATCCCCGGCAAATGTGGGGGGCCGTTGTAGAGATGAGGTAAGCTAATGCCCAGAGTTGCCGAGTGTGATCCCTGGTTAGAGTAGGCACCGAGGCGAGAATTATCGAGTCCGCTGACCCTGGTCCACGACCCTGCCGCGTCGGGAATTGAACCCTGGTCCCGGGCCGTTCTCTGCTTCCGGGTCTGCCGCCTCTAACCAGTGAGCCACACCACTCCACAGTAGCAACATTTAGCGTGAAAACGAGACATGGCCTTACCTCTCAAACGGTGCCTCGGGCTTTCCCTGAGATCGTGGGAGGTCTCGAGGCACCCGGAAGACGCCATTAAGTAGAAGTGTATAGAGCGTCTCCTCGTTAAATTTCAAAATGATGTAATCAGCGTAAGAATAGTAGTTTCTTAGTATCTCCACGAGTACATAAAAAATATGATAAATAAGCAACCAGCTAGCAGATCACTATAATTCGGCCAAAAGCTTGCTGTCTGTACCCAGGCACCGGAAATACATCTTGCCTCTGCAATATATCTAATATCTTAATTTCGGTATATTTGCATTGTAGGTGCTTGGCGTAGTAGACAATCCAGATGAATAAAGTTAATTGACACCTGCCGTTTCTCACTAAAACTATAACATGACGTCATATGCGTCACAGCTTGTAATTTACATGCACCCAAACATAGAACAAAGCACGAGGACTCCCGTTTTCAAAAAATGCCCAAAACTTCCTGAGTTGGAGATAGTGACTTGGTTAGTGTTTGGAAAGTTGGCCGAACGGGTGAATAAAGTTTATTAACAACTGGTATCTCATAGTAAAACTACAAAGTGGCTTGTAATTTGAGTATTTAAACCTCTGCAATACCACTCCCTACCAGCATATGATAAAAAACGAATATCTAGTACTATTTAGAAAAAAAGGGGGGGAACTCCTTTCTCCTTACTATATTCAATCCCTATCCAGCACTGAAAGACAGGGAAGAATACGGATGGTAACAAATCTATACATCTGATGTTGTAAAGGTATATTTAAAGGGCTAGATAGGGTCTTGTAGCTATGAATAAATGTCATATCGGAGTATTATGCAAAGCTTGACATCTTTAATTCAGTGTTTGCATATAGTGGTATTCATAAAACCCCTTATGTATCTCATGAGCAAGAAATAGGTATTACATATTCCTCTACCTCTAGAACATATGCCTGTCGGAATACCTCATTACCAGGTGTTTATATGACAGATATATGTTGTCAACCCTATACAGGATCTAGATATGCTCAGGACGGTGATAAAACCCTATAAGAAGCCCAATATATGGTAAAACAATCGTCTGATGGTGTTACAGCAGTACCCACGGAATCGAATCATTGAGGCTCATGGTGTCACTCTTCAACCTGAACACCCATTTCAGTTCTTTATAAAAAAGAAACTTGGTTTTGTCAGTAACATGAGGTGGTATAAATGGTTTCTCCCAAACCGTCCATGTAAACTCATCAGGCTGATGGTTGGCTTCTGCAAAGTGTCTTGTTAGTTTACTATTAGTCTTCTTATACCGGAAGGTGCTCTTGTGTTCTAAGATCCTCAGTCTCACCTTCCGGGTAGTCATTCCGACATACCGGTTCTGACAAGGAAACTGAATCAGATAAATGAAGTGATCACTGTTACAATTGGAGAGGCTGGTTTGTCTCCATGATTTCGATAACCCAATATTCAGCATTTTAGTAAGTTGAGTTTGTGGGCAGATGGCACAGGCTCCACAGGGAAAATGGCCTTGTACTTGTGGAAGATTCCAAAATGTACCAATTTTCTTTGGTCCTTGTTGTATAGGACGAGTATGGACGAGTCTATCGCGTAAGTTCTGACCTCGTTTAAATGATGAAAGGGGCATTGGAATCTTTTTACATGTATTAAGAATCCGCCAATTTTTACGTATGCATTTTTGGATACCATTGGACAATGTACTGAAGGTGTTGACGAACGCCAAGCGCCTCAATGGTGGTTTCTCACTCTTTGGATCTAGCAAAGCCTCCCTACGGTTATTGGAGGCCCGCTTGCATGACTGTCTGACAAGTTTCTTAGGGTACTGTTTCTCCAATAGTTGTTCCGACAAACTGTGTGCATGATGGCTAAATCTCATTTGTAGAGCAATTGCGTCTCACCCGTAGAAACTGGCCAAAGGACACGTTATCCCGGAAAGATTTTGGATGCTGGCTCTCATAACGTAGCAGCGAATTGCGTGCCATAGGTTTTCTGTAGAGTTCGCTCTCCAGTCCTGTTGGAGTCACATATATGGACAAATCAAAAAAAGAGATCCTCTCTTTGTTCACCTCTAGTGTGAATTTCAAAAATTCACTCCTGGTGTTGAGCCATGTATGAAACTCGGCTATCGATGTCAAATCTCCTCGCCATACAACTAAAATATAGTCGATATAACGCTTCCATAGTCTAATCGACTTATGGAAGTTGTTCTTGTTCAA
Organism: Lissotriton vulgaris; assembly: GCF_964263255.1. Lineage (NCBI taxonomy): Eukaryota > Metazoa > Chordata > Amphibia > Caudata > Salamandridae > Lissotriton > Lissotriton vulgaris. The sequence goes on along the minus strand of NC_141698.1, from coordinate 766,472,777 downwards.
AGTTGTGAACGTAGAGATTCTCCAAACTCGGCGCGAAAACACTCCCCATACTAGTTCCAGAGACCTGGAGGTAGATGGTTTCCTCGAATTTAAAGAAGTTGTCTTTCATGGCCAAATGTGCCAGAGTCATATGAATATGTACTGGAGTGATTGAATTCAAATCTGTATCATTCAAGATGGCCGAGATGGTCTCTAGTGTAACATCCTGAGGTATTGATGTATAAAGCGATTCGACATCAAAAGAAACCAGTAGGTCATGATTCGGGTCGAATTCCACTGTGGTTAATAGACGCAATACGTCCTTTGTATCTTGGAGATACGAAGGCATCTTTTGGACTATTTTAAAAAAGAAGTCAACAAAAGTCGACAGAGGTTCCAACAATGAACCTATCCCTGATATTATGGGCCTACCCGGCGGAGGTCTTTGTGGCTTATGTACTTTGGGTAAAGTATAAAAGTAAGGCATCACCGGGTAGGCTGTTTGCAGGATTGGTGATTCTTGGGATGTTATCCATCCTTCATTGCATGCCTCTTCCACTATTTCTGTAATGGCTATGCGGATTCTTTCAGTGGGATCTTCTTTCAAAGGGCGGTAAACTTTCCTGTTGTTCAATTGTCTAAGACACTCTGTCGGATATGCCTCGGTGTCTAAAATGACAATTGCCCCGCCCTTGTCTGCGGGCTTGATCGTAATTGTTTGGTCTTCAGTAAGTTTTCGGAGAGTAATCTGTTCTTTCCGTGGTAAGTTACAGTAGTTCTTTCTCTTATTTGTGCATAGAGTTGTGATCTCTTCTTGTACCGCTCGTTCAGAGGTAAGCACTTGAGGTGGTACGCTCTGTAACGGAGGATTGAAGGTGGATTCTTTTTTTAGTCCAGTGTTGGTCATGTCAATCATAGGTCCATGTTGGACTTTGTCTTTAAAAAAACGATGTAAGCGGATTTTCTGAAAAAACTGTGCTAGTTCACATTGAGTCGTGAAGTCATCACCACTTGACGTAGCTACGAAGCCTAGGCCTCAATTCAGAATTGTTTCTTTTCAATCATCAACATTTTTTTACTAAGATTCACTATCAAATCCCGTCCGGGTTCGTTCCTGCTTGCTGTTGATTCTGGATGGTCTTGGTTTTGTTGCGAGTCCCTTTTTGTTGGGGTGCTGTCACAGGCTGATTCCAGTGCACTTGTACTTGGCGATTTCTTAGTCTGCCTCTGCTTCTGCATCCTGATACAGGCAAAAAACGATCACCTCGAGGTCTTCGATTCCCTCTTCCTCTCGCTAAAGAAAGCACCATTACATAACACACTCCAAGCTCGGACCCCTCCCCCCAGGAGCCTCCAACAACTAACAAGGCAACGGACCCCCCTCTCCCTTCCACCGCCCTCCAATGGCTCTTACCGTCACTGCCCCCCGACAATCCCAACCATCCTCCCAGAGAGGAGCCCTACCCCCAACCACAACCTCACCACAGCCCCTCCCCGCACCCAGTCCTAACGAAGATTGACCCCCGACCAGAGCCAGCTCCCCCCTACCCAGGAGCCCTCTCAGAAACAACAATCCAAGCAGATCCTCCCCATCATCCAACAAGACTGGATCGCACCCCCCTCCCTAACGCACAGCGCCACCCAGGTTACCCTTCCCACCTAGACAGATAACATGACGCAACGCTTCAAACTTCTAGAATCTCAGCTTATCCTTCCCACCTCCACAGATAACATGACGCAACGCCTTAACCTTCCAGAATCTCAGCTTGAAACCTTGGTACGAGGCCTGAATGAAACCCTATCCTACCTAGATAAAATCCGAACGCCCACCCAACACTCCGTAGCCCTCCAATCCACTCACAACCCAGAAGGAGCAAAACTACCACCCCCCCCCCCCCCTGTGGGCCCCCTGTCCCCCTAGAACCCGACCTTCAACCATTAAACCAGGGTACGAGATCCCAACAGACACACCAAGAAGTGCAAAATCCACTCTTTCCCCCCAGCAAGCGACAAGACTCGTCTCATCATATGACCCCCCCGAACCCCTCCCCCAAATCTACACTTCCCTCCCAGGAATTAATACCACTGGCCTTAGCATATGCTAACCATTTGAACTTCTCACCCAAATCCACGATCCAAGTAATTACAGGAGTTGGAAGGGAACAACTCCCCCAAGAGTCCCTAGACCCCCAGCTCACCTAACCTCCATACCTAGAGCCCAACACAACAAGTCGAGGTACGAAGTACAACCCCCCATTAAATGCATGCTCATCAACTGCAGATCTGCCCCAAAACATGCAACAGAATTAGCAGTAGCTATCCTCTCCCATGACTTAGATGTAGCTTTCATCACGGAAGCCTGGCTAAACACCCTGTCTTACTCCAACAAGGACATGCTGGTGCCTCCCGGATTTACAATAATTAACAAAGATAGACTAGAGCAGAGAGGCGGAGGCATAGCAATTATTCACAAAAGTAACTTCCCCATCACGGAAATCACATCTTACCTGTATAGCTCCTTTAAATGCCTCTCAGTCAACATCAAGTCATGCACTAACAGATCACTACTTTGCCATCTCCTGTACCACCCACCAGGTAACTCCAACGAATTCGGGGAACACCTCTATGACCTGATCACCCACTGCGCACTCAGCAATTCTAACAGCATAATTCTCAGCGACCTCAACATAAGATGGAATGAAACAAAAAACCCGCTCATTCAAACTCTTAACAGCCTCCTTCTAGAAAACAATCTGACCCAACATTGTTCAGAAGAAACACACCACAGAGGAGCAATCCTTGACGCAATCATTTCTGAAAGCAACACAATCACTATTGACCATATCATTCCAGTGGACTGGTCAGATCACCACATCATTCTTTTCTATATCAACCAACCGTTCCTAACTCAACCCCCCAAACAGGCCCCCTCCCCAAATGGGTCAGGAACACAGCTCAAGTCCCTCGGGCCAACCATGAAGAAGGACTAAGCTCGCTCCTCCCTAGCACGACTGATCACCTCTCAACCCCTGAACTCACCTCCCTCTACCACTCCAACATGACGCTCACCCTGGACCACCTTGCTCCCTTGAAACTAAAAAAAAAACAGGATCACCCCCTCTAGGTCATGGTTCACCTCCGACATCAATGAAGAAGACATCTCAGAGCCTCAGAAAGAATCTGGAGGAACAATCCCTCCACCCTGATCAACTGAAGGCAGCACGTAGAAATTACAATAAGCACATTAAGAATAAAAAGACAGCTTTCTTCTGCTCTGCTTTAGACAACGCAAAAAACCACCCCAAAGAACTCTTTAATATCATTAGGAGCCAAACATCCAAACCGACTACATCCGCAATATTGGCATCCAAAAAACAATGCGACAACTTCACCATCTTTTTTCAACGAAAAAATCGCCAAGATCGATCTCTCTCAGCACAAATCTCTCCCCTCCCACTAAGATCAAGACACCGGCAACTAAGGATAGCGCCCCCCTGAATCCCTCTAAACGCTGGTCCTCCTTCATCCCCATCCAGGAAACAGAGATAGTCAATCTAATCTCCCACACTAAACCATCATCCCACTCCCTAGATCAGCTTCCCCGGAGCCGAGTTAAAGACCTGAAACTCATCTTAGCCCCAATATGGTGCAAGCTTATTAATAGCTCACTGAGCTCTGGAATCATACCAGACTGCCTCAAAGTAGGTCAAGTCACGCCACTACTAAAAAAAACCAGGGCTAGACACTAAGGATATGAACAACTTTAGACCTGTATCAAACCTACCTCTTCTATCCAAAATCCTGGAAAGATGTGAACTTCCAGAGCTAACCCAACACCTGGATAACATCAAGCTCCTAGACCCACACCAATCGGGATTCAGAAAGGGCTGCAGCACCGAAACCGCAATCCTAAATGTCATAGACGATCTACATAAGTCACTTGACTCAGACCAATGCTGCCTTCTCATTCTCCTAGACTTATCGGCCGCTTTCGATACAGTTGATAACACCCTACTCCTCAAAGTCCTTCAAGAAAGAGCTGGCCTTGAAATGACGGTCCTCCACTGGTTCTCTTCCTGTCTCCTCAACCGCTCACAAAGAATTAAAAATTAAAACCTTTGAGTCTGACCCCTACCCCGACAATAGAGGTGTTCCACAAGGGTCAGTACTCGCTTCCCAACTTTTCAATATCTACATGGAACCCCTCACCACACTACTAAGGAATTCCAACATCCCCTTCCACTTCTATGCAGATGACACACAACTTTATCTGGAAACCACCTCCATTGACGACATACATAGACTAAATGTCAAGCTAAAAGAGGCTCAACACTGGCTCACAACGAACCACCTAAAACTCAATCAAGAGAAAACAGAAGTACTCCACATCTCCAACAGAGACGAAAACCCCCAAACCGAAGAATGGCTCAAAGCCATGGACGCCCTCAATGGCACCTCACCCCGGCGGACTAAGTGAAATCTCTAGGTATCATCCTAGATCCCAAACTGGACATGAAAAAATACATCACAAGATCCGCCAAAAGCGCTGTTCTCAATCTGATACTTCTATACAAAATAAAACCCTTCCTTCCCCCGAAAGACCTTCAACCCAAGCACTGGTGCTCTCCAGAATTAACTATGGAATCGCAGCCCTGACCGGGACAGGAAAATCACATCTAGGCCCCCTGAAAACAACCCTCCATGCTGCAGCAAGAATGGTCACAGGAACTAAGAATTTCGACCACATCTCTCCCGCACTCAGGGAACTTAAATGGCTCCCAATTGAATTGCGAGCCAGCTTCAGAACGGCCTGCCTCACGCATAAAGCCCTTCACACAGGTAAACCAGAATACCTGGCTGCCAAACTCAAAAGGGCCAGCCAGTCCAGGAACCTCAGGAGTTCCAACACTCTACTACTCATCCCACCGAAAACTCAGAAACACAAAACCGCAACTAAATCTTTTGCGGGAAATGCACCAAAGATCTGGAACTCCATCTCCCCCTACATCAGAACAACCCCTTAATTTCCGAAATTCAAGAACCTACTAAAAGCCCTCTTCCTATATCGCTTTCGAACGAAACTATAAGAACACAAGATTCACTGGAAACGGTTCGACACCTTACCGCAACTCCGCTTTTGTTCTGAAACAGTCTCAGAACTAGAAAACGTCAGGATCACCCATCTTACCGGAACAAAGAAAAATTCTTGGAAGCTCCTCTTGATAATTAGACACCCTACTCGCCCCTAGCTCCTTTATCTGAAACCTCACAGCCCCACTCCTCATGTTCGACCACAATATCTGTATTGTATATATGTCTATATTGCTCATAACTGTGCACGTTGTGGATTGTCTTTATGCCGATAATGCTCATAATTGTACATGCAGTGAAGCGCTCTGACGCCCTCGGACCAAGCTAGCGCTATACGAAACTTCTAAATAAACTTTTTTCCCCCTTCAGTTCTGCTCTCTTGTTCTATTCTACTCTAATGTTTTGACTTTGTTCCCATGTTCTTGCTCTTTTTAGGTTGAGCCCTGAGCCAGCGCACAATTGCTGCTCTGGGGTTGATCTGTGGTAGTAGAGCACAGGGAGAAGCAACGTCCACTTTTTCATTGGCGTGTGTTTGTCCATTCTAAATGCTGCCTTCCAAATGGTTTATAGGCTGTTAGTCCCTCCTTATGACGGCCATGTCGTCATTTGTATCCTTCCATGGCTACTGTCCCCTTTACCTAGTCTTGCATGAGCACTATTTCTTCCCACGCTTCCCCGCTGTCCGTGCCTTCTCTCCCGCCCCCCACTTCCGTTATTCGTGCCTTCCTGCCCGCCCCCACTCTTGTTTGCAATGCAATAGGTCTAGCGTAAATGTGAGTCCTATTGCATTGCAAATGCTTGTTTTATTTTATCCTGAGAGTGAGGGCAAAAATGGACAGCCCGATGGGGACCAGACTCAAAAGCTGCATTCTAGAACAACGCAGGACCCGGCCCACCTAAAGCCCTGAATGCGCTCCAATACCTTCTGGTCAAGTTCGCGCCATATAACACCACTTAAAAAACATAAATTACATTCCTAATATTCCTTCCAGCTGCTTAAACCGTGGTGTGGTAATGACTCTGTTTAAAGATAGCGGCTCCGGTAGCATATCACTGTGGAACAAGTGTAGCATGGCACGCCCCACCTCCTCCTCGGAGAATTGGGTGGGAGGGACAGAAGCTATGTGACCTCCGCCAGATAATGAGAGTCATGTGCCTGGTAGCTTACTCTTCGATCAAGCGAGCGATAAGAGCTACGTAGAGAAGAGAAAGGTGTTTCGGAGACATAAAGGCAGCAAACAACGCAGGACTCGAAGACAACTGAAGTTAAAATATGGACTGCGGGGTGATCACCTCCAAAACCATAGATTCTGCTCAGCCGCATATTCTGGGTAAGAGAGTTCTTTCTAAGCAGTGAAAAGCTAGAGTAACATTTCCAATCTTAAAAAGTGACAGTCGGACTCTGTGAATTGTAACCAGGTAGAAGTACAAGCGTACGCTGCAAAACATTTATAAAGAATAAACAAAGTTAAATACATATTTAGATCTTTCAAAAAGCAACACTTGGATCAAAAGTCTGCTAGTGTTAACGTGTAAAAAGCATGACAGGTCATTGTAGAGATGATTACAACGGTCATGAGTCCGTTTTAAATTCACAATCTGAATCAAGTTAAAAAAACAGAGAATTGCCTGTCGAATTATTTGTCAAAACTTAGTCTGAAATTGCTTTCCGTTACTGCTGAAAGCGCCTAGCAGCTGACATTGTCTGCACAATGACGCTGGGGTAGGTTACCTCTTGTGTGATGTTATCACAGAAACCGTCACCACTGGACACAACTAGAAACAAAAGAACCTTGCACACAATGCCACCTCCGATTGGACCTAGCCACATGCAAACCAGTCTTGACCGTTTTCCAATCGAATAGCCCAGTCCAAACTGACAGGCATGGTCCTCGCTAAACTGGAATATAAGCAACCCAGAACCGGTTTTGCCCTAGTTCGTGTGCATGAGATCTACGTCTGGGCATACCTGTCCCACTTAGGGTGGCTGTTTAGTATACACTTGAACCCAGCTGTACCTGGCTGATGAGCCCTAACTATTTGGAAACTGGTCCTAGGTTTTTATGTAATCAAGCTACATATGTGTGGAAATAAGTCTACCTAACAGTATTTACCTTGTTGACATTTTGGTTATTGAAATTTTTGACGGATATCTAAAGCTCAGTTTTCTAGTACTATGCACATTTTTATTTGCTCGAGTCCTTGGATTGCTGTACTCTGTAGAAAAGCTGTGGTTATTTTATTGTAAGTAAAGTAAATCTATTGTTCTATTATTTAAAATATTTACAATAAAAGCAATCCTAAAAAACAATGGTATGATAGCAATAAAAAAAAAAAGAAAATCATGTGCAATTTCATGGTATAAATAGCCAATAGGAGAATTAAAACTTTCAGAAAGTGATATATCATTTTACAAGTTTTTGTGTGTAGGTCTCTTGGAGTAGATGGCAAAGAGTGAATAAAAACATTGCAAAGAACAATCCAGTGGCTAAAAGGTTTTAGTCCATCAAATGGAGGATAAGGCCGGTGGCACACAGGAGAGACTGGGGCTGACCAAAGTTAAATGTTGATTGTAGTGTGGAAAAGTGGGTCTATTATCTTGCCATTTTCTCCACCATTTTGTGATTCACTCTACCATGTTGTGCTTTAAGCTTCATGACTGACTTTCTCTCAGTATCGCAAACACTCTGGAGCTCCACTCTTGACCTGTTACATTCCTGCACGGACACTCTGTTCGTGCTTTGGCCTGCCACAAACTGACCGGCCCATGCTCAACCAGTCGGAGAGGGAATTTCTCAGATGTTTATCGTCCTCACCCTGTACATTATGCCCTGCAGGCATCCATCAACAGGCCTATCCCTGCTTGCTGTGTAATCGTACATCTCACCTGTGCCCTGCAGTGGTAAACAGCTAAATATTTGTGGACTCAAGTGTATAAACATGCTTTTCGCCTGCACCCTGCAGGGGCCTCACCGTTACCTGTGCTTATCAGATTAACCTTTAATTAACATGTAATCATGATATGCCCTGCAGTGCCAATTAATCAGACTGGCCTCTGTGTACTATGTAATCATGGTTTGCCCATATCCTGCGAAAGCCCCCAAAGACTACTCACCTGCTGATTCTCCAGATTGACTATTTGTTTAGGAATGCAATAAAGTATTATTGGTACAACTCCCTTACTTGCCTGGGGCAGGATAAAGGTTATATAAGCTGTAAAGTAAGGCCATTCTGCATACTGCCTCCTCAGACAGCTATGGGTATCTGTTGTTGATGCCTCTCCATCTCATGAGATTGTAATAAATATCCTTTCTCTCTGGCTCCAGTGTTGGTCTCAGTTTGTATTTCGGGCCCCCGCGGACAATAGGGTGACCCTGACACATTTGGTGGTCTGCCAAAAGACCTCCAAATCCACAGTAGCAACAAGTCGATGTATTTAACCCTACTCTATTGTGCTGCCATTTTGAGGGCCTTCTACACCCTTTGTAAGTACTTGACAGTTCTTGCAATTGACCCCTGGTCTGAAGCGTGAAGCGGGACAGGATGTCTGCCCAGCAAGTACGCACCCCTTGCTGATTCCATTGTGTTCGTAGGCGTTTCCGCCGAATGCCCAGGGTGTTGTCACAAAGGCAGATGGTGTGGACCAAGTTTTCTGTAGCCTTGCCGCATAGCCTGCAGGTCGTTTCCTTGGGTATCCTCAACCAGGGCTTGCTGTGGTGCAACATTGGAAGTTAACCCATTCGACAGGTCAAAAATTTCCTTTTTAGGTCAAGCCTAGTGGCAGCGTGCATGCACTGTTGTCTCTGTGAGGCATGCAGTAGTCGGTTATGCGGTGGAAGCCTCGCCTTCTCTCCGCCCATATTTTTTGATTGGGTGGTGTCACTGTCCTTGGTACATGCTGGTTTCCGATTGATAATGAGGCTCGCTAGTCCCTCCATGTTACCGCCCTGTCGCCTTTTGTTACCTCCCGTGAGGACAGAATCTTTTACTTGCGGCGTTACACGGTCTCCTTCATAAGCCGGTAAGAACTATTATTTTTTTTATTTGTAGGTAGGTCTGCGTTCACTTTAGCGGCCGCGCCTTTTCATTTAATTAATTTGCCACGCGGGCCCTAAGGGAGCGTTTCTACTCACTAATCTAACAAGCATTTGCACTGCAATAGGTCTCGCATTTAGGCGAGTTTCAGCTATTGACATTGCAAATAGCAATGCAAACACAAGGAGATGATGGACCGAGTGCTGAAACTTTTTAAACACTCACCCCCAGTCACAGATCTGGGTTGAGTCCATCATCATTCTTTAGATCACTCTGCCACCCCAGTTCAGACACAGCTATATGCAAATCAGTCTTGACCCCGTGCCTCATGGGAACAGTCCAGCCCAACTGCCAAGCCATGTCTTCCCTGGACCGGAGACAAGCATCCTGGGACCGGTTTCAGGCTAAGAGCCCTTTTCAGCCAGGCTAGCTTAAATCCAGTGGCAAAGTGAGCAAGGGACCCACGTCTTGTTTCCGGTCCAGGGAAGACATGGCTTGGCAGTTCGGGGTGGACTGTTCCAATGAGGCACAGGGTCAAGACTGATTTGCATATAGCTGGATCTGAACTGAGGTGGTGAAGTGAGCTAAAGAATGATGATGGATTCAACCCAGATCTGTGACTGTGGGTGAGTGTCTGAAAAATTCAGCGCTTCGTCCATTATCTCCATGTGTTTGCATTGCAAATAACAATGCCTTTTATCTTTGTTTTTAAAACATAAATAAAAGGCATTGTCTTTTATAATGCCAATAGCCTAAACTCATGAAATGCACTGCCTATTGCATTGCAAATGCTTGTTTTCGTAAGCCATGGTTCAAAACGCTGCCCCGTCTTCGCCTTAAGCAAAAATCCTTTTTTTTTGCTTTATGGAAGGTGCAAACTTTCCCAGCAATGCACCTTTTTTAAATAAAGAAAAAAAATCAACAAAAAAAAAAATCACTGTGCTCATGTAGGCACTCTAATCCAGCAGGTTTCATTACTTTGCACCAAGACTACCACTCCCAGAAAGCATCTGGAATGTTTTTAATGCTAAGGCAGGAATTGTATTTTCCTAAATATATTTTCATAATTACACAGGCGGTCACCCATTCCATGAATGCATTTGGGGACCTGTACTTTTTATTCCCCCCCCAAACCTTAATGCCGGACTGAAAGTATTAAGTAGTAAAGTGCTGGATGTACATCCCTTGGGTAACACGTAGGAGCTCAGTTTTATCTATTTTTCCCCTTGTATTGTATAAATGAATGTATCATAACATTTGGGGGTGCTTTCAAGCCCCACCTGCAGTGCGGATCTCATTGTGTGATGTTTTAAATTGGAGCAAAAGTTAGAAGACTGCTAAGGAAACGTGTAGAGACAAGCTCCTCTATATTTACTGATACTAGGAGCCTAACTGCAGCCAGCAGCTTATTAAAGAAAAACAGCGATCATGTCCTGGCTCCTTTTAAGTGAACCTCCTGCAACAATTTTCTTCAGAGAAATTCTACAAACTCAGATACCTTTCTCTGAAGGACCACCCATGCCTTCCAAGATACCACAAAGACTCTCTCTAAAGTGCCCACTCCACCTTCCAAGAGTGTGCAACAACTTTTGCCTAAATGCACTGTGGCACCATCCATGAAATCCCAAGAACTCCCTGCTAAGTGCCTTCCATCAAGTTCAAGGAATTGCCAACAGCTCTATCCAAAGCGCCTTCCTTCCACAAGATCCCAACTACCCTTTCCAAAGTGCCCTTCTTCAACAAAATCCCAAGAACTCTACCCAAAGTGCACTGCTCTGCCTTCCACAAGACCCCAACCGCTCTCTCCTAGGTGTCAGCTTACAAGCCCCACAGACTTCACTGCTCCTAGCCACAGCACAGCCTTTCAACAGTGGAACGTGAAGTAACAGTAGATGATGTAGCGCCCAGGATAATGTGCTGCATGGCTAAATACTTATAAAGTCCCAACAGCGAAAATTATTGGCTATACCAATGCTTGTTCGTTCATGAAGCTCAGTACCTTAGAAGGATTGATTAACCAGAGTCAAGACTATGTTACTGCAGTTCTTTAACAGTCAAGAATAGACTGTAATACTGAAGAAAGCTAGCTGGTATTGTTAGCCGAGGATTAGATGCTAGCCTGCCATGTGCACCAAGAACCTGCTTTAACGTTTCATGAAAATTGTAAAGGCTCAGGGTATTCGAGCCTTACAGTGAAAGCCTGTTGCCTGAGATGAAGAACCAGCTCAAGATCAGAGAGCTATTGCAGCTGCCTAGGCCCACTTAAGATGTACTGTGCAAAGACATATAATGGAGATCCTTGGCTCACCTTGGTAGCTTGGCATCAGAAGCATGGCAAACTTCAGAAAAAATGCCTGTGTTGCTGAGCAATCAACTTAAATCCCCTGTGAGCAGTCACTGAGATGGGAAATGAATGCTAACAGCCTAAAACAGGGCACCAGAAAAGAGGTTTGCTATTAGAGCGGAGCAGGCACACCACCAAAAAGGATTCTGTGAAACCCACTGACAAACTGCATTCAGTTCTTTTAACCCAGCAGAAAGAAACTCCCTCCTTCAGTCACAAAAACATGAACTGGAGTAGCTGTTGTCCGAGTTTCTGCTTGGTGAATAGGCTCTCGATGTTGTATCCTCGCGGAAAAACAGAGATTGGCCCTTCATATCTCTATCATCATTTTTACTACCAGTGAGATCAAACCCTCTCTTTTCCATAACTTCGAGGGGCAGAGGACAGAAAACAGACGCACATTCCTGTTGAGCCCAGGGGCACTGTATGTAGTACAGCCCCATACCCAGTAAATCTAATTTGAGCATGCTTTACACAACTCCCAAACAATAATATTATTAGCCAATGAGCCATATTGATCCAAACTACGATGGAAAGAAAATGATTTTATATTTAAGACTCTGAAAGAGAGGAAGACAAGTTTTACAGGTTATGTAACACATAGCAATGTCATAGCAAACCGCCCAGTACTTTAACTATGCTCTGCTCTAGCATCATTGTGCAGGGTGGATGCTAGCAGGTTCCTGTGCAGTAGAGATACCTCCCAGCAAGTCAACTGATATTGAGCAACTGATTTCGAATCCACATTGATTACTATTTTCACGAACACATCAAGGGGGCTCCTAAATATTTCTACTAATAGTCCAAGAGTGATACACAAGGAAAATGTAAACCAGAAAGAGGCAAAGAATGGCAATAGCATTTTTGCTCCAAACAAGAAAGAGACATGAGGTTCATCCATTCACTGTATGGAGCAAAGCATTTTTACAAGGACAAAGCACAAACATATCATTACTAGCTATTAAGAATGACATAACGTAGATGATGATCGGGCCCAAATAAGTGTTGAAATTATTGTGTTTGGCGGAGGTGCAGTCCAGGTTTTAGTTTACCTACCATATGTTCATATTTCAAACTGCGCATGATCCTTTTTTTGGTAACTCTGTTCCATGGGTGGGATATTTTGAGCTCCGAAAAATGTCAAGAAATACTTTTTTTTAAAAAAAAATTGCAGTGCATTTGGTGCCAGTAGGCGGTCATGGTAGAAGCAGACACACTCGATGAGCAATTTAATAATATTGTTGCCGGAATTAGCAACAGATGTCATAAGTATGGCCAGGGTCTCTCCTGCGTAGACAGTTGTACAGAAGCAACAGTGGTCTCGCTGTATTCTCTTGAGACTGAACATCAAAGATCTCCTAGGTAGTTTTCTTCTTCTCTTGCTTTTCCCGTCGATCTTCTTTGCTGTATAACGCATGCTCAAACTGGTTCCCATAAAACAGCGGCTGGGTCACCTTTCACGAAGGGAATTTAACTAAATACATAACACACCAACATTGTGCCCTAAGCCAAAATATACACATTTTACAGAGGACGTACAATCTAAAGTTATGACTGATTAATTATTTCCAGTAAAGCTTTTATTATAGCATTAATAAAACAAATACCTGCTCACGGAGATCTAAATGTCGAATGCTACAAATACACGTTGAGATGCTTGTAGCGAAGATTTTAATTTAAGCTTGTGTTCTTTAATTTTGCAAAGCTTAGTAAAGATTGAAAACTTCTGTCTGATCATTTAAAAGTGAAAATATGGATTCAGTGCCTGCCTTCCAAGGCAGGAAGTATTTGCAGAAAATCATATTTCACCTACAAGGTGCATTTATACCGTCATTAAATATCAGCATCATCAGAATAACAATTTTCTGGAGTATGTTTCATAGCAGCAACAAATATTGTTAATAGGCTATAAAAAAAATACAGGCCTCCGTTTCTTAAGAGTTCTATTAAGAAAATATTTAATGAATGCGTGTTTACATTTAGTCTGCTATAAAGATCTGGTCACATATGTGTTCAGCTTTAGTGGTCCATCATATTTATTGAGAACTCTGACATATCATAAGAAACCCAATTGTTTTCTTGTGACATTCATAAAGTCTTAGAATAAAGGTTCTGAACATGCTATTTTTTTATAGATGAAAATATTGCACAGCTTTCATTGTTTATTTAAATAACCACCCTGTGAGTCCACTTTACATTAGAACAGTAAAATAAACACATTCTGAGCTTTAATTATTCTTCACATTGATAATGAATACTTTGCACATTATTTAATATTACATTTTGAATGCTGACCTTAAAATTGCTATTATGCTATTTGAGCAACAAACCTAAAATAACTACTTTTAGAACATTTCTCCGTATAATACTGCATTCCATGGCAATTTCTAATCCATGCATTCATTAACATATATTTATAACTCATCGTAAATAATACAATACATAGGAAGGTTTCTGAAAGCTATAATGATGTCTCATTTTAGTAACGCCCCCACAGTACATGCACATGAAAGGGCAATAAGTATGCCAACAAAGAAACACAACAAATACATACTTCATCGGACTATAATTATAGTTTAATGGATGTAAGCAAAACGCATCTATATAATTTGTTTCAGTCTTAGAGAGCCAAACAAGTGCTATGTATTGTATTACAAACATTTTTGTGGGAAATCTCATTTAATCAATGTACTAGATCTCATTACATTGGATGGTGTTGAGTTGGGTTTAGACAATGGGACTTCATTGTAAACCAATAACAATAATTATAAGGAGCTTAGAAACACGACTGTCATACATTTACTGAAAGTGAATGTTGTGCGAAAAAACATGTATGTCCATGACTTTTACATCTGTTAAAATAAGGGATATTTCACCTTTCTTAGATGAGGACCGCAGAAACGCTGGGTGCAGAAAACACAAACTAGATAAGCTAGCAATATGTAATACGACTAAACCAAACTACTACACTAGACACTTAAAAAAAGGCATTCAAATGGAATGAGTCAAATCATATTTTAGGCAGAATCTACCCGGGATGGCGTGTAAAATTCTTGCAACAAGGTGGGTTCTTTGTGGGTTTTCCACGCTGAACACATAAAGTAAGTTTTATTCATTAAAGTGCAGGCCGGTTGCTGTCTAATTTAAGCCTGCACTAAATAAAGGGAATACCCAAAACTATGCAGTGGCCAACATTCTCACATCCAGAAGTTTGGCTATTGTTGGTTTCATATAAATACCATACTTCTAAAGAAATACAATGGTAAGAGCAAAAACTGAAAATATATAATGAGCTTAATTAAACATATTGTTAGGACTTTCGGCTCACATGGATCATTGTAATTTCAGAGTTATTTAAACGTGCCCAAATAACCTACTGCAATAGCCAGAACTCTAACAGTGCCTTTCATACCAAAACATTGTGACTTGCTCTGTAGTATACTAGGAACAGTAACATCTATACCAGCATATGTGCTCCGTTTCCATGAGTGGTGATTTTATTTTTAAAAGGAAATGGCTCAACTTTAACAACTGATACAGAAGAGACTAGAGAGTATGGAATTCAAACAACGGATGACCATAGTGACAAAATGTAAATTAAAATTTTAAAATTGACATTTACATATCAGCAAGAAAACCAAAATAAAAAACAGCTTGCAGCAAAGGAAAAACGCTACCGGGAATAATGAAAATAAAAAAGGAATGTTGATTAATGGCAGGACTGGCTGCAGTTGAACCTTGCAAGCATATGTACCTGAAAACTTACATTTTGTAGACAACTTGCGAATACCACACTCAGTTATTTACAGGCCGCATTTCAGCAACAAACAAGACTATTTTTCCCTGTAAAATAAATCCAAGCGTAGTTGTTAATTAAATGTCTAAAATATAAATGCATATCACACATGTGCATTTAACAGATCCAATGAAATAGTTGTTGCCTTGTTAAACATGGTTTCTTACAAAACCCTGTCCTAAAATGTATACTCTCTTGGATAAGATTGGAAAGTACTAATAAGTTCTGATGAAACACTAGAGACTTTGCTTTGTCTCACTGAAAAACAGGTTAGGTCAAAATTACAGTTATGATAGACCATTCTGGTCCTGATAATAATTTGTTACTAAAACTGGTGCGCAGTTTAGCCATATTATAATGGCAATATATATGTATATATATATGTATATATATATATATATATATATATATATATATATATATATATATATATATATATATATATATATATATATATATATATATTTGATTAAGTTTCAATCATCGGCAAATCCTTGCCCGACACGTTGCCACTCCACTTCTCCCAGGTGCTTCCTTGCACAAACAGGAACACGGACGCTTTGTTTAACTGATGCCAGATTTAAATTATTTTTGCTGTAAACAAACGGTGCTGCCTCAGACGCGTTTTGGACACTGGGCTGTGTCCTTTATCACTTAACAAACGGGAAGCTGAGAAATGACTTTAAAGGCACAGACATGGCACTAACCAATGACGTCGATAGGCATTTGCTAAGCATAGACAAAATACTGTATGTAAATGTCTCATCCCCCTGAAACTACAAATTGTAAAAACAGACAATATGTGAAAGGCTCTTCGGAGCTACTCTAACACAAAGGTGGCTGTACATACCATCACAATCTTGATGCATTTGAATAAATACTATTTTTTTCTCCCGTAAATTGTATTGAAAGAGCTTACACCGAGCATATATATATATATATTGTACTCTATTGAACAAACGTCCTCTTATATCCATCACAGTTTCTATGTTGATTAGATTATAAAGTGCAAAGTACAATATATATTACATCCTATAAACATGTTATATTAACAATGAATAAAAAGGTAACACATAAAAAACTTGTTCTTAAAAAAGCAAATGCCTATGTGCAAAGGATGCAAGAAATGTGCAAACTGAGTATTGATTATGTTATGACAGGTTCAAATACCAAGTTGTGTGCAAAAGATCGCTATACAGTTGTGCAAATACAGTTATACAGTTGTGCAGATAGGCTAAAACAGGCATTTTATGTAAGGATGTCTGGTACCAGTACCAATACATATACACTGTTAAGCATATGCTAAATACTAACACGCTGCTCTATTAGTTATAGCTCATGATATTGTAGCCAGAGGGTGATTGTCTTAAAGCTAAAACAATGCCAGTCGAGGCTCAGACTGTGCCTGTAGTGTAAAACAGTGCAATAATAGTGCTAAAGTGCTAAAAAAAAAAAGAGCCAAAAAAGTTGCTAAATTGTGCTAAAAACAGGTGTGGCGGCGATACTTCCTATAGTTGAAAATACAAATAGGAGTATCCATAAGTCCGGCCTCAAAAATCAAAGTAGATAAATAAAAAATCATGACTGATAAATCCATATACTGTCTACACCTAGATAAGAGGTTGTCATAAAAAAAACCTAAGGTCCACAAGAGGGCCAGAGCTCATGGAGTATTTGATCAAATGAGTAGAGCGAGGTTACACTGTCCATAGGTTTCATCATGATAGAAAAAAAGATCAGAAAAATGTAAATTAAAAAACCTATATATACACACACACACACATATATATATATATATATATATATATATATATATATATATATATATATATATATCACACTTTTGGATCACCGCCGCCGCTTCCACTTGCCCTGGGTGCCTTCTTCTTGCGGTTGGTGAGCCGAGTTTACATATCCTCATGGTCGTAGACAAGAATTGTGTCAGCCGACAACGCCAGAGTGGCGAAATGAGGGTCAGCGCTGTGGGGTTCTGCACGAATAAAAGAAGATTTTATCATGAATTTCCCTGTGTGCTCCTGTGCGTGTCGGCTGACACACTTCGGTATATATATATATATATATATATATATATATATATATATATATATACACACACACATACACACACACCACTCACACACACACTGTTTAACCATATTATTATATGTGCCAAGAGTACCTTACATTTATAGCCATTGTCGACGGTAGGTATTGACCTTGACCAAGACTCAAACAGGTCACGATGCTGCACGCCCTACATTCACAATGGTAATAAACAATATATGGGTCTGCGGATCGGCTTGTTTTGTATGTTATGAGATTTTCATGTGAAGAAGTTACAAACGTATGCATTTAATCAGAACCATTGCACAGTGCCATGCCGTGAGCAGAAAAGTAATTAAAAATCCCTTGTCAATATCGGCTCGGTTGTTATTCATTGCAAAGAGATTTTATCAAACATATATAAACAAAACAAATTAAATAAAACATGCATGACACTTTTTTCGAACATAAGTTACTGCATTATGGAAATAACGTGATGTCTGCAGTGTTGTAGTGCATTTGGGAATGTATGTTCATTAAACATTATTGCCAAATAAATTATTTTATCAGGCCTCATTTATTTAACTGGCATGGCATTCTCACACACACACACACACACACACACACACACGAAGAAACACGTATGTTTTCTCTATGCTAATTTTATCAGTGTATCACAGCCGATATACCAACTGGTAACCATCACTGTAACTTAGAAATATAACCACTAAAAAAGCATTAAGAGTATAGGGCAGTTCTTCAAAATGAATCAAAATATCTTCAGCATCGTTCAAGTGGCAGTGACTCTCCAAAGGTTTGTTTATAGATGGTCAAACTTCCACCTTAACTGAACAGCACAAGTCTCCACTCTGCAATAGCATTTCTGATCTTTTTGTTTCTAACCCAAGAAGTGCGACTTATTACATTTCCTTTGTCTTCCTATCACATGCATTGCTCTTTCAGCGTGAGCTTGGAGAGGCTGCATTGTCGAATTTATCGGCCTGCAATATTAGCTTCCTGATCTCCATCCACTCTGCAGTCCGCGAAAACAAGAAATGGAGAAACAGAGGAGCAGCCCCTTCTGTGACCCCCTCCTCGCCAAGCCCACTGGCAGGGTAACACTATATGGCTTTTTAAAAGGGGCGGGGGTCCATGTTAGTTAATCCTCTCACCCAACCCTCTGTAATGTTTGAACATGCTTTAAACTTCTGAATGAACCATCTGTTTGTTGGCTTGCTATCTACAAAGCATTGTTCTGAACCTACTTCCCACATAAATCTAGTGTAAACTAACTGGCACAGGAAACAACCCTAACCAACGATATTTTCGTCAGTGGGTGTGTGGTTTTTCAGCACATTGAAATTTACCATAATATGAATACTTAAAAGGTGTACGAGAAACACGCTAAGCAGTATATATGTTTCAGGGAAAGACATATAGAAAAAAATGGGCTTTCGCTTTCTGCACTATTTTTGAGGTAAAATGCGGCAATAACCCTCAATTGGACTTTACTGCGTTATGAAAAATGCAATTTAGGTTGCCAATCTAAAAAAGCATATTAAAAAGTAAATGTATCTAAAAGTTTACCTCATAGAAAATTACCATTCTAAAATTGGGTTTGATGGAGCAGGTGCTCTTGTAATCTAAATAAGACACTTAAAATCAAAAAAGTAAATGGAACAAGAACCATCTCGGAGTTAAACCATCCTTCACAAAATTCTGGGGAAACATGAACGTGTGCAAATATTGAGCTAGTGGGCCCCAATCAAGGGAGGAGACCCCGAAGCTGGCCCCATCGCTGCGCAGACCGAAATCTGGCTCGGAGGATGAAAACAAAACCTCAGAGCTAGAAGAAAAAAGACCGTAATAACAAAATAACCAAATCCAACCATTCGGCAATTCCATCAAAATGAACACAAGTAGAAGGATATCGCACATAAAAAATAATTATTTATTAAACAATGTGCACAGAACAGGACGTTAGCAAACATAGCTTTGATCGAATTACACATAAATAAGCAAGGTTACAAGGTTTTGTGTGCAGTTCTGACTGCTAGTGGGTTGACGCCAGCAAACTATGTGTTTAAACTTAAATATAAGCCTTGATGGGCGGTTTTTATTTAGGTCCAACAACAATTATGAAGATTCAAGGAATACCGCTCGAAAAAAATGATACTTCGTGTGTTTTAGGTGTGTGTGAATGATTAAGTTCTCTGAATGTCTACTGTTCTGTAAAGTTGTTTTCGAGAGAAAAAAAAGAAACACTCCAACCGGAAGCGTTAATTTTTATATTTTGTTCATTCACGATTTCCTAACGTTATCCACATCGATAGCTTTTTTTAGCACAAAAAACATGTTTAGTTCAGACTGGACTTCTCCACTCTCTTTACATATTATATGTTGGCACAAGCCATCCGAAGATAATCAAAGCACGAGTTGTTTATTTAGGAAAGCAGCGTATGCACGGAGGAGGTTCTTGGGTGACGTTAGAGAGAAAAGCCAACAGATGACCCTCTGAATGTAGGACAGGCACGTGCATTAAACAAAAACACCCCAAAATATATCTGCCTTAATGCACAAGTAGAACAATCTGCCACAAAATCCCCCGGAAGATACAAGGAAAAAGTTGTAAGGTGTTATGGAATGTACGCTTTTGGTTGGCCATGTGTGTTTTTTACGTTTTATGGCTGGGAAACGGAATCTAATACTGAGCCAGTAATTGTCTACGTTTTTTAAGAACTATAGTAAGAGAAATGAAAAGGATGCATTAAATGCGTTTAGATTACAGTAACTATTAAAATCTATGCATCTTGGATTACATTTTCGTGAAATTTAAATTGTGTTTTAAGGTGAGGAGCTACATTTTATTATTGCTTTTTAAAAGGATGTGTATGTAGTTTTTATAAACCATAACAAAACTAAAATACGTGTATATATATACACATATATACACACACACACATACAGATACAGATACCATAATTATATATATATATATATATATAATTAAGCTTGCATTATTAATTGTATAGCACTAGCAAGGCTAAACTGATGCCTCTAGGGGAAGCACATTGGGGCCTGAAGACCGAAGGCCAAGACGGAGACGAGCAATAAACTTGGTATAAGAAGTGTGTCTTATTCTCAATACCTTTACAGCACATTGGAGTACCCATGGAGACCAAAAGGCAGGGGTGTTGTAGGATATTTGGATATTTCAGTAGGTAGCGCTTCATCTGAAAGCCTGAGGATTTAGTAAGTTTCGGCAGTCACCCCAAAAAAAGCATTACTGGACCATAATACTCATTTAGTCTGAAATTGATTTGAAAATTACATTTAAAAAAATATATTTTTCTTTGCTTTTCAGAGTTTGCACCTCATAATTCTTGAAACGTGTTGGGCTATTGCCAGGAATGCGGCAAGTAAAAAACTAAAATACGTAACAAGTAAAACGCTAGCGGAAATGGATTACTGATTGTTGAGAAAACGGTTGCTTTTCTAGCAGAAACTGCTGCTATAGTTACAGAAGTGCTACCTGAGACCATGAACATATTGGATAAAGGCAAATTGGAGGTGCTGAAAGTAGTAACTGGTGGGCGATGGTGCAACAAGAGACACATTAACAAGAAGAATGTGACATATACATTTCATAACTCCAGTTAAACAACAAGTGTCTGCAAACTGCATCTGCAGTCTAGGAAAGAATAGCCACTCAAATAAATATATGGCAAAACCAGACCCGTGTCTGAAAAACAGCCAGCATTACTAGCTCCCCTTCAAATATGTTACATTACAGAAAATCAACAGGAATATTTTGCAGAGCACACAAGTCAGCCTGAGGAAGTCTCTTGACGCCATTGACAGATGTCTAATGTCAGCCAACTCAATTGACTTTGGAAGGATGAAAAGCAGAGTAGGCCTTCCAGGGACCGAACTCATGACTTTCTGATCAAACACAGATACGTGGATAAGATACTTTGACACCACCAGCCCCAGCATGATACTGTACACAGTGTTAATCGATTTTCAGTTAGTGAGCTGAGGCAGTCAACTAACAGCTTGTATTGTGAAGCCACCCAACTCCACAGTGAAGAGTGAAGCCACAAGAAATCCAATGGCGAGCACGAAGCGCAGGCCTCAGATACAGTATGCAACTAATCGGTAGCAGAACTACTTACATTACAGTGTCTAATGGCATATGTTGCTATTCAGCAAATTTAACATTAACAAAAAAGGTGTCAGATTTATTGGAACATTACATTACAGGAAGTATAGTTTTTTGCGTTTTAAACTTTTTCAGTATGCCAGGTTGTATGAGACTCACAGATGCCTTCCGGAAGATATAGATTGAAGGGTAGTAGTTACTCTCAGAAACTTAGAATTTGACTTTGAATGAAGATAGTTACAGATGTACAGAAAAGAAAAAATAGGCACCCAAGTTAGGTAGGGTGTTGCTCCTAATGTGACTGATAGCCTAACAGGAGACAACACACCATTTGTATAGTAAATATGATAATGTGGCTGGGAGCTAGCTGTGTGTGGTGTAACGTTTGTCGCGCTAGTGGTTGCCGCCAGCGCGCGCTGGAAGACCTGGCCCCTGCGTTCACACCGGAAGGCGTAAACCTGTGTATAAATAAAGATAGGCAGAGCTGCGCTTGGCAGTCCGTGTGTAACTGAGACACTGTGTGTCTGTCATTATTTTTGCAGCCTCGTAACAACAAGAGAGGAAGGGAACGAAATTGGCGCTCCTATCCCCCTCAAGGTAAATCAAGGAAACAACAGAGGAGCGTCAAAAAACATTGAAAAAAGAGCAAGCATGTAACAACACTCACAGTCTCAGTCGGCTGTGAGGGAGACCTCTTAGGGTTGTTCGGAAGGCCCTCACTCACCAACCTGGTTGGTGACATGCTTCATCATTGAGCCCCACCAGGAGTGGCCGAATGTAACCCTAGTGTGCTGCAACGCCAGTTTACTGCAGAGCTGGTTTTGAGTTAAGTGTAATTTTTAAGTGATTTAAAAATGTACCAATTGTGTAAAAAAAAAGTCATTTTAATAGTTTTGACATGGGTAAAAACAATAGTGTGGGATAAAGGACCAACATTAAAAGTCCAGCTTTATCCTGTGTTGGTGGTCAACATGTTTCTGCCTCAGTGATAATGGTATATCAGGCATTCGTCAGGACCAGTGAAAAAAGTGAAGTAAAATTCTTATAATAAACTCCGGTGGTATGGGCGCGCTAAGGCCCACCCTAGCCTGGGGTACAAGAGTAAAAAGAAAGATATCAAAAAAACACTATCTCTAGATTCTGTTTTATTAGAGTGCAACCGAGTTTATTCTGTCAGAAATAGACAAAAACAGACACACAAGACATAGAAAAACAAAGAATAATTAGATGTATCAATATCCGTTGTCATATGAATAAAAAGAACATGCTACAGTGCTCTAGGGATGTGCTAATAGCTATAACAAATTCAAAAGTAAACTGAGTGACCATGTGCATATACAGGATTAACATTAACCCTGTGAGGCTATCGGGACATAAGTCCCTGACAGGCTTAGTTTGGTGGTCATGATAGCAAAAAAGGACAGTAAATAGTGACTAGTATGCCCAATTTATCGCTACAAGCTAACATGTGTCGAAACTAAAGGAAGATTAGCTATACTGCCTCAAGTGTTCATGGGCAAAAAAGTATATACAGGTAAGTATAAAAACACGTCCTTACAGTAAGTGCTCATCATTAAAGCACCATGGGTCTCGGGAGGGGGGTGGTAGCAAACTGGCACACCCAGCAAATAAAGAATGACATACCAAAGTTGGTTGCTGCATCAAAGGTGAAAGCGTTACTTATCTCACGAGCGTCGTAGTCACGCCCTCTATGCTAGGCACCCGTTTGGTTCCAAGGATTAGCGTCTTTATAGCGTTCAGGTAAACATAGGCAAAAGGACAGGATTTGCGCACCCGCCAGCTCATGTGAAAAAGTGGGCGTGGAAGGCGCTGGGGATGAATCCTCACCGCCGATAGGCGGAGATCACGGTCATGTGATTGGTTCGTAAGCCAATCACCTGCTTGAATAGAAAACCGGCGTGTTTGCCTGCTTGTGTGTGTGGAAAAGTGGGTCTATTGTCTTGCCATTCACTCCGCCATTTTGGGATTCACTCCACCATTTTGTGCTGTGCCCTTGTGACTGACTTTCTTTCTGCATCACAAATACTCTGAAGCTCCACTTTTGACCTGCTACATTCCTGCACGGACACTCACACTCTGTTCGTGTTTTGGCCTGCTACAAACTGACCAGCTTGTGCTCAACCAGTCGGACAGGGAGTTTCTCAGATGTTTATCGTCCTCACCCTGTACATTACGCCCTGCAGACGTCCACCAACAGGCCTATTCCTGCTTGCTGTGTAATCATACCTCTGTCACCTGTGCCCTGCAGTGGTCCAAACAGCTAATATTATGGACTTATTGTATAAACATGCTTTTCGCCTACACCCTGCAGGGGCCTGTGCTTATCAGATTAACCTTTATTTAATATGTAATCATGCTATGCCCTGCAGTTCCAATAATCAGAGTGACCTCTATGTACTATGTAATTATAATGTTTTGCCCATATCATGCGAAAACCCCCAAAGGCTACTCACCTGCTGATTCTCCAGATTGACTATTTGTTTAGGAAAGCAATAAAGTATTATTGGTACAACTCCCTTACATGCCTGGGGCAGGATAAAGGGTATATAACATGTAAAGTAAGACCATTCTGCAGACTGCCTCCTCAGACAGCTATGGGTGTCTGTTGTTGATACACCTCTCCATCTCATGAGATTGTAATAAATATCCTTTTTCTCTGGCTCGAGCATTGGTCTCAGTTTGTATTCCGGACCCGTGGACTACAGGGTGACCCTGACACCTTTGGAGGTCTGCCAAAAGACCCCTAAATCCACAATTGCTGCCCAAACGTGGGCCGATCAGAGACGCGGTTGCCCGGTCGCGGGGTCCCGACGAGGAAGTTGAACAGACGGTGGTGGGGCCGGCCTACGCGAAAAAGACCCTCATCTTCGTAGCCACCACCCGACTTTCACAACATCCAAAAAGACCCCCGCAAGTGGCTCCGGTCCTGACTCGGGCCCGCGATAGACTTGGACGATCTTTGCAGTAAAGCGACAACCTGGAGAACGAGACAAAGGATTCTGGTAGGGTCGCTGATTTGCGACACCTTTTTGTTTATACTTGGTTTTGGTTGTCTAGTTTGTTTAATGTCACTCTTTGCAAAGATTGAAGATAAAACGGGTAGTGTGGACTTTTTGTCCGACCGTTGAAATTTGTAGAAATATTATTTAAGATAACAGAAAAGCATGCCCGTATTTGGTAAATCCGCTTGATAAGGTTGTTGATGACACCTTTTATTTTTGGTATTCTAGTCATCCAGAATTGTTATTTCGATATTTGCAAATAACGAAAGTTAAGCGGTAAAGTGGACTATTTGTCCAGTTTTCTGAAATTTGTAGAGACGTTTTTAAGGAACTAGAAAAACATGCCCGCATTTAGTAAATTTGCACAATGGTTTGGTTGTTGTATATCTCGATCAAGGGTGCTAGAAGATAGTCAGCCGGCTCCCCCGGAAGGTACCTCAAGTAAGGATATGTACGTAAAATACGGTATTTCTCCCATAATGTATAATTCATTATGGCATAAGTACACTTCCAAGGAAAAAGACTCAGTGGCCCATATATGGTTCTTTTGAATCTCACAAAATTGAAGCTGTAGAAATACAGCTCTTTAAACGAAGGTCGCGACAAGCTATGTTTGATGCCCTAGGCCAATGGAAAAAGGAGGGAGCTGAAAGAGAGAGCAGGGCTCAGGCAAGGTTACAAAAAGAGGCTTGAAAAAGCGATAAACAGAAATTGATAGAATTACGACAGGAAAAAGTTGCATCCAACCTTGCGTGTACAGATAGAGAACACAGGTTGAATGTGTCTGGTCAGTATCCTGTGCGTCATACACCACTAGCCCGAGCAGATCCTCATGAAGAGTAGCTTCTCCTCCATCCATTACCACCACCATACCATGTCCCTCCCCATCCTATCCCACGGCAGGCCGATGGAAATGTACCCTCCGAAAATGCTCAACCCGTACCTCCCGATCCCATTGCCCCTCCCGCTCAATCTAACCCAGAGACCACATCTTTTGCTCGATATCACACACCCCACATTACATCTGCGCAGAAACAAGCATGGTCTAGTTTGCACCTGCCTGGAGGATCTTTTTACCTCTAGCCAGATCCATGCTATTTATGAGGCCTATGCACCACCTCAAAAGGGCTACTTCCTACAACAATTTGCTTATGAAATATTCTCTCTTTATGAGAAACGCCACAGAGTGACACCAGCAGACCATGTTAGAGGGTTGTATCGTAAGTTGACATAGGGGAGAGAAAGTGCTGAGGAAAGCAACAGTTTGTTAGCGCTCACGCTACAGATGATGGAGGGTCTAAGGAGAGACCAGGAGGAAGAGGAAAAACCACTAGTAAATGAGGGTGCGACTGGAGGTCATATGGCACCAATAAGGGTAGCAGCTCCAGTTTTTGTCCCCGCTCGGGGGCAGGTATTGCTGAGGGACTGGATAGTCCAGATGCCAAAAGTAGGACGTTATATAATTGGGTGTACACTCCGTGGCTTCGAGCTGACATCTTCAAAAAGGACTTGCCTGACCCCCGGAAGAATCCTACGGGATTCTACGAAGAGTTGGACACGGTATTACTACCTATACAATGACACTGACTGACATAGATCAGTATTTTGGGTTAATTCTGCCCCCAGATATTTGGAGACCCATAAGGAAATTTGACGATGAGGCCTTGTTCAAGCATAAGTGGGAAGATTTGACGACAATGGATAGGGATAGAAAACCAGGTGAAAGTCCTGCAGAAGCTATTTTAGAGCTGCCAGGTAATATAGTAAAAAAAAATGAAGGCCACAATTCCAGCTAGGAAGGTAGATTGGACAGCTATCACTGCTTGTAAACAAAAATCTGAGGAAACTACATCTGAATACTTCTCCCGCCTCAGCCAGGTGTTTATTGATTATAGTGGACAGGACGCGACAACTGAGACAGGTCGACACTTACTAGTTCAGACTTTTGTTAAAGGATTGTTGCCACCCATCTCCACAAAGTTACAGAGTAGCAAAAGCACGTGGCCTGCTGAAACACCACACAGATCTTGACTATGGCCCAGTATTATTAACGTTTGCAGAATAAGAGAGAGGAAGAAAAAGATAAGAAAAGAAAAGAACTCAAAGAAAAAGTAATGCTTTCCCAAATAAGCATCTAAGGGGGAGGAAACGGTAGAGGTCTACAGTATAATTATATGCCCGAGCCTACTGAAACACACCCACCCCCACGTCAACTGGCCCAGGACCAATGCGCGTATTGTATAGAAATAGGCCACTGGCACGCAGATTGTCCTCTTTTACAGCAAAATACAATGGGTCGGGGAAGGGGATTGAGTAGAGGTCGAGGAAGAGTCCCACCCTCCAACGGACAACGCTCCAATGTCTTCGATAACAATAGACAGGCTTTTGCACACGATTTTTCTGGTGACCACTTCCCAGACAATGAATTTGCATGAGACAGCCAGGGACAGGGAAAGGAACCAGTGGAACTTCCAGTTGATCAATCAGGCACCTATGTCACAGCTTCAGTGGTTGGAACTCAGGGAAAATTCTTGGTCGACACAGGGGCCTCTAGAAGTGCCCTGAGCTGATTCCTAGGGCGCCCCTGTCTGGCTTATCAGTCACATCTGTAGGATTTGACAGCATGCCCTCCACCAACCCCCTTTCTAGTGAGGTGACCCTCGAAATACAGGGGAACGCAGTGATGGCCTCTTTTCTGCTCTCCCAAAACTGCCCAGACAATTTGATGGGGATGGATCTCTTAAAGCATTTCAGAGCCACCATTCACTGTTCTCCTCAGAATGTCCGAGTCATACTATTTGATAATGATTGCCCCTTTGGTTATGAATCCCGCCTTTATTGTCTCACAAATTCCGAACAGCAGGATTTGTCCCAGCTACCTGACACCCTGTGGGCCATCACAGACACCGACATGGGGAAATTGTGATGGATCCTGTCCGCATAATAGTAAAACAGAATGTACCTCTTCCCCGCCTCCCTCAGTAGGAAATTTCTGCAGACGGCGAAAAGGCTCTCATGCTTATAGTGCAGGATATGATTGCAGCTGGGGTAGTTGAGGAAGTTCAGTCTAACATTTGCAATAGCCCTATCCTTCCAGTTTTGAAACGTACGCCCACTTCTGAGAAAATATACCACTTTGTCATTAACCTCCGCGCAATTAACAAAATAGTGGTCCCATAATACCCTGTGGTCTCTGACAAAACAACTATATTGACAATGATCCCCTCAACTGCTACCAATTTCACAGTGATAGACCTCAAAAATGCCTTCTTCTCCATACCAATACATCATTGATTCACGCTATATTTTTGGTTTCACCATAAAAAACAGATCGTACAGATTCTGTTGGGTTCCTCAAGGGTATACTGAAAGCCCTAGTATCTACAGCCAGGCCCTTAAACAACAGCTCGACCAGATAAAGTTACCACCCGGCGCTGTTCTCATCCAATATGTCGATGACATTCTGTTGGCTGCAGACACTCCGGCACTGGCTCGCACTGCCTCTCTTACTACACTACGCTTTTTGGCATCACAGGGCCATAAGGTATCCAAGAATAAGCTACAGTATTGAAGACAGCAGGTGACCTACCTCGGCCATCTGCTGTCTAAGGAGGGACGTATTCTCACACCTGACCGCATCCAAACAATATACACCTTTCCTCTCCCACCACCCAAAGAAATGTTCGTGCACAAATTGGTCTCCCTTCCTTTTTTCGCCAATGGATACCAAATGTTTCCCTCATTGTTAAGCCACTTCTTGCTTTGCTCACAAAAGATACACCCACACCTCTTCCTTGGACACATGAACACGACCAAACCTTTCAAGACTTACGCCACGCTCTTTGCTCTGCACCAGTATTGGGCACACCTGACTACTCTAAACCCTTCTGCCTCTACACCCATGAGCGCTCAGGATGTGCTCTCTCAATCCTGACCCAAATTCACGGCACCAAACAACGCCCATGCGCTTACTTTTCAGCTACCCTAGACCCTGTGGCCAGAGGTCTGCCCTCCTGCCTTAGAGCAGTTGCAGCAGCGGCCGTCTCTGTCGGACAAAGTGAAGGGATTGTGTTGAGATCTAGATTGAAGGTATTAGTTCCACACACAGTCGACATATTACTAAATCAGACAAAGACACACCACCTCCCTAGTGCATGACTAACTGGATACGAACGTACGCCGTTAGCACCCCATATCACACTAAAGAGATGTGCGACGCTGAACCCTGCCATACTCCTGCCCACACCAGATTCTGACAATCCAGACATTCCACATGACTGGCTTTTTCTAACAGAAGAACAGACTAAGGGACGGCTAGACTTAAAAGACACCACTCTCACAGAACAGGATGGGCAATTGCGGGTGGACGGGTCTTGTATTAAACTATCAAACGGTATCACATCTGCTGCCTATGCCATCACCACTACCAACACCATTGTTGAGACCGTACGCATACCTCAGAAATCGGCCCAGGCCGCAGAACTTATACCTCTCACCCACGCTTGTATCCTTAGCCAGGATCTCGCTGTCATCATTTATACCGACAGCCAATACGCCTTTGGAGTAGCCCATAGTTTTGGTATCCTTTGGAAAGAGAGAGGGTTCTTAACATCACATGGTACTCCCATTCAACATGGTGATTTAGTCACTGCATTGCTCAAAGCCTTGACACTACCCAGAACATTAGCTATTGTTAAATGCAACGCACAAAAGAAGGTCACAGACGAAATAGGGTTAGGAAATGCTTTTGCTGAGACAGCCCGGGCTACTGCACAGGAAAGAATACATACCCATATGTACATAGTAAAATCCCAAGAAGAGAAATGGCATGATGTTAGACAACAGATCAGGAACATCCAGTCCACTGCCACCTCTGAAGATCTTCAAAATTGGGAGAAGGAGGGCATGCTTGATGAAGAAAATTGTTGGCGATCCAAAGATGCAAAACTTTGGAAATTACCAAATGCTTATCTCCTCCCATTGTTGAACATGACTCATTTGCCAGCACACACCAATGCTGCCACCATGACTAAAATATTACAGGAAGTGTTGGATAACAACCAACTTTGGTCTACTGCCTCCAGGCTGGTCCAACAGTATTTGGTTTGTCTCCGCTACAATGTAGGCAAAGGGACTCGGGTAGCACGAGCAGGATATGCCATCCCTACATCACCTTTCGAAGTCCTGCAGATGGATTATATCCAAATGGAACAATGCAACAACCTTAAATATGTTTTGGTGGTTGTTTGCGCATTCAGCAAATTGGTAGAGGCTTACCGGGTCAGAGACAACACTGCCCTAACCACCTCCAAGATCTTGCTGAAGGAATTCTTTCCCCGCTACAGCCTTTGCCGGGTCCTATGGAATGACAGTAGTAGTCACTTCATTGGAGAAATAGTCAAGCATATACTATCAGGATTAGGGTTCAACAAAAATGCCATGCCGTCCTCCACCCCCATTCAGCAGGCCTAGTGGAAAGATACAATGCCACAATCAAATCCAAACTAGCTTAAATAGTAGAAACTACAGGGCTAAAATGGCCAGATGCGCTACCACTGGCCCTTCTATCAATAAGATCTGTCCAGCATACCAGCACCTCATTGACTCGATATGAGGTGGTCTTTGGACGCCCAATGAACATCTGGGGCGCACCCCCTGCTACCACATTGTCGGATTCCCCTTGTGAATTATTGAGTGATTATTTGTCCGTACTTACACCCACTTTGTCTTCCATTCATCAGCAGGTCCAGGAAGCATTGCCAGATCGATCCACTGGTCCGGGACACGCCATCCTACCAGGGGATTACGTGCTGGTGAAGAACCTTGCCCACAAAAGACGCTGGAACCCCGGTGGAAAGGACCCCTGCTAGTCCTGCTGACCACCAGAACGGCCCTGCGAGTGGAAGGCAAGAAATCTTCGATCTATGCCGTACACTGCCGGAGGGTCCCCAGCATCACGCAAACCGATCCCACCTTGTCCACCTACAAGGAAGTTTTAACGTGTGACACCCCTGTGGGTGGCCTCCCAGAACCAGAACTGGAATTGTTCAAAGATAACACTGTGCCAACTAAAGAAAAATAGAATCTCCGCCCACGCACAGCCTCTGGGGCTCCAGCGACCGGGCAGGGGAGGTGAACCAAAAAGTTGCAGGGCGGTAGTTTTATCTGGAAGGGTGGATTGGTATTCCAGTGTAGCGGGGTACTGAGAAGCCTAGCCAGGGGAAGCAACCACCAGCTACCGGCAACGCGTAGGGCTCACCTTCACTCTCCAACAGCTGTAGACCCCAAAAGAAGACTGATTATGACCGACAATGAAACAATGAAACTTTCCAACAAGGAGCTAGCACTTTGTAACAAACTGCATAATAACAGGTCAATAGCTCTAACGACAGTTCTCCTCCTCACTATTATCATCGCCATCCTCTTCTGGATCATAGAGGAAGGGGCACCAGCCAAGGATACCATATTGCCCACTGATGCCACGCCTCCTGAACACTCCCATGTCTCCTTATCCCCTGATGTCAAAAATAGGCGACAAGAGTTTTGGAACAACACCTTCATCCAAATGTTGAATCAACATAATGATCAATCAATCAATCAGTGACACTTATAGAGCGCGCTACATACCCGTAGGGTCTCAAGGCGCTGGGGGAGGGGGGGTGCCGCTACTGCTCGAACAGCCAGGTCTTCAGCTTCTTCCTGAAGGAGAGGTGGTCTTGGGTCAGGCGCAGGTCGGCCGGGAGGGAGTTCCAGGTCTTGGTGGCCAGGTAGGAGAAGGACCTTCCTCCTGTAGTCGCTCTTCGGATGCGGGGGACGGCGGCGAGGGCGTGGTTGGCTGATCGGAGGTGGCGTTTGGGAGCGTAGAAGTTGATCCGGCTGTTGAGGTAGCTCGGGCCTTGGTCGTGTAGGGCTTTGTGTGCGTGGGTGAGGAGGCGGAAGGTGATTCTTTTGTTGACGGGGAGCCAGTGAAGGTCTCTCAGATGTCCGGAGATGTGGCTGGTTCGTGGGATGTCGAGGATGAGTCTGGCTGAGGCGTTCTGGAACCGCTGGAGTCTCTTCTGGAGCTTGGCGGTGGTACCGGCGTAGAGGGCGTTGCCGTAGTCCAGTCGGCTAGTGACGAGGGCCTGGGTGACAGTCTTCCTGGTCTCGGTGGGGATCCACCAGAAGATCTTCCGTAGCATGCGTAGGATGTTGAAGCACGCCGAGGAGACGTTGTTGACTTGCCTGGTCATGGAGAGGGAGGAGTCCAGGATGAAGCCCAGGTTGCGTGCATGGTCTGTCGGTTTGGGTGTGGTGCCCAGGGCGGGAGGCCACCAGGAGTTGTCCCAGGCGGAGGGTGAAGAGCCCAGGATGAGGACCTCCGTCTTGTCAGAGTTCAGTTTCAGGCGGCTGGTCGTCATCCACTCGGCTACCTCTTTCATCCCTTCGTGTAGGTTGGCTCTGGCGGTGGCGGGGTCGTTGGTCAGGTGAGGTATTGAATAAAACAAACTGTTGGGTCTGTGGTCTCCTGCCTCACTCCACGGCGAATAACATACCCTTCCTACCTTATTCTAACTCTATACATGCCTCTTGTGCTGCCTGGATGTCGCTCATCATGGGCGCCCATCGGTCCAGCGGCCTTGCCGACATCGCTCTCCAACAATTGCAAGATGAGTTCTGGCAGAAAAAGACGGGCAATGCTGTTTGCCCAAAGAACAGTTCTACAAGCATGTCTAAGGACGAGAAGGAGGAAATGCTGGTATTCGACTCTACCAGTAGAATACGCTTCTCCAGCTTCAAATCAAGGACACCCGCCAAGCGGACCCCACCGCTAGCTGTTGTTCGCATTTCTGGACTAATGTGTATCAGAGGCTTTGGTAATTGAGTAAGGCAAAGACAGACTGGGCTGTTCCTATAGACTAGAGAGTTATAGGAGGTAAAGATACGGTCACAAGAAGGGAAAAGGTAGTGCTCAGTGGTGGCTACCCTGGGTATCCAATATGTTGGTATTAATGGCCTCACACACCCTTGCGAGTGTCATGCTTCATCATTGGCGGTTGCTCCTCGTTGGGCAGGCGGTGCAATGCCCCACGGGCTCACCTCGAAGAGGGGCTCTTTGGCGGAGATCTTTTTACCAACTGCCTCGGGTGAAGTGCGGGTGAGGGGCCAGAGAGGAACGGATAGTGTAAGTACGCGAGTTAAAATGTGACACAAGGTACCAGAGATCAATTTATTCTGGTGGTCCCCTGTCACAAGTAAAAACAGTGGGTAGCCTATGATCGCTGGAAATTAGGATTCCACGTAACCATCCAGGACTGCAATATTTATCGTGAGGTCAACATGTTTCTCGCCTTGGCCCTCTGGCAGCGATTGTTCAGGACCTAGTGGTTTACATCTATCCTCAATCAAACATGACCTAGTTAGGTGTCAGTTTAAAAGGTTGTACTACCTGTATGGGACAGCTCTTGCCTATGGAGACAAAAGAGATCATTACCATGGTTTCGTTACAACAAAACGCCTTATAGTGACCATGAACACGCAGTGCTGTGGTGGGTGCAGTGACATAAAGATAGTGACATACCAGTGAAACATTGGTGACCAGTATGCATTGACTATATATCACATGGCTACATTACACCGCACTACTAACTTAAAACCAAAGGTAAAGTTTAAAAAAAGCAGCAATTAAAGAAAGTCTTCCGTCTAAAACCTGTAGTCAGGGTAACGTGTTTACTCACCTAAAAGTCAAAGTGTCTAGGTGACAACAGTACCCGGTAGGTTTTACTTCAAGGGGAAAGAACCATAGGGGTTTAAGGCTAAAAAGGAGGAACAAGCACAACAGCAAACTGTATGAATCACTTTCATTAGTCATCTTATCACACAGTGGCCTATTGATGTCAGAGGTGTGGGGGAAATGAGTTGGTCAGCTATGACCAGGTAGCGCTATCTGATCGCTATGTGTGGTTTTATATCAGGGTTACATCTTGTTGGTAATAACAGTATAAAATCTTAGACATATATAAGATTGCGCTTGGCATTCCAACTGTTGTACTGTGGTAGGTTACAATAAGCACCCCCTTCCAGAGCCCGTGTTAGCAGTGATGTAAGCTCTGGTTAACCTTTCAGGTGTTGAAGTCATGTATTGGCAGCTCCTGCTGAAGAGGGTACATTGTATGGCTCCCTCTCTCTACCCAAGCTGTCCTTGGGGACAGCTCTTGTGCCATGACAATGACTCTGAATACAACATCTCCACCGCCCCTTGTTGCCTCCCCAAACACCTACTTCATGTGCGAAACAAAGGCGTACACTTTGCTTCACGAGAACTGGGGAGGCACATGTTGCATAGCTTTCCTCTTTCTCCCTGTCTACATTGCTTCTCCTCTTCATCATCGCGCCCGCCGCAGCGACAACGTGGCCGAACAAACAGACACAACCTCTCAACAATTCCTCAGGCTCATGGTCCCTTGGTTCTTGGATATGGCAACTCCTACTAATGTAGCGGGAATTCCGTTCTCCTACAGAACTGTGCATAGAGACCTGGAACCTCGGTGAATTAGGATGGCCCAAAACTCACCTCAGTACCCAAAATCCCCTTACCGAGCTAGCTACAGTGTCTCATTGGTCATAACAAACTCCCAATGCTTAGACAGACCAGAACATGAACTTAGATTACCTCAGGTATCGTGGAACACATGAACACTCTTTCGTTATATAATCATTGCAAACCAGAACATGGAGTAAATGAGGACACGTGCATGTTTGAAATATTTATTTACTAATGCATGGTTCTCAAACGCAGTATCTTGTACAATACTAGCAAACATATTATAAGCAACAAAGTTATCAGCATAGTTATTAGTCCATAAAAGGCGAATGGTGACAGCATACTAAAATGCTGAAATGAATAGGAATTAACAACACCTAATTCTCACCCTCCCTATTTAGCATAGTATTTTATATCTATGAAGGTCTCATTTGGGTTTTAGCAGGGCGGGCCCATACCTCAAAATCTCAGTGGCAGAGGATCACATCATCTTCCACCAGCTCTCTGCATGCGAAGCACCATCAAGTGTGTTACATGTGTGTTCAGCACAACAATATAAAACCCGCCTAGAGCCAGATTTTGGCAGCAGCATGTGTGTTATGTCTATGGAGGTGCAAAGATCAGACCTCACAACAACATCGTGTCGAGTTATCCTTGGCACTCACTGTGCAGACAGTGTACCGAGCAAAACTGATATCAGAGCAATAACATAATATTTCTCAAGTAAATCACGAAGCTCTTCTGGGTTGAAAGCTAAAACAACAATTATGTGTCGTGTGCAAAATGAAGTAGAAAGGAAAAATGGCGTTTAAACATTTAATAAGCTCATGCTAGCTTAACACAGTATATAGAAAAGAATTAGCTACACGACACCCCCCCAATGATACGAGCACGGACAAAATCAATGCAAGGTAAGACCAGAACAGGGGCATAACATGAAAGCAAAGTTCAATAATAATGAGCTAAGCTAATCTTAAAAAGCATACATGATGGCCTATAGTGGCCAAATAGAATGGTCCAAACTATTCCAAGGCCCCTACAGTTCAAGTCAATAGGCCAGGGGCGTATAAAAAGAATTGATTGTAAGAAAAAGGCACCTTCCAAAAATACAAACTGGTACGTGCCCAAATAATAAAAAGTCTCCAAGGCTTCTCAGGATAGGACTGTATACGCAAAATATGCAGCAACAGCCTCCAACATGAAATCCCTGTCATCATCCGAAAACAGTTCAGCCATCCAATTAAGCAGCGGAAAAGAACATACGTGCTCCTCCAGAACTGGATCCTCTAGCAACATCAGAGGACAACTGTGTGGGTTTTCGAGAACGCTCTGTGCCAAGAACTCATGCGCCGCTGCGAGTATGTCCCAATGACCCATTAGTCCATGCATCGCTGCCAAGGCCATAATCCTTTTGCCAGAACAAACCAACTCGTGAGCAACTACGGGGCTCATCAGATGATTAAAATCGACGTCAGGAGACACCGTCAAGCAGAGACACAAATCAAGGGCCCATTCGAAATCGCAGCTCAGGCAATGAAACACAGGCTGGACACATGTGAAATAGGAAAATCGAAACGATAATCCAAATGCCGTGCTTAAAGTCGCAAGCGGCAGGGTGCCATAGTAATCAAGCATCCGGTTGCGAAACAGCAGTAGGAGGGGCTCTACGGCTTCCAACGCAGGACGGGCATCCATGTTTAATAAAACAAAATATCACGAAAACGCCTGCAGCTAATGCCAGCAAAACCAGGAAGCCACCAAACAGACTTGAAAATATAAAATGGAAAAAGCTAGGGATGACTCCAAATATCTTCTCGAATGAAGTCACGAGACCACTGCTAACTAATTTAAAAAAGTGAGCCAGGCCAGAAGTGGAGGAGGCATTAAAGATTTGATGAACCAGCTCGCTGAAATGTAACGGCAAATCAGTATTCAAAAGCGCCTGCACCTCTGTGCGCGTGTTAGCTATGTGAAGGACAAATGTTTCTCGGGCCATACTCAGGGCCACTTCCTTTTGAGACAAAAGGGCTCTTATTCTACTCATACCATTGAACTCTGCTTTCAAGGTTGGGATGCGCGGCCAGATGGATACAGCTGAATTCCCATACGTAGGGGGATATAGAACGTTTTTCCAACAGACGACACGTTCTGATACAGTTACCACATAAGCGACACCTTTAATTAAACCACAATACTCTTCGTTATTCAACCGCAAATAACTACCATTCGCCAGTAATGTGAATGTGGGAACTATTGCGGGAACCGGAGTCCCTTTTAAAAAAAAGGCCAAATTAATTTGTTCCTGATTACAGGAACCATGTAACTGGATGTGCCTGCATATCAATGAATGGTCAGGGGACTCTGTGCATTCTTCCCCATTAAGATACACTTCTTTCTCATCTTTCACGCATCTATATGTGAACGGAAGAGACCATGCCTCGTGGAGGAATGAGCTCCCTAACGGTTCATATCTCCCTATCGCAATGTAACGCATACAATTAGTAAACATGTACAAGGCAAAAGGTAACGTGATCAATCCGTGGATAAGCCACGTTGCAGCAGTGGCCTCAGCTACAGAGAACGGTAAAGACTCCAACCTCTCAATCTGTAACATGGAAAAGGACGCGTCACGCATAGAAAGCATGCGCTGTTTGTCAGTCAAATTAAATGGGGCAAATAGGGAGGATACATTCATGTAACTCCAAGGCACTCTACCAGCCTTAAGCATCTGCAGGGTCCATGCAAATTGCATAATAGAACGCAATTGATTCTGACCATGGTATAATAGACACTTCATCATGTACAATGTCAACAACAGAAGATACAATATTATTCAACGTATAAATGCGGGAAGAAAGCATGTTAATACTGTTATCGACAACTGCAAGCACCTTTTCCAAATTAGCTTGATCTATTGCCCTTAGGCGCTTAGCAGCCTCAACTTGTGAAGTTTTCCAGATTTCATTTTAAATTGCATAAATCCATCTTTTAGATCTACCATTAGCCGGGCCTTTTACGAAATTATTTAAATCCACATCATCAGTCAGCTTGGATAGATGTAATTTAACAGCAGCCAATGTAGAATGTTGTAGCCAATTCTGACATAATTTGCCAACTGAGTAAGTGGTGACTGTATGGTCAGCATCAAAACGTGGATCAGGTCTGACTTGTGTAAAACCTTCAGTCAAACCCAAAAAGCGACGTTGGCAAGAATCAGAGCTTCTGTGCCACATCAGCCAACCTTTCGGATCCAAACTGGATACATTGAAGGATGAATTGTGCATTAATGTTTGCAATTCTCGAGTGGAAAACTGTGTGAAATTATCCCAACCGGAATATTCTTCTAAATCAGGAATAGAAGGAGTATTTAATTCTTTTGTAGTAGTCAATCCAAAGCATGTTGTCTGGAAAACGGTAGAATTTAAAAACAACATATGATTCGGGATGAGACATGCACGGTGCAAAGCCTCAGTGCCTTGTACCTGCCAACTTTTAGAACCCCAAACCGATTTAAGGTCAATGGTTTCCTTCCATAGCTCATAGCCATCTGCAGCTAATTTGTCTAGAAAGGACTTCGAATACAACAATTTGGTATCGGTAAGTCTAACTTTGGACATGGACTTTTGTGTCATCTTAAAATAAAAGGACTCAGGACTTGATTGATTAAAGTCGGTAAAATAAGTGTACTTTTTCGAAAATGTACTGGAGCTGCCCTGTAATGGTGCTGGGCAATGTTCCCACTGTGTGTAATTTACAGTACCCCTTCTGGAACTCGCTTTATGCAGGAAATGGTTACCAAAATGTTGAAAGCAAAATAAATCACCATAATTAGCAGATTCTAAATACAAATCTTCAGCATCAAAGGCAGCATAATATTTCAAATCAGAAAACAATGATTCTACGGCCTGAACATCCCAATCATCAGAACGTATGTTTTGTTTCACCACATCCCCCATGTTCACTCTGAGTACATTAGGGACATTAACCACTTCAGAAGGGCCATGGATCTGAAATTTAAGTGCATCCACACACAATCCCATCAAGAACCAGCCAAGCAGTGATATTTACAAAATTCAAGTCTCTCTTCAGTCTGTGTGCAGAATGGGACGAGGAAAGGGGGGCCAAAGTTCCATTAAGATGCCGAATGCATGTTCTCTCCTCGACATCGATCAGACGGAAAAATAAAACACAAAACCAATTGACATAAAAAGGTATACTGAAAAAAGCACCAGCCAAATATAAGTCCATGGAGGGATCAAGAAATGTTTTTTAAATAATGTGGCATATGTTTCCAAACGTGAGGGTTTTTTCGAATTAACTGAAACAGAGTCAAATGAGAATCGGGATTCTGTGGCCAAACGTGTCTGTAAATCAGGCACCGACAAATCAGCAGGATAGGCATAGTCTAGATCATCAATGTTATTAACGTGATAAGTATTTAATGAAGGATTGGAAACAGCAGGCATCTCGAGGGCCACTCCTGGCTCAGCATTAGAAGTAGTGCCAAAATAGAATTTCTCACAATCGAAGGACAGGAGACTGCAGGTGTCATACTATGAAGAATCGGCCACCCTGTGTATCTTGACATTGTCAATAGAGATAAACCTGTTTTCCTTACGACCTGGAAGTGGTGGTAATATGACTGTTCTTGTGCCCTTCCGTCCAAGAACGGGAACCGGTGATCGATAGGAAGGACCAAATTCTTTCTTGTTATCAATCTTTTCACGAACCAGTTCTCCAACTTTGGGTAGCCAGCCAACTACCGGGATCTGTAACGCATCATCCGATGTGGAGGGCAAATGTTC
This sequence comes from Lissotriton vulgaris, assembly GCF_964263255.1. Taxonomy (NCBI): domain Eukaryota; kingdom Metazoa; phylum Chordata; class Amphibia; order Caudata; family Salamandridae; genus Lissotriton; species Lissotriton vulgaris. Next base: position 766,433,976 of record NC_141698.1, on the reverse strand, counting down.
CTTTGCAAGACTGTCTCTGGTCTTTTGTAAATCCTGTAAAACATTGCAATGTTCATCTACGTCAAAGTCTAGACCGTCCAGGTCAGGGACATACATCTTGATACCAAAGAGCATTTCGTACGGGGTCCGCCCACCCAGAGACCTTCTAGGGAGATTATTAAGAGCACGCTGCACGCCATTGAGATGGGACAACCAGTTTCTGCCAGTGCCTATAACTCGAGCTGTCAAAGATTGCTTTAAGTCACGGTTCATTCGTTCCACTACACTGTTACCCTCAGGTCTGTACGGAGACGAAAACTTGACTTGGACCCCCAACAAAATCATAGCATCCTTATACGCCTTAGAGGCGAAAGCCGGACCCTGATCCAAATGGAAGGTACCACAGGCAAAAATCCCTACAAAGACACGCAAATCTCTTATGACAGTCCGTGAATCAGGGCTGCGATGGGGCCATACCCACACAAAGCTTGTGCATGAATCAACTGCTACTAAGATGTACTTATACGCAGTATCAGAAGAAAAAGGACCGCAGTGATCTAAATAAACGCAACCCAGTGGTTTATTAGATATGTACAACCTGTGTCTGAGGCGGACGCGCAGCAGTCCAAGGCTTGATCTGCTGGCAAATGTCACATTGAAGGACATAATCGCGCGTCTGTTTGTAGAGTCCCTGCCACCAGAACCTTTGTAATAGCTGAGTTACAGTGGCCGAGACGCCCGCATGCGCAGACGCCACACCTTCATGCGCCGCTGTAATCAACGTAGCCCTGCGATCCGAGTTGGGAATTAAACGTTCGCCAACATCAGGAATTTTCACATAAGGAACCTTATCGGGACTTAAGTGGTATGTGTACTTCGAAGGGAACCCCGCAGCATATTTACCTCCCTTCTCAGTGGTAGCTACAGCCGCCAAGATGTCATCATCTATTTTACTTTTGGACCGTGTAACTGCTGCAACTAAATATTTTGATACTGCAGATTTCGCCGCTTCATCAGCAAGCGAGTTACCGACAGCGTGGACTCCAACACGCTGATGGCCGAGAGTATGAATCACAAACACAAGTGGCAACTGCTCTTTAGGCTCAGCCACTCGGACCCAGATCCTCTTATGTTTTATTGTGCTACCCTTGGAATCACGAAAGTCATTCTGAATCCAAAAGAACAAGTTCTCATTGTAAGACTGGACACAGTAGTAAGAATCACTTACGATTAATGTTGTCACACGAGGATCAGCGTACTCTAATGCAAGCATCAGCGCACAAAGCTCTGCTAATTGTGCAGTGCAGTCCCCTAGTGTCTGCGTGTGCACGACACTGGACTTGAACTCATCGTTCACCATGGCACCGACCACAATGGTGCATGCGGAAACGTAGGCATGTTTAGATCATGCGCAACCTGCGCCGAACCATCATTGTAAATGATGCAATGGAAATCCTCCAGGGGTCGCATTGCTAAAGGAGCCGGATGAACAAATTCATACTGTAAGTACTCCTGCGACCGTAATGAGGCGTCAAAAATAAACGTGATATTCTGGGATGTCAAGGATGCAGCCCATTGTATCCACCGAGGGTGCAAAGCTTTGGAATTTGTTACACTGGCTTTCGTAACTGCCTCCAAGGCAGGACACGGGAAAACAACCAACATGCGCTTTTCCTGTGACAGGGCACGTTCCTTAAGAATTGCCAGCTGCACAGCCGTCAAAACTTTCTCCACAGTGGAAAAGCGTAATTCCGCCGAAGTGTACAAGTGTTACTTGTAAGCAATAGGTACTGTGTCTCCTTCATTAAAAGTCAGGTACGTGAAACCCACCGTCCCAGGGATAATTCTTATCACCAGGTTGGTCTGGTTATCACGAGTCAGTAAGAATTTAGAAGCGAGCAGATCAGCTTGAAAAGACTGCAGAATAGCTGAATGCTCAGGCAGCCAGCATGATTTGGAAAAAGATGGTTGTATCAAAGCATAAAAAGGCTTGATACGCTGGGCATATTCCGGAATGTATGTTCTCCCGAAATTCAAGAAGCCCAGTAAAGATTGTAATTTTGTCGGAGTTGTCGGAGCGCGCAGTTGTGCGCATTTCTCCAGGAAGTGAGGAGCCAATCCCTTTCCCTCATTGTTGAGTTCGTAGCCCAGAAACAACACTGTGTACTCTGCAATGTGCGATTTTGCAAAGTTGAATTTGTAACCTAAGTTGGCAAAGGTACAAATAATCCCGTTGACTCGACACAGATTCTCCCAAAGTTCGTCGTCTGTGAGATATATGTCAACCACATACGAACAAGCATCCGGGTCGATTCTCTCCAAAAGAGAGACAATGCGGGCAGTGAAAATCCCAGGACTATTCTTATAGCCCATAGGCAAACGACGAAATTGTTTTTTGACACCACCGCAAGTAAAGGAGGTCCATTGGGAACTAAGACCATCCAATCTATGGGCATAAAAACCATTGGATATGTCAAGCATGGTTTTAAACCGCTTACGCACAAGACTATTCACTAGGGCAGAGCCATGAGTATTCTGTACTGCACAGTTACGGCAATGCGAGTTTAAATGCCGGTAATCCAATACCAAACGATATGAACCGTCTGGCTTGTTTACAGTAAAAAGAGGGGTATTCATCGGTGACACACATGTTTCAATTACACCTTGATATTCCAATTGTTCAAGGATAGCCGCAACGGAAGCCTTAGCTTTATGCCGTATGGGATATTGAGGTTGAGGTTGTGGCTGAGACCGTAAAGGAATCTCGTGGCATGGGGACAATTTATCCCAACCACATTGATTGCGGTACACAGCCGGCGCTAGAGCCAGAGCCCACTCTTCTGCAAAATGCAGCGCATCCTCTTTCGAGACTGTGTTCGCGAAACTGGGAAGGATTACCTCCTGCCCTCGCGGAGCTGCGAGCACGAAAGGTGGGGGCCAGTCAGCCTCCGAAAGCCAAATGTCATATGTAGACGAAAGATTTTCCCAAAATACCCCTTTTATGGTTCGCTGTATGTCACCCTCGATTAACAGGACAATTTCAAAAAGTCTATCAGGGGGAGCAACTCTTGTATCAGCTGTTTCAATCACAACATAAGTATCAGTCGCTGTCACCTTCAGTAGTGGACGCAGGGCCTCTCTCACTATGGTAATCTCCGCCGCGCTGTACAGCAAGGTCAGAGCCCACGTCAAATTCCGATGCCGCGTTCTCACTATCTGTGGCATATCGATGCGCTGTTAAGGCTGCGACTTTCTTCTTGGCAAACTGCGGTCCCTTAGGCGTAGAGCCCTCCTGCTTTTCTGCACCGTTCCTCGGGCGGGGCTGGTCACGTCCTTGCTGGCCACTCGACCCCTGCCGCCCCCTCCACCACCGGTTGTCGGGGCCGATGAGTTCTGAAAGGAACGAGGAGAGCGTTGGTCAGAAGCCTGAAATCGATCAGGAGATTTAATCGGCGCGCGATCGCGCAAGTCATAAACACGTTCCGACTGCGCAGGCAACGGAGACGCAGGACGAGATGCCTGGGTTTGTTGTTGTTGCTGTTGCTTACCCTGTTTCTGTTTTTTAGGCCAATTCTGTTTTTTATACTCGGGCTGAACTTCCGTTTCCGAAGTTTGTCCCTGGGATTGCTTTTTCTCCTTAACAGAAAAAGGCTTAAGACCCTTACTATTGCGACCCACGGTTTTATAAGCCGCCACAATAATTTTCGCTAACTGTCCGGGTTTCTCGGCATCGGGAAGCGCCGCCAACGTTAGCAACCTGAAAGTTCACTGCATCCCCCTTGACATTAGCAAGGATCAGATCGCAAACTACATCAAAGGTGCCACACAGGCGCATGCCCAATTCTACCGCAGACTCCGGTCCGTGATCATCTTGAACACGTTTAAGGACCGTAGACAGCACGGACATAGACGGGGTGCCGTAGCACCTAGCATAGACCGCTGCAAAAGTCTTACCCCAGGTCTCACAGTCAACAAGCTCAGGGGCCAAATCTTTCGGTAAACTAAGCGTAAGAATCCAGTGTTTTTCACCTGGAGTCGTGTTAGGAAATACAGCTTCCAGCTGGTCAAATTTCTCGGCAAGCCAGAAAGGAAAATCATCCTTATCCTGGGGCTTCTTGCCCATTACGGCACTGACCATGACGGGACTGAGTTTCAAACCACCCTGTCCGGCCGGAAGCGCCGTACCCCCCGGGGCTCCACCCGGAAGATTACGGCCCATGTAATGCACTAAGGCTCTAATCACGGCAATTGCGACTATGTGTAGTCGTCGAAGTTCAGCTAAGGTACAATTGCTGTGTAGAGGATGAGGAGTAAATCCAGCCAAAACAGGCCAACTAGCGCCTGGAATGGACAAAGGACCCAACCTCGGAGCGGTCAAAGTGTGGGGTAGGGCGCCACCACATTAAACTCGATGCTGCCAAACGTCAATAGGAACTTCCTGTGCCCTGTACGGAGTACACTCATTAGGTACAGCCGTGGGAGTGTATGTGTGGAACACACGACAATTAGCGTCCACCTCCGGAAACGTCACACACGAATAAAATAGTTCATAAGGGTAAGCAGCATCCGCACTCACCACCATTATCACAGCCAAGCCTTCCAAAGGGACATTGTAATTCCGCAAATGATCTCGCACCGCAATGCGACTATGCTGCGGAATGTCCACGGCTTGGGCCATGACAGCAAAGGAATGTTGAAAAACAAAGGATCCTTTGTAGCACAACTGGGTAGTAATTCAAGGAAACCGTTTTAGTAAGAATCAAGCTTGAAAAGACCTATGTTAAAAATAGGTAGGTTTTTCCGACACCACCGTTTTCCGGAAACGGCAGCAAAGGGGTTAAGGATTGAATGATATACTACTCGAGTGTCATGATATAAGGCCAACAACGTATGGGCGCCATGTAGCGCGAATTCCGTTCTCCTACAGAACTGTGCATAGAGACCTGGAACCTCGGTGAATTAGGATGGCCCAAAACTCACCTCAGTACCCAAAATCCCCTTACCGAGCTAGCTACAGTGTCTCATTGGTCATAACAAACTCCCAATGCTTAGACAGACCAGAACATGAACTTAGATTACCTCAGGTATCGTGGAACACATGAACACTCTTTCGTTATATAATCATTGCAAACCAGAACATGGAGTAAATGAGGACACGTGCATGTTTGAAATATTTATTTACTAATGCATGGTTCTCAAACGCAGTATCTTGTACAATACTAGCAAACATATTATAAGCAACAAAGTTATCAGCATAGTTATTAGTCCATAAAAGGCGAATGGTGACAGCATACTAAAATGCTGAAATGAATAGGAATTAACAACACCTAATTCTCACCCTCCCTATTTAGCATAGTATTTTACATCTATGAAGGTCTCATTTGGGTTTTAGCAGGGCAGGCCCATACCTCAAAATCTCAGTGGCAGAGGATCACATCATCTTCCACCAGCTCTCTGCATGTGAAGCACCATCAAGTGTGTTACGTGTGTGTTCAACACAACAATATAAAACCCAACTAGAGCCAGATTTTGGCAGCAGCATGTGTGTTATGTCTATGGAGATGCGAAGTTATCCTTGGAGCCTTCAGCACTCACTGTGCAGACAGTGTACCGAGCAAAACTGATATCAGAGCAATAACATATTATTTCTCAAGTAAATCACGAAGCTCTTCTGGGTTGAAAGCTAAAACAACAATTATGTGTTGTGTGCAAAATGAAGCAGAAAGGAAAAATGGCGTTTAAACATTTAATAAGCTCATGCTAATTAACACAGTATATAGAAAATAATTCGCTATATGACACTAACATGGGGATGGAAGGTCCTAAAGATTATCCGAGTACCTCTTGCATTGATCTTCTTCTGCGGTCTTTGCCCTCAATGTGGCTCCTCACTCTGCGGCCTATGTGCAAATGCTATCAAATCAGTCCCCATGAATGCCCATGTTGAAAACGACAAAATAATGACTGAAAGTGAGACACAGCTATTGATGAACATTGAAATGGACTAAAAATGGTTTCGCCTATGGCAAAAGGAGGGACTGTGGAAAAGTGGGTCTATTGTCTTGCCATTCACCCTGCCATTTTGTGATTCACTCCATTTTGTGCTGTGCCCTTGTGACTGACTTTCTTTTTGTATCACAAACACTCTGAAGCTCCACTTTTGACCTGCTACATTCCTGCACGGACACTCCCAACCTGTTCGTGTTTTTGTCAGGGTTTGATTAACTGCGCCTACCTGACTGTTGATAAACTACAACTCCAATGAGCCTTTTAGCTTTTCTCACGATATTTAAGCAGGGCCGGGTTGTGAGACTTTGTGCGTGATTCTGGAGTGTTTGTTTGTTCTGTTACCATCTCCGCATCTATCGTTTTCTGGAGTTCTGTTCCGGTGGATCCCTGTCGTGATTCGAAGAGGTGCCCTAATTCCCCGCGCTGGATTCCGGTACTGTTTTCTGTTAGCACGCGGCTCTTGATGAGCTGTTTTCCTATTTGCATCTGACTTCCGGGTTCTCTCCCGCAAGCGCTGATCTGCCGTTGGACTTAAGAGTCTGAGCCTTCCTGGCAGAGCTCGGCGAGGGAGGTTCCCCAATGAGATTGTGTGAGTAACGCTGTGGTGGGATATTGATTCCTGCGGCTGTGGGGATCATTCATCATTATTGAGTTCTGTTTGCATGGTGAGAGCGGAGTGTGGTGGCAGCGCTACACACTACTTTTACGAAAATATTGAAGGGCTGCAAAAGAGGTGGGATCCCACTTTAAGTGCCAAAGCGGAAAGTAGTGGGTGTTGTTTTTCCTACGCTTTGCCGTATTTGGAGTTTTGAGCTTTCTTGGGGATTATTTAAGAATATTGTCATTGCGGAAGATAGTGGTAGGAAGCTACATCTTACCGTGATTTGGAAGTCAACACTTGGATGAATCATTGGGTGGAGGAACCTTGCTTTGAAGGAGCGGAATCCTTCCTCATTTATGAGTTGTTCTGCTCTCCTGCTTATTTTCATGGACCTAAACAAAAGGGACAGTATTTCCAGTGTACAGGCATTTAAATATGGGTGCGTTTTATTTCCTTTTGCTATAAACCTTATTAATTACTTCACCATTGTCTGATAGGCTGGGAAAGTAATGTGTCTCTTATGTTGTTTAGGGTCCTGGGAACACTTTGAGTTCCTTCACACTATCTGCAGAAGCAGGAGTGAATTGAAGAACCTGAGCCAGGTGATTAGAGTGGAATCTGTAGTGAGAATGAAATGAGAGTAGCATATACCTGTGTGTATTCTAAAACGGATGTGCTTTCTCTTTCAGCTTCCCCTTCCCTGCTATTATCTTCCGTCCCTCCCCTTTTTTCCCCTCGCCTGATCGCTCGAACACCCTGTGTATTTTAGATCTCAGTGTGTTGGTGAGGTCTGGAGGTGGAGCCTATTTTGCTGCGGCTGGACCCTGCAGATTGCATCCTGACAATTTTGGACTGCTACAAACTGACCAGCCCGTGCTCAACCAGTCAGACAGGGAGTTTCTCAAGCGTTTATAGTCCTCAACCTGAACATTACGCCCTGCAGACGTTCATCAACAGGCCTATCCCTGCTTGCAGTGTAATCATACCCCTCACCTGTGCCCTGCAGTGGTCCAAACAGCTAATATTATGGACTTATTGTATAAATATGCTTTTCGCCTACACCCTGCAGGGGCCTCACCGTTACCTGTGCTTATCAGATTAACCTTTGTTTAATGTGTAATCATGCTATGCCCTGCAGTACCAATTAATCAGAGTGACCTCTATGTGCTATGTAATTATAATGTTTTGCCCATATCCTGCGAAAACCCCCAAAGGCTACTCACCTTCTGATTCTCCAGGTTGACTATTTGTTTAGGAATGCAATAAAGTAATATTGGTACAACTCCCTTACATGCCTGGGGCAGGATAAAGTGTATATAACATGTAAAGTAAGAACATTCTGCAGACTGCCTCCTCAGACAGCTATGGGTGTCTGTTGTTGATACACCTCTCCATCTCATGAGATTGTAATAAATATCCCTTCTCTCTGGCTCCAGCGTTGGTCTCAGTTTGTATTCCGGACCCGTGTACTTTAGGGTGACCCCGACACCTTTGGAGGTCTGCCAAAAGACCCCCAAATCCCCATGTGCTTTTCGCTGGCATAGCAACCCCCACAAAGGAGCCAACGGATTAATAAAGTGACACGTAAAAGGCAGATAAATAAAATATAACGGGGGAGCGAAGAATAGACTATGGGATACATTCAAGTAAGGAGCGCAAAAGACAACAGCGCGATTTGACTAGGAGCGAATGCAGGCATAAATGGTTGACACAAACAGAATTGCACATGATGATTTGCTAAAATACACTGACAAACCAGTAAAGGGGGCCATGTTTTAGTTGAAGATAAACGGGGCTAAAGGGCGACTTTTAAAGAGGAACAAACATATTCCAAATATAGAATGTGTTTAGATAAACCTGGTTAGCATTAAAGTAGCAATTGTCCTTGAAAAAACATTTGTCCTTGAAAAAACAGTCTTGTGTACAGGAAAAAGCACTCAAGGAATAATAAAGTTTTGCAAGACAGCTTATATCAGTGTTATATCCTATCACACTGAAAGGGAGTGAGGGCACTTTCCAAATTCCCAATAGCGCTGAGGGAATAATCAGGTTGTGCAAGACAGCTTTTTGCAGCCGCAGCGCCCAGAATATCACGCCGGTACCGGGTGTCGCCTCCCCCAGTATGTAACACTGGTGAGGAGGCCGGTGCAACCTCATGCCTGCTGGTGTTCCCTGCTGAGTGGTGCTGCAGTGCCTCCACAATTCGAGGCATCAGCGTGGTAGTAGGCCAAGCCACGTCGTGGCAGGAGTCTTCCCAGACGTGGGAGCAGCGCTGGAATAAGAGCAATGGGACCGTTCCTCCCCAGCACCAAACATCAACCCCGCAAGGCACTCCACGTCTACAACACCACTGATGAGTCGCGCATAATGCGGGAGAAGGCCACACAAACTGCCCTGACCCGGCTCAGCCTGTCCACGTGCGTCACGTCCACGCTCACAAGCAGACAGCGCAAGGCCTAGCTGCACTCACCACTGCCACCATGGGAGACCAAAACAATGGTGCGCAAGCCAAAGCAACAGCACCACCGCACCACCCCCCTCAGGGTTCCTGCCACGTTTCAGCGAATTGGCAGACCCTGCCAACGCAGCGCCAAGGTAGCAAACCTGGCTCGGCCGCCTGGAAAACGGTTTTGTTACCACCAGGGAAATGGACGGAGCGGTGAAGCGCTCACTGCTTCTCCATTATGCAGGAGATGAGATCTATCTACTATTTAAGCATTTCCCTAACACAGGCCCCCCCAAGAACTACGCAGCCGAGGTCACTGCCCTGAAGGTGCACTTTGATCCCCAGATGAACTCAGACTGTGAACACGTCAAGCTGAGGCAGGCCAAGCAAAGAGAGGGGGAGCCAGTAGACTCTTTTCATGCACGACCGAGGGAACTTGCCAGTACTCATCTCGTGGGGGAGAGAGCAGCAGAGGAGATCCGAGGGCAACTGATTCTTGGGATCCGCAGCAAGGTCCAGAGAGGCCTCATCCTCCGACGGCCAAACATCCCTATGAATGACATACTCGTGTGGGCAAGATCCTATGACCTTTCGGCAGCTTGGGCAGAGGAGATGGACCATGCGCTAATGCACAGCGCTGAGAAGAGCGCAGTCATCAAGACTGAACGAGCTGATGCAGTCAGAGCGAAGGAAAAGGCCCACAAGTTACGGGATCACCCGCCACACAACCCATAAAGTCAATGTGGGTATTGCGGGTACGAGGAAAAGCCTTCACAATCAAGCCCGGCACATGGGAAAACACGCAAAAACTGCGGCATTGCAAACCATTTAGCTTCTGTGTGCAGAAGGAAGACGCAACGGAGGGACGGGAAGCGACCTAAACAGATGTGGAGGATGGTCTGCCAGCTATCGTGCGTCTAGCTGACATCGCCGGAATCGGAAGGAACCAACAGTCTACCAGGAGCATGACGCAACATCGGAAGAAGAAGAGGAGGAGACGTACCTAGTCTCGTTCACCCAAACCCTAAAAAGGAGACAGCCCCAACCTAGATGCTTTATACAGATAGCAGGTTCAGAAGTCAACGCGGAAATTGATACCGGAGCGTCAGTGACGGTCATGGGAATCCAGCAAGTTAAAGCCCAGATCCGAACTCAGGCCATCAAAAACTAAGATCTTCGCATATGGAAGCAACATCCTGCTACCCCTCAGAGGCAAAATAACCGTGCCAGTGAGGTCAGAAGACACGGAAATCACAATGGACATCCACGTCATCAACCAGGAGGCTGATAAACTGTTGAGCAGCCATGCTGCAGAAAACCTGGGACTAGTGAAATTTGCCAGAAGTGTACTGGCGGACCAGACCAAAGAACTCTTCAGCCAGTTTGAAGACCTGTTCAAGGGAATAGGACGCATCAAGAGAGCTCCCATCAAATTACACATAGACCCGACTGTCACACCAACCGCGCTACAGCACAGGAGAGTTCTTTCCACCTCCGACCGCTAGTATAAGAAGAGCTGCAGAAGCTGGAAGAACAAGGAGTCGTAGAGAAGATGTCAGGGCCCACACCATGGGTGTCCCCAATGGTGATTGCGAAGAAGCTGTGCCAACCGGGGAAGATCAGACTCTGTATCGACATGCGCCTTCCCAACCAGGCCATACAATGTGAACATCACATAACGCTGACCATGGATGACATAGTTGCTGACCTGAACGGTTCCAGATGTTTTTCAAAGCTGGACTTGAACGCCGGTTATCATCAGATGATGTTAGCGAAAGAGAGTCAAAACATAACCACTTTCAGCACCCATCGAGGACTCTGAAGGTACAAACGCCTGAATTTCTGCATATTTTCCACCGCTGATCACCAACCCCTGTGGCCGTTATTCACAAGATCCGCACACCACCACCTATTGAATGGTGGGCCATTGGGCTTCAGCACTATGAAATGGATGTGGCCTATCGGCCCAGTGCCAAGAACCCTGCCGACTTCCTCTCGAGACACCCAGACACAACAGAAGTGGGGCAGGATGAACCAAACGCCAACGCCACAGAAGCCCACCTAAACATGATTTTGGCGCTCACATGCCCTCGAGCGTTGAACCTTGAAGAAGTGGCGGCGGCCACCGAAGAGGACCCTGTCATCACCAAAGTACGGGCCGCCGTCCACGAAGGGCAGTGGCGTCAATTCCTGCACTCAACCAACTCGTGGACTAGCCCCGAAAAAGAAAGTTTGATACACATGTGGAGAGTCAGGAACGAGCTGAGCCTCAACCAAGGAGTAATGTAATCAGAAGGCCGCGCATCGTCATTCCCGCATGCCTCCAACTACGAGCAACACAACTTGCCCATGGAGGACACCAAGGAGTTGAAAAGATGAAGGCCTGCATGCGTGAGAAGGTCTGGTTCCTGGGGATGGATGCCAGAGTGGAGAGACAGTTTGGAGGTGCCCCTCCTGTCAGGTGACGTGTGGGCCCCAGAGACCTGCACCCATTCACACTTAGGAACACGGGCAAAGCTGATGGTAAAAAGCGGAGTGTGGATTTCGGGACCTTCCCGGACAGCTGCGTCACCCTAGCCCTGATAGAAATCTACTCAAAATACCCGGTGATTGAGGTCATCACCTCAACAGCCTTCTCGCATGGAGGCTCTGTCCTAGAAAAGATCTTTGCCATGTTCGGATATCCGGAAGAACTCCGAAGTGACAACGGGCCCGTTCCAAGGGCACAAATTCAAGGAGTTCCTACAACACCACAGCATCCGGCACAAGCGCATCATCCTGCAATGGCCCCAGGCCAACGGGGCGATCGAACGATTTATGAGAACAATTAACAAGGCTCTTCCTATTGCAGTAGCGGAGCTAAGTAATCCGGAACAGCAGCTGCAAAGATTCCTGCTGGAATATCGGAGCACCCCTCACACCTCCACATGCCAGGCGCCTAGGCATTAATGTTCAACAGAAATCGGCAAGGTGGCTTCCCCACAGCACTGGGGTGGACCCCTTCCCCATTTGACGAAGAAGGCGTCCTCAAGTGAAGAGAGAAGTGCAACAACACTGCCAGCCGAGCCAGCAGGGCAGTGTCCAGGCAGCTGTATCAAGGGGATACTGTCATCATAAAAGACTGGAGGCCCGGAGGGAAATTCCGGACCTGGTATGAGCCGGGTTACTGGACAGTTGTCGAGGTGAAGGCGACAATGGTGACAGTCGAAAAGGAGGGGGGAAACTGTGGCCCGCAACATCTAAAGGTTAAAATAAGTAGACAAACCTTCCCAGTACGCAGATCTCTGCAGACCCTGAGGAACTCCGCGCTAACCGAGACACACCTCAAGAGGCAGAGGGCGGCGATCCAGAACCAACGCTGCCACCTGAAAGCCCGGAGGCAACCCAAGAGCACCCGGAGTCTGCCCAGACGCTCAGCATCCCGGCCCCTGCTGCTCAGCACCAGCAGGGGCCAATCCAGGTATGCTCCGAGACACAACTGCCAGCTGATCACTCGCCTGAGAGACTTTGTCTGCCAAGTAAGTGAACTGCAAGACTCTTGAAAACCAGTCCAGGACTGACTTGAGATGGGATGGAATGGTCATCGCGCAAGTGGTTGCCACCAGCGTGCGCCAGAAGACACGGCCGAACGGCGTGAACGCGTGTATACATAAAGATAGGCAGAGCTGCGTTAGGCAGTCTGCGTGTAACTGAAACACTGTGTGTGCGTGTCATTATTTCTGCGGCCCCAGCGCCCAGCAGATCACGCCAGTACCAGGTGGCTGGCGCCCCTCCCACCCCCCAGTATGTAACATGTGGCACAGATTTCGTTTTTATAAAGGAGATCTGGGGCTATAGAGAACAGAGCATGTCTCGTCACTGAGACATGGGGTGAAGACATACTTGAAATAGTAGTATCTTTCCAGCTGTGCAGGCAGGTACTTTGACGCATTAATATTTTAGTAATGGGCAAGGACTTGATAAGCGGGCTACAAAATTGCCTCATATGTGATTTGTTTTGGCGATACAGGGATTTGTGCTTAGTAAACAAGAACAACAAAATTAAACAGATATTTGAAAAATAAGGGAGTGGTCTTATAATTCACCACCTTTGTAGTAACCGGCTAAATAGATCGCAAAATGTTAGTTTTAGCACCAAGTAAATAAATACAAATAATACCGACTTGGAAACACAGATTAAGATGAAATTATTAAGGGGGCGTGGCTTAGGCACGTAGCGGAATGGCTGCCTGCAAAGGGAGCTCTCTGTGCGCCAGAATAATTACTGGGCAAATACCATCCTTTTAGCCCCCTCTGCGTGTTGTGAGACCCCCCACCCCCAGGGCATGCAGGTTGAATAGTAGAGCAGACTGGTGAAGTTTGGCGTCTCTTGACCCGGGCGCTGCTCCGATATCGGACGAGGCTGAGACTGCGGAGGAAAATGCAAATGGCGCCGCACAGATAAACGAACCGACAGAGCTGTGGAGGCGGGTGAAGCGGTAGTCCTGCAATCGGACGGCAGAGGCCACAGAGAGACGCATCACTACTGAGGCAGAGAGCAGTGCGCTGCAGATCGGAGCGGAATGCCAATGTGGCGGAGGTGCAGCTGAGCCAGAAATCGCTAAGGAACACGGGAGCTGCAGGAGAGTGTGGAGCGAACTCTCTTGGACGCGAGGGACGACTGGTGCAAGACACGCTGGGCGGCTTGTGGTGCGCTCCTGCCGGCAATCTAGAGGGGCGTGGACTGGGGAGGAGAAGCTGGTGTGGATGGATCGGCTGAGGTGGAAGGCAGCCAAGGGGAGTCGATCCAGAGTGGTAGGTGTAGCGCTAGCGCGGGCCGGACCTGCTGGGCCTAGGCGTCGCGGGTAACGCGAGGTGCGGGACCCGGTTGGGGTGTTGCGCCTCGTGGGATTGTGCGGCGGGGCCGCGGGGGTTGCAGCTTGAGCGGTGCTCATTACCTGGGTCGACTGGCTCCCGTGCTGTTCCTCGGCTCTGGGGGGTGCTTACGAGGATCTCCTCTACCCTTCTCTTGTCCATATACTGGGCGTGCGGGGTGGAGAGCCTCGGGGGATCGCTCGGGTGCAGGGGGTAGCGGATTGCTGTGTTTGGCGGGTAGCTGTGGGCAGTGCACACAGCATTGGTCTGTGGAGGGCTGCCTATGCCTGGACCTGTCTGCGGACACACTTAACAGTGAAGTTATCGAAGGAACTCTGTGGAGTGGCACGAAACAAAGGAAGCGGGACCCCTGAGCAGGAAATGAAAGGAGGATTCAACTCAATGTAGGCAGAAGCGGTTGATGAATTGGGTGCAGGCGTGGTGAAGAGGTGACAGGAGACCTAGCTGTGAAGAGGATCTGTGTGTAACTACGACAGGGTGGATATACCTGCTATCAACTAGGCTGCAACGGGACCTTACGGGGGCGCCTGGCCTCAGTATCTTTAAATATGGGCAAATCGGAGCCAAAGCAGGTGAATCTGCAATTTGAAAATAAAAGGTTATTCGAACTACAGATAGCATGGGTGACCAGAGTGACTAACAGTGCCTCAAGCCTCGCCGAGGGGGCGGGGGATGATACGAGATCCATCCTACTGGAATTGCGTGCAGGGATGAAAACTATAGATAGTAAGATTGATGCTTTGGCAACAAGACTTGATATGGTTAAAAAGAAAGTTGACAAGCATGAACACAGGCTGGACGTTCTTGAGAACCGTTTATCGGATGAGCATGATGCACAAGCCGGGGCACGCACACAGTTGCTTCAGATGGAAAAGGTGCTGGAGGTGATAAGCACCAAGAATGAAGATTTAGAAGCGCGCTCAAGACGAAATAACATACGCATTCTTGGTCTGTCGGAAACCACACCCATAACCAAGATGGAGACCTTCATAGATGGAATGCTGCGCAAACTTTTTGGGCCAGCCCTTTCAGTGGTGATGATAGTGGAGAGAGCGCACCACTCCTTGGGGCCGCGACCTAAACCGGGTGCACCTCCGCGTCCGATCATTGCATGGTTTTTAAATGACGCAGACAGGGACACCATTCTGAGAGAAGCCAGAGCCAAGGTGCCAGTGGTGTATAAAGGAGACAAGCTATCATTCTTTCCAGATTATACACCTGCAGTGCAGTCGGTGAGGAGGGAGTTTGTGCCGGTGAAAAAACTGCTGAGGGAAGCATCGGTGTCATAAGCTATGCTATACCCGGGCAAATTAAAGATAACTCATGAGAAACAATCGCACTTCTTTACGGACGCGAAGTCGGCGCTGAAGTTCACAAAGCACATTTGCAAGACGAAGCCTCAACAGAAATCAATCGAAGTGGCGATGTTGGAATCGGGGCTGGAGGAAGCGGATTAAGTCTGAGAGAGCTGAATCGGAGACCTGCTGAGTTGACTGAAGGACCCGGACCGGTGAAGATATGGACTCTGGCGTGACATGGCAGACTTGCCGAGAGGAGGGGCGGGGGGGGGGGAGCAGATTCATCAGTTATATATTGCAGAATTGCTAATTGGGAGGGATAATGAACTATGTTACATGATGCAGAAGGCATGCAGAGGGAGCGGATAGTAATTCTGGCAACCGCATCTCGGTGCGAGTCCACGTGCCGAGCCTCTCCCTTATGCGGGTATTCCCCTTATGGTACACTGGCTAACTGGGAGTAATGGGTTGGGTGGGGGCGGGGGGGGGTGGGGAGACTGATCTCGACCTGATTGGGAGGTTGGAGTGGGAGGCGGGCGGGGGGGGGGGAGATGGGGGAGAGAGAAGTTGTTTGTTTTGTGTTGTGTGCTTTTTTGCCGGCAATACATGCTTATTGGTTGCAGGTGCATGAAAGTGACACCAAATTGTGTTGGTATACCTAGTGCCCCTCTAGTGATGGACGTGATACTACTACTTACACGACTTACAATATTAAATGGCAGGTAGATGTAGACTGTTAACCTGGAATGTACGTGGCCTCAACTCTCCAAAAAAAGTGAGGCAGGTAGTAGCATATCTGAACAGGCACATGATACACATCGCCTTGCTACAAGAAATACACCTGACTAAATATACTGAGCGGGAGGTAGCGAGTAGATGGGCGGGCTTTTGACTGGCTGCGTCGTATTCGTCTTATGCGAGAGGTGTACTGATTATGGTTAAAAAGGGGGTGGAATTTCAGCCGATACACACATACACAGATGAAGATGGGAGATGTGCGATGGTATGTGGGAAGAAGCATGGTAAACTGGTTTCTATTGTCAATATGTTCGGCCCGATACTGGATGACCCGTCTTGTGTGGACCGCATTTGTGGAAAGTTGCGAGAATGGCCGGACGCTCCAGTAATATGGGGGGGCAATCTTAATACATATCTGAGTGTGACACTGGAAAAATCTAGCCCCATCTCGCACCGAACCCCCAAGGTGGCTAAATGTGTAGAGCGAGCCATGGAGGAATTTGGGCTATATGATGTCTGGAGAGTACGACACCCACAGGTGAGGGAGGGTACACATGCGACACTGGTCTTTGGCAGCTGGTCACTGTTGGATTACTGGCTGATTGGGGGAGAGGTGATGAAATGGGTAGAAGATGTGACAACTTTGGCTAGAACGCTTTTGGACTACAACCCGGTGAAACTGGAAGTGGTGTTTCGGGAGCGGTGAGACTGCCCTTTACATGGAGATTGCGCTCAGAAGCGTTACTTGACCCCATATACGAGACGACAGTGCGAGAGACCATAGTGCAGTACTTTACATTCAACAAAGGGACAGTGAGAGAGTCTTCTACGCTGTGGGAGGCCTTTAAGGTTAGTACTCGATTAACACCTTGGCTGCTAGGTGTTTTCCCCTCCTATGCTACCTTTTCATTATTTCTATTGATTCATGACGAGTTCAGCTCGCCACCAGCACAGCTCAACCGTGCATCATGACGAGCTGAGCTCGTCATGAGCATGGAAAGGGTTAAACTGGAGGCAGGAACATTAGCTCGTATACAGGAAATAATCAGGGAATATGAAGACTTAGCTGATACGGAGGTAAAGTATATGTCTAGAAGGCACGCAGCAAGACGGTATGGGGAGGCGAGTAGGCAGGGACGCACGTTAGCGTTCAAAATTAGGGAGAGACTGTAATAACCTCGGGTGGGCAGGATGGTTGACGATCGGGGGGGGCGAGCATTATATACCAGAGGACATTGTAGAGCAATTTCGTGGCTTTTACACAGAGCTCTATAAGTCACGAGGTAAAGCATTGGAGCAGGAATTTGAGGCGTACCTAGATAATATTGCCTGTGCCTGGCTCTCTGATGTGCAGAGAAAATATTTATGTTTACCTATAGACGAGCAGGACATTAAGATGGCGATTGCGCCGTTATCTAATGGTAAGGTGCCCGGCCCAGATGGGCTCACGGTTGAATTCTATAAGAAATACGTTGGCCTAATCGCACCACATCTGTTGGAAGTGTACGCCGAGGCGTATGAGAGTGGTGTACTGCCGCCTTCTCTGAGAGAAGCTTTGGTTATCACTCTCCTTAAGAAAGATAAACCACCGGAGAGGTGCAAGTCCTATCGCCCGTTGTCGCTCATCAATATAGACGCCAAGATTTTAGCGATGATCTTGGCAACCAAACTGCAGCCGTTATTACAGGGGCTAATACTGCCTGATCAGGTAGGTTTTATTCCGGACAGATCCACCTCACACAACCTCCGCACGATTTTCTCAATGTTTCATGTCTTGGAGCCAAGTATGGTGGCGGCGGCGGTGCTACTGGATGCGGCCAAGGCATTTGATTCAGTGGAATGGCACTATATGTATCAAGTATTGTGGCGCATGGGCTTCCCCCACTCTTTATACAGTGGATAAAAGTGTTATATACGGCACCGACTGCGAGGATATGAGTGGGAGGGCTGACGTCCGAGTCGTTCTGCTTTGAGAGAGACACTAGGCAAGGTTGCCCGCTGTCGCCGTTGTTGTTTGCAATAGTTTTGGAGCCGTTGGCTTGTGTAATTCACCAGCGACAAAGGGAGACGGAACTTAATTTAACTACAGGCCGGTGGCGATATCGCTATATGCGGATGACATGGTTCTTTTCGTGCGTGAGCCGACCAAATATTTAACACAATTGCTTCGGGAATACGTCCGGTTTGGCTATCTGTCAGGCCTTCACATCAACTGGGATACGTCGTACATAATTCCATTGACGACATGCACCGCCCAACCTAGATTGGAGTTCCCACTGGTGTGGGCAACAGATCCTGTCAAATATCTGAGTGTCTGGATACATCGTGACCCGGTAGTGGTGGTCCAAGAAAATTATGAAAGGGTATGTTAGAAATTAGTAGACTAGGTGGATGTCTGGATTACGCTGCCTCTTTCATTAGCAGACCGCATTGCGCTCGTCAAAATGGTGGTGCTGCCAATGTTTCTCTATTGTTTTGTGAATATTCCGATAGCACTCACAAAGGAATTTTTCAAAAATCTTCGTAGTCAGTTACTCCGGTTGGTATGGGGTGGTAAAGCAGCGCGAGTGCAGTGGTCGATTCTTACCAAAGGGTATAAGAGGGGAGGTTTTGCGGCTCCAGACTTTTACGTGAACTATCTGAGCGCGCAGGCCCAATACGCATACTACTGGTACAGACCGCATGCTTTTACACCGCATGTTGCAGTTTAGGAGGGGGACACTGCTCTGATCCCGCTACACAGCATAATTACTCATCACGCATGTGGTACTCCCTCCGAAGTCTGAAATCAATGCGGTTGACGCCACGGTTTTAGCCTGCAGGAGTATAGGGAGATTAGCGCAGAAACTGCAGTTATATGCATCGCTCCTGCATCTGGAGCATCATGCTGCTTTGTCGGTTACACATGAAGGTCCGTCTATGAGACTGCTGCGGGAAGCCAAAATTGTGCACATGCGGGATATCTATCCACAGGGGTCGATCATAGCGCCGGAGACGCTGCAATATGTCAGTAACCAGTCGCTTCTCTTTCGCTACGCAGTGCATAGACTGGGTCACGCGGCCAAGATGCATTACACCACATATCCGCAGGAACCCCCTGAGCTGTTGTCACTACAATTCGTGCTTTCCACCTCCACTAACAAAAAGCTGATATCAAGACTATATAGGATGATTAAGGATGAAACTGTGGAAGAGTCAGATAAAAGTTGGGAAAGGTGGAACGAGTGCCTGCCGAACCCTATCAGAGGAGAGCTGGAAGTATATCTTTGACATGACAGGGAAACTTGGTATGAACGGTAACCTTCGGATCACACACTTTAAATATATACATCAAGTATACTATACCCCAGCGGGACTGCACAGGTATGGTTTACGTGAGACTGCGTGTTGTGATAGATGTGGACAGGACGGGGCAGATTTCATGCATTTGGCATGGGGATGTCAGAAAGTGGG
The DNA here is from genome assembly GCF_964263255.1 of Lissotriton vulgaris. Classification (NCBI taxonomy): domain Eukaryota; kingdom Metazoa; phylum Chordata; class Amphibia; order Caudata; family Salamandridae; genus Lissotriton; species Lissotriton vulgaris. Next base: position 766,414,577 of record NC_141698.1, on the reverse strand, counting down.
CGAATTTTGGGGCACAGTGGTGAGTAGCATACAGGAGATGGTCGCTGTGGATGTACAATGCACTCCGCTGGTGTGTCTGCTCTGTTGTGGGCCGCATGTTAGGGGAGTGAGTTGCACTTTCGGACGATTAGCGTTATTACTGGTGTCGCGCAGAGTGGCTATCACATGGGGCGGCAAATCTAAACCCACAATTAAGGCATGGCTGACAGATTTAGTCTACTGTCGAGAAAATCTTACCACGTATGCAGAGGAGTTGCCGGTCAGTTCGAGGCGAAGGGACATCTGGGAACCTTTACGATTGTATCTACTCAGTAAGTCGGTGTGATGATATACATCAGGGGTCTCCAACCTTTTGTGTAGTCAGAGCTACTTCTGGACAGTGAAAATCGTTGTGAGCTACTGAAACCGAAGCAACTCGCGCATTTTTCCAAGAGACCCCCCACGCCCAGTTTCATTGACTTTAAGCCTAATTTCATCAGAGAACGGACCACAACAACAAGAGAGAAAGGGTCGATAAGTTACTCTTATACCCCTTGCGAGTCAATTATCAAAAACAACGAAAGAGTACTAATAACAACTGTAATACACAAAAACTATTATATACAGAAGTGAAGATAATAAGGAGTAAATAACTACCACAATCCTGTAAGGGAAGTATTACACCCAGACAAGTGAGTTATGGAGAAAAAGAACCCTCAGGCACCAACTGAATATATTGAATATATCCTTGTAGAAAATACGTGAAAAAACTACGTAGTCAAGAAAGAAAGTGCTCAGTTAAAAAGGAGTAAGAACCACTCCCAAAACCAGAATTTTAATACAGGGGTGGCTCTGACTCAGTTAAAAACCATAGTGAAACGTCGGACATATGTAGGTTGAGCTAATTAGAACCTAATGTCCTATAAGGTCGACATGTTTCTTGCTATAAGCTTACCCTCAGCTCAGCATTCATCAGGACCAAATATACCCTAGCCTTATGTTACGTGCTCATTATGGCAACATAATCATATAAGGCGGGGTATCAAAATTAATTATAAAAACAATGCGATTTTAAAAGAGAAACACTTATCTGATTCCACACCGACTTTGGTGTGGAATCCCTGTCCTAAAGGAGGGATAATCAATTTAATATAAATGAGGAAATTACCCCTTAGGTCCGTGGTGGGGGAAACCTTCACGCTCGGATAATTTGCATCCAAACGACTCCCCGCATGACCACCTATTCACACTCAACCACGGCCTGTTCTTACTCCTTTTTAACTGAGCACTTTCTTTCTTGACTACGTAGTTTTTTCACGTATTTTCTACAAGGACCCAATGAAGACAATGGCAACCAATATATTCAGTTGGTGCCTGAGGGTTCTTTTTCTCCATAACTCACTTGTCTGGGTGTAATACTTCCCTTACAGGATTGTGGTAGTTATTTACTCCTTATTATCTTCACTTCTGTATATAATAGTTTTTGTGTATTACAGTTGTTATTAGTACTCCTTCGTTGTTTTTGATAATTTCATCAGAGCCCATACTGTGGTTTGAACAAAATACCCAAGACAGGCCTGACTTAAGAGTTCCCTAGAACACCAAAATGCCACTAGTTTTTCCCTTGTTTTTGTGCCTTTCTGCCCTCTGTTTCACTCGTTTTTTGTGCCTTTCTGCCGTCTGTTCCACTCGTTTTTGCTTTGTTTTTTGTGCCTTTCTGCCCTCTGTTCCACTCGTTTTTTGTGCCTTTCTGCCCTCTGTTACACTTGTTTTTGCTTCGTTTTTTGTACCCTTCTGCCTTCTGTTCCACTCATTTTTTGTGCCCTTCTGCCCTCTGTTCCACTCATTTTCCCCTTGTTTTTTGTGTCCTTCTGCCCTCTATTCCACCCGTTTTTTGTGCGTTTCTGCCCTTCGTTCCACTCGTTTTTTGTGCCCTTCTGCCCGCTGTTCCACTCGTTTTCCCCTTGTTTTTTGTGCCCTTCGGCCCTCTGTTCCACTCGTTTTTTGTGCCTTTCTGCACTCTGTTCCACTAATTTTTTGTGCCCTTCTGCGTTTTTGCTTCGTTTTTTGTGCCCTTCTGCCCTCTGTTCCACTCGTTTTTGCTTCATTTTTTGTGCCCTTCTGCCCTCTGTTCCACTCGTTTTTGCTTCATTTTTTGTGCCCTTCTGCCCGCTGTTCCACTCGTTTTCCCCTTGTTTTTTGTGCCCTTCTGCCCTGTTCCACTCGTTTTTTGTGCCCTTCTGCCCTCTGTTCCACTCGTTTTCCCCTTGTTAATTTTGCTTCCTTCTGCCCTCTGTTCCACTCTTTTATTGCGCCTTTCTACCCTCTGTTCCACTCGTTTTTTGTGCCTTTCTGCCCTCTGTTCCACTCGTTTTGCTTCGTTTTTTGTGCCTTTCTGTCCTCTGTTCCACTCGTTTTTTGTACCTTTCAGCCCTCTGTTACACTCGTTTTTGCTTTGTTTTTTGTGCCCTTCTGCCCTCTGTTCCACTCAGCTTTTGTGCCCTTCTGTCCTCTGTTCCACTCGTTTTCCCCTTGTTTTTTATGCCCTTCTGCCCTCTGTTAAACTCGTTTTTTGTGCCCTTCTGTCGTCTGTTCCACTTGCTTTCCCCTTGTTTTTTGTGCCCTTCTGTCCTCTGTTCCACTTGTTTTCCCCTTGTTTTTTGTGCCCTTCTGCCCTCTGTTCCACTAGTTTTTTGTGCCTTTCTGCTCTCTGTTCCACCAGCGCTTTCTGACGCCTTGTCAGCCATGCCTCCCACGGGATCCCTAATTCCACCATTGAGCTTACCTGGGGTGGAAGGCACGTCTCCTGGCTGCTTCTGGCGGTGGAAGTCACATCTCCATGACGTCACAAGAGTCAGACTCTCACAAGAGGAGTCTGCAGCTCCAGGAGAGGAGCGTCATCCTTTTCGCCCACCCCCACCCCAGCTTAGGCGGGCAAATGGAGCCGGAAAGTCTAATAGCCCAAAATACCACCAAATACTACTAAAGAGCTACAGGAGCTACTCCCGGGGTCTTCGCGAGCTACCGGTAGCTCACGATAGACCGGTTGGAGACCCCAGATCTACATGCATGAAACGCTAGGAGGGGTGGAGCGTACAGTTGAAGTTGCGGTTAGATGCATTTGGTCATATCTATGCAAATTGGAGGGGTTGTGGGTATTGAATGCATATCCTTGGAAAGAATATGTATTGTTTTTTTTGTTTTGATGTAAGTTGATTTTTTATTATGTTTTTATTGTATAGCTTACTTGTGCAAGGTCATTGTTCACACTGCCGGTATTATCCTTTGGAGGGTTGCAGAGCTGGTGTACGGATTGATATGTGTGATAGGTGGCTGGGCTGTGGCTGTATTATGTATACTTCATGGCTAATTTCTGTACCTTATTTATTTTGTATATTGTTTCCTGGCATCGTATAATGTTCAAGACAAAAAGATGGAGTGGTATTTATTTTTCGTTTTTCTTTTTTGTTCTGTCAATACAAAACTAATAATAAAAAATAAAAAAAATGTAAAAAAAAAGATGCAATTATTAAGCACAAGTTACCTCCTTCAAATTAATTTTCTAATTGCGGCTCTCAGACCTGAATTGGTATGCATTGTTTAAGAAACAACCACAACGTTCAACAGCATCCAAAATTAAACAAAGATGGCTTCCTGGTTGCAGGATGATTAGGCATGATGCAATGTCAGCACCAACCAAAACATGGAGGGCGAATGCACAATGATGGTGGGGTCTGATGAGGTAGGTACACACAGCAAAAGAAACAAGCAGTGAAATCCCATTAGGAAAAGGGTAGTTCAAGGAAATATGCTCAAAACAGAAAAACACCTCACAGACACAACGGTGAACCACGCTTTAAAGGGTAATGGTCGGCTCAGGCAAGATTCATTATCTGCCATTACTTAGGGGCCCTAAATTTGCATTTAACACAAAACCTAGTATCATCCAGATTATCTTCCCATAACTGCCAACTCACACGGTGCCACATTGTGACACACGACATCAGATCCCATCACCCGGTGATGAGCCGATATCACACTGTGGCACGGAAAACGAGCTAAAAACCACTGTAAATAGTGGTTTTCCAGCTCGCTTTTCAGAGGCTTTGAATCGCCGACGTCCATTAAGAGGTGTGAAATCCCCCCAAGACATCGGCACCAGCCTCAGCAAGCTTTTCTTTTTGTTTTGTTGGGAGGAGGGGGCTTGGGGGCAAGGTGGGTTCAAAAGTGCCTCCAAGATACTGCTCGGCACAAGGCCCCACCCCTACTCACACTGTGAGATTGTTCTACATGTTGGCAGGTATGCCTTCCATAAGCAATTGCTACAATTTTCTTGCTTTACTTCACAACGCGATGCTCCATGTAAAAGCTACAATCCTATGACTTAGCAGTCTAGCACAAAATACAAATGACCCTCTTGAGTACTCAAGTCACCAGTGTTTATATACTACGAGGAACTCCAAGCAATGACAAGCATCGGCAAAGTCAAAAGGTCTCACCTTTTTGACCTTTCGGCTTTGCCAATGCATTTAGCCGAGGCTTTGCAACATCAGCAAAAAGAAATGCTTTTTGGGGGCTACAAAAGATATGGGGGGAAAAAGGCAAGATGGCATGAACACGTGCTATTTGTGGCCACATCATTCCAAATGTGTCAACACACTTGCATGCATCTATGGAATGACGCAGATGCCATTTTATTTTCTTTATTCACCGTTCCAAGATGGCGGATGCACTTGAAGTGGTAAATATATAAACATAATTTCCAGTTTCTTTTTTTATTATAAATAGAGAAAATGTCAGCTGCCGTGCCGTCTGAAAAAATATTTTATTTTAAGGATAGGAAAACAACAAAGGAGCAGGATGGGGGGAGTAGATGTGGAAAAGCAATGGGGTGTGTGCAGTGGAACAGCAGACAACCTTATAGGCCAAGGGGGGAATAACATGCAATTAAAAAAATATATATATGCAGTGTGGGGGGACGCAATAGATAAGTTGAGGGGAACAATATGGAGCAAATGTGTTAAGACACGCATCGGAGCCCCACAGAGGAGACAAATGATCAAGGAACCACAAGACCCAGAAGCACGCCCGCCCAAAACTACCCTTCCCAGAAGGCATAGCGCGGCGAACGCACGAGGAGGGCATCACCATATAAACCACCAGAAAGCCAGCAGTCGGCGTCGGATATTTTGAACATTAGGCGCGAGTCCGGTTTGCCGTAGCGCCAAGGAAGGTGAGCTCCGTAATGCGAGTGAGAGTGGTGGAAGCGCAGGACGCTTGTAGCTGAGAGGCGTCAAGTCACAAACGGGACCCTGCATTCACGGGCGTTTGTGACCCGTTCACTACCTTCCCTGTCCCAGCTCGAGGGTTATCGAGCGCTTGAGACTCCGTCCCTTCCTTGGCATTGGTCAGTCCCCGCTCGAGGGTTATCGAGCGCTTGGGACTCAGTCCCTTCATAGACAATTACCAGTCCCCGCTCGAGGGTTATCGAGCGCTTGGGATTCCGTCCCTTCATAGACAATTGCCAGTCCCCGCTCGAGGGTTATCAAGCGCGTGGGACTCCGTCCCTTCTTAGACATTGGCCAGTCCCCGCTCGAGGGTTATCGAGCGCTGCAGACTACGGTCCATTACAGACATTTGGCAGTCCCCGCTCGAGGGTTATAGAGCGCTGCGGACTCCGGTCCATTACAGACATTTGGCAGTCCCCGCTCGAGGGTTATCGAGCGCGTTGGACTTTGTACCCTTATTGAACCCAGCCAGTCCCCGCTCGAGGGTTAGCGAGCGTGAGGAACTAGACGGAACTTAGTTTAGTTTTTCTTTGTGTTTGCCCTCCGTTGGAGCGTGTCAGGACTGACACGAGTGCGGAGGACGACTTTATTGCGCTAACCAGCATATTCACTCTCGAGTGGCATTGTGGGCCATTGATTAGCACGGTGTCCTCTGTTGGTGGATGCTAGGACGGGCATCCGTGCAGAGGACGGTTGGAACATCTACCGTAGCCCTCCACTGTATTGCATATTATACGGTTTCATCTCGTAGAAGTAAGATGAAATAAAGAGCTGGTGTTATCATCAAGACACGTTTGTTACGTCTTCTTAAGGTTCAAGCAGGGGTGTTCTAGGGTGGTGTCCGGGTTACCCGATCCTGAGGAAACCAGGATTTACAAAATGGGACTGGAGGATCTTTGTGGGGGACTATGCAAAGCAAAAGGAAGCCACACAGGGAGGAATAAACCATGACCTCAAATGGAATACTGATTGCTTTTGCTAAGACTTTTGAAAAAAAAATGAAAATCGGTCTCCTCTTTTAAACCTTTTGGCTTTGCCAGTGCTGTTTGCTGATGCCATACAGCATTACCAAAAATAAATAGAAAAAAAATAAGGCTGAATGGAGCGATCTCTGGTGCTACATGACAGGTGCCATTTTCAATTTTTTAGGTCTCGCCTGGCGTTAGCAGCGCACATGCGCTGCTTTCGCCACGTGAAGGCCTCTTGTAATCAATATGGTTTCCGAAGGGGACTTGAAGCCCCACCCCCTCTTTCCATTGGCTTACGTCAAAGCTTATGCCAAATGCAGCCTTTCTATTGTGAAGAAGGCTTTTTAATCCCTCCTTGTTGCCTCTCTGTCCGCTTTTAGCCCCGCCCACCAGGACTGGATCTTTTACTGACGGCGTGACACTCTGTCCTTCATTACTCCGTGTAGGCACTTTATTTATCAGTACAGCGATACCGCGATGTAAACAAGCGTCTGCAATGCGCGAAAGCTTGTTCCAAGATGGCGTGGTGAGGAAGAGCGACACCGGGTTGTGGCTGCACAACAAATTGGGATCCGTGGACGAGCTATGGGCGCCGCAGAGTATCGCCTCCCTCCTTACTGCTTCAGTTATCGACAACATCCGTCTCTGCTTCTACAGACTGTCCTCAGCTGTCAAATTGAAGCTGCTCCTCGGCATGCTGCATCTCCCCCATAGCACGGTGGAGGTTTTTTATTTCACTTGTTTTACATTGAAAGCACACTTTATCTTTTAGTATGGGGGCACCTTTCTTTTGTTCTGCACAGCCCTACTTGCCCAACTATAATCAGCTTGTTATTGAAGTGGCCGTTTTAGTTTTTATCATGACGCTAAGACTCGAACCATACAGTGCAAGCTTTACGGTCGTCTAATCTTTCAGCGTGCCGTGCTCCGGCCAGACTTCGGTGGCACAGCATGTTGAGAGCTCAGAGCAGTCTTCTGCCCCCTCACCCGGTGCACCACTCTGCTCCCAGCTAAGTGAAAAGAAGCGCTCAGCCGTTTGCACTCTCGGGTCCCCCCCCCCTTCTTGCTCATGTCATTTATAAATAATAAGTGTAAATGTGTTAAGGTTACCATGTTGTTCCTGCTTCCATTTCACATGGTGTATCTTTTATTGTGGCAGTCGAGCAGTTTCTTCTGCACGGCGCAACTCACCTGCCTCCATTTTATTAAAAGGCTAACTATACTTTAATTCACGAACACAGCACTTTATCTCCTGTCGCTAAGCTGTTACTACCCTTCAACTGTTACAAATGACAGTATTTATTTAAAATTTTCATTTGCATGCCTCCACCCCCACCTCCACCTTCGCTTTTGTCTCTTCACGCATGCTTTCTCTTTTGCACTACACTTCTGGCACAGCATGGTGAGAGCTCGTAGCACTCTTCCATCCCCCTCACCCAGCACACCACACTGCTCCCTTTCACGGCTGCATAATCTTTCGGAATGTCGTGCTCCGAGCCAGACTTCGGTGCCGCGACACAGCGAGAGAGCTCAAAACAGTCTTCCGCCCCCTTACCCGGCTAACCACGCTGCTTCCCTTCTAAGTAACTACCCAGCGCAGCAGGCAATCAGGTAACTCTCTCCTTGTGGTATCCTTATCTCCAGAAGTCTTCAAGGCATCTGCAATGTAGACTTTAATCCAGCCACTCAATAGAAAGTCTCCGTTGTTTCCCCAAACCCGTTCCTATTTTCCCAAGGCACTCAATCTGAAAATGTTGCAAGACTCTTGTGTAAGGCAAGTATCTTCACCTCTATTTTAACAACAAACACTACTTAAATACCATGGCTTGTTTAAACTGTTGAAATAGGTAAGTTCAGTCACCACCGATAACAAAATGGTACACTATCTAGTGTATTTGTAGCTATTAGCAACAGCATTTTTCTTTAAGGTATGACTGGAAAATACCTTTGAACAATGCAGCCGTGAGCAAAAAAAACTGAAAACGTACCAGCCATAAGGTCCCTGAACACAAAAATCACAGTTTAGGTGAAAGCGACCTTTCATCTGATAACACTCTAAGAGCAACTAGCGCAGCATAAAAACAAGGTGACATTGAATAAATGTTTTTCTGATGTTTATTGTTTTCTACATGGGAGTTAATGTCTCAGAGTGTACTTATAAGACTTGGCGAAATAATAGACAAGGTATATAGAGCCTGTCATTTTCAACGTCAATAGCTCTAACTTTCACAAGTGTGAAACCGACTGCATTGCAAATGCTTGTTCTTCTTTACCAACAAAGGTGCCAGAGTCCACTTGAAATTTAAACCAAAAAAAAAATGTTTTTGCACAAAAGCGCAAAATAAACATAAGAGAAGGACCACGGGTGGGGGAGCAACAGAGGAGCGGGTGGGAGAATTGATGGGGAGAAAGGGAAATGCAGCACAAAAGAGAGCAAAGAACATGGTACGGGGTGAAGCACACGATGGAGAAAATATTAGAGTGCGGATGTTGAAGTCTGGCAAGGAGAAGCACACGAGGTAGAGAAATAGAGTAGAACACAGGATGGCAAAGCATAGGGTAGATGGAGAAGCTCACTCAGGAGAGAGCAACAAGAAACACAGGGGTAAGCGAGTTGAGAAGAAGCAAACGAGGGAGAGAGCAACAGAGCACGAGACAGGCATTGGAAGCGGGAGAAGAACACAAAGGAGAGAGCTAGAAAACACATGCACTCTCATATAGTGGTAGAAAAAAATCGTTCCTTAAAAGAGAGCAGTGGAAGAATGCAACTTTGTCAATCATAAGAATCACAAAGAGGCTATGTTCCAGGTGAGAAACAAGCAAGAGAAGAGAAAGGCAAATCATTGAATAAGAAGTAAGCAAATGTGAGTGAATAGAAAGCAATGTCTGGGCTGTAAGACCACAGTAGTTGAAATGTGGCTACGTGGAGAGATGACCTTTCAATCTCTGTGTTGTTGCAAGGAGGAAGAAAAGCAGCAGTAAACTTTCATATGCTTCCTACGTTTTGACACTACCATTGACTGGGCTGTGTAACAAAAACATAAAACTAGTAAGAGAGGACCCCTTCCCCCTCCATTGAGGTCATGCATAAAATATTTTTTTTTAACTGGTTAAACATTAGACACACTGTATATTTTAAGATCCTCAACAGCAAGCACATTGAACAGATACATACTGTCTTGAAACCAAGTAGGTCAGATACAGTTCAATCCACACTCTTCAATACAGCTCCATATGCCATATCAATGCCTGTTGCTCTGATGAAAGCCTCCAGGAGCTTTGCTCAAGCCCAAACAAATTTGGAATACCTTGCCCAGATACACTGAACTATACATGGACACCTGGTCATCCAGAAACCACTTAGTACCTGGCCTACCCAGTCCTAATCCTCCAATACCATTGGGCGTAAACAGGCAGTCCAGACTAAATGGGACAAAAGTGGAATACCAAATGGACCAGTCAGCTAGTTGAATCACCTTACAGTGGAAATAAAACATCTCTGTGTACTGACTAATACTCTGTGAATGTCTCCATATCTAGTAAGGACTTTATATTCGGAGTAATACTCTTCATGGAATTCTGGAAGCAATGGTGGTAAATATTGATAAAAACAACAAGCATTTGCAATGCAATAGGTCTCGCATTTACGAGAGTTTAGTAAATGTGACACCTACTGTAATGCAACTGCTTGTTTGTAAAACCGCCCATGCTGTCCTTTAACTTTAATGTCGGCTCAGCCCCCTTCTTTAGACGAACTGTGTCTAAAGAAAGGGGTGTGGCCTCCATTAAAGTGAAAAAGCGGTATGGGGCGCTTTTACAAAAAAAAAAAAAAAGCATTTGTCTGTCAAGTTGACCACCAAATGCTTTTTTTTGGAAAAGCACCCCATGACACGTTTTCTCTTTAATGGTGGTCGTGCCCCTTTCCTTAGACTCGGCTCGTTTAAGGTAAGGGGTGTGGCCACCACTTAAGTGTAAGTGGGGCATGGGGCAATTTTTAAAAAAGTATTTAATGAATTTTCAAAATTTTTTAAACATGCAGCCACGTTTGACGCAGCAAATAAAGCAAAGGCACAGCCGCCACTATCAGCGTGGCATGCCATGCTATGTTAAAAAAAAAAAAGCATTGTGAGAGAGCGTTTCCTGCCTGCAACAACAGGCACGTTAAAATTATTAAACGAAAGTGCTCGGAGCCTGTAATTAAAGCCTACTGAGCAACAACACATGTCAAAGGGGGTGTCATCATGGAAGGTTACAAAATGAGATACAGTGGTACTACAGAGGGGCTACCAAGCCTATTGACAAATGAAAAGCCACAGTTTCCAAAGGCCAATGACAATCTAATGAAAAATATGGGTGAAGAGTGGGCGGAGCTTCAAGTCCATACCCGAATGCAGCATGCCTTACAGAGCAGTGCAAGCACTGCCCAGGCTAGCCCTAAAAAGGTTATCTTAACTGAATTGCAACAGAATTGAAAGCTATTAAGGAATGTATGCCCTCTCTATCGTGTCCAGTGGGGCCTGAGAATGTTTTAAAATTGTTAATAAGTCACTCAGTAAATGAAACAGGAGCAAACTGGCACCCAGACATTTTTGTGTATAAAGTCCCGATACTTGTGAAGAAAAGGGAATATTATGCTTTTTTTTAATGAAAGAAGGGCTTTGGAGAGAAATGGGATATAAAAGTATAGTAAAAGGATGACAAAATTTAAGATGCAAAGTTGGACACCGAAGAATAGATTTAGGGGCGTCAAACCATAAGGTTGGTAGTCTGCACTTAAAGGAAAAAGATTGAATCGATAGTAACAAGGCCGAAGGTTCAGGGAAATTCTTAGGCCAGAAACAAACCCAGAACAAGCATTGGGAAAGCCACTAGGTCTTGCCTATGCAAGAGCTATTGGCTTTGACTTCGCGTTTCTCCCATTTGCCATGATAACCAGAGCGTCAGTTCAGATCAGGTTCCAGCAAGCAGAGGTCGTCCTGGTAACTTCCATTTGGAAATCTCAGGTTTGATTTCCAGTTCTTCTTGAGCTTTCCTGGGATTTTCCAATCTAACTCCCCTTCTGTCTGAATCTTCTGCTGAACCCAGATCTCTTTCCTCTTCAAATAGTCCTAGAGGGTTCCTTGCGTGTCATGTCGTGGAGGATTTCGGGAGTTAATGGTAAGTCCCAGGCCTTTTGAGCAAAGCTCAGGAGATTCTGTCGAAGGCGTGTGCAGACAGTACCAATAGGAGATAACGATTGGCATGGTTGCCATGCGTGATTGGTGTATGCGATGGAGTACCGATCCTGTTGTCGCCGACATAATGGCAGTGCTCATATTTCTGGCTCATTTGGCACAGGAGGGTTTGGCATTTCCCTCCATTAATATATTCAGATCCGCTATTTCCACGGGTCATGTGCCAATCGATGGATCACCCGTTGGGGAGCACCTTTTTGTGAGCCGCCTGCTGCGTGGTATTAGTTTGTCGCTCCCGCTGGAGCCCAGATATGCACAGCTCTGGGACATGAATTTGGTGCTTAATTTGTTTCCGTCATGGCAACAAACAGGTTCTTGTCAAGGAAGGAACTGTCAGCGAAACTGGCCATGTTGCAGTGTCTGCTATCTAGGAAACAGGTCCCTGATGAGAGAGCCCTGGATTTTCCAGGACAAGTGTTTCGAAGGTATCAATCTCCATTTCCAGAAGTACTAATTCTAATGTCAGGGTTACTGAACACCCTTCCTTCTCAGATGTGCCAACGTTGCGTGTGATCCAGTGCCTCAAGGCATATGAGGAGATGTCAGCAGAATTTTGCCCTCTCGGTGAGAGACCGCTCTTAATCGCACTCAGGAAACCGCACAAGGTTGTTTCTTTGCCCACCATTGTCCCTTGGGTTACCTGGGTCATGCAAGAAGCGGGTGTGAACTTCTTGCATTTTTGGTGTACATTCAGTGCGGGGAGCAATGGCGTCAAAGGCGTTTAGCCTTGGTGCCTGTCTGGAGGACACTATGAATATGGCAGATTGGTCATCCGGCTCCACATTCCAAGGGTTCTACTTCAAACCTGTGGCGGATGTTGCACGGCTTGTGATGAGCAAGCTTTAAAATGCCATAAGCCTTGTCTCCAGACCTGCCACAGAATGAAAAATGTCCTACTTATCGTAACGGAAAGTTTCAAATTCTATTAAGGACTAGGAGTCGAGATTATCCCTCCTATGGAACTCGAACATGGTTTACCCTCCCCGTGAAGAGTAAGAAAACAAGTTACTTACCTGTAACTTTGGTTCCCCAGTATTGGTAACTTTCATAGATTCCCATGCTTTGTATCATTCCCCCCTTTTCTGAATCGTTTTTGGCCACTATAGGTGTGGCAGGTTATACTCAGACATGAGTCCCTTGCTCTCTGCACCATCAGGATTCAAGCAAGCCGGGCTAACGACGGCTGAAATGCCAGAAACCGGTCCCCGGAAGCTTGTCTCCTTTCTGGTGAAGAATTGGCTTGGTAGTTTAGTCTGCCCAGTTCCCATGATGCACTGGGCCAGGGACAGACTGATTTGCATATAGCCAGGTTCTGAGCTGGGATGGTGCAGTGAGCTAAATAACGGTGATGGATCAAGCCCTGATCTTTGGACTGGGTAAGAGTGGTCTGCTTAATTCAGACACTCTGTTCATCACCACCCCCTTTTCTGAATCATTTTTGGCCACTATAGGTGTGGCAGGGTATACTCAGACACGAGTCACTTGCTCACTGCACCATCAGGATTCAAGCAAGCCGGGCCGACGACGGCTGAAATGCCAGAAACCGGTCCCCAGAAGCTTGTCTCCTTTCTGGTGAAGAATTGGCTTGGTAGTTTAGTCTGCCCTGTTCCCATGATGCACTGGGCCAGGGACAGACTGATTTGCATACAGCCAGGTTCTGAGCTGGGATGGTGCAGTGAGCTAAATAACGGTGATGGATCAAGCCCTGATCTTTGGACTGGGTAAGAGTGGTCTGCCTAATTCAGACACTCTGTTCATCACCACCCCCTTTTCTGAATTGTATCATTCCCCGTTGTCGGAATGGGAGCCTCGGTAGTATCACTACCATAGAAACAAAAGAGAAACATAGGCCTAGGCCTCATCTAATTTTGTAGCCTATCACTCTCTTTGTGTAAAAGAGACCAAACTTTTGCCAGGACCAATCAGAGCAGCCTCACCCCATAGAACCTTCCTGAGAGAACTCAGAGCCTCAGATTTTCATAGCCGTTGTGCAAACCGCCACTAACTCTGTAAAAAGACCGAGCTTTCCCAGGGGAGGAGGGTGGGCGCATGGGAATCTATGAAAGTTACCAATACTGGGGAACCAAAGTTACAGGTAAGTAACTTGTTTTCTTGCCCCAGTATTGGAACTTTCATAGATTCCCATGCTTTGTATCAGAGTAGCTAGCAGTAAATTATCAAGACACATTTTGTAAATACATGGTATCACATAACCACATAGCAATACTTATAGCATAGCAAAAACAAGAAACAAAATGTGCTCACCAGGATGGAGGGACTGTAGGTAAAGCTCGCCTCTCAAAGAAAAAGATTCCGCAGAACTGCCTGACCAACAGCAGCGTCGTCTCGTCCTGCAGATTCCAGGCAGTAGTGTTTCGTGAAGGTATGAGTACTGCTCCACGTTGCTGCCCTGCATATGTCCTTAATGGCGACTCCAGAGAAAAGAGCCACAGACGATGCTACAGACCTTGTGGAATATGCACGGACCTTTCTGTCCAGTGGCTTGCCCGCCTCCTGATGGCAGAATTGAATCGCACTTGAGATCCAGCGGGAAATGCCTTTCTTTGCCAAAGGAAACCCCTTCGGTGGTGCGCTGTAGGACACAAACAATTGGGATGATTTTCGAAAGGGTCGTGTGCGTTCTAAGTAGAATTTCAAGCATCTATGAACGTCCAAAGAATGTAATGTGCGTTCCGCAGGCGTAGAAGGGCGCGGAAAGAAAGACTTTAAAATCAAAGGTTCATTCAAGTGGAACTCAGACGGCACCGTTGGAAAAAATTTCGGATTGATGCGAAGAATAAGCACATCTTTTTTCAATTGAAGGAATGGATGCACTATGGATAGGGCTTGAAGCTCACTAACTCTTCTCGCTGATGTTAGTGCTAAGAGGAGGACAAGTTTCCAAGACAGAAATTTCAAGTCCGCCTTGTGCACCGGCTCAAACGGAGCTTTCATGAGTTGAGCCAGGACAAGATTGAGCTGCCAAACTGGCGGAGGAGGGCGAACAGGAGGATACATCCGAAACAAGCCCTTCAAGAATTGTTTAACAATCCTAGAGGACCATAAGGCGGGCCTGAAGAACTGCGCCGAAACCTCGATATGGCTGCAAGATGTACCTTCACAGACGAATGCGCCAAACCAGACTTAGCCAATGAGAGTATATATGGCAATAGTTGATGCGGCAGAGATTTGTAAGAATTATTTTAGGAATCTTTAAAAAAAACGGAATTATTTTAAAATTGAGTTTAGAATTCTCCAATTGAACGCTCCTACCCTCGTTTGGGCTGAGAATTCATTTCTCTCGGTCCACGATCCCTGGGTGCTTGTTTAGACCAGGTCCCGGGCTCGATCCCGTTTTGGCGGCCATCTTAGGTGGGGTCACATTCGAAGAGCGGTCTAGTCGCCCTATAAAAGGAGGGCTTAGCTACCAGACCGGAGATAGAGCATTATTGAGAGGCTGCTAGTCGAGCGCTCAGCTCTTGTTTTACCTGCATTTGAATTTTCCCTTGTGTCCGATCCCCCCCTGCACCTGCACCACATTTTAAGAATTATTTTAGGAATCTTTAAAAAAAACGGAATTATTTTAAAATTGAGTTTAGAATTCTCCAATTGAACGCTCCTACCCTCGTTTGGGCTGAGAATTCATTTCTCTCGGTCCACGATCCCTGGGTGCTTGTTTAGACCAGGTCCCGGGCTCGATCCCGTTTTGGCGGCCATCTTAGGTGGGGTCACAATCGAAGAGCGGTCTAGTCGCCCTATAAAAGGAGGGCTTAGCTACCAGACCGGAGATAGAGCATTATTGAGAGGCTGCTAGTCGAGCGCTCAGCTCTTGTTTTACCTGCATTTGAATTTTCCCTTGTGTCCGATCCCCCCCTGCACCTGCACCACATTTTAAGAATTATTTTAGGAATCTTTTAAAAAAACTGAATTATTTTAAAATTGAGTTTAGAATTCTCCAATTGAACGCTCCTACCCTCGTTTGGGCTGAGAATTCATTTCTCTCGGTCCACGATCCCTGGGTGCTTGTTTAGACCAGGTCCCGGGCTCGATCCCGTTTTGGCGGCCATCTTAGGTGGGGTCACATTCGAAGAGCGGTCTAGTCGCCCTATAAAAGGAGGGCTTAGCTACCAGACCGGAGATAGAGCATTATTGAGAGGCTGCTAGTCGAGCGCTCAGCTCTTGTTTTACCTGCATTTGAATTTTCCCTTGTGTCCGATCCCCCCCTGCACCTGCACCACATTTTAAGAATTATTTTAGGAATATTTAAAAAAAACGGAATTATTTTAAAATTGAGTTTAGAATTCTCCAATTGAACGCTCCTACCCTCGTTTGGGCTGAGAATTCATTTCTCTCGGTCCACGATCCCTGGGTGCTTGTTTAGACCAGGTCCCGGGCTCGATCCCGTTTTGGCGGCCATCTTAGGTGGGGTCACATTCGAAGAGCGGTCTAGTCGCCTTATAAAAATAGTCCCTTATGGCTCCGCGCAGCGGACGCGTGCAGTGGACGCGCCGGACTTGCGCCGAAGTTTCGCCAGAGTCAAGCCCGTCTGTGCCCGTCCGGGCCCAGACGGGACCAGGGCCAGTGGTTATGCCCGACTCGAGCCCCCATCAAGCCACTTCGGTCAGCTACACGAAGGATGAGCTTTTATCCTATAGAACACCGAAGTATGCCACATGCTGTTATATTGCTAAAGGTGGAAAACGTTTTAGGGGATGCAGAGTCTGCCAATTGCATCTAGGAGCAACTACCCCCACTACCCTGCGTCGTCTTGCCCTGCTGAATTGCAGATCCCTTCCCTGCCACGCTACGGAGATTAACTCCCTACTCCTGGACCACAAGGTTGATGCCTTGTTTCTCACTGAGACTTGGCTATCTGACGCCTCGGGTCCGGACGTGGTTACAGCGCTGGCGCCGGGATATTTGATCTACCATCTTGACAGAGGCGCAGGGAGGGGGGGGGGCTTGGCCATTATCTATAGGGAATCACTGGGCTGCAAAGCATGGGAGGCAGGGGTGAAAGATTGTGAGAGCTGCCAATTCTCCCTTAAATTCTCCCCTACCTGCACGCTGACAGGCCTCCTAGTTTATCGTCCACCTGGGAGTATGGGGGAGTTTACATCTTCGCTTATGGAAACTACCACTCTCCTGGCCTCGGCTTCGTCCAACTTTATTCTGTTGGGAGATCTCAACTGCCATTTTGATGAGGCAACTGACCCAATGGCAACTAATTTGATGAGCGAGCTGACCGCCCTGGATATGAATCTGATAAACACCGGGCCTACACATGTTAAAGGGCACCTTTTGGACCCCTTCTTTACGAACATGATGGGTTTATCAGCTATGCACCCTCTCGTTCTTCCCTGGTCTGACCACTCACTGATCATGGCAAACTGGGAGGTAAAGGAAGATGATACCCTACCACCCAGGAAATTTAGAATAGACAGGGCATGGTCAAGGCTCCCGGTAGAGGCCTGGAATGCCCGGTTGGAGGGTTCCCAGCCCGAGAAAGGTCAGGATCCAGTGACTGCAGACGCTATGATGAGGAACTGGCTGACCAACGCAGTGGACCATGTGCTTCCACTCAAGAAGATGCTTATTAGGGATAAGAGAGTGGGGTCCGCCCCATGGTATTCCCCAGAGCTTAGAACCCTGAGAAAGAACTGTAAACGGGCGGAAAGACTATGGAGGAAGAACCCGGAGACAGAGAGCAGGGAAAAATACCGTAGGGAATTAAGGAAGTATAAACTTGCTATACGCGCTGCAAAGGCCTCCTTTTTTGGGGAGAGAGTGAGTCATGCTGCGTCCTCATCCAGGGAAGCCTTTCTAGTGATGAAGGAGCTTCTTAAACCACCGGATCCCATTCTTGTTCACGACAGACCACAGGAAAAATGTCTGGAATTGGCCACTTACTTCAAAGATAAAATTGACACCATTATTAGTTCTCTCCCCCCGGTGATGGGAACCCCGACCCCGTCTGAGGACTTAAGCATGTCGGAAAATCTATTGACGTCTTTTGGCCCCGTAACCTCAGGCGAAGTACTGAAGGTCCTCGGGAGCTTGAAGAGTGGCTCGCCTCGAGACCCAGTCCCAATGCGGTATTTAAAGCAGGCTGCCCCATCGATAGGAGAGCCTTTGACCGATTTGGTCAATCTCTCCTTCGCTCATGGCACGGTACCGCCGGACTGGAAGAGCGCAGTCGTTAAAGCGCTTCTGAAGAAGCCTGGCTTAGATCCACAGAACTTAGCCAATTTCAGGCCCATCTCCTTGCTACCAGGGATTAGTAAGGTTGCCGAGAAACTAGTTAACCGCCAACTGTCCAACTTTCTCGAGGAGAATGCTCGGTTGAGGGACTCCCAGACGGGATTCCGACCGGGTCATGGAACCGACACGGCTCTGCTAGCAGTTGTAGAGGAGGCCAGAAGCACTTTGGATACAGGGGGGTCAGTGGCAGTGATCCTCCTGGACCTAAGTGCGGCCTTCGATACTGTCAACCATGGAGTGTTGACACAACGCCTAGCAGAGTCAGGTGTCACAGGAGTGGCCCTGGAATGGCTGGCCTCTTTTCTGGAGGGGCGTACCTTCGAGGTTTGGGAAGGCAATGCGAAATCCCCTCCCCTTCCACTTCACTGTGGGGTGCCTCAGGGCTCATCCCTGAGCCCCACGTTATTTAACGTGTATATGGCACCCCTGGAGGGTGTGGTGTCTTCGTTTGGCTTTAAGACCATAAGCTATGCGGATGACACTCAGCTAGTGGTGGGTCTGACACAGCTGGAGAAACAGCCTGAAACGCTCCATTCATGCCTAAGAGAGGTGTTTGACTGGATGACCAGGTCATCGCTCAAATTTATTTATTTATTTTATTTTAGAGTTTTATATAGCGCAAACAAGATCTTTGCAGATATCAGAGCGCTTTACAGAAACAGTGGGTAGGAAAACAAACTTTTGAAAACAGTGTAATATACGGTAGGGAGTGAGTTGCAAAGTAGGGTAGTACTCGCACAAGAGTATGCACACTAATAACAATCAAGAAGCAATAATATTGAAGCTGTGCAATGACGATTCGAGTAAGATTATAGCACCCCATAGGGTGAGTAAACACACTGTTGAGAACAGAATAGTAGGCAGGAGTGAATGGATTGCAAGTTAGTAAGGCACTCAGGTCACAGTGTACAGCCCTAGTAAACAATCTGGAAACAAATATCGAGGCATCCGTGCTATGATTTTGGTCCAGTAGCAGTCGTATAAGAGTCTAATATAGATAAGCAATCAGGTAGCCGGTAGACTAGGAGCACTGTACTGTCATTGATCCAGTAGCAATAGGGTTCAGGTGAACTTAGCCATAAGTTAGAACTTAGCCATAAGGATGGCTTTTACCTCTTTCTTGAAAAGTACAGAGGAGGGGATAAGCCTAGTTTCTGGCGGGAGTGCATTCCAGATCCTGGGTGCCATTCCTGAGAAGGAGCGTTTGTATGTTTTTTCCTTCCGGAATCTGCGAGGTTTCAGGAGGAGATTCTTTGTGCTTCTGTTGGATCTTGAGCCTCCTGATATAGTCAGTTTGTGAGTGAGGTAGTTGGGTGCCTTGTGGTGTAGGGCCGAATGTGTCATACAGGCAATTTTCAGCTGTACTCTGGCTTCAAACGGCAGCCAGTTCAGAGCTTTTAGGTCAGGGGATATGTGCGAGTGTTTTCTTGAGCCAGTGATGAGCCTTGCGGCCGCGTTCAAGGAGGCTCGTAGGGGCGCCGTTGTTGTTAGGGGGAGCCCGCTGAGAGCCACAATTCCGTAGTCTATGCGAGGAATGACTAGGGCTTGTACAACAGTTCGGAAGTCCTTGGGTGGTAGGAAGGGTTTGAGTTTTCTCAGCGTGTTGATTTGGAAGTTGGCACCCTTGGTTGCTTTGCTAATATGCTGCTGCATGTCGAGATTGGAGTCAAGAGTGATGCCAAGGGATTTCGCCGAATCCACGATGGTGGGGTGGACATTTAGTGCGGTTAGATGATTGAGCCAGGTTTGGGTGATGGCCTTTTTCGCAGGAGGTGAGATCAGAAGGAACTCAGTTTTCAGAGCATTTAGTTTAAGGTGATTGTCGGCCAGCCATGCTTGAGTCTTTCTTAGTGTGGCATTCAAAAGTTTGATGTCTTCAGGGGATTGAAGTTTGAGGTAGAGCTGAGTGTCATCTGCGTACATATGGAAGTGTACATTTGATGCTTGAAGCAAGGTGGTGAGTGGTTCCATGACGAGGTTGAACAGTGTGGGGGATAGGGAGGAGCCTTGTGGGACGCCTAGTGTTACGGGCACATGCGAGGACAATGCGTTGTTGATCTTGAACTTCTGAGACCGGTTGTGCAGAAAGGAAGTGAACCATTTGAGAACCGTCCCAGATATGCCCATTCTGTTGTTTAACAGCTCCAGTAGATTCTCGTGTTTGACCGTATCAAATGAGGAGGAGAGGTCAAGGAGGATGAGGAGGCAGGACTCGTTGTGATCAAGGATTTGGAGGGCGTCATCAATTATGTGTGTCATAGCCGTTTCCGTGCTATGTTTTGCTCTGAATCCTGATTGGTGAGGGTTGAGGAGGTCAAACTGCTCAATGTGTTTTGTCAGTTGGAGTTGTACGCATTTTTCTAGCAATTTGGCCAGAGTGGGGATATTGGTGATAGGTCGGTAATTGTTTAGGTCGGCCGGGTCAGCTGTGGGTTTCTTGAGTATAGGCGTGACCTGCCCTATTTTGAGGGAGTCTGGGATGACTCCTTGTTGCAAGGAACAGTTGATGATTTTAGTCCAGAGTGGGAGGAGCATGGGGGTGAGGGCTTTAACAGTGTTGGCAGGTAGGGGGTCTGTGAGGTGATTGGCGGGTTTCAAGTTGCCGAGCAGCTTGTGAATTGATTCTTCAGTGTAGGTGTCAAAGGACGTCCATGAAGCGTTGTTTTTAGGTTGAGTGTTAGTTATGCCTATGGAGCAGGAATATCGACTTACGTCGTTGAGGAGATCACTTCTTATGTTGTCGGTCTTTTGCTTGAAGAAAGCAGAGAAGTCTTCGCAACTTGGAATATCCTTTGCTGAGCTGTTAGGTTGTGGAGGCTGCGTCTTGGTTTGGGTTTTGACTAGCTCGAACAGTTTTCTTGGTCGGTTTTTTGCTTGGTCCAGCTGTTGGCTAAAGAAGCCTGATTTCGATCGTTTGATTTTTCTGAAGTAAGCGTTTCTCTTACTCTTAAGCGCTCTAAGGTGCAGTGCTGAGGGGTCAGATCTCCACGTGCGCTCTGCCATGCGCATAGCACGTCTGTCCTCATTGAGTCTACCATCATACCATGGGTTCGAGTTCTTGGTGGCGACTCTCTTCATTTGCAGGGGTGCGGCTTCATTGATTATTGTAGACATAGTGTTTAGATAGTGGTCGGTCAGTGAATGCACATCAGAGACGCCCGTCGGGGGAAGAAGGAGATTGCCTGTGTGGGCAGGCAAGGAGTTTGGGTTAAGATTCTTCATGTCCCTCTTCCAGATCTTGGTTTTGGCAGGTTGAGCCGGGTTAAGTTTGACCTTTTCGTTGATGAAGAAGGTGATGATGTGGTGGTCTGACCAATCCCAGGGTTCGATTGCCTCCAGCTGGGTAGAGTCTTCTTTGGCGATGATAAGGTCAAGGATAGAGCCTTTTACATGTGTTGGGCGGTTGCAGATTTGGGTGAGTTCAAGCGCGTTGAGGAAAGACTTAAGACTATTCACCACAGCGTCTTTCTGGTCGTTCCAGTGGAGGTTGAAGTCTCCCAAGTATATTTGATTGATCTGTCGACCGGCGTTGGTTGATATCGTGTCCATGATTTGTTGGGAGAAGGTGAGGTTGTCCCTGGGTGGGTGGTAGATAACATGAAGGGAACACACTGGTTTGCACTCGCTAGTAATATCGAGGCAGATGAGTTCGCAGGAGGAGAGGGAGGGGGAGGGACCTTCAGTGATGACGAGGTTGCTCCTGTAGATGCAAGCGATTCCCCCGCCTGTCTTGCCATCTCTGTCGAGTCTAATAATGTGATAGTTGGGGGGGACTAGTATGTCCATTATAGGTGTGGAGGCTTCAGTTAGCCACGTTTCAGTCAGAATGGCTAGATCGAGGTCCATTGATGAGATGAGATCCGCGATGCTGGCGGAGTGTCTCGGGGCCGATCTGCAATTGAGCAGGATACACTTTAGTTTGGGGGTGAAGAGAGTGGGTGAGTGTTCTAGGGCGAGGGGTACTTTTCTGAGATTACAGGTGACAGAACTTCTATTGCTCCGTGTGGGGGGCCTGAGGGGATTTGTGATAATCGTGGGTATGGGAAGGTGTGTAGTGGGTGGGAGATTTGTGGGACCTGGGCCATATGAGCGGAGTAGAGTATGCAAGTCTCGGTCAGAGAGGGGGTGTAGGGTGCGACGGGGGCGGCCGGTGGCCTTGCGGTCGGGGATCGAGGGCCAGCGCGGGGAGTGATGAGTGAAGAGGTTTGAGGGGCGAGTGGTGTACTTGTTGGGCACAGAAGTGAAGGGTAGGGGGTATGTGAAAAGAAGTTCTTTGATGGAGTGAAGATCTTCTTTGACTTGTAGGAGGGTGGTTATGATCATGTCCAGAGTAGGATTGGGGATGGTATTGGGAGTGAGAGCAGTGGGTGCGTCATTGAGTGGGGCAAAAGGGTGGGCAGTGGGACGCGTGGGGCGGGATTTGCACGTGATGGTACATGGCTCTGCGGCCGTAGAAGGTGGGGTACAGGGCTCTGCGGCCATAGTAGATGGATGAGAGAGTTTGTGAGCAAGGGGCGGGGATGGCGTGGATGAGGACAGGGGGAGGTTAGTAGCATAGGTGATGGCGCTGGAGGAAGGTGGCGCAGGTGAGTTGAGGGATGATTGTAGGCTGGAGAAGGAAGGGGTGACATTAGGATGGTGGGGGCTAAGAGTGGGGGGGGCTAGAGGGTAGGGTGTTGGGTTGAGGGAGGTGGAGTGTTCCGTGAGTCTGGCTGGTGGGGTGGTGTAGTGGGGAGTGAGAGTGGGGGGGAGAGAGGGAGAGAGTTGGCTGTGCAGGGGGGCGTGAGAGATATGCTCAGTGCGGTGTGGGTGGGTTCTGTGAGACTCGTGTGAGGTGGGGGATGGGGGGTAAGGAGGGTGGGGGTATAGGGGATTTGTGATGGGGGGTGATATTCGGCCGTGCATGAGGGGTGTGGGGAAGTGAGATCGGATGGAGATCGAATTGAACGGCTCAAAAACTGAGCTGATGATCTTGGGCCACTCAAGTTTTGCCCTCTCGCCGAGCAGCTGGCCCAACTGTATGGGCACTCCGCCTGACCAAAAGAAGGAGATTAAGAGCCTGGGGGTCTGGCTGGAGCCTGATCTGTCCTTTAGGACACACGCCAAGAAGATCGCTGGCGTGTGTTATGGACTGTTCCGATCGGCCCGTAAGGTTCTCCCCCTCTTACCTGAACTCTCTCGGAAGCTGTTAGTCCAAGGTCTAATCATCTCACGCCTGGACTACAGTAATGCACTCTTTCTTGGAGCACCGGAAGCAACGTTCAAAATCCTGCAACAAGTGCAGAACGCGGCAGCCAGGCTGCTGCGGAACGTTCCGGCCAGGCAATCAGCCAGGCCCACTCTAAAGGCACTCCATTGGCTCCCGGTCAAAGAGAGAGTGACCTTCAAGGCCCTCTGTATTGCTCACAAGAGCATTCAGGGGAAAGGACCTGCTATTCTGAAGGACATGATTCGGCCCTATAAGCCCACTAGAGCCTTACGCTCCGATAATAAACACCTCCTTCAGATAAAGAGAATTAGGAGAGCCCGTTCAGGTGGCAGGAGCTTTTCTATTCATACTGCACACGCCTGAAACTCCCTCCCACTCTCACTACGCTCTGAACCAAACCTGTTCAGGTTCCGGAAACATCTTAAAACTTATCTATTTCCAGAAAAATTCCAGATCTGTTCTGCTCCACACAGGTAGCTTGCTCTGATTCTCTATAAGCGCTGGGATGCCTCTGGGTAACCGTGCGCGGTACAAAATTCGTTAATAATAATAATAAGGATGGAGACCTTGTCTTTGACACCACAGGCAGAACCTCTTCCATTTCGCCTTGTAAGTTTTATTAGTGCTTGGTGCCCGAGCCTGGGATAACACTTCTCTACACTCCTTGGGGAGATTCAGATGACGGAGCGCTCTGTGTTCAGGAGCCACGCTGTCAAGTGCAGCGATTTCGGATCCGGATGGAACACCTGCCCCTGATTCCTCGATAATAGGGATGGAATTGGTCTCAAGCGAATTGGATGATCCTGGGAGAGTAGAAGGAGTTCTGTGTACCAGAATTGCCAGGGCCACGCCAGTGCAATGAGAATCATCTTGCAAGCTTCCACCTTCATCTTCCTGAGTACTCGTGGGATGAGGGGAATTGGCGGAAAAGCGAAAAAGAACGCACCGTACCAGGCAATCGAAAGAGCGTTCCCCAGAGATCCCTGATGGTGAACTTTGCTTGCGTAGAACCAGCATTTGGCGTTCACCGGAGAGGCAAAGAGGTCGATGGTCGGTGTCCCCCAGACCGAGAACACACTCTCCAGAATGGACTGATTCAATTCCCATTCGTGATTCGCCTCTGTCTGGTGCCTCAGGGCATCCGCCGTGACATTGAGAGAACCTGCCAGGTGTTCGCCCTTCAAATTGATCCTGTGCAGAATCGCATAATCCCAGATTCTCTGAGCCTCCTTGGACAGAGTTTGTGACTTCGTTCCTCCTTGCTTGTTGATGTAGTGCATGGCCGTCGTATTGTTCGTCCGGACCAGCACTGTTTGATTTTGAACTCTGGGAAGGAAAGCCTGCAAAGCCAACCGAATGGCCGTTAGCTCCAAAAAATGTATATGGCACTGGCGCTGGTCTGGACTCCAGTATCCGCTGACTTGAAGCTCTCGGAGCACTGCTCCCCAGCCTTCCAAAGAGGCATCTGTAGTCATAATCAGGGGGGATGGTGAAATCCTGAATGTCAGACCTTCTGCGATATTGTCTTTTACTAGCCACCACTCGCATGCTGTTCTCATTTGTGGCGTCACAAACACCTTGTCGTTGAATGATCCCTCTGCCTGGCACCATTGCTTGTCTAGCTCTTCTTGCAGAGGACGCATTCGCAACCTGCAATGCGGTATTAATGGTATGCAGGATGACATCGACCCGAGCATGGACTTGTATTGTCGGACTGAAAGGCATTTCTTGTTGAGCACCTGGCGAGCCGAGACGATCAACCTTTGTTGACGTTCCTCCGAAGGACGAGCTGTGCATTGCGTCGTGTCCAAAATGGCCCCAAGGAACCTTGTGGATCTTGAGGCATGCAGAACTGACTTGTGTTTGTTTAGCGGAAGGCCCAGGTGATTGAACAACTGGATGCAAGTTGAAACGGCTTGAGAAGTTTCCTTGAAAGATGGAGCCTTGACGAGCCAGTCGTCCAAGTAAGGGAAAACATCCAGGGATTGTTTTCGTCGGAATGCTGCTACTAGTGCTAACACTTTGGTGAAGACCCGTGGTGCAGACCGAAGGCCAAACGGAAGCACCTTGAATTGGAAATGGCTCTTGCCCACTGTAAAGCGTACATATTGTCTGTGAGCTGGGTGTATTGGTATGTGGAAAAACGCATCTTCTAAATCCAGAGACGCCAAAAAATCGCCTGGGTTCAAAAGAGGAAGAATATCTTGGAGAGTGACCATCCTGAAAGAGAGTTTGATGAGATAAGTGTTGAGCTGTCCTAGGTCTAGTATGGGACGCCAAGTCTCTGCTGTCTTTCGAACCAGGAAGAACCTGGAATAAAAACCTCTGCCCCTCTGAGAGAGAGGTACCTGTTCTATTGCCCCCTTGATGAACAATTGGTGGGCTTCGAGATGGAGCAGACTCAGATGTTTTGTGTGGGTGGCGCCTGGAGCCCTCGTTGGAGGAAGATCTTGGAATTCCAACGTATGGCCACTCTGAACAATATTCAGGACCCACTGGTCCGATGTTATACACTTCCAGCTGTTCAGACAAAAGGATATCCTGCCCCCCACTGATGTTACTGGGGGGGGAAGGAACAGTAGGTAGAGCCAGGATGCCGCTATTGCCTCTTGGCATGGTCACGTCCTTGGCGGTTCTGACGCCCTCGCTGAGGCTGGCGAGAGAAAGACGCCGATTGTCCCTGCCGTTGATTTGAATATTGAGTCTTGTAAGACTGCGAAGACTGTGAGGAATATCTCTGCTGGGTGTTTCCTCTATAAGAAGAGAAGCCTCTGCCTCGTGCACCTCTAAATGGGACCTTACGATAGTTCAGAGATCCCAATGACTTTGCCGTGTCCATATCTTTCTTTATACTTTGCAGGGCATCATCAACATGCTTACCAAAAAGCATCTCCCCATCAAATGGGAGGTCCAGGATCTTATTTTGGACCTCCTGATGAAACCAGGTGGCTCTCAGCCAGCCCTGACGACGTAGTACTGCTGACCCAGCTAAGGCGCGAAAAGCCGTGGAAGCAATATCCATCGCACAGTCGATTACTTCGGAGGAAGATTTTTCTCCCTCCATAAGGACTCTCCTAGCCTCTTCCTTCGCGGAGTCTGGCAGTTGTTCCACAAATGGCTCCATGTCACACCACATCTGGCGATCGTATCTGCCTAGAATGGCGAGAGCATTTGCTGCTCGAACAAGCAAGCTGGCCATGGAAGAAAACCTCTTTCCCACGTTATCCAGGCACCTACCGTCCTTGTCCGGAGGCGTAGTCAAAGGCGTTGATGGGTTTTTGGATTTGCTTTGAGCAGCCTGGGAGATCACCGAATCAGGCTTCGGATGACCAAGAAGACAAACTGGACTGCCCTCTGGGGCCTTATATTTCTTTTCCAGCCTAGGAAGAACTCGGATAACAGTGGCTGGATTTTGCATGATTTTTATCCCTTCATCCCACACATGCTCAATTATGGGAATGGATTTGACTGATCTTTTGTACTGTTCTTTGAAGTCATACAGGAAACATTCAGACTCTTCCCTTGTAATTGGTAGTCCAAACCTCTTTGACGCTCTCTCCATGAGGTTATGGAATCCCCCTATATCGACTGGAGGGGAAATAGAAGTATCTCGACCAGTGGCGTCTGGATCTTGTAGTCCACTGTCACCGGGATCCAAGTCTGAGTTCTGCAATGGATCAGTCAAAGGATCCAGCTGTACTTCATCATCAGAAGAGGAATCCTGCTGAATGGTGTTGGCGGGCTCGGGATCCGATGTCCGGGAAAGGACCACTGGTATGACCACTGGCGTGAGAGGTACCGCTTGCGAAAGAGGCTGCCCGACCACTGGTTGCACTTGCGGCAACACCTGAGGCAGAGGTTGCGCACGCTGCAATAAAGATTCCGAAGGAAACCTGGTTCTATAGTCTTGCAGCATCATCTGTAGATCAGAGATTAGAGAGGCCGGCATGGCCACCATGTCCTGTCCTAAACCAGGTGGATGTCGCTCCTGAGGAACATAGTGATGAGCCTCTTGATCATATGCCTGCTCATAATAGTCCTCCATGTCAGTCTCTTGCAATTTGACATGTAAATCTGAGGGACTGTAGGCATCCCCATATTGGTCTCCATCATCCTCTTCCTCATCCAGAAGCAGTGTAGGTGGAAGCGTTGAAACCCGCCTTGGAGACGTAATTTCAGGTGTAATCTTCAGCTTTTGAATAGGAAATTGCAATTTTTGACCCGTCGACGACCTCGTCGACGGAGCCGTCGCCGACGGTGCTGTATTCGTCGTCGACGGTGCGGTAGTCGTCGACACTATCGTCGATGGAATCGTCAACGGTACAGTGGACCTCATCGACGGAGCCTTGGACACCGTCGACGAACTCGTCGTCATCACCATAAGCGTAGACGTTGTTGTTGTCGTCGACGTAGTCTTTGTCGACGACCAGGCCGTCGACAGCACCTAACTGGAGATCTTCATCGTCGTCGACGAGGAAGAAGTCATCGTAGACGACCCTGGTACCTTAAACGACGAAGTCGTCGACGTCGAAACCGCCACCGACGACGATCCCGTCGACGGGGCCAAGGAAACAGCGGGAATTTTCAAAGAAGTACTCGTCGTCGACGTACCTGATGTTTTTGTCATCGACGGACGCTGTTTTTTCTCAGGAACGGTCCCTGGAATGACTGTAGAGCATTTTTCACCAGTCTTTTTTTCCTTTTTGGACGGAGGAGAAGAGATAGCAACCTCCTTTTGTCCTTAGTGGCTGTAACCAATCCAGCAGCCTGTCCCTGCCTCTCCTTTTCACTTCTGTGAGGAGATTTAATGGGACTAGCCCTCTCAGACCTGTCAGAGATCTTATGAGGGGCCTTGATATGGGGCTTGGATGAAAAAGGAGGAGACCTACCCCTCTTCTTGGATCTGCGAGAGGAAGCCATAGATGTCGAATCCTCTTCATCTGATGAAAGCACCTCCTTCAGAGTCTTCATTTTTTGAAGCCAGGTCAATAGCCGTCCCTCTCTGTCCCAAAGCGTTTTTGTAGAGAAGGTTCTACAAATCTTGCAGTCAGTGGCCTTGTGGTCTGGGTATAAGCAATATATACAGTTTTCATGCTTATCTTCCAGAAAAAGTCATTTTTTCCCACAAGAGGCACAGGACCTGAATAAGGCCTTCTTCTCCTGGTCAGACATGTCTTGATTGAAGTAGAAAAGTTGTAGAAATAACTTGTAAGAATGAGAAAACTGAGCAGAGCTCAGTGGAGACTCTCTAGCACAACGTGCGGTAGAAAAATCTGAGGCACTAAGCTCTCTCATGAAGGGTCTATGGGGTGAGGCTCTCTGATTGGTCCTGGCAAAAGTTTGGTCTTTATTACACAAAGAGAGTGATAGGATACAACTCTTTTGTTTCTATGGTTGTGATACTACCGAGGCTCCCATTCCGACGACAGGGAATGATACAAAGCATGGGAAT
This sequence comes from Lissotriton vulgaris, assembly GCF_964263255.1. Lineage (NCBI taxonomy): Eukaryota > Metazoa > Chordata > Amphibia > Caudata > Salamandridae > Lissotriton > Lissotriton vulgaris. Next base: position 766,386,186 of record NC_141698.1, on the reverse strand, counting down.
CTATGAAAGTTCCAATACTGGGGCAAGTATTAGATTTTCCGTCCAGATTTGAATGGAGATGTGTTTACAGTGTTGCTATAGAGCTGTGTGTGCATTCTTTAACAATGAATATACCTGTGTACTTCACATGTTGTTCTCTCATTGTTCTTCTTGCTTGCATAGTCTTGTGCTGTTTTGGTCATTGGTGTTTTGCCATGAAGTGTTCGAAAGTGATTATCTCCCCAGGATTGGATTCGGGGAAATGGGACGCTTGAGAGCAGAGTTGTGGTTAATTCGCGCTTCGAAAGAGGTTGTGGGCTCACAGGACTATGATCTTCAAGGGAGTGCCTCAACGTGATTGCAGGATGTTAGACTGTTAATACGAGTTGTCAACTAATTCCCGCTGGTTCATGGGAATTGTAGTTTTGTATGTTTAAAGATGAAATGGCTGCTGTTAAAATAAAGAAGAAAGTGAAGGCATAATCCTCGTCTCCCAGTCCTTTTTATAAAAAAAAATTTTTTAACAGAGTTTTATATAGCGCGCACTTGACCCGAATCGGGATTCAGAGAGCTTTACATAGCACAAGTTGCATTACATAAGGACACATTCATGTTTGTTAGGCACTGGGAGATTAAGTGATTTGCCCAGAATCGCAGGATGTTCAGTCATTGCAGAGACTCGAACCCAGTTCCCCAGATTCGATATTGACCGCCCTAGCTGTTAGGCCAACTCCTCTCCCTTAATAGAACTGAAACTTTTCATTACGATAGCTAGTAAATTTTTAATCTCAATTGAAATGGCCATTACATCAGCATACACAGTTCTACAGATAAAAGTATAGAGCACATAAACTATAACGTGCTGAAATGTCACCACCTAGTGTATTTATTTCTTTTTAAAATATTTGTTTCCACCACACTTCGGAATTATAATAACATTTGCTTCATTTGTGCTTTTCATATTCAGAAATAACTGCATCGTTTAATTACAGACAACCTATACGAGTTCTTTTACCTTAATAATAAAGATTTTCCACATTTTAGCTTCATTTGCAAAAGCAGGAAAACAAAATGTGTATGCTCTCTTTATGAATTGTGATTTTCCAGAGTCTCTCAACTTATTCATCTTTCTGAATTAATCACCATGACATGGCCACATTGGGTTTCCAACATAGGGTTTTCAGAGGCAGGGGCAGTTCTGTACCCCTGCCTTGTTGTGAAAACAGCATCTGGGTCAGATCACTTTTAGCCTTCACAGTCGACTTTGACCATTTTACAGCACGACCAAGTATCTTGATGAACACATCTTGTAAACATTTGAATGGCTCTTCAGGTGAAGTATTGTTTCTCCAAACCATCTACATCCCTCATTAAATGATTAGTATCCCAAGCAGGATCCCATATTTGGTCTCTATCTGGAGATCGTTTTTCACTCTTGTGAAACAGATACTTTAAATATCTTTCAAATGCTGCAAATTTAGGAAGATGCTTACTTTTTTAACACTGTGATTCACTATTTGACCCATGATACACTTTATAAGATTGGCAAGAGTAAAAAGGCTTTGCTGCAATATTTTAGTTTGCAGTCGATTGCGGACCAGAGTGATATCAGATGAACATACGCTGTATGCACGACAGCCTTCATCAAACCTCCAACGTCACAGAGATGTACGACATTCTGGTGGGTCAGTGGTTCTGGAGGAAGGGTCTAGTCGGTAACTTGTTGGAGATGAATCTATTCAGCCGTCCACCGCAATAACAATAATTGAAAAACACCTCTGCGGCCAGGCTGCAAAGTATTATGGACTTCAAAACATTTAGTTTTCAGTCACAAAAATACTGGCAGATTAAACAAAAAACACTAAAGCTGTTCGCTCATAGAAACTTTAAAATAACTTTTCAATACCAACATTAAAGCATGTTCTGCTCATTGTGAGACAATATAGTGCGCAATGTTTATTTTCTTCATGCAGTACATCAGAAGATACTGTTCAGAAAGGCGCCCATATTTACGCACAATATTGTGTGCTGCAGGTTTGTTTTTAGAGTGACTCAAGATAAAGCCACGTGATTTCTGTTAGCACATTATTTCAGCTTACATCCTCTTAAAAAAGAGAAACAAGAATTTGCCATGCAATAGGGGTTGCATTTACGAGAGTTTGAACTATTGTCATTGTAAATGACAATGCCTTTTTATTTATGTGTTGTTTGTAAAACATAAATAAAAGGAATTGTCATTTACAACGCCAATAGCTTAAACTCTCGCAAATGCGAGACCTATTACATTGCAAATGCGATCGGTGCCCATGCTATACTTTTTTTAAAAAAAAAAAGCTTTAGGAGAGAGCTTGTCTTGTCTGCAATAGCAGGCAGGACTAAGCTATTAGTGGTCGGAGGCTGTAATTAAAGCCTACCGAGTAACAACACATGTATCGGGAGGGGGGGGGGTGCTCATGGGAGGTTACAAAATGAGACAAGGCGGTACTAAGGAGGGACTACTAAGCCTATTGACCAGTGAACAGCCACAGTTTACAAGTGGACAATGACACAAGCCATTGAAAAATATGGGCAGAGAGTGGGCGGACCTTCAAGTCCCTACCTGAATACAGCATGCCTCGCAGAGCAGCGCATGTGCTCATGGGCGTCCGCAGGGGGGGGCAAGGAGGGGCGCTTGCCCCCCCCCTGGAGCGACCCTCCTTGCCCCCCCTGCGGATGCCCATGAAAACTGTGACTTCAAGACGGGGTTCTCACTCTCTTTCCTCTCCTTTCTTTTATTTGCTTCCCTGTGAAATGGATCCAAAAAAGAAAGACGCTTTTGCTGGAAATGCCGTCTTTTTCTGACATTTTAATTCCAAAGTGCAGCATTGGGAATAAAAGGCTAAAAATATGAAAAATAGATAAATAACTAAATAAAGTAAGACAGAGTGGTAACACACTGGCCAAACTGATTTTATTCACACTGAACACATTAGCGCCACTTTTACAGAGTTTGCCAGTGAAGCGCTATTTTTAGGTCTCGACCTGCCAAGGCGCAAGCGCATTGCAGCTCGAGACATATAGAGGTGGATCAGGAAAGCTGATCAAGGGGCTTTGCAGGCGGATTACACACAGTGCATGTGCCCGTGCACACGCTTGCCATTTGCTCCCCGAGCTGTCTCGCATCCACGCGCTTGCCATTTGCACGCCAGCCACGTCACACACACCCTTTGAGCATCAAGACATCAGACTTCAAAGGCTACCGCTCCCCCGCCCCCCCCCTCGTGCATATCCCGCACCACCATTTGTCTGTGCCTAGCCCTAGGCATCAGTCTTCAAAGGCTGCAGCTCCCCCGCCTCCCTCCCTCCCCGCCACAGCAATGGCGAGAGCTTTTTTTTTTTTAGAGTTACGAGCCGTTAAATGCTTTCGCCCGCACCACTGTCGAATAAGCCATGACTGCACAGACCTGCGCGCAGCAGACAGCATTATACTGGCCTGGGTTCTCATCAGGTAATTTACCAGAAAAGTCCCAGCAATGGCTCAGTTTTTCACCGTACTCGTCTCCTCTGTGCACATTGGACGCATCATTTCACTGTACTCGACCCCTTCAGAATACATCAACCCGTTATTTCACCAACCTCTTCCCCTTCAGCACTCGCAGAACACGTTATTTCACCTTCCAGTACATTACTGATGGGACACGCTATTTCACGTCCCTTCAGCACCCTCACACCCCCTCACCCACACACCCTCACAACCCTCACACACCCCACCCTCACACCCCCTCAACCTCACACCCCCTCACCCTCACACCCCCACAACCCTCACACCCCTCACACACCCTCACTCACCCTCACACACACTCTCACCCTCACACACACTCTCACCCTCACATCCCCTCTCACCCTCACACACCCCCTCACCCCCTAACCCTCATCCACCCTCTCACCCTCACTTACCCCCTCACCCTCACACACCCCCTCACCCTCACACTCCCTCATCGTCCCCCTCATACCCCCTCACAACCCCTCACCCTCCCTCACACCCTCACACCCCCTCACCCTCACATCCGCTCACCCTCCCACTCCCTCACACCCCCACACCCCCTCACACCCCCTCACACCCCCACACACACCCCCCCCACATCCTCGCACCCCCTCACCCTCCCTCACCCACCCTCACACCCCCTCACCCTAACACACCCTCTCACAACCTCACCTCCCTCACAACCCTCACTCACCCTCACACCCCACACCCCCCTCACCCACTCACCCTCAGACACCGCCTCACCCTCACACCCCCTAACTCTCACACACCCTCACCCCCCCTCATCCTCACACCCCCTCTCACCCTCACACCCCCTCACCCTCACATTCCCTCACCCTCCCTCACACCCTCACACCCCCACACACACCCCCTCACCCACGCTCACCCACCCTCTCATCCTCACCCACCCTTTCACCCTCACCCACCCTTTCACCCTCACTCACCCTCACACACCCTCTCACCCACCCCTTTACCCTCACAAACCCCCTCACCCTCACACACCCCCTCACCCCCACATCCCCTCACCCTCACACCCCCTCACCCTCACACACACCCTCACCCTCTCACCCACCCTCTCACCCTCACACCCCCTCACCCTCACACCCCCTCACCCTCACACACCCTCTCACCCTCACAGACCCTCTCACCCTCCCACCTCCTTCTCTAACTCCCTGTTATCTTCTCTTCTCCTGTGCTGATCTGCTGTTCTCTTCCACCGCCTGCTTCTTTAACTCCCTGTTCTCTTTTGCTGATCTGCTGCTCTCTTCCACGCTGCCTCCTTCTTTAACTCCCTGTTCTCTTCTCCTGTGCCTATCTGCTGCTCTCTTCCACCCGCGTCCTTCTTTAACTCCCTGGTATCTTCTCCTGTGCTGATCTGCTGCTTTCATCCACCCCACCTCCTTCTTTAACTCCCTGGTCTCTTCTCTTCTCTTGTGCTGAACTGCTGTTCTCTTCCACCCGCCTCCTTCTTTAACTCCCTGTTATCTTCTCCTGTGCTGATCTGCTGCTCTCGTCCACCCCAACTCCTTTTTTAACTCCCTGTTCACTTCTGTTCTCCTGTGCTGATCTGCTGTTCTCCTTCACCCCGTCTCCTTCTCTAACTCCCTGTTCTCTTCTCCTGTGCTAATATGTTGTTCTCTTCCAATCGCTTCCTTCCTTAACTCCCTGTTCTCTTCTCCTGTGCTGAACTGCTGTTCTCTTCCACCCGCCTCCTTCTTTAACTCCCTGTTCTGTTCTCCTGTGCTGATCTGCTGCTCTCTTCCACCCACCCCCTTCTCTAACTCCCTGTTATCTACTCCTGTGCTGATCTGTTGCTCTTGTCCACCCCAACTCCTTCTTAAACTCCCTGTTCACTTCTCTTCTCCTGTGCTGATCTGCTGTTCTCTTTCACCCCGCCTCCTTCCTTAACTCCCTGTTCTCTTCTCCTGTGCTGTACTGCTGCTATCTTCCACCCCACCTCCTTTTTTATATCCATGTTCTCTTCATCTATGCTGATCTGCTGCTCTCTTACACCCTGCCTACTTCTCTAACTCCCTATTCTCTTCTCTTCTCCTGTGCTGATCTGCTGCTCTCTTCCAACCCGCCTCCTTCTTTAACTCCCTGTTTTCTTCTCCTGCGCTAATCTGCTGTTCTCTTCCACTAGCCTCTTTCTCTAACTCCCTGTTATCTTCTCCTTGGCTGATCTGCTGCTCTCGTCCGCCCCAACTCCTTCTTTAACTCCCTGTTCTCTTCTCCTCTGCTGATCTGCTGTTCAATTTCACCCCGCCTCCTTGTCTAACTCCCTGTTCTCTTCTCCTGTGCTGATCTGCTGCTCTCTTCCACCCGCCTCCTTCTTTAACTCCATGTTCTCTTCTGCTGTGCTGTTATGCTGCTCTCTTCCACCCACCTCCTCTAACTCCCTGTTCACTTCTCTTCTCCAGAGCTGATCTGCTGCTATCGTCCACCCCAACTCCTTCTCTACCTCCCTGTTCTCTTCTCCCGTGCTGTACTGCTGCTCTCTTCAACCCCACCTCCTTCTTTAACTCCCTGTTCTCTTCTGCTGTGCTGATCTGCTGCTCTCTTCCACCCACCTCCTTCTCTAACTCCTTGTTCTCTTCTTTTCACCCTCTGCTGATCTGCTGTTCTTTTCCACCCGCCTCCTTCTTTAACTCCCAGTTCTCTTCTGCTGATCTGCTGCTCTCTTCTACCTCGCCTCCTTCTCTAACTCCCTGTTCTTTTCTGCTGTGCTAATCTGCTGCTCTCTTCCACCCCGCCTCCTTCTTTAACTCCCTGTCATCTTCTCCTGTGCTGATCTGCTGCTCCCTTCCACCCGCCCCCTTCTCTAACTCCCGGTTATCTTCTCCTGTGCTGATCTGCTGTTCTCTTTCACCCCGCCTCCTTCTCTAACTCCCTGTTCTCTTCTGCTGTGCTGATCTGCTCCTCTCTTCCACTCACCTCCTTCTCTATCTCCCTGTCCTCTTCTCTTTTCCCGTGCTGATCTGCTGCTCTTTTACACTCTGCCTCCTTCTCTAAATCCCTGTTCTCTTCTCTTCTCCTGTGCTGATCTGCTGTTCTCTACCACCCGCCTCCTTCTTTAACTCCCTGGTCTCTTCTCCTGTGCTGATCTGCTGCTCGCATCCACCCCACCTCCTTCTTTAACACCCTGGTCTCTTCTCTTCTCCTAGGCTGAACTGCGGTTCTCTTCCACCGCCTCCTTCTTCTTTAACTCCCTGTTATCTTCTCCTGTGCTGATCTGCTGCTCTCGTCCACCCCAACTCCTTCTTTAACTCCCTGTTCACTTCTCTTCTCCTGTGCTAATCTGCTGTTCTATTTCACCCCGCCTCCTTCTCCAACTCCCTGTTCTCTTCTCCTGTGCTGGCCTGCTGTTCTCTTACACCCCGCCTCCTTCTCTAACTCCCTGTTCTCTTCTCCTGTACTGATCTGCCATTCTTTTCCACCACCTCCTTCTGTAACTCCCGGTTCTCTTCTCCTGTGCCGATATGCTGTTCTCTTCCACCCAGCCTTCTTCTCTAACTCCCTATTCTCTTCTCCTGTACTGATCTGCTGCACTCATCCACCCACCTCCTTCTTTAACTCCCTGTTCTCTTCTCTCGTGCTGATCTGCTGTTCTCTTCCACCCCACCTCCTTCCCTACCTCCCTGTTCTATTCTCCTGTGCTGTTCTGCTGGTCTCTTCCACCCCACCTCCTTCTTTAACTCCCTGTTCTCTTCTGCTGTGCTAATCTGCTGCTCTCTTCCACCTCACCTCCTTCTCGAACTCTCTGTTCTCTTCTCTTCTCATGTGCTTATCTGTTGCTCTCTCCCACCCCGCCTCCTTCTTTAACTCCCTGTTCTCTTCTGCTGTGCTGATCTGTTCCTCTCTTCCACCCACCTCCTTCTCTAACTCCCTGTTCTCTTCTCTTCTCTCGTACTGATATGCTGCTCTCTTCCACCGTACCTCCTTCTCTAACTCCCTGTTTTCTTCTCTTTTCCTGTGCTAATCTGCTGCTCTCTTCCACCCCACCTCCTTCATTAACTTCCTGTCCTCTTTTGCTGTGGTGATCTGCTTCTCTCTTCCACCCCACCTCCTTCTTTAACTCCCTGTTCTCTTCTCCTGTGCTGATCTGCAGCTCTCTTCCACCCGCCTCCTTCTTTAACTCCCTGTTCTCTTCTCCTGTGCTGAACTGCTGCTCTCTTCCACCGCCTCCTTCTTTAACTCCCTGTTCTCTTTTGCTGTGCTGAGCTGCTGCTCTCTTCCACCCACCTCCTTCTCTAATTCCCTGTTCGCTTCTATTCTCCCGTACTGATCTGCTCTCTTCCACCGCCTCCCTCTCTAGCTCCCTGTTCTCTTCTCTTCCCCTGTGCCTATCTGCTGGTTTCTTCCACCCGCCTCCTTCTTTAACTCCCTGTTCTCTTCTCCTGTGCTGATCTGCTGCTCTCTTCCATCCCACCTCCTTCTTTAACTCCCTGTTCTCTTCTCTGTCCTAATCTGCTGTTCTCTTCCACCCGTCTCTTTCTCTAACTCCCTGTTCTCTTCTCCTGTGCCGATCTGCTGTTCTCTTCCACCCGCCTCCTTCTTTAACTCCATGTTCTTTTCTCCCATGCTGATCTGCTGCCCTCTGCCATCCGCCTCCTTCTTTAACTCCCTGTTCTTTTCTCCCGTGCTGATCTGCTGCTCTCTTTCACCCGCTTCCTTCTTTAACTCCCTGTTCTCTTCTCCTGCGCTGATCTGCTGCTATCTTCACATAATCTTCACAAAAGTTATTTACAAAAGTTTAAGCTATTGCCATTATAAATTACAATAACTTTTATTTAAGTAATAATTATTTAAAAAAATTAAAAGCCATTGTTATTTGTAATATCAATACATCTAAGTCGCGTAAATACAAAACATGTTGCATTACAAATGCTATAGGTGTCAAATTTGCAAAAGATAAAAGTATTGGGATTGTAAATGACAAAGCTATTAATTTCGCTATTTTCAAAACCAACACATAAATAAAAAAATTGTCATTTACAAGACCAATAGCTCAAACTTTCCTAATGCGAGACCTATTGCATTGTAAATGCTTGTTGTTTTCTTGTCTTTGCTTTCCCTGGACTTGGAACTAGTGCACCAATCCTGGAGGTACTGCAATGTGTGGATTGGAAAACAGAATGTGTGCTGCGGCTCTGCGTCCAGGGATGTGGTCTTTTTACCATACTGCTTACGTTTTGTAAGGATATAAGCAATGGCCATTGAAATGGGTGAATTCAGGGCCCTGTAGTTGTGTCCTTAACTTTTCAGGCAAAAGCACTCACTGATTTCTGAATAGTGAGTGTAAAAATATTAAGGTAACCATGTTGTTCCTGCTTACTTTTTCCATGGTTTGCTAAAATTTGAATTCCGTATAAGTGTTTGCGTTTTCCAGGATGTTGTTACTTTTTTTTTTGTAGGCCGCATATTGCTCTTGTCTAGTGCGTAATTTAAATTGAGCCGCATCCAGGTGTTTATAGCGGGCAACAATTGCGTTGTAGTTGAAGACAGTGGGAGTTTTTCTCAGTGGGGCAGTACGGTGTTCAGTGGGGGAGAGGATGTGGCACTATGGTCAGAGCTGCTGAATTAGGAACTGGGAATCAGGTTCAGCCTTAATAACCAGCCCACCAGCCCACTCTCCTGCGAGAGCACAATCACATGCTAGATCTTAGAAGGCTTCGCAACACCTTAGAAGTCCTGGTGTCTTCGCACCAGCAGGTGGACCCTAGCATGACAAGTGTAGGTTAACCTTTAAGGCTTGTCCACCACTATCCATACTGAAGTTCACCTCCAGTCTTGCGGGCAGGCCTATGAAGCAGCACATCCTAGAACAACAGTCACCGAGGTCACAGGACCCTTGAGAAGGGCCAGCTCTAGGGCGGTGCAACCAGTGTGACCGCACCGGGTGCTGACTTTAGGTTGAGGCATCATGTTTGCAAGTATATTATGGTTTTAAAAACCCTTGCTGCCTCCTTCCTGGCCTCCAGCAATTTTCGACAAAAATAAAAATGTCATGATGACTCTGGTGATTAATGTTCTTCCTAGAGAGAGATCAGAATTTTGTCTAGTGGAAGTTTTGACTCATGAAAAGGTAGCTCAGAGGGTTAATGTACCGGCTGCAAAGAACATGCGCTATGCAGATCACAAAGTGCACATAATGTAAATAGGTCAGTGGGATACTGCTGTTGTCAGAGAGATCCTTTAGTTACTTGCAGTTTATAAGTTAAAATCCTAACTTAGAACAGTGAGCTATTAACGGTCATCTAAGAGCTGCATACAAACTGCAAGGTATAAATTAGAGTGTTATGTTCCCCCCCCCAGTCTTTGATTATCCTAATGTCCCAAAAAGTGTTCTTTTGGACAGAAATCACTTCTGATTATTAAGGAGAACCCCCAACCATGGTATTAAGTTTTAAATTCTGAGTATTGTGTTTCTCCAGACCAATCACTATAAAACTATACAGGCTACTAGTATGGTTTTCATGTGACTCCTACACCTTGTAGTCCTTAGTCTTATGTAACATTTTCTATACAATGATTTACACACATATTGATTGTCTCTGTGTAATGTGTTTGATGTAAAGTGCTCTGACACCCTACAATGGTATGAGTGGTGCTGTAAATCAAATTAAATGCATCTGAGAGAGAGTGGTTATGGAAACTTGGGGGGCAAAGTTAAAGGGTGGTAGTGAGGGAATCCATGGCAGAGGTGGTCATTAGGGGGCACTAACAAACATTAATGCACAGGACACTACCAGTGCTATGGCTGGCCCTGCCTTTGAGGCCAGTCTGCCTCACCCATAGGTACCTCCATTGGCCTTGTTTCAGCAGTAGTAGCTGCAACTCACCAGGGATTGTCAATGCAGGATTTGCACACACACCAAACTAAGATCTTAAACTTCACAGTCTCCCTGCTTCATTCACAAACACTTTTAACATGTACTGCCTGCTGTGGGGCCATTGGAATCTATTATGCAGCAAAGAATGACAACATTATGCCGTAGTGTTGACTAAATGATGCATTAAAAAAAAGGCTGCATCGTAATGCAGTATATTTTCAGATATTTTATTATTTTGACGTGTGTACACATGTTAACAGTCTCTGGAAAGATTTTGCCTTATTAGTACCAGTGTAACATACAAACGTAGCAGTGAGAAAGGTGACCAGTCAACCTTTACAACAGGCCATCCACTCCGCAGCAACACAAGTGACATTTTATATTAACTTTTGATATGTTTGAGCTACAAACAATTAATTAGTTTAAATGGTCAGATCATGCAGCAGATCTTGCATTATAAGGCAAATATGGCCGAGCCATCATTTTAGAGAAAACATTTGCAAACTAGGATAATTTGCCATTCATGTTTGAACTGCTGTTGTGGAAAAAGAGAGTAGTGCTGATGACAGAAACTCCATGGCTCTAAGACAAATGGCGTGCGTTTTCACATTTTATCGTATTTGGTACATTCTGTGATTAAAAGCATATCCCACTTTGTGAATATATTTTAATGTCAATAACTTATTATAACCTTAAATATTCATGCGCATTCATTGGTTGATTACACTGGGCAGTGAAATGCCAAACAAATACTAAAAATTGGAATGTCTGCACATTCTGGCCACACCTCTGGCTCCACCCACAGATCCAATCCTTGGGTTATTCCCGCCCTCTGATTCTCCGCCCACTGTTCCCCTACTTTTTTTCCCCCCACTTCGACCACTGTGTAAGACTCAGCATCCCTGGACCTGTGATGTGCCGCCACTGCGGGTGCCGCAGGTGCCACACATTTACGGTGCCGGGCTTCCGCATAAGGGAGCTGGCCATTATTGTATCCCTAAACGTGCGCACATTGTCAGTTTGACATGGACTACACGTAGAGGGACTCTATGTTTCTTTTAAAAAATATAGCTAACATTTGGACCTATACATTTTATTGTGTATAAATTAATTGAATGTGTGTAAAATTTAGCAATGCCTGGGGAATTCTAGTAAAGGGAGCACCCATTGGCGAATCACTAGCATGTGTGATTGCTGCATTATTTATTATTAACTTTGACGTTGTGCTTTAACTTTGGATAAAAGTTATCATGAATTCTAGCACCAAGAAGCCAATCTTGGTAAATATGTGTGCTACAAATAATCCCTACCATACACTGAGCATACAGTATATTTAATCTGGTGCTTTAATCATAGGCTGATAAAAATCGAAATCAGCCTTGATTGGTGTCGGATCGAGGACCCGGAAGTCTGCACACGTAGCAGACCGAGATAAAGCACCTTGTCAGAAAGTTTAGCGTTTTCCCTACAGACGGTGTTTGTTGGCCTGTGGCAGGGTCAGTCACATGTCCTGGATTCCTCGCATTTAATTGAGTCTATCCCAGTTCTGCGCCGCATTGTTTCTTGTGCCCCACTTGGCACACATCATGTCAGAGGATGGTGATGACGTTAACATTTTGCCCCCCACTGGAAAAATGTCTGCGGACGCCCATGCATGTGCTGTCCAGGCTCGACCTAAAAAGGTGCCTCGCTTATTTCTCTCATATCACTTTCTTTCACGCAGGCATACAAGTGAAAAAAGGAGAGCAGTTAGGAGAGGGAGGCGATGGCTCAACATCCTCTAATCCCGACACATCACCCGTGTATGACAAATAAAACAATTAAATCACACATTTGTATATATTACGAAAAACAGAAAAGCTGTTTGCTCAAAGAAATTCAAAAGAACTTCTCGATATCAACTTTACCATGTCCTGCTCACAGTGAGACAGTATAGTGCAGGCTTCTCCAACGACTAGCTTGTGAACCAATTGTATCTCTCCAGCTACCTAGAAGTAGCTCTTGTGTGCAGCCCAGCCAACTAAATTAGAAGCTCTGCTTGGTTGAATTGATATATGTACACCAAAATTGAAAAGCATGTATTTGAGCCAGATATGTATGTATTTTCAGAACTCATTAGCGGATATTTGGAAGGGAATAGTTGATTTTCCTAAATATATTTAAAGCCAATATTTGACAGATCAATCATGCAGCATTGGGGAGATGTAACACTAATATTATTACCTTGATAGTAATGGCACTACAGCAATGGATCTAATGGATTACCAAAGTAGAGACATAAAAAAATTACAAAGCCTTATTACATTACAGCTGGCAACTCTAAACTAAGGTGATCACTGCTTATAATCTTGCGTACGGTGGCCACAAATATAATTATGCCCTGATGTCACACTATTACAACACCAATACTATTAGAAGCTCAGGACAATTTTCATTGAACATCAATCGTTCTCATTACGCAAAAGGTTGGAGACACCTGGTATAGTTCAAGGTTTCTTTTTTTAAGGCAATACACGAGATGATAGGTTTTAGGAAAGAAAGGCTCCCATATTCACGCACAATGTTGTGTTCGAGGAGGGTTCGTTTTTTGTGTGACTCAAGATAAAGCTACATGACAAAATGATCAATTCCAAATTTGGGGGCGTAAGAAACAGCGAGAGGAGGCTGATTGGGGGACGGGAGAAGCAAGAACTTGGAGTGGGGGTAGTGCTGTTTGAAACTCATTCAAGCACATGTGGAGAGAGGGAGAGTTGGAGGGGGCAAGAAAAAGTACCTCAATCACGTCGGGAGCAGCAGATGGGCACAAATCAAGTTGAATTAATCTGTGCTTGGTCTCTGCTCCACAGCAAGCATCGGAAGTGAAGTTTCGGCTGTACTGCCAATGAACATGCCTGAAAAGAAGAGTGACGCTGAAGCGGACTAACGGTAAGTAACAGGCGGGCTCCAAGCCCTATTTAGATACAGAGTGTCTCAAAAGTACCCAGGCGGACAAGTTCTGGCGCAATAAGGGTCCATGAACAGTCAAGCTAGAGTTTACAATGTTTTTTATCACAAGGAATTTGAAAGTCTTTACATTAACGCTATTATAAGCTCTTCAAATCTTACAGACCTTATTACTTTATTTTATGTAATTACTATCACCTCCCAGAAAAAATATATGAATCTGCTGTCCCTCGATGGCAATATGCAATGCTTTTCAGCATTATGCCAGCAAGGCAACAATGGTCCAATCCTAAGAGATTTCATAAATTGTAATATATGGACTGGTCCCTGTTTCCTAATGCCCCTTGACGGCCAAGTGCAAAAACAAAAAGGGCCCTTGAATAGCAGAGCCAGAGTTTACAATGACATTCTCACAAGAAACAGTAAAGCTGCTCATCAATGCTGCTACAATCTCCTAAAATATTACAGATAGTTTTATTTTATGTAATTTAACATCTTAGTACAGTAAACAGGGAACTGATTTTAAATGTTTACATGTAATGATTTTAAGTAATCGAAGATGAATAAAATTACTTACTGTTACTTACAGAGTGTCTTTGTGCTAGCGCATGCTCTTGCAGACTAAACCCTAATAAGGAACTCCAAAAAGCATATTCAATAGGTAAATCAGGGGACAATTCAGGTCCCAGGGCTAACAGAGCTCCAATTGGTGCCGATGAGCAATTGGATAGTGATAGATTTATAAATAAAGGTATGAGCAAACACACATTAATAAGACCTTCCGCCCATACAAAGTGGACTAGGGGAGCATATCAGAAAGGTCAAAGATGGCAGATCAGGTTATCAGAACCAACATTGTCAAAATTAATAACCCTAGTCATGCTGTAAGCCTGCAACCAAGTGAAGAGCCATTAGTAATTTATTTTGATATGTATTAAACAAGGGAAGAGGGTTAGTATGATAAGGCTGCTAAACAGAGTAAAGTTACTTGGGTCTTCCATATGTGTGCAAGCCTAAAAAATAAAACCTCTAGTGATCTGAAACAAGTGAGATTTCGGAGGATCCTCAAACGAAACAACAGTGGCTCCATTCTTCTCTAAACCCATAAAGAAAGCTATAGAGGCTGCAAAGGCATAACATTTATATCACCCCCTTAAGCAAAAACCATGTAAGTAGGGCCCTTTTCAAATTGTCATGCAGGGCTTGATGTTAGACAAGTAAATCTGGTCCTAAAACACTGTAAGGCCAATGGACCAAATAGAACAAAGAGATAATACATATATGACTATAGCAGAGGATAGTTATAATATATTTGATCGAATCAATCCAGATGAGTCAATCTGGCGTGAATATACTGGTTTCAATTATGTCGATTTGGATACTTCCTCTCCCGACAGACTTTTGGTACCGGTATGGAATGTTTATGGGCTAGGACGTATTTTGTAGTTTGATCAATTTGAAACAATCGTTGCAGAACACAAGATTTTAAGCTTTCAGGAGAACTGGATTATGGGGTGGGGGGGGGAACGGTTCTTCCCGGGTTTTACTAAGATCTATTCAGAAGCATTGCCAAGTGTTTCTGGGCGAAATTCAGAAGAATTTGTCTTATTGGTTTCAACATGTATTGCAAAGGGAGGGTCTCCGGAACAAACAAAAAGTGAGTGGCAGCATAAGATAATATAGATCTGTTTAATTATGACCGTTCTGTAGGGAGCATGGTAATAATAAATGTATACATAAATCAGAAGGACTACAAATATAATTTAATCCAATATGATCTGTTAGAAGAAGTCTAATACTTCTAAGAAGTCTATACATTAAAAGGGTGAACCTACGGCCCAGACAAAAAAAAGGCTAATTAGCCTCAGGGACCCGGGGCCAAGATATATGGGAAAATATTACTGAACAGTCTCAAACTATGGATTGGCGAGGGGAGCTAAATCCCAATAGAACAGAGAGCTTTAAAGGACATTCTACTATTGGCCATTGCCTTAGTCTCTGGGCAATTACTCGCAAGACGTTTGAAGTGGGGGGAGCCCTGTATGCTTGTTTTGTTGACTTCAGATGAGCGTTCAACCTAGTTAACCATGAAAACTTGTGGACAAATTTTATAAAAATCTTAAAATCCCAGAAGGTCCACTGAGAATCTTGCGAGAACCCATACTAATAACTGGGCCATGATAATAGTGGATAAAGGGGAAAGCCTCTCAAGAACAATATGGAGAATGTGCCAGGGATGTGTGATGGCTCCCACACTGTTTGTGCTATATGCAGTCAATCTACCCAAAATCCTACAGTCTACACAGCTGTTTTCACCAAAAGCGGGAGGCGCTCACATTCGGTCTCCTTTATGCAGATGAATTGATAATTTTACATAGCACTCTAATCGGCCTTAAAAGAAAATCAGAGGAATGTATGAGGTATTGCGGAATTAATGACCTAGTAATGCATTTTGATAAGACTAAAATGATGCCATACAGCAAAAAGAAAGCAGGGAAGGGATGGGCAATTGGGAGTACTCCAGTAGAGAGGTTACAGAATTCAAGGATTTTGCTGATGATTTACACTATATCCCTCTCCTGGAGTGTGCACACTGATACGCTGAGGCATAAAACCGCCTCAACCACCGCTGGATTGGAAAATAAAAAATAATGTTACCATAAGGTTCCATCACTTCACCCAGATGTGTACACATTTAAAGCTGTGGTTGTCCCACAATTTTCGCAGAGGTTCTGAGTCTGAGCAGGTATTGTGGATGGACTAATAAAGAGTGTCCATGGTTAAAGAATTTGCTCACCTTAAATAATGTGCTACAGCCCAGGCAATAAGGACGGAATCTGGGTTGGAATCATGCTCAATATTTGCTACTATTTGCTCATTGAAATTCTAGGATAAATTATTACTATCTGAGCAGACAAATGTAGAATCCTTATATATAGAAGTTGGGCAGGAGAGGTTAAAAAGCAATTGCCTTCCGCTGCTCCGGGACAAAGGGAAGTCAACCACAAAGAAGAAAAGGCCCTAACTGACACTGGGCTGGGACGAACTACGAACTGTGGGACGAACTACGAACCGTGAGATTAACTTCTCCATACTCGAAGGTTTCATAAGTGCCGAAGACCCTACATGCAACAATGGTGGGCTGGGCCCTGAAAGAGGAATAACCTGAGGGGAGGCGGGGGACTACGAGGGAGCTACGGAGGTTTAACAAGAAGCGGCACCAGCTGACCTAAACGTTTAGAAACAGTTTGTTTGGGTGACAGACGCTCTGCAAATTGGGGATGTGGGTAGTTTCAGGCCTACGGTGTAGGGTAGCAGGGTAGGGGGAAGGGGGAGGGAGGGGGTGGAGTTCAGAGGGAGTGTTCACTCTTGTGATAGTATATTATATTGTTTGCATGTTGTTTATATTTTAGCTTCGGAGCCATCGCTACTTAATACATGTAAGATCCAAACCTATGGCAACGGGGTTGGGAGGAAGGGGACACAAGGGAGGAGTTGGGGAAAATGCAAAACACCACAATTGCCACAACAATGCAAACTAAAAAGTCCCTGCAGATTATGACTTGGAACGTCACAGCCTGGGAGATAAAATCAAACGTACTATGGTCCTGCCATACATTCGTAGGCACTTTCCAGACATGGCCCATGTAGGATACACAACATGTTCTAGGGGGTGGCAGTCCTTCTCAGAACCTTTCTACTGCATCGCACGTGGCAAGACCCAGCTGGGAGATATGTGGCGATCACTGGGACGTGGGAGGGCCGGGTTCTCAATATCTGCTCCACCTATGTCCCACTAGTCTTCAAGCGGAGAGCTTTCCTGGTATCAGTACCATTCTACTGGATATGCCAGAGGGCATCCTAATATCAGGTGGGGACATGAACACACACACATATTGGCGGACCATGGCAGTAGCTCCAGCTTAGACTATATTTTAACCCAGACTATGTACGCGGGGTAATTTCATGGGGGGCATCACAGGGCGAGAAGCATATCTGACCACTCCCCAATTGGGGTGCCACTGCAGGGTCCCGCTCAGGAATACACTCTCCCGTTACGGTTCCAAGACGGATTCTGGGAACGAACGCAGCAATACTTTGCTGAAAATACAGGATCAGTGGACTCCCATAGTAAGCTATGGGAAGCATATAAAATGGTGGCGCGGGATACGAACAGGCAGTGGTTTGGGGGGGGGTGGGGGAGAAAAGAGCAACGTTCCCACTGTCATAAGTTAGAGCAAGACATAACTGATATAGATAAGCAACTGGGGAAGGGCATGGGACTAGAGTCGGAGCTCAAGCATAGACTGCGACTGAAACAGTGAGAGCTGAGGGATGTCGAGACAGAGGCTGCCTGCTCAATCACATAGCCACGCAAAGGGGTATATGTGAGCTTGGTGATAAAGTTAACAAGATGATAGAATAGCTAGAGAGGAAAGACAAGGGCCAGAACTGGGTACTGGAACTCCACATTCCGATGGAACCCCCCCCCCCCAAAACACAGGAGCGGACATAGCAGGGACCTTCGCAACCTACTCCGAGGCACTATACCAACAGACCAGACAGTGCAGAGCCGCTACAAGACCTTCCTCTTCCAACACTGTCAGAGGACAGGGAGACCATCAAAGAAGATCTAACGACAGAAGAGATAGTAGAGGCCATTCGAAATTTACAAGCTGGTATGGCAACAAGCTCAAATGGCCTTCCAGCCGAATAATACAAATGTGTGGCACAGGAGTTGGCCCAACCAATGCTTAATATGTTCATGGCTACACAAGATGAGGGACGACTGTTAGAAGATCTGCGAATGGAAACTATCGTTGTCATCCCCAAAAAAGGTAGGCCCCCTGAACTGTGCAGCTCGTATAGGCCAATCTCAAAGTAAAGGTATTGGCAAAGGTGTTAGCTAGTCGACTGGGACCTGTGGTATCGACCGTAGTCCACCCAGATCAGTGAGGCTTCATGCCACATAGAAGCACTAGGCTGAATCTATGCCGTCTATATGGCGTGATGCGGGCGACGGTGGACCGAGCAACTGAGGCCGTCGTGCTACTGTCACTCAACGCGCGAATGACATTTGACAGTATTGAGTGGCCATACCTCTTTGCTGCAGGCTGGGATTTGGACCATTTTTTCTGTAAATGGGTTGAACTCCTTTACTGTGAACCAATGGCAAGGGTCAGAGTAAATGGGACGATTTCTAGACCATTTTGGCTCTACAGGGAATGAGGCAGGGCTCTCCTGCTGCTCTTCGCACTTGCGTTGGAGCCGTTGACGGCCTGTGCTAGTTGGGACCAGCTGGTTAGAGGTATTGATGTGGGGGGCGGATGGGATGAGCAAATTTCTCTATATGCGGACGACATCCTTCTGTTTGCCCAAAGGCCCCACAAGACTTTCCACAGGCTCATACATATACCTTATCTTTTTGGTAGCTACTCGGGTGACTTGCTTCCCTTCCCAAAATTCTACTCCCACACAATGGCTCAAACACGATGAAGCAATACATATAACACAACACCACCTAGAAAGGGGTTTTACTTTATAAAATAGAGCACACCAAAGACTGTTTTTCAGATTAAGGCTTAGGGTTTAATTTATGCAATGCTCTCTAACAAAAAGGCATTCTCAGATGTCAAATTACCAACATTAAAATGCGTGTATGTATAAAGGATAACACCACACTTGCCAAATGAAACTGTTAAATGCATGGACAATAATAAACACAAGAATAAGCAAGTTATGCTGGACATCCTGCAAGAAATCAGAAAGATATATACACTAAATACATCAAATGATTACTTTGGATGTGCACTCTGACTCACTCACACATCACAAAGAAAACCCCTCGGATGAAACAGCCACGCCTCACATTGGCAACTATCAGAAACAAATCACCTCACCCGATTGTTCACTCAACTTCCTTGCCAACTCAAGCTGGAGGAGCCCGTTGACAGCCAGGCAGGGACTCGCGATCAGCACACAAATCCCAGATTTATTTATGATGATACGTCTGCCCCACAAATGAGAAAACCTGGCTGCCAAGATCCACCACCTTTAATACTCCTTTTTCTCAACCTAAGGCAAGGGTTCTAGAAACCTCCCCCCTTTCTTCTGTTACAAAAAACCGAGCAGTCCGTACAGGTCTGTGTCAAGGGCAAGACGGAAGCTGTCCAGGCCCCTGTATTTTGACTACGCAATAGAGCTGTATATTCAACGCATTTCTCTGGCAACAACAATCTCTGCTCTGAAAGGCACCAAGCACACTTCCCACACATTATCCCAGCAAAGCTTATGAAAGCCTCCAAGCATACATTCAACAATCTCCTCTCCAAAAACCAACCAACCTTGAACGTGATTAACCCAAACAACTTGAGCACTCTGTGGGCCTGCCTTGGCGCGCAAAAAGCTCAAGCAAGACAGAGTCAGAATTCAGGATAACATGAGGCCATGTCAAAGCCAATAGTAAGAACTTCATAATACTTACCAATATACAACACAATGCACATTTGTGCACCACTGCCTATAACATCACACACTTCATCTCTCAAAGTACAACACAACGCATAATTGAGCACCAGTGCTCATAACACTGCACTTCGAGACCAAGAAGTACATTCCACGTCTCTCACGCTTTCAAATGCACATCCCAAAAGTTCTGTTCCTGGCAAGGCTGTTCTACTCTGTGACAGCTCTCGCTTTAAAACTGCAAGATTACACAAAAGAAACCTTAAAGGGAAAAAGCCATTTGCAGAATGTCGTACATTCAGGGAAGGGTCAAAGGTCATCATGTAGAGAGTCAAACCATAAGAGTGCCTCTAGCACTACATTGGGCATAAGAGTGCCTCTAGCACTACATTGGGCTATCATATAAACTGGGACAAATCCCTAGTGTTCCATCTGGCGGGCGAGGTTCCGGACCTCACGTAGGCATGCGCGGCCAGAAGAGTTCAAATACCTCGGTATCTGGATCACCAAAACTGAAGAAGACTTCATGGCCTGAAACGTCTATGTACAACTCTAGCAGCTGCGGAGGGACGTGGCACACTGGTGAAACCTCCTAGTCACTTTTATGAGTAGAGCGGTTCTGAAGATGATGGCCCTCCAAGAACTGCTATATATGTTGCAGAACACCCCATATCCGGTACCGGAGACCCTCTTTCAGGCACTGGAGGCTGTGGTGGGGAGGTAGCCCACAAATTATGCTTCGCAAACTGCAGTGAGCGGTGTACGAGGGTGGCCGTGCAGTCCCAAATATCAGAACCTACTATCTAGCATTCCAACTTGTCAATTTTAACGACTAGGTATATGCCGCAGAAAATGAGCCTGCATACCGAGCGGATCACCAGGCAATGGGAAGCAGGGGCTATCGGGGTGTATTATACAGTAAAAATCGGGATGGGCTACTGTAGACACACGCGCACGGAGACATGGCGCTAAGCCACAAAGATACTAGGATAGAAAAATAAATTGACTGAACAAACCCCACTCTGGGACAGAGACCTATTGGGTGAGGTATGGCAACTACAGAGATTTCGAAGAAGGAACCTTATTGGGATAGAGCATCTGGGAGACGTTTGGCGCAGTGGTGCCATGATTGCGTTCAAGGAGCTACAGTCGGAATACAAAAGGTCAAATGGTGAAAGATTCCATTATTTACAACTGAGACACGCTCTCAGACAGCACATCCCAGAACATAGGCTCTTACTCGACTCAATGACTGTTAAAGCGGTCTCCCTCATCTACCAAAAGATTAGGAATAACTTTCCAGATATACTAGGTACCCTCTTGGAGGATGATGACTGAGAGGAAGCTAAACCGTGCCCGAAGGAAATCGAATGAGACGCTGCAACTTCGAAGGGTGTGTTAGGGGGTGAGGAGAAAGGGGCACCTTCTTTCACATCATCTGGGCCTTTCCTAAAATTCAGGAATATTGGACTAAAGTTATCCAGGTGATGTAGGCGGCGGTGGGAACCCCAGTGCCAGCAGATGCAAGATGGCATATTTTGAGGACAAAAGGAGAGACAAGTTGGCCAAAATACACCACAATATGGCTCAAATTGGTAGCAGGGGTGGCAAAAAGAAACGGCATGAGATTGGGGAGTACCAAACTCGCCAAAGATTGAGGACTGGGTAAGAGATGTTAATTAGTGCCAGTAAGCCGAGAAGGCTGTATACCATAGTAGGGGCTGCCCAAGGAAGTTGGAAACGATATGGACTGCATGAGCTGACTATAGAATGATAACAGAAATGGGGAAGGCTGGGAGAATCGGAAGGGGGGGCATGATATTATAGTGTGTTTGGCGTTGACACTCTCCTCCTTGTAATACACGATTGGCAGACGTGATTAATGATACAGTTTGATCCCATGCCTACAAAAATATCCTTTGTAAGTGTGTTGTATGGAAATGCGCCAGAAGCAAAGGTTCAATAAAAAGATTTATAAAAAAATAAAAGCAGTTCCCTTATTTAGCAAGTAAGCAATTATAGTAACTCACCCTACTGCCCTTTCAAAGAAAGGATTAAAGAAGCGGGGAAATTTGGTTGGGAGAGTAAAAAATCGGATATATTCAAGACAAAAAATGCTTTGCAGCTTTTTGCCAACTTTGGGAGACCAATACCCATTTTCCTTATTGTAATTTTAAGGTTTAGAACTGGTTTGCATCCACTTCAATCAAACCCAGCTGTGGTAGCAGTTTTTTAAGAATCAAGAAGGTTTGTGTAGCTGTGGGTTAAATTTGCATCTAAAAACCTTACATTTTGTATTGGATTGTCTTTACTTTTTAAATGTTTGTTGGAAAATGTTAAAACCAGTTTTTATAAAATATAATACAAGAACAAGAGCAGCAGTTAGATATTGTTTCTTTTGTATTCAATTATGGGTGTAATCCGTGCATTAGCTAGATTTTTATTGGCTTTAAAAGATTTTACGCCTGGGATATGTGAAGTTTAATTATTGTAGATTTTATATCTTTATTATTTTACTGGATGCCTAAAGAAATCACATTACAGGAGTAGATCCCAACTTTGAAGTAGCTAGACGAGATTCTGGCACATTATTAATATGCTTTTGGTAGGTCAGGGAGATCGCCTTTTTATGCATATAAACAAGGATTCTGTCCTCCAACAGGGAGGACTTGGAGAGCCTCTCTCCCTTGAGGATAGCTGCCTGGAGGGTGCCCTTAATTTGTAGATACCTAAACATCTCTGTGGCTGCTAGGTTGTAATCTCGTTGTAATTGGGCAAAGGGGAGTACATCTCCTTGAGTCCATAATTCTCCCACCCGGATGTTGCTGATCATGTCTCAACCATAAATCCCTTGATTTTTCTCAACATTCCCAATTGTTCTGTATCCCACAGAGGGGTGGACTGCTTGATCTTTCCCTCCCATCTCAAACTTTTATTAACTGCATGCCATAGTTGGACTTTGTGTTTGGTAGGGCCGGCTGAGCTGCAGTTGCGCTGGTGTAGTGTAGAGTGCCCCATCGTAGCTCCCTCCTGGCAGAACCCATTTGTCCATTCTAAAGCCAGGATCATCATATGGCCTACATATACATTGATTGATTGCAGTTAGGTGTGCTGCCCAATAGTATTTACAGATGTCGGGGAGTCCTATCCCTCCATCATATCACCCCCTTACCAGTCTTTGTGTGGTTATAAGGGGCGGCTTCCCTACTCACAGGAGTACTCTCTGTTCACTTTCGATTGCTGTAAAATAGGAGGTGGGCACTGGATATGGTGCATTGTGCAGTACATACAGGACCCGCGGGAGGGACATCATTTTAAATAGCGTGGCAAGCCCCAATAACGACAGCAGAAGAGTCCTCTAGTGCCTCACGTCACTCTGCAGGCTCTGCAGTGGAGGGAGAAGATTATGGGTATAAAATTGCGTTGGGTCGTTGGTAATAGGTATTGAAACCCCTCCACCCCTCTCACCACCTCACATCCCAAGGGGACCCGGGGGGGGGGGGGGGATCTCCTATCAACACAACATTTTTGATCTTGTCCAATTTATTCTATAGCCAGAGTATTTTACAGAATTGGAAAATATGTTTAAAACTTTATTGAAGAACTGGGCGATGCTAAGTACAAAATATGTTGTCTGCATAGAGGGAGATACGATCTTCCCAGCCTTCCATCCATCACAGGCCTCTTATCAAAGAATCTCTACATATCCATGATGCTGAAGGTTCAAGTAGTAAAGCAAAAAGCAATGAGACAGGGGACAACCCTGCCTCATCCCAAGGTTAAGATTATTTATTATTCACTACCACCTGAGATAACGTGCCATTGTATAGGAGTCTAATCCAGGCCTTAAAGTTGGGTCCGAACTCCATTTTATTCAAAATTGCAAATAGATAGGGCATTTCAATTGTATAGAAATCCATTGTGGCATCTAGGGACATCACTACAGCATCTTGCCTTAATGTTCTGACTCTTCCCAATACTCCATGCAATCAACAAAGATTGAGTGACGCGCTCCTATCCGGCATAAAGCCAGATAGGTCAGGGTGTACCAATTTCGGAGATGACCTGTGTTAAGCGTGAGGTGAGAAGCTTTGGAGCTGTGGAGAAGTGTGGCTCACTGGTTAGAGGAGGCAGACCTGGAAGCAGAGGTCAGCCCGGGACCAGGGTTCAATTCCCGGCTCGGCGGGGTCTTGAGTCCTAAAATGTCCATGGACTCGACAATTCTGGCTCCGGTGCCTACTCGATTAATGGGTTCCCACTCTGCAACTCTGGGCAATAGCTTGCTTAATCTCCACAACGGCCCCTCGCGGCGGGATGCCTGGCTTTCACCTTGCGGATACCCTGCCGGGGTTATCTCACAGGGGAATACCAGGACGGGTTCCCTAAGCAAGCGCTTAGAAACCGCTCTGTGATTTGCGCTATATAAATTCCTGTACATTTACATTTACAAGCTTTGCTAAGATTTTCATCTCTGCATTGAGCAGTGAGATGGGCAGGTTTGAGGAGCATTTATTTCTGGGTTTACGTTCTTTATGAATGACTACTATTAAGGCCAGTCTCTGATCAGCTGGGAGTCTACCAACTTATCGACTCTCTAGATACATATCTCTCAGGTAGGGAGCTATTTTATTGGGAGCCAATTTGTAAAGTTCTAATGGGAGGCTGTTAGACCGCATCGCCTTTCCGGCGTAAAGACCTCTGATAGCCTGCGCTATTTCTTCATCATCAGCAAAGGATGGAAGGGGCATATCTGCCAATAAGGCACTTGATTCCTCCTCTGATGCCATATTAATGGGGGTATAAATGTGCGGATAGTATGATGCGAATTCCTCCGCTATCAATTGCGGATCTCGTAGAATTTCTCCACCATCCACTACAAGCTCTGTTATTCGCCTGTTCACGCTTGTCAAGGCATGCCAGTAACTTCCTTGCTTTACCCTCTACCTCGTGTATCTTATTAAGTGTGGCTCTATTTAGTGCTTTCGCGGCGTCAGTGACAAGGTCTTTACATTCTTTCGGTTTTATGTCTAGTTTATGTTTGAACTCAACAGTTTCATCCGCTCTTAACTCACCCTCCATAGTATCAGGGCGGATTCCACAGAACCTTCATTCTCTTGGAAATAAAGCTCTATTACTTTTATCACTAGTTTTACTAATGCGATTTTGAGACTCCATTGAGTCACTGGTGCTATCTTCCCTGCTTGTTGTTCTCCTATTACCATGAGAGCCCATACCGGGGAGTTATCTGAGATACCCCTTGCCAAGTGGCGTCCCTCCTTGATGTGCCCTACTTGTCAGGCTGGCAAGAATATGTAATCTATCCTGGAAAGGCTATTGTTAGCCCCCAAGTGAAATGTATATTGTAGCTCCCCTGGGAGGTGGGTTTGCCACATGTTCACCAACCCCATTAAACCTAGGAATTCGTGGAAACGCGGCCGTAGATGTTGCGGGCTCCCAGGAAGGTGGCTGTCAAGCTGTCCCGATACAGCTGTATTAAAGTCCACCCTTACCAGGAGTCGCCCCTCCCAAATCCTTAAAAGCTACTGCTTGGAGATATGAAGGGACATACATTGACAATAGCGAGCACCGGCCCTCCCAGCTGCTGCTGCATATCAGTCCTGTGCATCAACCCAGATATGCTCTATAGTCAGGGGGAAGGCCTTTTTCATCAAGATCCCCACTCATCTGGATCCGGTAGTAAATCAGGAGTGTACTACTAATTTGTATCTCCACCGGTTCAAGGCTCTACATGTATTGACAACTAGGTGCATCTCCTGCAATAGAACCAGTTTGGGCGTGGCGTTTTATATATTGGAGTAAAATTCCCTGCCTGAGGTTGTTCTCAAGACCATTAACATTTCAGGATAATAGCCTAAATTATTTTACCCACAGACGGGCCCATTTTGGCTGATTTGGGATTCTCCCAGTGTTAGCAGACCCCTTCGGCGGTCAACAGTCAGGGCAATACCCAGCCACTCAGTTACACCTTCCTTCCCCTGTTGACTCTGTTGTGTGCGCGGTGGAGCTACAAGGGAGTGGGAAGGTCCATGGGCGCTCACTGAAAGGATCTCTGTGCAGCATCTTCTAAATAACCTGTCTCTAACTTCTGAGTCATCTAAACTACAAACTAAACACCAGAAAACCCCAACTCCCCCCTCCCTGCGTCTCTGCAATCTGGGCTTTAAACTACCCATGTCCCCCAACTATGCAGAGTGCCTGACGCCCTATCCCAAACCTAATCAACGAACTGCGGGAGTGGAGACCTTTATCAATCTTCGATTACCACCACCTGTACTATTTACGTTTGTTTCTACATTTTACTATATTGTAATTACAGGACATGGTCAAGAGTATGGTATCAGACCTTTCAAGTTGTCATTGGGATGGGGCTTGGATCATTACAGACTGTCTTTGTGGAGGACTTCGAACATCTTTAATGTCCGGGTTCGCCTCAGCTGCCCGTTCCCTCTGGATGCTCGAGTCTGGTCACCTTTGTTCCTCTGGGCACGTTTGTATTTTAATGTGTTTCTAACACCACGGCCTGAGGGCCCTTCCCCCATGGTCTCCATCCCTCCAGCCATTCTTGCCCCGCCTCTGGGGTGTCAAAGAACCATGTCTTCCCCTCAGACTCTGTTTCGCTGGAAATAGCATTGAGTATCTCAACTCCATGTCTCTTAGATCTTTTTTGACTCCCATAAAGGATAGTCTCTGCTCCTGTATCTTTACTGTGAAGTCAGGAAAGAAGGTTGTTGTGCTGTTCTCATATTCGACCGGAGGAGAGATGTGGGCCGTTTGCAACACAATGTCTTGGTCTCGAAAATTGAACAGCAGAGACAGCAAAGGCCTGTGGGGCCTAAGCATGAGCGAATTTTGCGGATCTCGCGTTCGCGAATTTTGCGGATTTGCGGATTCGCAATCCGCAAAATCCGCGAATTCCCGCGAATTTGCGGATTTTTTTTTTTGTGTTCGCCCGTGTTTCTGCCAGTTCGCGAGGGTTTTTACAATTTCGCAATTTGCGAACTTACCTGTCGGGTCGCAAGTTTTGCGAACTTGTTGTTTCTACGTGTCCAACCTGTTTGGGACACTCTTCTTCATCACTGCCACTCTCTGTCACCACTGCCACTCTCTGACTACTCATGCCACCCTCTGGCCCACCCATGCCACCCTCTGTTTCATCACCACACCCTCTGGTTGTCCAGTGTACATTATTTTCGGCAAAGCAAAGCACACCTTCCCTGCCTCAAGTGACCTGAATTAATTTGGGGCTGATTAATGTGTCACAGAATATTTTTTTAGCTGGCACCTGCTTCCTTAGTGCGCCCTGATTAGTGATCTTTTGCACTTGCTAAGTGCTTTCATTGTTGCAAAATTAGTTACAACACCTGCCCTGCCCCAACTGACAATAATGAATTAGGGGCTGATTAATGGATTTTAACTTCCAGCCTGGCTCCTGCTTGTCTCCCTTAGCTGTAATTCATGACCTTTGTGGCATATGTGTAACTATTCTGAGGTTCAGAGCAGGGTCACATAATAGTTTCAACTGGCAACTGAACTCTGGAGGGGCCCCTCAGGAAGCACTACAGGAAATGGCTACTAATGATGTGCCTGAACTTTTGAACCTGGTAAGTAGTTACTTTCAGTTTTGCTTAGATCGTATTTCTGCAATTTCGCACTTATTCGCGGGGCGCGAACTCACGCGAACAGTGCGAGCAGTGCGAGCAAAATCCGCTGCTCGCGGATTTGCGGATTTTGCAGGAAATTCGCAAATCTCGCGGATTGCGGATTTCCCGAAAATCCGCAAAATCCGCGAGCGGAACGGATTTTCCGCCCATGCCTAGTGGGGCCCCGGTTTCGGACTCCCGCTGGGTCTCCTATGTTCTCTTTCCACTGAAACAAGTTCGAGAGCCCCCTCGGTTGTAGATGTTTGGTGATTAGTTCTTCAACAAAGAGGTCAGCCAAGGGCCCCTCCGTACGTTCCGGGATCGCTAGGATTTTCACGTAATTGCGACATCATCTACCCTTGTAATCATCCAGTTTACTCTCCATGAGGTGGCTGGCGGCTTGTAGTACCTTGATTTGTTGTTGCATTGTTCCTATATCCTGTTGGAGGTCTAAAGCCACCATTTACAGAGATCTGATTTTCTCGCTCATCTTGTGGAGGTCAGCTCTGTCGTGATTGAGTCCATTCTGTTTTCTAGCTTTGTATGTACTCCACTTATTGCTTTACAAAATGTTCTTCAGGGTGGGATCGCCACCCTATAAATTAGTTCTAGTCGATATGTCCACTATGGCTGATGCCTCCGTGTCCGTAGGTCTGTGAAGCGTGTACTTGTCCAGCTTAGTTTGGCAAGTACTTTTTGGTGGAGGGGGGTTTGTGGAAGGAGTGCGGGGTCCCCGTCTATGTCTTGACTCCCATTGGTGACACCCACGTGGATACCATTTTCCCCACTCGGCCGGTCAGGGTCCTTTTGGGGAGCGAGTGTCTACCTTCAACCTCTGCCATCAGGTCCTATCCTCCAACCACTTCCAGGTCCTGCACTCTTACCGGTTTGTGTTGTTTCTGGGAGATGCGGAGGGAGGGAGGGCCCCGCTCACAACACAGAACCAGATGTGGGGGTAATATTGAACCCTTAGAACACCACTTCAGTAAACTCCTAGACCCGTGGATACTACAGAGGGACTGCCTTGTTCCCCAGAGGTCTGCCCGCTGCTTGATGCCTGCTTTGTTTCTCACAGGACCGCCATGCTGCTCGAGGCCTGCCATGATGTCTAAGAAGGAAGACTGAATCTGCTCCCTTTATTCCAGGGTACCCGAGTGATTCCAAACTGTGCTGGCCTCTGCTACAGTGAGTCCCTAGTACCCAAGGGTCTGTATGTCCTGGACCCTTGGCTGTCATCAGAGTGCAATCCCCTTTAAGAAAAGGAGAAATTCCGAAGCTTTGGGCTCTTCTTGACTGGTCCAGTTTACACCGAGACTCGCCCGCACCGGGATGACCAACAACAAGCAGCGCTGGTCAACCAGACTCTTCGCACTACAGCGACTGCTAGCAATGACAGACAACGCGTGATCTGCACTTCACGCTATAGCACCGACAGCCCGCTGTGACTGCCAACGCAAAGCACCAGCAACAATAGTTCATGAGGCAGGACCGGAACTTGGCACTCCAGGGGCAACCGTCTGCAACACAAGGCCTGTCCGTTGCACTACAGCAACAATCATCCGCGATGCTCTTACTGTTCCTCATGGCCTTCACCACCATGAACAGAACTCTTTGTGCAAGAATTTGACAAAAATTCTTTTACAGCTGGACTAACCTGGTCTGTGTATCCAGTCTGGACTCCGTTGTGGTCGGCCCAAACTTTCCCGTCTAGCACAACCAGATGACCATAAGTGGTGCTTTGTGCATTTAGGCACTAGATCTGCCTAAAACTTTAAAAATTAGTATCTCCAGTTCTACTGATTGTATTTTTGTTGTTTTGGTCTAATTTTTATTTATTAAAATGTACACACTTTTTTTCCTAAAATGGTTTGGTGTTTTTTTACTTTATTACTGCCTGTGCACTGCATACTTTATACTTTGCCTCCAAGTTAAACTTGGTTGCTTTAGTGCCAATCTACCAGAGTGTTAAGAACAGATTAAATTAGTGACTTGTGATTCACTCTGACTACCCTCACCCAATAACTAGATTTTTACAGACTATCAGTGAGGGTGTAAACCCCCACCCCAATTCTCCTTTTCTTGACACTAATCCTTGATGTCTAGAGGGCTTTAGGAGGCAGAAGAAAGAAGGAGAACCCTATAATCCCCCCCCCAACCAAACAGGAAGAGTTTTTACTATCTGGGACTGTGGGCTGCAGTCCACTGACAGGCTGGGAAACTACTGCACTGCATTTGGGGTCTTACTTTTTTCTGATAGTTTAGTGGTTTCTCCGACCCCCTCGCCAGGATGGGCAAATAGGGGATAAAAGTCCCATTCTGCCCACACAGAGTAGTGAAATGCACCAGACTACAGGAGAAAAAAAGTGTGAAAACAAATTGGGTCCCATCGACAGGCACAAGACAAGTGTTTTTGTCCCCAGGGAGAGGTCAAATGCGGGCATTATCTCTCTCTACCAGCCCATGTCAAAATACATCCAGAAAATCATATTTTCATCTGAATTGCCCCAGGAATTACTGCAACATTCAGGTTCTGGGAAAGCCCAAAACTAGGGAACTCTACATTTCTGACACCCAGAGACCCAAGGGAATCCAGGGAAATGGAAGTGTGCAGGTCCTAGTATGTTTTCTTACCCAGAATGCATGCAAACATCAAAGTATAGGTCAATAAAGAATATTTTACCCTATTTATGTGAAAGAAAACCCAGGCACTTACAGCCAAGGGATTGTTATTCTCCTAATTGAAGCACTGCCCCCCTCATGTGTGATTAATGTTTTTAATCAGTAGAAGTGCGCAAAAGGTGGGTGCAAGAAATTATGGAGATCCTTGCAGGTTCTGAAATTTTGAGCCAATGTTCGACCTTTGGGTAAGAAAACATAGTTTGGCCCATGCAAGCCACACAATGCAGGTTTCTGCGGGGTGGCACATTTTAAGCAATGCCTAGTGTTGGTAGGTTTTCATGGCTGCCAGCCAATCCCTGGCCGAAATACTTCAGCTCCCCAGATCATCAAATGGGTGAATTTCAAAGGAAATATCTTCAGGTTCCCTTAAGGGTTTTTTGGGGCCTATGCTGTTACAGATGATAGGTTCGGCCACACAAGTGGGGCACCATTGTATCAGGAGTAGTGTTGAAATAGATTTTTTGTTATTATCAATTGAGTTGCTCTCCATGGTTGGCTATGTAATGTAAGCCAATGTGCAAAGAAAGAACACATTTTTCAGAATGCCTTCTGAATCACGATATTGATAACAACCAAAACCATGAGTGATCAACACAAATTAGCCCTTGCTTAATTCACAACTGTATTTATTTTTCAGAAATGTGTGGCTTTTCTGGGTTCATCAATGGGTGTCACATCTCTTTTTAACCCCAATCCCCAATTAGGTATGAACCATAAAAACGTGAAATATGGACTACCCCTCAGAAAACTGCAAAACCAGTGGTAAAAATGTTTTCTAACTCTGCTCCTGAAAGCTGAGGAGAGTGATCTTAGCACATCAATCCTGTTGTTGACTCCATTCTTAAAAAACAAAAAAGCACTTTAAGAAAGGGAAAAACCCAAAATGTCTTAATTTTTGCTATTTTCTCAGCTCCCTCAAGAAGGATCCTCAAAACCAGAGTACTTTTAGAATACCCCAAAAAGGGAAAGATATTTGGGCTTCATATCTTTTGCTGGAAAATATTTTGAAGGCTTAAGTACGACATAGCAAACGAGTAATGGCAAATTTAATAGGTCTGTCCTTTACATCTACTGGCTTGCCAATGCTTTTTTCACAATGATGTGCAGCACTATTAAAAAAAAAGACGAAGAAAAAACAAACCAGCATTATTTCCGTTAGCCACACGTGCACGATGAGGTATACACCAAAGTGTATCGTATCCACGCATGAAAGCACCTAGGGTACAACACAGACATTTTTTTAAAGCTTTTTTTACTGGGGAGTGGGCCAGCAGCAAATGGCGGCTTCTGGGCCTTCAACAATAAGCTAATAAAAAAAATATGACTAAAAGGGATTCAGGGACTAATGGAGGAGCGGGCAAGGAGAGGTGGTAGAGCGAAAGCAACAGGAAGTGGGGGGGGGGGGAGTAGGAACAACTGAGGCTGGGCATTTGAAAGGACAAAAAAGTAAGTGAAGGCTGGGGTTAGAAACGGAGAACTTGAGCAGAGGGATGATGGAGCAACACTGAGCGCTTTGGATAGAGGGTGCTTGGGGGAGGGGGAAGCAGCACAAGAGGGAGAGAGCTAGAAAACACAAAAAGAAAAGAAAAGTAGTTCCCTGAACCTCACTAGCGAAAATATACAATTTATCCAATGAAAATTATGGTAAAAAAAGGGTATATTACCAAGGAGAGACTAACACAAGAAAAGGAAGGCAAGCTATCAAGTAGAATGCAAGCAAAGAAGAGTTTTTGGTATGGTCTACAAAAGGCTTACAAGCTGTCTGGTAGGAGATATTTACAAATGGCTCAGCACTTGAATTTTTTTTTCTATAACTTGATTTTCATTTTTTCACTTTTTTTACTGGTGTTAGGTATAAGGAATGGGACATATACTAGCGAAGGGATGTAGTTCTGGTTAGATTTTGGAGACACAGAATCCGTTCTCAATGGCCATATGACTGATTTAGTATTGTGTGATCTTGTGAAATAGGCCCTGGAATTTGTTTATCTTCTCCCATTGGGTTTTACATTCAAACTATAAAGAACACAATTGACAGTATTTGCACAGTACATTTTCCTTTTCATATATTCTCTTATTTCTATTTCCTCGATTTGATGGTGGATTATTTGAGCACTGGCCCACTGATGGTAACAACAGGGATTTACAGTGGGTTACCGTTGAGGGCGGATGCTAAGCGGCTGATACAGCAATACTAAAATTGATTGAGAAGGTTTTCTTTCTTTTACCTTGGGAATTGATTATTTTTGTTCTTCTCATGATTTTAATATGCATCAATTTCACTACATGATATGCATCATATTGTCCCTTAGTTTAAACAATATCCTAATCATAAATATATATACAAAATTGAACCATATTATTCAGGTAGATATCTTAATTAGAATGCATCTTGCTATAAGTGAATTTATGTATTAATAAATTCAAGCAATATACCATTTTAATGTATGCTGTCACAATAAGAGAATAATTTGATTGTTGCAAAACGGATACGATGTTTTCTATTTCCATGAACTTAGTGCCTATTTCTTTGGGTCTAAGAGCACATTATCCTAACTTGGCAAAGGCTTTGGAGAAGACAAAACATGTTGTTCTTCTTTGCACAATAAACTGGTGTACTTCAGCAGTGTACCGCTTCCTTTTCTCCTAAGGGATTTGGGATGTTTTTGGCAAAATATAAAATATATTACCTAATAAGGGTGGCTAGTGGGTAGTTATATTTAGGACCTAGTTTCAATAGGAAAAGCATTTTTTTTACTTGCAAAGATGTTTGGCGCCGGTTGACGAATCTTCACAAATGTTTCCCAAAAAGTGTCATAGTAAGTTTTGTTGTGCATGATAAGTTTAGAGGAGATCCATTAAGTGGGGGACGAGAAAAAGGGTGCAAACAAAAAGTGTCTTTTCCCATTTTAATTCCTATAGGACGCGTAATCGAACCTACAGCCCGTAACGCTAAACGGAATTACACCAAGTTTAGCAGAAAGAT
Organism: Lissotriton vulgaris; assembly: GCF_964263255.1. Taxonomy (NCBI): domain Eukaryota; kingdom Metazoa; phylum Chordata; class Amphibia; order Caudata; family Salamandridae; genus Lissotriton; species Lissotriton vulgaris. Next base: position 766,353,117 of record NC_141698.1, on the reverse strand, counting down.
AGACGGTTTTTTACACAGATTGTGCTTTTTGTTATTTGGTGCAAACCCGTTCAGTAGATTTCTGAGAAATTTAAGAAGAAAAAGTTAATGCTATTTCTTGCTGCGAAACCTTCACGAAAAAAAGACAAGTTTGTGCAGGGAAATGCACAGCTCTGATTAGCGGCCAATACCTCAACCAGGAAGTGCTGGCAGCCATCTTGGGACTCTGCTTCACTGAGTCCCCCAATAAACAAAAAGTGAAAATATACAAAAAGGGGCAGGGTAGGAATAACCCGACCTCCAAGCTATGGTCTTGGGGTCCCTCTGGGAGAGCTCTTACGGCCAGAGCTGCCGCCTTTGGAGCTGGGGAACCAGGTTCGAGCCTCAGTTCAATATCACTTCATCTCCCCATGCCTACCAAAAATGAATGTGTGTCCTTGTGTAACTTAACTGGTGCTCATGTAAAGCGCTCCAATACCTTTGGGTTGGGTTTGCACTATATAAATCTGCACACACAGAAAAAAATAGCATTTAAAAAAAGAAAATCTTACAGCAAGGTTGCAACAAATTTGCGGTACAAATTCAAATAAAAAAAACAAGGTGTGTGCTCACGTGGTCTTCTTTCATTATAGGCACCCAGGTTGGCCAGGTACCGGGGGCATTTAAAAAAATATATATTATAATATTGCCCCGGGGACCACCACCTCCCTGGGTCTTCTTTAAGGGGCTGTGCGGCCTCCCCCTCCTGCAGCCATAGAAAGCCCTGGGGACCGCCACCCCCCAGGGCTCCTGCAATACCTCACCAAGCCATAGCAAACTCTGATCTGCATTAAAAATGCTCTTGCTTGCAAGAAATGAGCAGAATTACATTTTGGACAGAGGGAACAGCATGAATTTTGCAGAGAAAAGAAATGCTGTCCCCGGGGCAGCAATCTGCCCCTTCCCATATTGAAAACTGGCCTGGCGCCAGTAGATGGGATACCTGTGGCTCAAAACAGGCCAGGGTAGGGGGGCCACATAGCCGCCTACCCTAAAAATAATTTTATTTATAAAACAACAAAAAAAGACCGTCAAGTTTCCGTAGACCCCGCCCCCTTTCTGAACTACTCTGCAAACACACCTCCTGGCGAACTACTGGTTGGGGAATGAATTCCACTTTACTCCTAAGGGCCTCAGGACTAAAGTAGAGTTCTTTCCCCAACCAGTAGTGAGGCAGGAGGTACGTTCGCGGAGTGGTGGAGAAACGGGGTGTGGCCTCCGACAACCTCCTAACAATCCAGCTGGGTGGGACTTACTGGAGGTAACAGGAGGGGTAGTTGGCCCCAAAGGACCCTCAGGAGTAAAGTGGACTTCATCCCCCAACCAGTAGTGTGCCAGGAGGTGTACCTGCAGAGTGGTGGAGAAAGGGGACGTGGCCTCTGAAGACCTCTCAGCAATCATGCTATGTAAGACTTACTGGAGGTATCAGGAGCTGCCGGCCCTCAAGGAAGTCCTTGGGGGCCAACTACCCCACTGTGAGAATGCTGATAGGTCTCCGAGACCTTTCTCCACCACTATGCAAACAAGCCTCCTGGCACACCACTAGTTGGGGGGGGGGGGTGTGAAGTCTCCATGGCTGTAGAGTGCTTGGGGGGCAAACAACCCCCCCCGGTTACCCCCAGTAAGTCCAACACAGCGGGATGTCTAAGGTCTTCGGAGGCCTTTCTCCACCACTCTACAAAAGCGCCTAACCCCGGAGACTGTTCTTTTTAAATGCTGATGGAAAGTTGCTACACTTCATACAGCCACCCACAACATTAAAAAAATGTTTGGTGCTGCCCCTGCCCCTTCCAGGGGCACCATCAGGAAGAAGACATAATTTTAAAAAGCACTAGGACATTATAGGATGCTCCTTGCATGGATAACTGAATAATAAAGGAGCAGCTCCCTTTTTTATCAGTGTCCCGGTGCCCTCCCGGGGCACCCACAACATGGCAAATGTTGGGGGCTACCAGTGAGCCCCAAGACCTTGACAGAATCATAAGATTTGTCGGGCATGAGAAACAGAGTATTGGAATCACGGTATATTATTGAGATGAACACAGAAAATCCCAATGGTTTAAACAGGGACAAAGAGCTAGCAAATCACATTAGCATAGGACAATCGTATGATGGTTCAAACAATTTTGTTTTCAGATTTAATTCTCTCCACATTGCTACACTGGTGTTCTATTACACCAGCTTAAATAGGATATGCCAGTACTGTATTATGGTCTCAGGATAATCTAATTTTCTTTTTATATTGCTCACACTTATAGTATCATCAACGAGACATTTTTTTGCCATTTCTGTGTTTGGAATTTGTCTTTTTGTTTTTGACATTTGATTTTATTTTAATTCAAGCATGGTAGAGGTAGGGCAATAACTATAGGATACAGAGCTTCAGACTTATTGCCATATTTTGAATATGTTGGAAAACTGCAAGTCTGCACATTGGGTGAATCAAATATGGCACTGGCCAGTGAGCTGATCCTAAGTTCCGCAACAAAAATCCTATTCTTCCATTTTGGTTTCAATTAATTTTGTAGTGAGACAAGCCCTTGTACTGAGAACTGAATTGCATTGGATCGGGGCAGCTCTGTCTTCATTGTCTTAGCAGTGTGTACATTCAATTTTATCCTCTCCTCTTACGTAGTGGGATTTCTGTTCACATACTTATTCCAAATAAATACCAGGATTTATAATATTAACAGTGATGTGGTTCTACAGATGAATCTCTATTTTTAATTTAAATACTTACAGAGATCTAACTGAATTGTAGATATACATGATCTTCCAATTATTCACTCCAGAGATCAGCACTCACAATCATTGGTTTTCTCTGGTTATATTATTTTCAAGCTGGTTTGCTATGATGAGTTAACACCATCGGTGCGGTGCAGATTTACCCTGTGCGCTGACCATCATTGATTCCCATTGTTCATGACGAGCTCAGCTCGTCATGAGTGTACGAGAGGTGTACCTCACGACGAGCTGAGCTCGTCATGAGCATTGAAGGTGTTAATCATGCAATTATGTATTATTTACAATTGTAATAATTAATGAACGTACTTTGTCCAAGCTGAAATTCACTATTCCGTTACTACAACTAAATATCATTTATGCTGGAGTAGTAGGTCTTCGGTGTCTATGAATCTAATTTTTATTTCTATGGGTGTTTGTTTAAGTTTTATTCAATTTGACAAAGGCTTGTGTAGGCTGAAATGCGTTTTCCTCCCTTCCACAAATAAACCGGTGAAATAGATTGATGTGCTGCTTCCGTTTACTTCCGTTCGAAGTATCTGTTGAAACTTACGATTTCTTCAAGAGACAAATAGTCAAAGTCAAAAGGTATAAGAGTACTGTTGTTGATTCTGTAATGTTGATAAATCAAGGTTTCAACAGCTCTTTTTAAAACTCAATTTCCACTTTTAGGAAGTTCAGGAAAAGCTTATTAGGACCACTGGCAATAGATGTTTTGCCCACCAAATTAGAGGTTTGACTGTATTCTTACAAACAGAGAAAACCTCTGAAGAATTACATACTGTGCACAGAGCTGATGCACACAGATATAGATCTATTATCTGCAACCACTGCATGCTTAGTTTCATCTGTATTGTTTAGCCGTCAAGCTTCTAAGATACAGAGTTTAGGATCACTCATCAACACACAATTCAGGCATTTGATTTCATCTACTATTGGCAATTCTTGGGTGTCTCCCCGGAGGCATTTTCATCAAACTTATTCCACTAACACTACTATACTAATTGGAAGTTTCTTTGATGGTATTGGAGAAAGTGCTGCTTCCATCAAACACACTCTATTGACATAGGATGACACTCACACCAGTGTATTAATAATGTGTTGTTGATGTATTGATAGTGTATTTATGATATCAGCTGAATGCATCTAGTTCACGCTCCTAAACATTTGTATTTTCTAAATATCTGGGATCAACTATGTATATATATTTTAAAGCATGTTAAAATGTATTATTAGTTAAATAGTAACGCTATAGAATATGTCTCATAGGCTTTGGTTGTAGAGTATAAACAATAATTTAATTTTCGATTCTATCAAACAGCGAAATTGCCAACCCACTTGGTTTGGTTTGCTCTAAATTGTAAGCAACAGATCAATATTATTTTTGATGTGTTAGGTATATTTATTTTTACCTTTTCTTTAGATTATATTTTTTGAAAAAATCATTGATTCATGTCAGAAAGACAACACAACACATATGTACATCAACTTATACAAAACATTTACCAAAAAACATTATTACATAAATATATACATTCACTGTACACAGCATGATTTATACATTTCTATTTTAACTGTTCCAAAAGCAAATATTAACTCTTTGCCTTATTAACCATCAGTGATTATAGTGAAAAGAACAGTAGTGAACAAAGTCACAATCAACCAGAGATATTGGATAATGATTCTATGGGTCAAAAATTGTGAATATTTCTAATTTTTTTATCTCCGTTCTGTCGACGCGTTTCGAACACCATACAGAAGTTATGTGTTCTCCTCAGGGCCTTGTCACTTCTATCTGCATGTGTGTAAAAAAAGAAAAAACACCAAAAGTGTTTCAGTGTCATTTCTCATAGCCTCCTGTCTTTGCTACCATTATACTCTATACCAAATCCATGTTACCTTTAATGTAGTCGTTGTTCTCATATGTCTGATTCTGGGTCTTTGAGCTGCAGCCTGCAGGAATTCAAAGAATCCTGTTAGAGCCACACTCAATTATACGTGTGCGGTCACTTCACAAAAACACTGCATGACATACCTTTTTGATTCTATATTTGGGCGTCCCCCTATTGCTTGGAATCACTTGTAACCTGTGGGCAATACAAGGCTGTTTTTAATATATGTGGGCTTGTGCGACCATTCAGCTATATTAACCAACTCTCAAATCTCTTCCTACCTTTTTGTGTCCTATCAATCGTTTATAGGGGCGTCTCACTCCATGTTCACGTTGGTACATACACGCGTGCAATCTGTAAAAATGCAACATTGTATAAACACTGAGTCGGATTGCTCAAAACGCGAGAGCTGTATCAATGCACAACGCGTCTGCACTAACGTCCTTTAAAACGATCTGCCAGCCTCCCGCTATGTATGCCACGTTCTTCCCGTTCTGATTACCGCGTTGTTCCCCTTCAGGTTACTCGCAACTGAGTGCACTGTTGTATTAAATCAACGGTTAACGGATTAAGTCCCCGTTTGAATCAGAGTCAAAACCTTGTCCTATTCAGCTTCTCCTTACCTCCTTGCAACTCGCTTCCGTGTGTAACTCGCTTCACTGTGGAGGGCGGCGGTCGTGTCACCTGGTTGTTTAAAACGGTCATGTGACATTAGGATTTCTGGGGAATGTAGTTTTGGCGGTATTTTGGGATGGTACCTAATTACATATATTTTGTATTGCCCACTGCGAACTGAAATTATATTATAGTTGCCTCACTGTTAGGTCTTTATGAAGGGATTACCAGTCTCACGTGGAGCCCTATGCAAAATTTGTGCATTTTATACTACAATCTCGATACCTCAGAGAGAGTGTTCAACCCGTTTTGTATGCTATTAAATTTGAGGATCAGGTATGCTTCTTTTCTCAGCAAGGTTTCTTCAATGTCAATGGGACCCTTATTTCCTGATGCCACTATAATACTCAATATAGTCCATCGGAAATCAGTTTCACTATGATTTACGTCCAAAAAATGTTGGACCATTTGTGCACTCACCACCTTCTTCTTAATACTTGACCTGTGTTGGGTGATTCTACTGTTAACCTGCTGTGTGGTTTTGCCTATGTAAATTTTTCCACAGGCACAAACCACTGCATACACCACATTACGTGTCTTACAATTTGAAAAGCCGTTGTTTTTCCACTTTATACCCTTGTGTTCGAATTCTGTCCCTTCTATTGTTGAATCGCATGATATGCAATTACCACACTTATGGTGGCCCTCTATTGGTTTAAGACCCCATTTAGAGAGTAAATCGCTTTTTGGTTTAGGGATTAATACATCCGCTCTGATGACGCATTGTCCAATGCTCCTGTTTTTTTTATAGGCGAATATGGGCCGTGGAAAGGCACATTCAAGTTCTTCCAACAAATGCCAGTTTTTAAGAACCATTTGTCGTACTCTGTGGGTGTATGGACCAAAGGTGGTTACACATACCAACCTCTCCATGTCCTGTTTTATTTTCCGTTCAAGTAGACACTCCCGTGGGGTGTAGTGTGCTCTTTTCCTTGAGTGGCTTAACAGTTTTTTTGGGTACCCTCAGTGCTTCATCTCCTCACAAAACCTTGTTGCATGTTTTTCATACTCGGTCACCTCAGGGCAGTTCCTTCGGATCCGAAGTAGCTGCCCATACGGTATATTGTCTTTAAGACTTCTGGGATGTGCACTTTGATGGTGAAGGATCGTATTCATATCCGTCTTTTTTTTGAAGAGGGATGACCTCAAATGCCCATCTGTGCAATTTATTTCAATATCAAGAAATGTCATTTTTGCATTACTCCGCCATGTACAATATGGCCATTTCTGGCGCATAGGGACAGGCCTATGCGCCAGAAATGGCCATATTGTACATGGCGGAGTATGAAAATAGATTTATCTACTCCAACAACCCTTTCAGCAAACACATTAAACAATGGTTGAGGTACATCGACGACGTGTGGCTCCTGTGGCAGGGGAGCCGCGCGGAGTTGATGGACTTTCACCTATGGATTAATAGAAGGCACCAGGACATCAAGTTTTCCTTGGAGTCCAGTAATGCAAAAATGACATTTCTTGATATTGAAATAAATTGCACAGATGGGCATTTGAGGTCATCCCGCTTCAAAAAAAAGACGGATATGAATACGATCCTTCACCATCAAAGTGCACATCCCAGAAGTCTTAAAGACAATCTACCGTATGGGCAGCTACTTCGGATCCGAAGGAACTGCTCTGAGGTGACCGAGTATGAAAAACATGCAACGAGGTTTTGTGAGGAGATGAAGCACCGAGGGTACCCAAAAAAACTGTTAAGCCACTCAAGGAAAAGAGCACACTACACCCCACGGGAGTGTCTACTTGAACGGAAAATAAAACAGGACATGGAGAGGTTGGTATGTGTAACCACCTTTGGTCCAGACACCCACAGAGTACGACAAATGGTTCTTAAAAACTGGCATTTGTTGGAAGAACTTGAATGTGCCTTTCCACGGCCCATATTCGCCAATAAAAAAAACAGGAGCATTGGACAATGCGTCATCAGAGCGGATGTATTAATCCCTAAACCAAAAAGCGATTTACTCTCTAAATGGGGTCTTAAACCAATAGAGGGCCACCATAAGTGTGGTAATTGCATATCATGCGATTCAACAATAGAAGGGACAGAATTCGAACACAAGGGTATAAAGTGGAAAAACAACGGCTTTTCAAATTGTAAGACACGTAATGTGGTGTATGCAGTGGTTTGTGCCGGTGGAAAAATTTACATAGGCAAAACCACACAGCAGGTTAACAGTAGAATCACCCAACACAGGTCAAGAATTAAGAAGAAGGTGGTGAGTGCACCAATGGTCCAACATTTTTTGGACATAAATCATAGTGAAACTGATTTCCGATGGACTATATTGAGTATTATAGTGGCATCAGGAAATAAGGGTCCCATTGACATTGAAGAAACCTTGCTGAGAAAAGAAGCATACCTGATCCTCAAATTTAATAGCATACAAAACGGGTTGAACACTCTCTCTGAGGTATCGAGATTGTAGTATAAAATGCACAAATTTTGCATAGGGCTCCACGTGAGACTGGTAATCCCTTCATAAAGACCTAACAGTGAGGCAACTATAATATAATTTCAGTTCGCAGTGGGCAATACAAAGTATATGTAATTAGGTACCATCCCAAAATACCGCCAAAACTACATTCCCCAGAAATCCTAATGTCACATGACCGTTTTAAACAACCAGGTGACACGACCGCCGCCCTCCACAGTGAAGCGAGTTACACACGGAAGCGAGTTGCAAGGAGGTAAGGAGAAGCTGAATAGGACAAGGTTTTAACTCTGATTCAAACGGGGACTTAATCCGTTAACCGTTGATTTAATACCAACAGTGCACTCAGTTGCGAGTAACCTGAAGGGGAACAACGCGGTAATCAGAATGGGAAGAGCGTGGCATACATAGCGGGAGGCTGGCAGATCGTTTTAACGGAGGTTAGTGCAGATGCGGTGTGCATTGATACAGCTCTCGTGTTTTGAGCAATCCGACTCAGTGTTTATACAATGTTGCATTTTTAACAGATTGCACGCGTGTATGTACCAACGTGAACATGGAGTGAGACGCCCCTATAAACGATTGATAGGACACAAAAAGGTAGGAAGAGATTTGAGAGTTGGTTAATATAGCTGAATGGTCGCACAGGCCCACATATATTAAAAACAGCCTTGTATTGCCCACAGGTTACAAGTGATTCCAAGCAATAGGGGGACGCCCAAATATAGAATCAAAAAGGTATGTCATGCAGTGTTTTTGTGAAGTGACCGCACACGTATAATTGAGTGTGGCTCTAACAGGATTCTTTGAATTCCTGCAGACTGCAGCTCAAAGACCCAGAATCAGACATATGAGAACAACGATTACATTAAAGGTAACATGGATTTGGTATAGAGTATAATGGTAGCAAAGACAGGAGGCTATGAGAAATGACACTGAAAAACTTTGGTGTTTTTTCTTTTTTTACACACATGCAGATAGAAGTGACAAGGCCCTGAGGAGAACACATAACTTCTGTATGGTGTTCGAAACGCGTCGGCAGAACGGAGATAAAAATATTAGAAATAGTCACAATTTTTGACCCATAGAATCATTATCCAATATCTCTGGTTGATTGTGACTTTGTTCACTACTGTTCTTTTCACTATAATCACTGATGGTTAATAAGGCAAAGAGTTAATATTTGCTTTTGGAACAGTTAAAATAGAAATGTATAAATCATGCTGTGTACAGTGAATGTATATATTTATGTAATAATGTTTTTTGGTAAATGTTTTGTATAAGTTGATGTACATATGTGTTATATGTGTTGTGTTGTCTTTCTGACATGAATCAATGATTTTTTCAAAAAATATAATCTAAAGAAAAGGTAAAAATAAATATACCTAACACATCAAAAATAATATTGATCTGTTGCTTACAATTTAGAGCAAACCAAACCAAGTGGGTTGGCAATTTCGCTGTTTGATAGTATATAATAAGGTCCAGCCATTCCCACGCCTCTAAGGACCTAACTCCTTTACTTTAATATTAATTTTCGATTCAGCATTCTTCTGCAATCCCTTGTCCTTGCTTGCTGAATGTATCCAGTTACCTGGACTATACACAGATATAACTAATGTATATAGGAGATAAAGCCTGCATACATTTAAGTGATACCTGGTAGTTGCATGCAAGGTTGGATACTAGCATGTGATAAGTTTTGTACAGTAGACAATTTAGAGTTTTTAGTGGCAAATAAAAGAGAAGTGCTTGATTGGCAGGTATTGATTTATATTATGAAGTTATTATTTACTATACACACACAGTGCACATTTATTTTCCCTAAGTACAGGTAGAGAGCTATGAACAATCATTTTCGCAATAATAAATTTAGTAGGTTTTAATGCATTCCTGAGTCATGGAGCAGTTACTGATGAGGATCATCTTCAGTTCATTCAACAAGAACGGGATGTCACAGGAGATGGATGGACCCCTGCAATGAGAGATGGAAGTGAAATATAACTAGGAGCATTTCTTACATGCAGAGTTTTTCAATGTGGGCGAAGTCTGAGCAGGTGTACTGGGTGTAAAGACATCAGGACCAAATCGATTAATAAGGTGAAAACAACGTTAATTCATCAAATAACGAGCCCACAAAAAAACGCACCTGGTAGCCTTGCAAGTCACCAGCAACCTGCTCCAACTGGAAACCTTCCAGAACAACAAGACACATTACATTCATGGTATGGAATATTACATTAGCATACCAACAACAGCATACCACATTAACCCTCTTTCCTCCCAAATAAAATAAAACAGAATGGCAAAGTAGATTTAATGACAGATCATAATCTACGAATCTCACTGGAAACTGGATATTACAACTATGACAGGTTAGCGTCCTTATTAATCTCTTAACCCCACCATCAGAAGAGCTCACTTCTCAGGGAATAAGAGTGGTTTCTGAACCAAGTCTTGAAGGTGGTGAATCCGGCGTGTACAAAGAGCTGAACGAAAGAACAATTATAAGCATTCCTTTGTTGCGCCAGAGAGTGTTCCCGGATACCGGTTGCCACGCACACTCAGCCCACAACGTATGGCGTCCATTCAGGAAGCCGCATTCGAGGGAGCAGACGTCGGACGTACTGCTTCTACGCGTATGCGCGCACTCGCCGATCCCGGAGGATTCCGCATTGGTGGCAGCTGCTGGGGGAAAAACGCTGACCAAGACGCTGAGCCGGGCAGAGGACCCGCTGCGCGGTGCGTAGAGGGCCCGAGGAGCCCGGTGGAAGGAAGGATTGGAAAAGTCTGTGTGGTCTAGGCACTGCCAGGGTTTGGCAGTGAAGTAGAAGCAGCGTTTGCAGGCACCTGGCATCAGCCCTATATATGTCGATTTTTAACGTTGAGAGAGCTCAAAACAGCACCTGAACAATTAATCTGCTGACGGTGGCAGGGGGCTGAAAGTGTGCAGCAGTAGACCGTGGAACAGAGGTAAGTGCAGAACAGTGTGTTCTATTTAATTTAAAATGTGGAAGAGCTGAAATTTCATCAACAGAAGTTATTGTTTTTATTTACAAACGTCAGCGGCAGTTTAAGTCTACAAACTGTAAAATTGAGATTGGCAAAAAGGAGCCGTTTTCCCCAGAGATCACGGGGGTCGGTGAAGTAACATCTAACCATCTAACCAGGCCTTATCGTTGGTGTTCCGAGCCCTGAGGGGGACTAAAGAAGAAGAGAATTTAAAAAGATGGCACCGGCCAAAGTAAGAGCCCGTAAAACCATAAAAACTGGGAAAAAGACTGAGAAGAACATTCCAGAGACTGGGGAAGGGAGTGGAGTAGGCAAATCAAAGGGGGTGTTGAGTGAGCCAGCTGGAAGGAATAAACAAGCTACAAGAAATATACAATCCTTTTCATTAACTCCCAAAACAGCGAAGCCAAAAGTATCAAGGGGTGGCTCACCAGTATCCAACTCGATTAAAGACTTCTTGGGAAGACATTTTAAGGGCAAGGATGTGACTAATAAGGAGGCAAGTGCCATGGCATATCCAACCTCTGAGGCCAGGAGTGATGATGATTTAACCTCTGCAAATCAGTATATTAAATTTATCTGGGGGTTCGCTGAATCCACGGTTGTCTTCTTCGCCAAGAATGTTCCAGCGGTTACTTGAATGTGAAATTAAGGATGAAGGTGAAGATGTATCCATAAGTAGTAAAGAAATAAGTTCAAAAGACAAATTAAATAATGACTCAACCTAAGGAGAATGTGGGTGTGGACTGCTCTTTTAGTATAGGAAACAAACAAGTGCACTCACCACTGCATGGGCTTGAGGTTACAGGAACCTCGAGTACTTCCATGCTTGAGGTTATGTGGATCCTTCAAACACCCTGCAAGGCTTGTTAGAGGTCTCTGTATTAAATAATGATCTTTTAAAAAGCCAAGGGGAGCAGACTAAAGTAATTTTGGGTGAGAGGACTCAAATTAGAGGTTTAATGCTGGCTTTAGTTAGACCGATTGGTGGAGATCAGGAGGGGGTAGATAGCAAAGGAGGAGGAAGCTGGGCTAAGGGTTCCTAATTCAAAGAAAGAGGAACCATCTGTATATATATCCAGGCAGCGAATGATTGTGAACAAATGGGGTGAAATGAGACACTATACGAGTGGATTCCAGAGGTCAAGGGGAGGGGAGGTCGCCCACACAAAAAGACGTTTATTAAAACATCCCGTAAGGAAGTTAAGAAGAGGGAAAGGAGGAAAAGATGGAACAAGTAGGAAAAGAGAGGGAAAAAATGCAAAGACTAAAGGAGAATAAGGTAAAGTACCTAGTGGAACGTGAAGAATATCGGAAAACGTTCAGAAAGACTAAAGATCAATAAAAGTGGTCTGGCACCTACAGTGAGTGAGATGGAGGGGAAAGAGGGGAAAAGTATTGAACGGAGGACAATGATACAAGCAAGATCTAGAGATCCTGGAAATCCTAGATGTAGCAAGGCCCCCATAGAAAAAGATAAGGGAGATCATATGATAAAGAGAAGGAAACCCAGTTTAAAGGTGGATACCTATGGGACAAGGCAAATATGTACTCACGATCTATGGGTTTTCCTAAAACCTGATAGTAATGGCAAAGGCGGGAAAAAAGTTAGAAAACTAAACCCATTAAACCGATCTCAACTTCTATTCACTATGGCAAAATGTGCAAGTCTCAGGAGTATTGGTACAGAGGTCCTCACACAGCATATCAATCCTATCATGGAATATAAATGGTTACAAGAAAATATCGGCACAGATTGAGTTTGATAAAATTATGAAGAGTAACAATATTGTGTGCCTACAGGAGACGTGGCTGTGTGACGATACCCTAGAAACCTTAGTTACCGAAGGATTCGTCCAACACTCCAAAGCAGCAAAGAAAAATAACCTGGGGAGGCCATCGGGGGTCAACTAACGGTGATCTCCTCACAGAAAGTCAGGAAGATTGAACATTTAAAACTACTTTGTGAGTGGACATTAGGCTGCAGGATTCTACTGAAGAAGATAGATCCCGTTACGATGGAATATGCATCATAAATGTATATATACAGAAGGGAAAGGATCACAAATATAAGGTGAACTTGGGAAAATTGAAAGATTTAGAGTCTGTCAGTGTTAAGTATCAGCAAGACATTGTATTGGTGGTAGGTGATTTCAATCATAGATTAGATCCCCGAAGGGTGAATAGCTGGTACAAAGAACTTTTAGAATCTCATAATATTGAAGTAGCCATCTTTCCAAGAGGTGAGATCTCACCGCAAGAGGAGACTTTAACCCAGTTAATGGGGTCAATGGGCATGGTATGTGCAAACGGGATACTGCAGCTAGATCGGCCAGCGGGACGGACCTTTGTGAGGGGCCAGCAACTCTGCCCAATAGATTTTTTGTTTTGCCAGATCTGGTGCTTTGATTTAATTAAAAACTTTGTGATGATGAAAATGACAGGTAGTGACCACTTTCCATTGAGGGTAGAACTACACATACCAAGAAGTAAAGATAGAGAAAGGGCTCTGCAGGTACATGTGGACTATCCAAAACGGTTAACAACTTGTATAACGGATGAACATATTGAAAAGTTAAAGCTAGTCCAGCAGACAATCTCAACTTAAAGTTGGAATCTCTTGGTTTAAATCTACCATTGGTAAGCTGTCGGACTCCCTAAAGAAGAAATTTAAGACAAAAAAGTCAGGGCTGGGTAGCCATGTTGCTAATAAAAATAGGATGACCTGGTCTGACGAAGATTGCAGGGTAGCCAAGGCACAGATAAGACAGAAGGAGAGAAGATTAAGGGCCATGTTTAAGGTGGACCTATATCAGGCACTCCAGCAATTAAGGTTAAAATATAAAACATTATTTCGGAATAAAAAAAGAATGTATAAAGATAAGTGTTGGGCAAATATGTTGGAGGTAATTGAAACTAGAGATGTGAGAGGTTTTTGGAAATTAGTCCAAGAAAGTGTGGGTAGGAAAACAGGTTCTGGGTGGGCTACCTGGGAGAAATCTAGGAGAAATGGCCTACACAAGAAGCGCCAAGGTCCCAAGATTGGCCACAGGTGAGGGATGACATAAAGAAATACTTTACCCCAAGATATATAAAAAAAATCATAGCTAGCTTGAATCTTACCCGTGCTGTAGGCCCAGACAACCTTCCGGCAGTGATATTTAAAACTAGACCTGAATGGTGGGCTGAGCTTTTTGCAAAGATGTTCCTAGTAATCTTGGAAACTGGAATTGTACCAGAAAGTTGGAAGGGTGCAATTATAAGGCCAATACATAAAAGGGGTGATCATAAAATACCGAAAAATGATAGGTTGATAAACCTCCTAGATATAGGAGAAAAAGTCTTTGCAAAAGCCACACTGAAGTTATTAAAAGACAGGGCAGAGGAAAACCAGATTATCCCCCCGGAACAGGGAGGGGTTAAAGCTGGCCATTCCACAATTGACCATTGCTTTGCTCTTTGGGCCACAGCACAGAAGTCGATGGAAATACGGGGAAGTTTATTTTGTTGTTTTGTAGACTTCCACGCAGCCTTCGATCTGGTGGATCGGGAGCTGTTGTGGAAGGCCCTAACTAGATATGGAATTCCAAACGATCTGCTAAGCCTGATCCAAATGCTCCACACTAAAAATTGGGCCCAGTTAATTTTAGATATAGATGGTAGTCTATCTGCGAAAATAGAGATTGGAAATGGGCTGCGGGAGGAATGTGTATTGGCTCCCCTGCTGTTTTCCTTGTTCTTATCAGACTTGCCATTTATCTTGGGGAATGCCATTTGGGCAAGCCCGAAACTAAATGGCAAGCAGATTGCATGTTTACTTTATGCAGATGATCTGGTGATTATGGACCAGACCGAGGTTGGCCTGCAACGGAAACTGAATATATTTAAAGACTATTGTTCCAGGAAAAACCTTGTGATTAATATGGATAAGACCAAAACCTTGAGCTTTGGCCAGAGGAAAACTGGGTTCTCATGGTGGATAGGGTCAGAGAAAGTGGAATCGGTTACTGAATACAGATACTTGGGGCTATGGTTCGAGAAAAGTTTGAAATGGAGCACTCACCTAGAGGCGTCAAAACTAAGAAACTCTGCATCGATTAGCGGCCTGAAATTGTTTAATAAAGCCTATGGCACAATGTCAGATAGACCAATGCTAAAAGCATATTCGGCTATCGTACCCCCGCTATTTCTGTATGGCGCAAAACTGTTATATTTGAGCGGCAAGGAAGACTGGGATGTCGAGGAGGGTAAAAACGAACACCAAAATATCTCAATGGTGTAAAAACGAAATACAGAATAACAAACTAAAATGGGCAAGTGAGATTAGGGTGATTATGACAACGCTATGCAATAAGATGGAGGTTAATGTGTGCCCCACTATCTCTATGGTTAACATTGATAGGAAGATGCTTAGGTCGTTAGGGAAGGAAATATGTCATGCATAGGACCAAAATTATCTTGCACATAAAACCTCAGTTTGTTTTATGACTGCTGTATGGAAAAATGATCAATGCTTCCCCTACATTGATAGGTTACCGGATTGCCGATTACGAAATGAGGTTTTGAGGGTAAGAATTGGGGTAAACCCTTGTTATATAAACAAATCAGTAAAATGTGCAATGATTGATAAGACAGGAAGATGCACCTGTTCCTTGGGCACCCAATGTGATCTGCTACATATTTTAATTGATTGTCAAAAGTGCTTGAATTTACGAAATATGTTCTTAAAACCAATATTTAAGAAATATGAGGTTAAAACAAGGGCACAAGCTGTGAGTTGGATGACTGAAATGATCCATCTAGATATTGCAGTTGCTATGGGGAAATTTATGCAAAGAGTGAAGGCATTTTTTTTATACCTATTAATGAGTTTTAGCAAATAGTTTGCCCGCATTTTAGGTAACAGTGTGTTTTTAAATTGAAAATGTTTTTAGGATGTATTTATGTGTGTTTAAGGAAATGTTTTTTCTTTTAGATGTATTTTTTTTTTTACTAAGATATGTATTGTTTGTGGACCAATGGGGCAAATAAACGTGAATTTACTACTACTTGCGCCAGAGAGTTGGAATGAGCTGTAAAAACAGGATAATAGGATGCAATAGAAACATTTTTATGGGACAGGACTAGAATATTTTCAAAACAAACAACCATGCCCAAATTAAAATCATTAACCCTTTAAGTGCTGCCGTCGGCCAACGGTCGTCGCGAGCACTACCTTGCCAGTGCTGCGCACGACCGTTGGCCGACGGGCCCGCACCCATTATTCGAACGTTCAGCACTGGGCGCTGAACGTTCGACGCTGCTAAGGAGTTAATATCTACAACACCTCCCCCACTCTCATGAACACAACTCGGCTTGAATCACCTTGGTTATCAGAAATAAGTATGGCATTTCTTTTATGTTGCTCTCACCTCCCGCCCTTTTCCAAACAGAAGAACAGATGTTCTGGAAACTCTGACTAATTTTGCTGGTAAGGAAAACCTAGGCTCCCACTTAACAACCTTTGTGAGTTTCTTAACAATAACCCAACCGCTTACTTTGAAGTCTAAGGTCTTCAAACTCTTCTTACTGTCAAATACATTTTACTTTTTTCTTGCTTGCTGCAATCTCCAAACCTCAGTGTCTATTAACACAAAGTGATCAGATCTGCATGAGACAGAAGAGCTCAACCAATTAGGAAGAAGAGAAGAATTAGGATCTCTGCCCCTCAACAATTTAAAAGGGTTATTTCCTTTAGTGGAGTGTGGTGATGTTAATTAAATAACACCACATTTCCTCTTCCAGTTACTTTTCTACACGCAACCCAGCAGACAATCCGGTTTTTATTCCATACGATGAGCCCTCTCAACTAGGCCGTTTGAAGCAGGACTATATAAAGCCTTGCAGGTGATTGATATTACGTGAACCCAAAAAATCATGCATCCAAAGAGAGCTAAAATGTGTCCAATTATCAGTCATAATACAATTCAAAGAGCCTTCCAACATGAAAACATTCTCTAAAAACGTCAGGACGGCAGACTTTGCATCACTCTTTAATGTATGTGCTGTCACTTGTTTGTTTTTTCAAAATGATAATAAAATTGATTATTCCCCAAAAAATGTCAGGACATTTCCAGTAGTAGCCGAATCAATAAAGGAGTAGTAGATCCGTTTTGAATAGTAATCTACCAATACTATCAAAAAATCTCATCTCTCTCATAAGCAAATTTAAATGACCTGAAAATCCAGGCCACTCTCTCCCATGGTGGTAGGGTTCTGACATAATGGCCTCTCCTGTACCTTCCAGTGTTGTGTTTGTGACCAAACACTCAGCACAACAATCCACTAAATTGCATACTTTAGCAACCATACCCGGCCATCAGTAAAATGGACACAATTATTTACGAATAGTGGATAAGCCTAAATGGCCACTCTGAGCCATCTTCACAAGAACTCCTCACAAGGTAATTGGTGGAGAAACTCGCACTTTGTGGCCAGGACTGCGGAGCCCAGAGGTCAGCGGGGCTACAGGAGCCAGCTCGCCCCTCCCTCCAAACAACGGAAGGATATATTTTTGCACACCGTCCCGCGTTGCGGGACGCGCGCGGGGCAGGCGCCGGGCTAAGCCCGGGCAAAGTGCGAGCCGTCTGTGGCCGTCGGGGGCCGGGCTGGGCCCCCCACTCTTTCATTTGCCATCTGCCACATCTAGCCCCCAAAGGTACTGTGTAATTATAGCTGTCAGCAGAGGGACGTTTTGAACTTTAATTGTCTGTTTAAGGTTAACCCTATTTTAAGGGAGGGTTTGCTTTTCTTGGCGGGGAGGCTTTGTCCGTGCCCATCCCTTTTCTTTTTGATACACTATTGCTATGGGAAAAAGGAAGGCGATGGAGGGTGGGGGGATACCTACAATCAAAAAAGGGT
The DNA here is from genome assembly GCF_964263255.1 of Lissotriton vulgaris. NCBI lineage: Eukaryota > Metazoa > Chordata > Amphibia > Caudata > Salamandridae > Lissotriton > Lissotriton vulgaris. Next base: position 766,335,425 of record NC_141698.1, on the reverse strand, counting down.
TAAAAAGCAAAAAAAGTGGCCCATGCAGCAATGAACTGCGTGTTAACAAGAATAGAAGAAATAGTTAATGAATGCGAAGAGGTCCTGGGCCACAATAGTACTAAAGCCGCGATCTGCGCTTAGCGCAAAGTTGATGAGGCTTTGTCTCTGGCCCAAGGAAAAATAATTCCCTCCATGTTTTCTAAACAAAATTCCCTTAAGCATCCTGTAAGCGTTGAGCATATTACATCAGTCCCGCTTAAAGAAGGATCCCACAATTTCCACTACTAATCCAGTTCCAGCTGTCTAATTTCCCTGGGGGTCAGATTGGGATCATGCCCTGCCCCCCTTGGTACCCTGCTCGAATAGGTTTGCTCCTCTCAACCTGGAAACCGAAGATACCATCTCAAAACCACCGGGGGGCATCGTGATAATGCAACTACAGAGAATATGGCTAGTTGCAATCTGTGTGGGCTCAATAAGTTAGAGTTATTAGAGAGGATTAAAGAGCTGGAAAAATTGTGTCATCCCTAGGTGACAAGGTTGAGGGTTTAATGGCTGGTCGAGTGGCCACTTTCGCTGCTCCTGTTCCATCTCCTCCCCGTGGGCCCAACACAACGGCCAAATGGGCCAAAACGGACCTTCCTAGGGGTTCTTCTCCCAGTCCTCCTCCCTACCAACCCATCAAGCACGGGGACCCGTGGGGATAAAAACAATACCCCCCAATGCTAGAACATATGCTGATACTGTGAGACCCAGGGTACCTAAGGGGCGATCTTTGGGCCAGACTCCTCCCATGGTTGACACCCACTGCCTGGCCCTTTCCAACCTGTCTCCGAATATGCCAGGTACTTGCAGGGGACTGCAAGGCGATTTAACTTGTCGCCCCAATAACAGGCCAACAATATACATGACACAGGTTCCAAGATTGGCCACGGCGGGAGGCTACAAAAGCAGTGAGTCTATCCACAACAAAGCAATACACTGGTTGAGGTACATAAGTGGATGTACATCCATCATACGGGAGGATATGGCCAAACTGAGGCGGGTCACAATGACCGACTGCATTGAGATGCAGTTCTCCGATCCTAAGATTGCAGACAACCTATTGGCCCTTGAGTTTAGAACATCCCCCCTGAGCACTCAGCTATTCAGATCCGCCGCTTCCCGCGTTGGTCGGTGGACCAGGAGGATAGGGGCTCTGGGCTGCGCTTAGTCGATTGACTAGAGGAAGCTCGGCCAGATGACATCCCCTTGGTCTATCCATCAAGAGGTGAAGCTGTGGGTTCTGGCCCGTTAGAGCTAGGAGGTGCAGCATGTGAGACCATAAGGGAGATCACTATAGATAATCTTGATTCACCTGGGCGAGGAGAGGCGAGATACGCCGATCTTAGCAACAAAACTGTAGGGGTAATCCAGCTGCTATCCTGGAACATAGCAGGGTTACAAAAAAACTAGATCTTCCTGAATGGAATGAATTTATTAATAAATACGACATCTGCTTGGTTCAGGAGACATGGAGCCTGGTTCCCCTACACATGCCGGGGTTCACTACATATCATATCCCCGCGATTAGCTCAGTTAGAGGACGCCCCTCGGGGGGGGCTCATTATATGGTTAAATATCGGGTTGAATTGGTCGGTTTCCAAACTGAATACCCCTTCTCAGGATACCTTGAATCTGACCATCAGAGGGGATAAAAACGCTGCACACTTGGAGATTTTTAATATCTATGCTAGAGGGTCTCCAGGTGCCCAAATGGCGCCTATTCTAACAGTCTTAGATACAGAGCTGTCGGCTTTTTCCACCAAAATAGGGATTATTGATGCAGGCGATTTTAACTGCACTTTTGAACCCCTGAGCGGAGAAGACATCCTGGGTATTAGAGATGAGGACACCAAATGGGCTATCCCACCACTCAATTTAGCGCCAATAAAGAAATGGTCCCAAAGAGCCATACAAATTAATGCGCTGACCTTGGAGCACAATCTAAGAGCAGCTAATGGCAGGACCCGCTATGACCCCTGCGGAGCATACAATTTTAATAGGATTAGTCCCCCTCCCGCATCGATTACATATTGTTAGATGTGGGTCTATGGGCTGACCTCATTGATATGGAGGTCATCTAAAGTCTCGACAGCGATCATAACCCGCTTTCAATGCAACTTAGACGAGCAGAGGACACTACATCTATAGTGTTGGACAGAACCCTGACGTCGTCGACAAGGGAGGCAAAGCCATCCAATTGCAACCGTCGCCTTAGGTGGCATATGGTTGCTAAGCAGGGTGAGTCACTGGCAAATATTAGAGATCTTTTGGAGCAGAGGACCTTGGAGCTGGAATCACTTAACACTACCACCATGGTTATACAGGATTCCAAGTTCTCTGGGTTATACCAGGAGACCATAGGTAGGATAGGGGAGTTCTTCCGCACAAAAGACAACAGGGATCGGAAAGCGCACCCCCCACAAGCAACAAATCTGTGGTACTCCGCTCTATGCAGGGAGAAGAGACGGGATCTATCACTAGCCCTCAGAGCTAAAGACCAGGCTAAAGTAAGCCTAGCGAGAAAGATCTACTACAGGACAATAGACCAAGCGAAGCGCTTCTGGGAAGAAACACACTGGCAGGAGCTTAAATCCGCTGCCCAGCTGGAGGATTCTACCATATTCTGGGAGCTCATTAACAATAGTACGAGGAGGGGGGCAGATCCAATCCCTAACCATATTACAGGTCGCCAATGGTTAGACCACTTTCATGGCTTGTGGGAGGCGTTGGGAGCTCACCATCTGACCAGGGGACTCGGTCATCCACCTTCGAGATTCCGAATCCAGGGGAAACATTTGGGCTTAAAGAGGTATTATCGGCCATTGCAAGCATTGCGCCAGGCAAGGCGGCAGGTCCCGACGGCCTCCCAGGCGATTTACTATTATACGATCAAAGCCTTTGGGCCCTTGTTAGAACCGGCTGTCTCTAGTTGGCAGAGGTATACACTTCTGACAAATAGGGACACACCTTTTCTAGTCAGGGCAAGGGGATGACACCCTTCGATAACCCCTGCTCACCCCCTTGGTAGCTTGGCAGAGCAGACAGGCTTATCTCAGAGGCTGTGTGTTAAGCATTTATGACCACATACAGTAATAAAGTGAATACACTACAAATGGACACGACACAGTAGTATTATAAAAATAAGTATTTTTATATAAGGCTTAGCACAAGACCAAATAACGACAAAGACGTACACAATCTTAATAAATACTCTGGGAAGGGAAAAGGATAGTTCAAAGGTAGGTTCTTCTTTAGCACAAAAGTCTTTAGTATCAAAACAAATCTTCTTCTTGGCAATACAGTTCTTAGCAACAGGGTAACCCACACGGGGGCTACGCGGCGTCGAGGCAAAGTTAATCCAAAGGTTCGGCGTCGACCGCGAGGAGCGCTACGTCGAGCCCGGAGTCACACGGACCCCCAACAACACAGTACCTTTGGAAAATGAAGTACACGATGATCAGCGGCGTCGAGCAATCCGGCGTCGCGTCTTCGGTGTCGATAAGGCCTCAGCAGGCGTCGTTGTCGATGATGTGGTTGCACAGAGTGAGCAGCGCTCACGGCGTCGAGAGGGCACGAGGGCGATGCGATCAGCAGCGGTGCAGACACGAGGTCCCTTGGAGCTGGAGCCGTACTCTCACTCACTGGCGTTGCTGCTGGCGTCGGTCGGGCCCGGCGGCCGGTCGTCGAGGAAGCGGGACACTGGGCCGTTACCCACTATGTCGCGCTGGATTCGGCGACGTCCGTCGGCGTCGAGGTTGCCGGCTCTTTCAGAGGTGCTGGATTCACCGGTTCCAGCAAATAGCACTTTAAGCAGATGAAGTCCTTTAGCCCTGTGACTTCAGCAGGAGACTGGCACTCTTCCAGTCCTTGGAGATTTTCTTAGCAAGCGTGAGAGTACACACACAGTTCCTCTCTCCTGGTTCCTCGGCAAAAATAAAGAAGCACTGCAGGATTCGCCCCAGCAAACAGCACACTGGCAGAAGGGGTAGGCAAGTCCTCAGATCAGCAGGCCTCTTGTCCTTGGTTACAGGGTTCCTTGTCAGAAGTGATCTAAATTCTTGGTTCAGGGGTCCTTCTCTTATACCCCTTTTTGGCTTTGATCCCTTTGTCCATGCAGGGGAATTTCCCAACATCCTGGGTCTGTTGTGGGTGGAGCCAGGCAAAGGCACCTGGCCTATTCACTGAGCAGGGCTGGGTCCTCAGACGCCCAGCAGGAGGTGGAGCCAGCATTGACACTGGCAGGAGCAGAGCTATCGGCCTCCTGGCAGGAGGTGGGGCTAGGATCGTCCATGGCAGGCACAGAGCCATCAGCCGCTTGGCAGGAGGTGGAGCCAGCATTGTACCAGGCAGGGCAGGCTATCAACAACTACTCTCCCCCTACTCTCAACGCAAATGTCCCACTCATCCCACACTGACTCATCCAGACATGTGGAGCCACCCAGCTCCTGTCACACACACGCAAGACCAGCAGAAACCAGATATGGTTAGACAAGAAAATAGACACTTTCTAAAAGTGCTATTTTCAAACCCAGAGTCCAAAAACCATCCACACCAACGGATGCGTAATTAAACCCCGAGTTCAGGGATACCAAACTCGACATTGCACCATGCTCCCCGAGCCAGCTAGGATCATAGCATTAATAATCCTGGCGGCCCATTCTAACTAATGGAGAACAGGCTACCTCGCAATAGTGAAGAACGAAGATGGCTGTAATTCACTATTAGGACATGCCAACCTGGTCAGGCGTGTCCTACCTTATACTTACAATGCACCCTGCCCGTGGGCCTACCGTAGGGGTGACTAACATGAAGTCAAGGGAAGGTTTGAGGGGCTGGCAAGTAGGTATACTTGCGCAGCCTGCGTGACAGCACTAGGCTGCACGTGGGTCTCGCAATGACCGACCCGTAGACATTCTTTTACGAGGCCGCTCCTGTGGGTGGCACAACACGTGCTGCAAGCCCACGAGCGGCATTTGTATTTACAAGCCCCGGCACTCCTGGTGCGCTAGACTAGGGACTGACAGTAAACCAAATAAGCCAAACATGGATACAATAGATACATCAATTTAACATCGGGAGCACTTGCGCTATGGCACTGATCAGCAGTGACACAGCGCCCAAAGCATATACCAGCAAAACATCGTAAAACAGTGGAGGCAAACAGAAAAAATGGAGGAGAGACTCAAGCCAATGATGTCAGGTCTAACACGTGTCCCCTCCAGCTGAAATGTGGTAGAACTACCCTTGACCTAGGGAGTCCTCTTCACTAAGGCAGAAAAATCTGGACAGACCATCAGCATTGGCGTGATCGGTACCAGGGCGGTGTTCCACCGTAAAGTCCATCTCCTGTAGAGAAATGGACCACCTCAACAGTTTCGGATTCTCACCCCTCATCTGCATCAACCATCTGAGGGGCCTGCGGTCTGTCTGAACCCAGAAGTGAGTCCCAAACAGGTAGGGTCTTAGCTTCTTCAGCGCCCAGACCACAGCAAATGCTTCTCTCTCTATCGCACTCCACCTCGTTTCCCTGGGAAGTAACCTCCTACTGATGAAGGCTACAGGCAAGTCTCGGCCCTCTTCATTCACCTGAGCTAGAACAGCCCCCACGCCATGCTCTGAAGCGTCCGTCTGGACAATAAATTCTTTCAAGAAGTCGGGTGCCTGGAGTATAGGTGCTGTGCACATTGCAGTTTTCAGGGTGTCGAAGGCCGTTTGACAGGCATCAGTCCAGATCACGTTTCGTGGCTGCTTCCTGGAAGTCAGCGAAGTCTAGGGGTGCACAATGTTACCGTAATCCTTGACAAACCTCCCGTAATAACCCGTGAGTCCTAAGAAGGCTCTCACCTGAGTTTGGGTTTTGGGCGGCGCCCAAGCCAGGATGGTATCAATCTTGGGTTGCAGGGGGGCAACCTTGCCGCTCCCTACTTGGTGCCCCAAGTACACCACAGAACCCTGCTTAATCTGGCACTTACTGGCTTTGATTGTGAGGCCTGCTCTGCGCAGGGCCAACAACACTTCCTGGAGGTGGCGCAAGTGTTCCTCCCAGCTGGCGCTGAACACTGCGATGTCGTCCAGGTAGGCGGCACTGAAATCCTCCAGTCCAGCCAAGACCTGGTTGACCAACCTCTGGAAGGTGGCAGGGGCATTCTTCATTACAAAGGGCATCACCCGGAACTGGTATAGCCCATCTGGTGTGGAGAATGCGGACCTCTCCTTTGCCCCATCAGTTAAGGCAATCTGCCAGTACCCAGACGTTATATCAAACGTACTAAGGTACCGGGCAGCCCCCAACCGATCTATGAGCTCATCAGCTCTGGGGATGGGGTGCGCGTCAGTCTTCGTGACCGAATTGAGTCCTCGGTAGTCCACGCAGAACCGGAGTTCTGGTGAAGCACCAGGCGCTGCAGCCTTCGGGACCAAGACCACTGGGCTGGCCTAAGGACTGCTAGAGGACTCAATCACCCCTAACGCAAACATTTTGGAGACCTCCTCCTTAATGTATGCTCGAACCTTGTCAGTCACCCTGTAAGCCTTGTGCTTCACAGGAGGGCTGTCTCCGGTGTCAACGTCATGGACACACCAATGAGTGACACCCGGAACCAAGGAAAACAGATCCGGGAATTGTCCCAACAGGTGGCGACAATCCTGTTTCTGCTCAAGGGTCAGTGTGTCAGAGAGGACCACACCATCCACTGACCCGTCTTGCTCTTTAGCACACAGGAGGTCAGGAAGAGGCTCACTCTCCTCCTCCATTCCAGCATCTGTAGCTAGGAGCATGCCCACTTCGGACCTTTCTAAGTGGGGCTTCAAACGGTTGACATGCAGGACCCGCAAGGGGTTCCTGGGAGATTTTAAGTCCACCAAGTAGGTGACATCGCTCTTCTTCTCCACAACCTTAAACGGTCCAGTCCACCTGTCCTTGAGCGCACAAGGTTCCACAGGGGACATGACCCACACTTCTTGACCAGGCTGAAGCTCTACCTGAGTGGCATTCCGGTCGTACCAACGCTTCATCTCCTCCTGGCTGGCCTCCAGATTTGCCTGAGCAAGTTCTCTGAAGCGCCGAGTCTGGTTCCGAAAGGCCAGCATGTAGCTGTATACATCCTGGGGAGGTTTCCTGGGAGATTGCTCCCAGCCTTCCTTGACCAGACTCAAAGGCCCTCTTACCGGGTGACCGTACAAAAGCTCAAAGGGGCTGAACCCTAGAGACTTTTGCGGCACCTCTCGGTAAGCAAACAACAGGCATGGCAAGAGGACGTCCCATTTCCGCCTCATTGGTTCTTCAAGACCCATGATCATGCCTTTAAGGGTACGGTTGAATCTCTCAACCAACCCATTTCCTTGAGGGTGGTAAGGAGTGGTGAACTTGTAGGTTACCCCACACTCCTTCCACAGAGACTTCATATAGTTCGAAATGAAGTTGGTGCCTCGATCTGACACCACCTCTCTGGGGAACCCCATCCGGGAGAAAGCACCCATCAGTGCCCGTCCCACCACGGGGGCCGTCACTGTTCGGAGAGGGATGGCTTCCGGGTACCGTGTGGCATGGTCCACCAAGACCAGGATGAACCTGTTGCCCAGGGCTGTCTTGGGGTCCAGGGGCCCAACAATGTCAATACCCACCCGGTCAAAGGGGGTACTGACCACTGGAAAAGGTTGGAGGGGAGCCTTCTGCTTCCTTCCGCTTTTCCCACTTGCCTGGCAAGTGTGACAAGTCTTGCAATGGATGTCTACATCCCTTCGCATCTGAGGCCAATAAAAATGGGTGACAAGCCTGTCATAGGTCTTGTCCTGCCCCAGATGTCCAGCTAACGGAACGTCGTGAGCCAACTCCAGTAGGAAGGCTCTGAAGCGCTGGGGTACCACCAGCACACGGGCTGACCCAGGTTCAGCAGCCTTAGGCTCGCTATATAGGAGGTCGTTCTCCCAGTACACAAAATGTGACCCTGACTGCTCACCTGAGGATTGGGCTGAGGCCTGTTGCCTCATGCCCACAAGAGAAGGGCACACTTTCTGTTCCGCACAGAATTCCTCCCTGGAGGGACCACCATCCTGCTGCCAATGGGTCAGCTCGGGCAGGTCTCCCAGTTCGGCAATTTGTTCCCCTGTGGGCTCCAGGGCATCCCCCTCAGGGTCTACCTCCTCCTGGACCACGGGAACTACGGGGGACGGTTTCCCGCGCCCCAGCCTCTTCTCTTCACAGCTGGGTCCTGGGCCGTACTTTCAGGCTCCGGGACCCCATCAACACCCTTACTCGCTGTCATCGATCGAGTGGTTGCACACACCCACTCTGGCACACCCAACATTTTCAAGTGCGCCTCTCTCTCCACCTTAGCCCAAGGGGAGTCTTCTAATTCATTGCCCAGGAGACAATCGACAGGCATGGCGGGCCTCACAGCAACCTGAAGAGTACCTGAAACTCCCCCCCATTCAAAGGAAACCTGAGCTACCTCACACTCTTTCTGGGAGTTGTCGGCAGCTATCATGGGGTAGAATGCGTGGGGAACCACCTGCTCTCTGGACACCAAGTGACATTTGACAGCGGTCACACTCGCTCCGGTGTCTCTGAGAGCTTCCACTCTATGGCCATTATTGGTCACCCACTGCCTATATTTACTAGTGTTACTAGGCAGAGGGGGTGGAGGGACCATTTGCATGTCTCCTAGCGAGACCAGGGACATCTCTGCGGGACCCCTCCCTCCATGGACAACCATCTCCTCCCCTCCCAGGGCTACACTCGCCAACTGACGGGGGGTGCACGCGGCGGTGCATTCGAATCCTTTTTGGGACACTGGGGGTCATAAAACCGGTGTCCCACCTGCCCACAACCGTAGCAGGTTAGGGGGCCCCTATGAACAGGTTTACCCGTCGGGCCCCTGGCTTCTTCTCAGGGGGAGGCTGGGAACCTTTCCCTTGGTTCCCTTGGGGATTACTTTGGGGCCCTTTCTGGGAATCCTTCTGTTTACCCTTGTCCCCCCACTCTTCTGCTGGGGACCCTGCCCACCTTTGGCTGAGTCTCCCACTGGACCCTTGTGGACCCTGGTACTGACCCAGCGGTCCGCCTCCTCAGCAAGTTTTCTAGGGTTAGATATCTTGCTATCAATCAGGTGCTGGCGCAGCTCTGGAAAACAGTTATTAGACAAATGCTCCCAAGCAAACAAATCATAAAGAGCTTCATAACTTTCCACTTTGCTGCCCTTTACCCAACCATCCATGGCTCTGCAAAAATAAGACACATATTCAACCCACGTCGTACCAGGCAACTTCTTACATTCTCTAAAAGCTTGTCTGTACTTCTCCGGGGTTAGGCCATACCGCAACATTAAAGCATCTTTCATATGAGCATACGACATCCTATCCGAAACAGGCATGTCTAACAGGGTATCTCTTCCCTCATTCACAAAGCGACCCCACAACCCCGCTCCCCAATTCTTCTCAGGGACCTGGTGGGCCAACAATGCTAACTCATATGCTTTAAACCATTGACCAATATCTTCGTTCCTATGATAATCTTTTATCACATCTTTGGGAAAGTAAAACTTACTTTCTGCAGGCCCAGATGGGATGCTGCCACCAGAGGGATTCAATTCTAATTTCTTAGCTTGGATCTCCAACTCCCTCAACTTGGTATCACGCTCCAAAGCTAACTTCTTTCTTTCAAAATCTAACCTTTTGGTCTCCAAATCAGCTTCTCTTCTTTACTCTTGCATTTTCTAACTCCAACTGCCCATTTATCTTTAGCCTTGCCATTTCCATGTTGTCTGCTCGCTCCTTCGCCCTTTCTTCTCGTTCTTCAGGGGAAAGACCTTTGGAGGAAACACTGCTTCCGGGAGAGGACTCGGGCCCATTCGCTGGCGCCTCCTCATCCCCTTCCACTGGCGGTACCACCACCGGATCAGTGGGATCTCTGGACTCCAACCAGGCCTCCAGAGCTTTGAGATATTCCTCCTTCAACGAGAGGCCCTTGGTGGGAACTTTAAACTGCTTGCAGAAGGATTTTAGTTTCTTCAAGCCGTAGTCGTTTACCTTCGCTCTGTCGAATTCCTCCACGACAACAACAGGGGTAGTGACTCCGGTGTCACTCATGGTCAAAACTGGCAGTGTTCAAAAAAATCAAGCTTCAGAAAAGCGGAGAACCAAAAATAGGATCCTTCCCAATTAGATTGTGACTGCGCTATGGTCTGCTTTCACTATGTAGCGCACACTAATCACTGCACATGGGTCATAAATGCAAGGTCCAAATCCTCACCGCTGCATCCAATGTTAGAACCTGCTGTCTCTAGTTGGCAGAGGTATACACTTCTGACAAATAGGGACACACCTTTTCTAGTCAGGGCAAGGGGATCACACCCTTCGATAACCCCTGCTCACCCCCTTGGTAGCTTGGCAGAGCAGACAGGCTTATCTCAGAGGCTGTGTGTTAAGCATTTATGACCACATACAGTAATAAAGTGAATACACTACAAATGAACACGACACAGTAGTATTATAAAAATAAGTATTTTTATATAAGGCTTAGCACAAGACCAAATAACGACAAAGACGTACACAATCTTAATAAATACTCTGGGAAGGGAAAAGGATAGTTCAAAGGTAGGTTCTTCTTTAGCACAAAAGTATTTAGTATCAAAACTAATCTTCTTCTTGGCAATACAGTTCTTAGCAACAGGGTAACCCACACGGGGGCTACGCGACGTCGAGGCAAAGTTAATCCAAAGGTTCGGCGTCGACCGCGAGGAGCGCTACGTCGAGCCCGGAGTCACACGGACCCCCAACAACATAGTACCTTTGGAAAATGAAGCACACGATGATCAGCGGCGTCGAGCAATCCAGCGTCGCGTCTTCGGTGTCGATAAGGCCTCAGCAGGCGTCGTTGTCGATGATGTGGTTGCACAGAGTGAGCAGCGCTCACGGCGTCGAGAGGGCACAAGGGCGATGCGATCAGCAGCGGTGCAGACACGAGGTCCCTTGGAGCTGGAGCCGTACTCCCACTCACTGGCGTTGCTGCTGGCGTCGGTCGGGCCCGGCGGCCGGTCGTCGAGGAAGCGGGGCACTGGGGCAGTTACCCACTATGTCGAGCTGGATTCGGCGACGTCCGTCGGCGTCGAGGTTGCCGGCTCTTTCAGAGGTGCTGGATTCACCGGTTCCAGCAAATAGCACTTTAAGCAGATGAAGTCCTTTAGCCCTGTGACTTCAGCAGGAGACTGGCACTCTTCCAGTCCTTGGAGATTTTCTTAGCAAGCGTGAGAGTACACACACAGTTTCTCTCTCCTGGTTCCTCGGCAAAAATAAAGAAGCACTGCAGGATTCCCCCCAGCAAACAGCACACTGGCAGAAGGGGTAGGCAAGTCCTCAGATCAGCAGGCCTCTTGTCCTTGGTTACAGGGTTCCTTGTCAGAAGTGATCTAAATTCTTGGTTCCCCCTACTCTCAACGCAAATGTCCCACTCATCCCACACGGACTCATCCAGACCTGTGGAGTCACCCAGCTCCTGTCACACACACGCAGGACCAGCAGAAACCAGATATGGTTAGACAAGAAAATAGACACTTTCTAAAAGTGCTATTTTCAAACCCAGAGTCCTAAAACCATCCACACCAACGGATGCGTAATTAAACCCCGAGTTCAGGGATACCAAACTCGACATTGCACCATGCTCCCCGAGCCAGCTAGGATCATAGCATTAATAATCCCGGCGGCCCATTCTAACTAATGGAGAGCAGGCTACCTCGCAATAGTGAAGAACGAAGATGGCTGTAATTCACTATTAGGACATGCCAACCTGGTCAGGCGTGTCCTACCTTATACTTACAATGCACCCTGCCTGTGGGCCTACCGTATGGGTGAATAACATGAAGTCAAGGGAAGGTTTGAGGGGCTGGCAAGTAGGTATACTTGCGCAGCCTGCGTGACAGCACTAGGCTGCACGTGGGTCTCGCAATGACCGACCCGTAGACATTCTTTTACGAGGCCGCTCCTGTGGGTGGCACAACACGTGCTGCAAGCCCACGAGCGACATTTGTATTTACAAGCCCCGGCACTCCTGGTGCGCTAGACTAGGGACCGACAGTAAACCAAATAAGCCAAACATGGATACAATAGATACATCAATTTAACATCGGGAGCACTTGCGCTATGGCACTGATCAGCAGTGACACAGCGCCCAAAGCATATACCAGCAAAACATCGTAAAACAGTGGAGGCAAACAGAAAAAATGGAGGAGAGACTCAAGCCAATGATGTCAGGTCTAACAGCCCTCTTCATCCTTTGGGTATTGAACCACATCGCGAGTGGACATCCTGTTCCAGATTCCTGGAAAGGCGTGAGATAGTGACCATCTACAAGAAGGGGGACAGGGAGGATCCTGCCAACTACAGACCGATTAGTTTAATCGATGTAGTGCAGAAAGTGGTTGGCAGGGTCCTCCTTACAAGGGTAAGATCGTGGATAGATGAGGACAATGCCTTGTCACATTTCCAGGCAGGGTTTAGACAATGGGTTGGCACGATGGACCAGGTCTTCAGATTCTTTTCGATCTATTGGAAATCTATGATAATTGAAAAAGGCAGCCTATATTTGGCATTTATTGATTTAAGATCAGCTTTTGACTTGGTCCCCCGTGCCAAGCTTTGGCAGGTACTGTCTGACCTAGGCATTCCCCCTATGATTCTAGATTTTATTGAACACCTCCACGAGGGGAATTATGCCAGAGTTAGGTGGGGCCGCCAGGGCCACCTGACGGATAGGGTAGCGGTAGAGAGAGGGGTACGCCAGGGTTGTGTTTTGGCCCCGACTCTGTTCTCCCTCTTTGTTAATGGGGTGGTAGACCATTTGAGGGAGGACCCAGCCGATGCCCCAATCCTGGCAGGGGAAAAAATCACCCACGCTGCTTTTTGCAGACGATACCCTCTTGATCTCTAAAAGCCCGATGGGACTATAAAACCGATTAGATCGATTTAGCCAGTTTTGTGATTCCAGGGGCTTGTGTATAAATACATCTAAAACCAAGCTTATGGCACTGGAACCATCTAAACGATTTAGAAACACCATCAAGTTGAATGACTCCCCATTAGAATTAGTCGAAGCTTTCGATCACCTGGGTGTACGGGTCAACAACTCGATAAAGTGGAACTCCGATCTGACAAAAATGCTGCTTACCCACAAACGGGAAACATCCTTTACAACGGAACCGTTACAACGCGGTACCGTTACAACGCAGGATTTACAACGAAAGTCGTTACGACTTTCGCTGGAGGGCGCTCTAGGATAGGGGATAGTTTAATTTACTATCCAACACCTTCCCTACTATCCACGGGGACTGGAGTTGGAATAGTAAATTAAACTATTCAACATCCAGCGCCCCCAACGCAAGTCGTTGTAACGACTTGCGTTGTTAAACCTGCGTCGTAAAGGTACGCATTGTAACGGTACGTGTTGTACCGTCATACATCCCCCACAAACTTGTGTCGGGGGCAATCACAAAACATCAGCGACTCTCTCATAGCAGACCTCTAGCCCCTGCCATCAAGGTTTATGAGGGAAAAGCCTTGCCGTCGTCTTTATACGGGGCGGAACTGTGGGGATTTGAGAACACAACAGATCTAGTGAGATCGGAGAAAAAGTTTTTTAGAGATCTGGTCTCGCTTTCTCCATCGAGCCCTCTAGTCCCGCTCCGCTATGACTACGGAAAACATTCAATCAACGAAATAGCAAGGCTACGTCCCTTACTATTCTGGGTACGCCCGAGAAGGACCCCAGAGTTGTGCAATTACGCTTCTGCCTTGACGGAATTAGTCAGACTAGACACGGGCCACAAGATAAAACGGGTATCCAAATTGAAACAGCTGGTGGGGGACATCGGACTGGCAGAGGCATGGGAAAACCAGACTCCGCCGCCAAAACAGGCAGTTAAGAAGGCTTACTGGGAGTGGGTTACCGTAGAAGCCACACAAAACTTGAAGCAGGGCACCTTGACGGAGCAGTTCCTAGATCGCAAGCCGGCCTCCAAATTAGAACCCTTTCTTGATCTTATTGAATCTCCGAGAGATAGGTTACTATATCTGAAGCTGAGGTTTGGTACACTCCCACTGAACGATTTCACAGTTGGGTGGAAACTCAACAAGGAGAAAGATAGTAGGTGCCCTGGATGTGCTTCTCCTAAGAAATCCATTCCCCATTTTCTCTTTGCCTGTCCAGCGTACAAACAGGCAAGAAGAAAATGGCTAAAACCCGTCTGTATCAATTTGGGAGCCAAGAACTATAGAGAGGTGTTACACATTTTAAAAACGGACACATCCTCTCTCAGTGTAATCTGTGGATTAGCCAAATACCGGAGATGTGCTTGGTTGACCAGAACTAAGCTTCTGCGGGTTAACAATGCTTAGACATAGGAACATTAGCGAGGTCCCCCTTTAATAATGTGGTTTTCATCATATATGAATTGTTTTATCTTTGTACAGTTTTTAAGGAATTTTTTACATTTTGCATAATCTGTTTTAACTTAGTTGAATCTTGTTCTTTGTACTGTTTGTATGACAATGTGATACTATTTCCATTTATAATACTGGATGTTTTTAAAAGGATGAATTGACTGTGTACACTTTTATGATTTTTTTTATATCGAATAAAGTCATACAACAACAACTAGTTGGTGGTATAAAGAAGTGATATCTTAATAAAATTCAATTTTCACATATGAGTTCTAAAGGAACCTGCGCACATACACTTTAAGATTACTTGTCAAACATGTCACAAGGCCAACCTTCCTTGACAAACATCATAGCCTGTTTGTGAACATTATCCAGCTATGCAGCATTAACCCAGTCTTTTTCAGAAAACAAACCTTTTCAATCACCCACTACATTTACGAATGCCACAACACACTCCTGATCATCTTTGTCCATTTCATCATTAAAGATTTATTTTCAGGGTATAAAGTAAATCTGCTCTAAGGTTCTTTCCCCCTTGGACACACTTAACGGTTATGTCATATTCTTAGGAGTCTATATAACAGTCTAATCAAATGAGCCAATGCTTTACCATGGTCACTGCCACTTATCAAATAAACCTAAGGTTTAGGATCAGTAAAATTATTATAACTTGTGCCTCAAATTTAGGTTAAAACTTCTGTACAGCCCTCACACATCTCTCTATTGTGCTGTAATGCATCTCAGCATCTCTGAGTGACCTAGAGACAAAAGCCTCCGTACTCTCTTTGAAATTCACAAATTGACCCAATACTGTCCTTGAACCGTACATGATAGCGTCAACACTAACAACATCGATTACCAGCCATGAACGGTTGCAAGGCAGGTATTTAATCATGAATTTTTTAACCTCATTTAATGCATTATCCACATAGGGTGACCATTCAAATTCAATGCATTTCTTAAGTAATGGTCTTAATGGCTGAACAACCGTTGCATACCCGGGCACAAAATAAGCCTAATACTCACATAACACTAAAAAGGAGGGTAAAGCACTATATCAGAGGGTGAAGGAGCCATCAGCATAGCCACTAGATTACAAAATTTCAGACATATACACTTTAATGATATAGTATGCCCTAAATATTCTACTTCTGCTGCAAAAAGTTTACACTTTAAGTCTGACCGTCATCCCTTTGTTTTTGAGAATATTTAAAACTTGTTCAAGGATAATTAAATGTTGTTCAGGGTCCTCAGTGTAAATTCAAATATCACCTTTTGTCCTGAAATAATTGAACATTAGATATATTGGTAAACAAAACAGCCATAATTTTCTAAATTACACTTGCGGGCAAGGCAAGCCCAAATGTTAAACATAAGTACTTATAGACAAACGTAATGAGATCCTTAACGTTTTTTAAAAGTGATAGCTGATGGTTGGCAAAGTGTAAGTCAGTGATGGAGAAATATTTTACCTTCTGAAATTTGCAAGCATTTTCTGGATATGAGGCAAAGGATGACAAGCAACCACAACGTTCTTAGTCAATGTGCACACATCAACACATAAACATAGGTCTGCTGAATGTTTACCTGCAAGTAAAACAGGAGGTAACCATGCAGAGGCATTGGTCGGCTCAAATATTCCCTCTGCAAAATAAATTGTTCAACAAAGCTTTAAGATCATTCCTTATGCTGAGACACAGGTCTAAATTTGTGCACTACCGGCAGAGCAACAACCTTAAGTTTGATGTCATATACAAATTCTTTTACCACACCCACACAATTGTTAAAAACGTGTGAAAATGTTATTACAATAATTCAAGAAGGATTCTCATTAACACCGATTGTGAACACAGGAAGATACCCCAAAACAATGTGGTCATCTGAATTAGGTTCAGAAATAAAGCCGCAATCTTGCCAAATCCATCCAATTAAATCTTGGCCTTTAACTGCTACATACAGCTTGGTATTTTTCTTCCCAAACATTCATGAGGACTCCAAGAATCCAAGCATTTCAATATTGTGGTTCCTGAAAGCTTTAGGGTTAATGTCGGTGCATTGCAAACTTTGAATTTTGGTCAATGCTTAAAATATGTTGTGTCTGGTTGGTATACATGCAGGGCACTCGACCGGTGGGGATAAAAATTAGTGGCACATTCGGGCATCACTACAGGGTCCAAGGGTGTGGGTGATATTGCTGCGGAAAGGTTTTCCTTTCATAGAGACACACTCAAGCATAGACAAGTATAGTCGTTTTGCGGCCCTCTCGGGCACCTGGGAGGGCAGATGTGTAAATATGTCGGTCTACATTCCTCCGGCACTACACAGAATGGCGCTATAAGACTTGAGCAAAATGACATTAGATTTACCAGAAGGGGAATTAGTGATCGGTGGCGATTTTAATTTGACCCTATGTGAGCAACTAGATAGATTCAAATCCAAAAACAATCCACGCAGCAAAACTATGACATGTGGAGTGAGGCAAAACCGCACACGTGCCAATACACCTTTTAGTCAGCAGTGCAGAACAGCAGATCACGTATAGACCATATTCTTATTCTGGCTGACAAAGCACACCACCTCACGGAAGTGAACCATCTTGCTAGGGGCATCTCGGACCACGCCCCCATATCAGCTCAATATGTGGTTGGCACCGCCCCACCTGTAGAACAATCTCAATTAACCCCTGGTGCCTCAACATTGCGTACATTAAATCGAATCTTATCAAAGCCACAGACACTATTTCACCAAGAATGTGGGTTCGTCCAATTGTATCAAATCAAATGGGAGGCCTATAAAACAGTAATAAGGTAGCAGTCTCTCTACCTGGTGGTGGGGCGAAAGAAAGAGAAGTGCAAAACAACTGAAGAATTGGAGTGCAATATTCAAGACATGGAGCAAGCTGCTATAAATACACAGGATGATACAGGTGCCCATATCTTGGAGCTGAAACAGCAGGAATATAAGGCACTAATTACGGATACTGCTCTAGACAAACACGGAGCACAACAGCAAAGAATATATGAGCTCGGAGACCAAGCGGGCAAGCTGCTTGCTTGGCTAAAGAGACGAGAAGGGCAGACCGCTGGATCGCAGCCATACATGGACGGACGGGTAATGGGCGACCGATCCGGTAGCTACAGCGGAGGGATTTGCCGATTATTTTAATGAGCTCTACTCCCCCATGGCCCCATACAAAATTGACGACAGACAGAAACTACTTAAAGCTATTGAGATACTGACCTTAACCAAGGAGGACCAACAAATACAAGAGGAGAATCTCACGATTGAGGAAATAACAGCGGCTACACACAGTATACAGTTTGGGAAGGCCATGGGCCTGAATGGCAACTGCCACCTGTTAAATATGTATCTTGAGAGCAAAACTAGCGAGATATTGCCCAGAGACCATAAGGGAAGCCGGCTGAGGACTTCTCATAAAGCCTCATATCCTTACTTAACATTGAGGTAAAAATCCTGGCCAAAATACTGGCGACCCGTTTACTACCAATAGTGACTAAATTAGTGCACCCGGACCAGTCCTATTTTATGCGGGGCGGGACTACTTCCCTAAACCTGCAGAGGGTAAATGGGGTCCTTGTTAGGAAAGATACCATCCAAGAAAGCGTAGCAATACAGTCCCTGGATACACGTATGGCCTTTGAAATGGCAGAATGGCCCTACATGTTTGCCGTTCTGGAACGTTTGGGCCTTGGTGGAAAATGTATTGAATGGGTCCAGCTATTATATACCAGACCACTCGCGCAAGTAGTGGTGAACAGCCACACATCAACGATATTTGCTCTGAACGGTGGAACAAGACAGCGTTGCCCTTTGTCACCCATTATATTCACATTGATCTTAGAACCCTTGGCGAGCTGAATACGAGGAGATCCTTTGATTCGTGGATTAAAATGGACAGACTGATGGGAGGACAGAATCTCACTTTATTTAGACAACATATTATTATATATAGCGTCCCCTCGCTTCTCTATTGGCAGGGTCCTGCAGATCTGCTCCAACTTTGGGAGGTATTCTGGCTATACTACCAATTGGTCCAAGTCGGTAATATACTTTCTACGGGGCTTGCCCCAGCCCTCCTGGCAGAATGTCGAGCTAACATAGTGACAAACGGTTTTCGCTATCTTGGAAAATCTGCGACGGCCAACCCAACAACCATTGATGAACAGAATCTTCTGGGCCCTTTGACGCATCTGCAAGGTAAAGTCCGTCACTGGCGTGTGCAACCGATATCCCTGTTCGGACGAGAAGCACTCTACAAAATGAAGACACTGGCCAGTTTCCTGTGTGCCCTACAGAATATACCATACAGAGTCCCTGAAACATACTTTAAATCGATAGACGGTGAAATCAGAACAATACTATGGGATGGGAAACCGCCCCGTATTGCGGCATCTAAGCTGGTCTGGGGGGTGGTACGATGGCAGGATAGCATTACCTAACATCCGAGTCTATTATTGGGGCTGCAGATTTAAGAAATGGGTGTTCAGCAGTCAGCAGGACCCGGCCTACTGAATGCATAGGTGGTTGATGGGCAATTGGGGCTTTAGATAAGCCTTATATATGAAGCCAGGTAGGCAGCAACTCACAGGCCCTATGGCCCTTACTGTGGCATGCTGTCACAAGAAGACTGGGCTAGGGTGGCAGACTTACATTGAGCACACACCTGTGGCATGCTGAGAAGCTGGGTATGCTAATCAGGTAACAAGGCTTTCACAAATGGGATACCATCAGCCTGTTGACGGAGGGGGGTTGTGTCAAAAAAGAAAATAATTGTGTTTGCCATTCTACAACAAGAGTACGAGCTGTCTGTGGGGAGGCGTTTAGATACACACAAATACAACACGCTTTAAGGTCAGCGCTCCGGGACGGGTGGGGGTGCTAGAGGTAGCTCGTCTGGGGGACAGGTTACTCGCTGAACACTTAGACCGCAAAATGATCGCAGTCACCTATCGCAAAATAATCAACAATACTCCTGACCCACTACAACAGCTACGTAAGCGCTGGCATGTACACCTGGGGAACCTGGAGAATGAGGATTAGCAGGATGAGTTATCCTCCCTGCGGGAAGTCGCTATATCATCAGGCCTGAGGTAAATAGATCTCATGCACATCGTTGGTTAAGAAAAAGAAAAGATAGCCAGAAGTGTTGATGCGGAGTGTAGACGGAGATGTGGGAGGGGTGGGCATCTTCTACCACACACTTTGAGAATGTCTGGTCATCCAGACGTACAGGACCAGCATAGTGGAGGAGGTGTGCAACATTAGCAGCACTACCCTGCCTATGGCTCCCCAACTTCGTGTACTTAATGTGTGGGAGGTCGCCGACATGAACCTTGCTGAGTCTGGGCCGCCCTGGGCTTTATGGTCACTAAAAGCAACATAGCCCAGAGTTGGGGGGTGCAGGAGCTGCCAACCTGGGAGGAATGGGAGCGAGATATGGATTGGTGTATGTTTACAGAAAAAACTGTCTATAGAAGCAGGGGATGCCCACAGAAATGGGACCGTGCATGCGGGGAAATGGAACGTACACAGAGGTAATATCTGTGCTTCCCCTTCAGTTTCGCAAGAGGGACCGCTGTTATGAACACTTTAATAAAAAGATCATTAAAAAAAAATGTTGTGTCAGCAAGGATGGTTATAGGTGCACCTGAATCAGCCATTACTTTTGTGTAATTTCCCCAATGGTCGCATCTCATATGGGTCCTTTGAGTGTATATAAATCACCATTATACCAGAATCACTCGTTAACATATTACTGTACAACCGGGCCTCACACTGATCAATCTACACATTGTAATCTCTGTGCTACACTTGTTAACTCTGCATGCCGACTGGCAATGACAAGTTTTCCTACAAATATCACACCTCCTCCCTATAAAAGGGCATGTGGAACAGTTCAGAGGTTAATTTTAGATCCACATCTATTAAATTAGTTTTTTCCCCCTTACCATATTTGTGAGTTTTGTTCTTAGCACTCAACGCAAACAGTGCTCCTGTATCATTCACGTAACTTATGGGTGACAAACCTGCGCCAACCGATAAGGCTTTGGCTTAAACCATTGATTTCTCAATGCTTTTTGCTACAGCATTGGTTTCATTCAAAGTGGGATTTCTGCATGCGAGTAGACATTCTTGAAATTTCTCTGAGAAACAATTGCAAACAAACTGGTCTTATATAGATGTCTACAAAATTTTCAAAATCACATCATGTGACTAATATGCGCGGTGCAGCTACATATTCCTCACTGCTTTCATCAAGAGTAAACTCAGTTTTTCCAAAAATTGGCTTCTAATTCTTGCTGTGGCCAATGTGTAGGCATCCCAAATGAAAGATTGACCTTGTAGAGATTTAGCCTACTCCAAGTAATCAAACACACATTATACAGCTTGATAAAGATGACTGAAGAGCAGTACTGTTTTCTTTGGAGCATTAAACTTGGTGGCATCCAAATTGTTTTCAAATATATGCAGCCATTCTTTCCATTTAATGTCTGGTTTGCCTGGCTGTTGCAAAAATGTGGGTTATTGCATTACATGGTCAATGGAAGCCATGACAAATAGAAGAGTGAACGTATATTCCTTAACTGGTGAAATTATAAGTCCTCCAGACTTTTAGATAAAGTTGCTAGAACCGAGGCACAAGAAACCTAATAAAAAAACACACAAAACGCAAAAAGGGGGCAGGGTAGAAACACCCTGACCCCCTAGGCCTGCTCAGGCGGTCACATAAACCTCCAAGGCCCCAAAAAATTATCATAATTATTTTTTTTAATTTATAATCAGCAAAATCCGCGCAGGATGCGCGAATCCTGCAGATGGGAAAAAAACAAAGCGCAGGGGCTCCCGCGCTATATTGGTTATTAGCCCCCGTGGGGGCCAAATCCCGGGGGCAATGAAATAATGTAGGTGGGGGGGGCCCCCGTAGCCCCGGGGACCGCCACCACCTCGGGGCTTTATTAAAAATTGTGCAGGAGAGGAGGAGCTACGCGGGCATCCAAGATGGTCGCGTGAGCAGAGAGCTCCCGAGACCCGCGCCGTCCTTCTTTATCTATCCTTCACTTATCCTGGTCATTTTGACGGGCTTTTGCAGCGCCATCATCGCTGATGCTACTGATCCTTCTCTGGTCAAAATCGGACCCTGGGGACCATTTTTCGGAACTTTGCAACTTTCTGGCCTGCCCGCGGGCGCGACCGGGGACTCGGCTGCCCACTTTGGCCGACCTGTAATTGAACAACAACGGCTGCCTGGCGTCTGGCCCGCCGGAGGTGTATTGCTTTCACTTTCGGTTTCCTTTTCTTTGTTCCCGTCTCCTCCTACTCTGCTTTGCCTGCGGCCCTCTCAGCCTGCACTATCCTCCGTTGGACTGGCAAGGAGGCTGCGACACCTCTGTCTCAGCGGCGCATCGGAGTTTCGAGACTTTTCTGCCTTCTCGTCACTTCCCCTGGCTATCTGGCCGACACGGAATCCGAGATGGCGACGAAAGTGGAGGCCGAAAAACGCCGGAAGGCAGCAACCCGGGGGGGCTCGATCCAGTCAAACATGATCGAACGCTACACCCAGCCGAGGGGCTCCCCCGGGACCGTATGTATGGGTGCTGAAGGACTTCAAACGGACACATCGTCTACTTCGGAAGTGTCGCTCCAAGACCTAATGGCTGCCATTACTGGACTCAAGGCCGACATGAGTCAACAATTTGAAGCCGTGGTGACCAAAATAGACACGGTGGCGGTGGATGTGACTCTGATTCGGGCCGATTTGGCCAAAACAAATGAGCGGGTGAAGGCACTAGATCTTAAAACGTCGAGCCTGGTGAACGACATGGCTGAGGCGCAATCCGAAATTGGCAATCTACGTGCATCGCACGACTTACTGCTTAAGCGGATGGAGGACTATGACAACAGGGCCAGGCGGAACAACATACGCCTTGTCGGAGTGCCGGAAGGTGATGGTGCTGTAGCTACCGATCTCTTGGTCGAGGAACTCATAGTCGCCCAATTGGCTCCGGCGGGACTTAGTAAGTTCTTTGCCGTGGAGCGCGCCTATCGTTTTCCTGGAGGTCAAGTGAAGCCGGGGAACCCACCGAGGCCTATCATCGCCAGGCTTTTTCACTACCGGGACAGGGATGCTATCCTCCAGGCCGCCCGTAAACATGGTCCCCTGAAGTATGACAATAACTCTGTCTCCATATATCCCGATTTCACTCCCCAAGTGCAGCGGCAAAGATCAGGTTTCCTTGGAGTGAAGCGTCGTCTAAGGGACCGGGGACTGAAATATGCCATGCTGTTTCCGGCCCGGCTCCGGATCGAATATCGGGAGCGTGCCTATTTCTTTGATCAACCTGAACGTGTAGCCGACTGGCTGGACTCGTTGCCGGCAGAGGACTTTGGGAGCGGAGGCCCTGGTGGTGCGGAAGGTGGTGCAGCGGCCCAGGAGTAACAGATGCCCTAGAGGTTCCGATTGAGACTATGAAACGTACTGTGTACATTGACTTATTCCCTAATGACTCTGCCCGTGGCGGTGCGGTAACGGGTGATTTCTCCCTTCCTCCTCAGGGGGTTCTTTGTGTAGAAGTATGGGGCGACAGGCACACTGCAGTTGGGGGTGGCTTTTTAGTCAGCAGGGGTGCAGGGAGGGGGGTGTTGTAACGGGTTTGGGTCTTGGGGTTGGTGTTTGGGGACTGGTTCTGTTTTGTTTAATTTGTTTTGTTCTTTGTTACATGGTATTTCACATCTTGCAATGACTTTTCATAGTGGGTTCTGCTGGGGGGTGGGTGTGGAATGTTTTTGTAGCAATGGGAGGGGGTGAAATGCGGATTCTTTCTTGGAACGTAAATGGTTTGGGTGACAGGATTAAGCGGGGCATTGTACTGCAATTCTTGAGGCGCCACGCCCCTGATGTTGTGTTTCTTCAGGAGACCCATTTGATTGGCAATGCTTGCAAGGCCTTAGACCGCCGGGGTTAGACTGGTTGCACATGCGGGTTTCACCTCGGGTTCCCGGGGTGTGGGTATTATGGTAAGGTCTTCCCTAGCTCTTGCTATCGACGATGTTATCCTTGATGAGCGTGGGCGGTATGCTGCTGTCTCGGGGAGGTGGGAGGGTAAGCAGGTCGTGTTTGTTGTTGTCTATATCCCCCCGGGACTGCAGGCTACCACTTATGCTGATTTAGGCAGGACTCTCCTTGGGCTGCCAGACGGCTTGTTGGTCCTGGGCGGGGACTTCAATTCTGTCATGTCCGGCGACTGCGACAGGCTACCCCCTAGAGTATTGCCACAGTCCCAGATGTGGCTCAGTGAAATGGCTGACACTTTTGGTTTAGTTGATGTCTGGCGCTCACTACATCCCACACTCCACCAATACACCTTTCACTCTGGTGCGCACGGCAGCCTCTCCCGCATCGACTATTTTCTTATGTTAGCCTCCACTTTGTCCACTGTTCGTGAGATTCGACATCTCCCCCGGGGTATCTCGGACCACTCCCCCCTGCTAATTAAGATTTCTGTGGGCGGTCTTCCTGGTAACAGAGTTCCCCCGATCCCTCCTTGGCACCTTCGAAACCCTTGGCTCCGCTCAGACTTGATTAAGGCAATAGATTGCTATTTTTCTGAGAATATGGGCTCAGTCACTTCCCCCACTGCTCTCTGGGAGGCCTTTAAGACGGTTATTCGGGGTTCCGCCCTGTCACTCATTGCCACCGAGCGTAGGGTCAAGAGGGAGGCTGTTGTGGCCCTTGAAACTGAAATCACTGCGCTTGAAAGTGAGTTGGGTGGGAATGACACGCCTGCACTGTTGCATGAATTGGAATTAAAGCAAGCAGACTATAAAGCCTGTGTCACGGATGCTGCTAAATTGATGCGGTCTAATCAACTTGGTCGACTGTATGATGTGGGTGACAAGGCTAGCAAGCTTCTTGCGTGGTTGGATAAGACTGAGCGTGCGAGTCGTGTTGTTCCCTCCATTGTCCGTGATTCTGGTGTGACTGTCTCCGATCCGGGTGAGATTGTTGAGTGCTTTGTTGACCACTTCCGTACGGTTTATACGCCTGTTAGTGATCGAGATGAGGCCGACTCTAGGCTACTCCTACGGGACATTGCTCTGCCTACTGTGTCTGATGCGGACTGCCTCGCTCTGGAGGCCCCCTTTACTGTCGACGAGATTGCCCTTGCAATTCGTTCCCTTCGCTCGGGTAAGGCAATGGGCCCTAATGGACTCCCCATTGAACTCTACAAGCTCTGCCCCGACAAGATGGCCGCCCACCTGCGTCGCATGTTCCTCGAGGCGGTTGAGGCTGGATGCCTCCCCCTTGAGCAGCGCCTCGCTACCATAGTGGTCATTTATAAGGATGGCAAACCTCGTGACCGTTGTGCCTCGTACCGCCCCATCTCCCTCCTTAATGCGGAACCCAAAATCCTCGCTAAGGTGCTGGCCAATCGGATGCTTGCTGTGATTTGTGACCTGATCCACCCGGATCAATCCGGCTTCATCCCCCACAGAAACACTGCTCTTAATTTGCGTAGGCTCCACAGTGTCCTCGCGAGAGCTCCTATTCTCGCCGAGCCAGCAGTAGTCGCTTCCCTTGATGCCACGATGGCATTTGACACTATTGAATGGCCCTACCTGTGGGCAGCCCTCGCTAAATTTGGCTTTGGCCCCAATTTCATCGCTTGGGTCAAGCTTCTCTATGAACAGCCGCTAGCCCAGGTCGCGGTGAATGGTCGGTGCTCGGACCCCTTCCCCTTGGGCCGTGGCACACGTCAAGGCTGTCCTCTTTCTCCGCTTTTGTTCGCTTTGGCACTCGAACCTCTGGCCGCGTGGCTCCGGTGGGAACCCTCGATCAAAGGGATCCGATGGTCCCCTGACCTTGAGGATCGCGTCTCCTTGTACGCGGACGACATCCTCCTCTATCTCACTTCCCCTCAGAAGTCGCTCAATGTTCTTTTCGACGTCCTCACGTCCTTCGGTAAAAACTCCGGACTTGTCATTAATTGGACCAAGTCCTGTGTCTACGCCATAGCTGGTACTCTGCCGCCACTCCCCCGCAGATTCCCCATCCTGGTAGCGACGGACGGTTTTAAGTATCTTGGGGTCCATGTATCCATGATTTCTTCGGTCCGCTATGAGCGGAACTTGTATGCCCCACTCCGCAGACTGAAGCAGGACGTTCGGCGTTGGCGCGATCTGCCTTTATCTCCATTGGGCCGGGCGGCGCTCTTTAAAATGATGTCGCTCCCTCGATTCCTCTATGCCCTGCAAAATTTCTTCGACCCTGTTCCAGCTCGCTATTTCCATGAAGTCGAGAGTTTACAGCGGCAACTTATCTGGGACGGCCGTGCCCGCATTGCCTTGTCCAAGCTCACGCTCTCCTGGTACGACGGGGGTATTGCGCTGCCGGACATTAGACGATACTACTGGGCCTCGCACCTGAGTGCCATTAACCATGCGACATACGCTCCGGAGCCCGCTCCTGCCTTTGCTTTGGATAAATTGCTGTTGCCCGGTGGCAACTTTAATAGGGCGCTGTACTCTAAGGCCCTCTTCCGACTCCTTACGGGCCCAACGAAATGTGCGGTGCGGGCATGGCGAGACGCTACGGTGGCCACGGGCTGGGGTGGTAGACTGACACGTATGACGCCACTGTATGATTCGGAACGTCTGGGCAACTTGTGGAAGACGAAAGGGTTTGAGAAATGGGACATGATTGGGATTAGCATGGTGGGGGACCTGTGGACACGTGGCGCGGTTAAGTCCTTTGAATCGCTGAAGCTAGAATACCGGCTCGATGATAGGGAGCACTTCCGGTATATGCAGGTGAGGCATGCCTTGTCATCTGTCTTCCCCCCAGGTACGGACGTTCCGCAGTCCTCCCCCTTGGAGGATCGAGTTCTAGATAGCCACGTCCCAGACAGTACCATCTCCTTAATTTACAAGAAGCTCATTAATAACAGAACTGACCAGCTCGAGAAGCTCCGGGCTGCCTGGACGGCCGACGGACTCGAATTGGACGACGAGGACTGGCAGTCCGCCGTGTCCTCCCCTAAGGAGGTGGCTATTCCTGCACGACTTCGCTTTGTCCAATTGAAAATCCTTCATCGCGTGTATCTTACTGGAATGCGTCTGGTGCGAATGGGTTTGGTTTCGGATGGTCGATGCAAGCGTGGGTGTGGGATGGATGGTACCTTTCTTCACGTTCTCTGGGAATGTCCGATGATTGTAGCGTACTGGTCTAGGGTGCATGATGTGATGAGTCGTGTCACGGGGGTCCCATTGCTTCCTGAGGCGCGTCGTTGTCTCTTGAATGTATGGGAACCGTCTGACTGCACTGCTGCCCAGACACTTTGGGTCACCCTTGGCAATATGATCGCGAAGAGGGATATTGCGCAGCTTTGGGGCTCCCCTAGACCGCCAGTGTTGAGTGCCTGGAAAGAGAACATGGACTGGTCCATGTTCCGAGAGAAGACGGTATATGAGGCCCGGGGGCGTCCGGGGAAGTGGTCCAGGGTTTGGGCTCCCTGGAATGCTTATCGTGGAGACATCTGTTCTCCCCCACTTGACTACGAGGTCCCTCTCCCCTCCTCTCCGTGATTTACGTTCCTCTCCTATTCTCACCATATGCTTTTCTTGCGCGCTCCACCCCCCCCTCACCATCGTCGTTTCTCCTATATTCATTCCCCCCCCCCAACCTCCAGCAACCCTTGCCACAATGATACCATGTGTTTGTTTGTTAGTGTTCACTTCGACAAAAATATAAAATTAAACCTTTCTTATCCTATTTGTATGATGTTACGCTCTTGCCGATAATGTTGATGGGAGAGATTGCTCCAGCAACGTGCTGCCTCGTATTGCACTTTTCGCTCAGCCTGTTTTTTGTCATAGCGGCCGGCCCTGCGGGGTTGTAGGCAGACGCTGTGTACTGTGCATTTGTAAATAAAGGTTTAAAAAAAAAAAAAAAAAATTGTGCAGGAGCTCATGGCCCCCCAGCCCCGGGGACTGCCACCCCCCGGGGCTTTTAACATTAGTGGGTGGGGGGTTTAAAGCCCCCCCAAGCACAAGGGACAGCAACCCCCGGGGCTTTTTGCTAATATATGTGGGGGGCCCATGGCCCCCTGCAGCCCCGGGGACCGTTACCCCCGGGGCTTATTTATTTATTTATTTAATTCTGTGTGGGGGCAGGGGGGGGGGGGTAATATATGCGGGGGGCTCACGGTCCCCGCAGCCCTCTGAACACCTCTCTTCAAGGTAGACCCCTGGCGCATACTGGAGGTACCTGGTGGGCTAGTTGGCCTCCAGGGACCCACAGGATTGAGGAGGAATTAATTCTCTAATTTAAAACGCGCCACAGGGCGTGTTTGCAGACAAGTCACCTCAGGCCAAGCCCCCTTCCTTCACCACTGTGCAAATGCTCCATGTGGCGCGTTTTAAGTTGGGGAATTAATTCTCTTTCAATACTGAGGGTCAAATATCCCAACAGGTATTCCCAGTATGGGCCAGGGAGCTGCGTTGCAGACAGGTATTCAGAGGCCACGCCCCTTTTTACACCTCGCTGCAAAGCAGCTCTGTTGCGCTTATTGGAAGTACCTAGTGGGCTAGTTTGACCCTAAGGACTCAGGGGGACTTAATCTCCTAACTTAGAACGGCCACAGGGCGCATGTACACAGTGGTGAAGGGAGGGGACGGGGCCTGAGGTGACGTATGCAAACACGCCCAGTGGCGCGTTTTAAGTTGGGGAAAGAATTCCCCTTCAATCCTGGGGGACAACTAGCCCGCCAAGTGCTTCCAGTAAGTGCCACTGCACTGCGTTGCAGGGAGGTGGTGCAGATTGTGCCCCTTTTTACACCTCTCTGCAATGGCGCTTACTGGAGATACCTAGTGGGCTAATTTGCCCCTAAGGACCCTCAGGATTCAAGGGGACTTAATCTCTCAACTTAAAGCGGCCACAGGGCACGTTTACACAGTGGTGAAGGGAGGGGTTGGGACCTGAGGTGACGTGTGCAAACACGCCCAGTGGCGGGTTTTAGGTTGGGGAAATAATTCCCCTTCAATCCTGAGGGACCCTGGGGGCAAACTAGCCCACCAGGTGCTTCCAGTAAGTGCCACTGAGCTGTATTGCAGAAAGGTGGTCTAAGCTGTACCCCTTTTTACATCTCTCTGCTATGCAGCTCTGTGGCGCATACTGGATGTACCTAGTGGGCTAGTTGGACCCCAGGGGCCCGAAGGATTGAAAGGGAATTATTTCCCCAACTTAAAATGCGCCACATGGCGTGTTTGCACTGTAGTAAAGGGAGGGGATAGTGTAGGAAAGTGGCTCTATAAATACTGGACCGAAGTAAAATCAGCCTAACTACGAATTCCGATTTACTCACCTGTTATCAGGAGAGACCTCAGTGCTGCATCTTTGAGCCTAATACTGATCTTGAAAAGTAATTCTAACCGTACTTACCAGTAACTTGAATTTCCTTCCATGGGATAACATTGTCTGGTTTCCACCAGAAAAGTTTCTATTTTCACAAACTACAAATATTCCTTAAAAATCGCCTGTAGGACTTAAATGCATTCTTTCAACTGTTTACAGGATATTCACCAGTGCTGGATGCAAGATCCACCACTGAGTAAGAAAAAGTAACGATAACACTAACTACCTGATAAATGAATTTCCTCCCATAGGATAACATTGGTGATTCTATGTGAAAAAGTCTTGTCAACTTTTAAAATACAATAATATTCCTTAAAAATCTGAAGAACCGGGCCAGGGTACGCCTTAAATCTCCGAGTTCACCTGCCTTGTCGGACAGAGACACGAGACACTCTGTTAGGCGTAGAAAACCAGGTTTATTAGCTGCAGCTAAGCACAGTTGTCCCAGAAGTACAGAGTAGGTTCTCAGGAGACTGCCACTTTATTCCCTGGTGCACAATCTTTTATAGCACACATATTTACAACGTATACTCCCAATACATACAAGGCTAACCAATAGGAAAAGTTGGAAAACAAGCTATCAAGTGTCCCAAATACGCCCTTCTTTCAGACTCTGTGTGTTACCCCTCCCCACAAGTTAATCAGTGCTAGTGCCTATAATCCAATTTGCAGGTGGCAGGACGTATTAGTGTGCCTCAAAGGATAGTTATGTAACAAGAGAATACAAAGAGAGAATAGCGAAGGCCAGTCGGATAAGATAAAATAAGGAAAGAATAGGGGAAGCCAAACAATCAATCGAGACAGGGATCAATCAACCTAGATATGGATTAGTGTACTCGGCCAGACCCGGACATCGGTTTCATAAACAAGGGCAGGGGGTTACTTTTTAACAGAAGAGACACGTAGCAGCTGGAAAAGGCAAAAACACTCAGTTCGCCGTGCTGCCTGAGTGAGGGCAACACAAAATGGCGACGGGACACAAAATGGCGGCCGAATACGGGACGAAGTCGAAAACCGAAGAACCTCAGACCCCCTTTTGCCATTACTCAGGCAAAACACAAAGGACTCAAGTTAGTCTGAGTCAATGTCAATGGCCATGAGGTTGTCGAGCTGTTGCTGCAACATAATTTTAATGTTCTTTGTTTTCTGTAACACAGGCCTTGGGACACACATGGTGGCACAAAGACCGCAGATGGCAGGGCCACACTGTAAACAAAGAAAACAAGAGAAAATGATGGCCAAAACCATTCCAAGGAAGGTTAATACCTTCCATCCCCATGTGGACAGTAGTCCCCAAAACCATACCATCACAGACCAATATCCTGTGTCCTGGTGAATAGACTCTGAAATTACATGCAATTTAGAAATGGCTTGGTATACCGTAGGGGCATTATCAGGAACATAAATGCAGCAACTAGACCCGATCAATTTATAGACTCCTCCACGATCTGCAAGTACAATGTCTAGAACCATCCGGTTCTGCAAAGTCATAAATAAGGCGGTCCGCCTGAAGATTACTCAAGGCTCCAGAAGTCACATTTATGGTAGCCTCAACAACACGAACTATGTCTAATGTTTCTGCTATTGGCCATTGGGCCCCAGAAAGGAAGAAACCCTTTGATAAAGTCACCTCCTTCTTGTCCTGTTGTGTCTTTGGAATCCATAACCCCTCTGCCATATCTTTTTCTGTGATGACCTGAAGGAGCAGTGTATGTCGGAGGGAGAAGAAAAGCCACATAACACGTTCCTGAAAAGTAGGTGGGAAACCACGTGTAGGCTCTGTCGTGACAGACAAAATATGCGCCTTGAGATGGCACCAACGGTGAATAAATCTGAGGTGAATAGATGTATGTATGGGAACAAACTCTCTTTTCCTGTTGGGTTTTAATATTTTGACCATTTATCTGCAAACATAAATTACCTTAATGAGGTACGGTCCAAATTGGTGGAGATCTCCTTCGTCTAGCCTTATCTGTGAGGCTAGTAACGTAACCAGTCACGTTCCAACCATCATATGCTCGTTTCTCATCAACGGGAATCTTACCAATTTCGGCAATTCTAGCCATGACCACTATTCCCTTTATCAAAGAACTATGACTAAAATCTGCTCCACCACCATATGGACCACCAGGAGGATATCGAAGTTGATTCTGGTATACATTGGAAAACATGGCCAAATAAGCCCAAGCGGAACCTTCGTGAGAAAACGGAAGGACTAAATATGGCATCCCTCTCTCTGTGTTATGAGGCATGAGTCCACAAATCCAACAGTCAGTAGTATTGACTACCAGTTGATGCTGATGCAACAGATGGATGAATGAATTGTTAAAGTATTCTGTTCTCCTAATTTGCTCGTGCTCTGGGAGTGTATGGAACTGATGCGGGAGGCAGTAGTAGAAAAAGGCAAAGAAACAGAAGTGGGAACTGGTGCTTGCTGCATAGTGTGAACAACCCAACCCACACAAGCCAATAAAATACATGAACATATTAAAATGCACAAGGTTACACAACATGGACTAAACAACAATTTCTTATATTTACTTTTCATTTCTTGCTATTTATCATTCTTTTGCAATTTAATATTCATTCTCTAAAGCGTTGCTCACGGTAATCTTCCTAGATCACTTAGTTGTGGTCACTACTCAGGTCACAACCTAAGACTCCTACTTTGACCCTGCAACTTGATGGATAGTGAAAAGAAATGTCTCTCAAAAGTGTAACCAGAAAAGAAAAAAGAAAAAGTTCAATTGTTCTTTATCGGTCTAGGTCTTAGGTTGTACTGGGTCTTGCCAGGTACCGTTTACTCTCGAAACAAAGTCTCTGAGTTTGTTGTGTTCAATCGCAAATGTGATGGTACAGCTTCTTGCAACACGTCGTCATCTTCTTTTTCATACCTTGTCCGATCCAGACGTGCACTACTGAAAGGTACCAACCGTGGGACCCTTTCACTCTCACTATCACCTACACCCTTGGGGACCGACTGGTCAATAGGCAAAGGCAAAGGTACCCTCTTACAGTGCACGCCATGGATCCAATTCTTCTTTCCGACGACATTTACTGCTGTACGTGTCACTAGAAGAACTTGCCAAGGCGGCCCCCAACGAGGTTCCAAATTCTTTTTCCGCTGAAAATTCTTCAGGAAAACCCAGTCCCCGACCTGGATCTGCGGAGGCCTCTGGCAAAGCGTTTTCAACCTGCTGGTGAAGAACATGCAATTTAGTGGTGAGGTTATGTAAGTAATCAATCAACATAGGAAACGGAATATCAGAGTACTTTTTAGGTCGAGGAACTACCCAGACATTAGCTGGGCGCCCAAAAACGACCTCATATGGGCTGAGTCCTAAGCGAGAATGTACAGCTGTTCTCGTAGATAAGAGTGCCAAAGGTAAAGCATCGGGCCAAGCAAGACCCGTGCTGGCCTGAATGTTTGCCAGTTTGAGCTTGAAAGTGCCATTATAGCACTCTACCAAACCTGCTGACTGAGGGTGGTTTGCCGCATGGAATTTCTGCCTAATACCAAGACCCGCACACACCTTCTGCATAATTTGGCCTACAAATTTACTTCCATTGTCGCGCCAGACAATTCGCGGCAAACCAAACCTCGGGAAGAATTCCTTCAAAAGGACTTTGGCAGTGGACAAAGCAGTATTGTCCTTTAGGGGGTAGGCCTCTATCCATCTGGAAAAGGCACACACCACCAACAGAACATACTTAAGGTTGTTACAACGTTCCATATGAATGTAATCAATTTTTAATACCTCAAAAGGATACGTATGGTGAGCAAAATAACCTGCCGGAGTTGGGGTTCCCTTTCCTGGATTATGCATCAAACAAACAATACAATGTTTCACCACATTTTCCGCACATTTAGGGATTCCTTCATTCTGCCATACTGGAGCCAGAGGTTTACATATCCCTTTCGCACTGATGTGGGCTGGACCATGCGCCATAGTAACTACAAGCAGTACATAGGCGTCTGGTAACAGCCAACGCTGATGTTCTGACAATTCCGTCCAACACCCTGTCGCGTCCAACATTCCCGTACTTTCTCTCCACTTACTCAATTCCTTCTCTGTAGCCTCTTCTTGAATCAATCTCACACTTTCTATTGTGTTCTCACACATTCCTCCTTCTCTGACCCATCTTGCAGGGCCTGCAACACACAACAACACCTCTCTCGCTGCACCGTGAGAAGCGGTCGCTCCCTGCTCGCCCCGCATTGCTGCTCACACTGCCTGCCTGATTACTGACTGCCTCTGGTATCGTAGCTCTCCCCCCATTGCCTGCTCTGTGCCTAGATATTATAGCGCTTTGCACGGTATTCCGAGATCGCGCTGCACAACTTGCATGTTTATTACTGTTACTGCCTCTGATGTCGTAGCGCTCCCCCCATTGCCTGCTTTGTGACTTGATATTGTAGCGCTTTGCACGGTATTCCGAGAGCGCTTTGCACAACTTGCACGTCTAGGGTGTGTCTGCTTTTGGGAACGCAACTTATTTAATTTGGCCTGATTGCACCGAGACGTTAGCACATTCCACCTCTGTGCCCCAATCTCGGCCAGTTTCACTAGGGGTATCGTAGCCATTTTGTTTGTTGTGCCTGCAGCCAGCCTCCCCACCCCGCCCCCGCCTCCCAGATTGATCCTCCCTCCCACGGACTTTAAAGCCCTGCCTCGCCGGATATAGCGCTGTGACCTCTCTCGCTGCACCGTGAGAAGCGGTCGCTCCCTGCTCGCCCCGCATTGCTGCTCACACTGCCTGCCTGATTACTGACTGCCTCTGGTATCGTAGCACTCCCCCCATTGCCTGCTCTGTGCCTAGATATTATAGCGCTTTGCACAGTATTCCGAGATCGCGCTGCACAACTTGCATGTTTATTACTGTTACTGCCTCTGATATCGTAGCGCTCCCCCCATTGCCTGCTTTGTGACTTGATATTGTAGCGCTTTGCACGGTATTCCGAGAGCGCTTTGCACAACTTGCACGTCTAGGGTGTGTCTGCTTTTGGGAACGCAACTTATTTAATTTGGCCTGATTGCACCGAGACGTTAGCACATTCCACCTCTGTGCCCCAATCTCGGCCAGTGTCACTAGGGGTATCGTAGCCATTTTGTTTGTTGTGCCTGCAGCCAGCCTCCCCACCGCGCCCCGCCTCCCAGATTGATCCTCCCTCGCCCCCGCCCGCTCCACCATCCTTATATGACAGAGGCTTTCCCGCGCAGCGTTAACGCGCAGCGTTCGTGCCCCAGTCGCGCCGAAGGTGCGCCAAAGGTAAGCCCGTCTACGCCCGTCCGCGCCTGGACCGCCCCCAGCGCCAGACCCCCTAGCCCTCGTGCCACCCACCCCACCCGCATTACATACGACGCCACCACCCTCTTAACCCTAAACCCCGGCCGTCTCCCCAACTGCGTCCAAGCCGCTCCTGGACACACCCATGGACCCTTCTCCTGCAACTCCTGCAAGTTCGACGGCACCAAGAACAACTCCTCATCCACAAACACACAACAGATATCTGACTCCAACCACCTAAAATGCATCCTGCTCAACACCCGCTCGGTCCACAGACACGCTATCGACCTCTGGAACCTACTAGACACCATTTCTCCCGACGTCGCCTTCCTAACAGAAACATGGATAAACGCCTCATCATCACCATTGCCATCCCGGAAGGATACAAGATCATCCGTAAGGACCGCACCGACCAAACAGGAGGAGGCATCGCTATCGTCCATAAGAACTCCATCCGCATCTCAGCCAGCTCAGACTTCAACCTTGCCAGTGCCGAACACCTTCACTTCCAGATGCACACCAATCCCAAGACCACACTCAGAGGCACCCTCCTCTACCGACCTCCAGGACCCCGTGCACAATTCAGCGACGACATCACTGACTTTATCACCCCACACGCCCTCCCCTCCGAGGAATACATTCTACTGGGAGACCTCAACTTTCACCTGGAAAAGAGCAATGACAGCAACACCACCACCCTTCTGGACAATCTCGCCAACCTCGGACTCAAACAACTTGTCACTACCCCCACCCACATCGCAGGTCACACACTCGACCCTATCTTCACCTCCAGCAAACATGTCTCCTTCAGTCACACCACAACTCTCCATTGGACGGACCACAGCTGCGTTCACTTTATCTACAATAAGACCACAACTCACAACCATCCTCAACCTACTCTGCGAAGAAACTGGAACAAAATCACCATCGACCAGATCTCCTCATCGCTTCTTCAAAACCCCCCTGCCCACTCCTCAAACCCCGACCAAGCAGCCATTAACCTCACCCAATGGCTATCCAACAGCGCCGACATCCTAGCACCGTTGAAAAAACGTCAAATCAAACTAGGCAGCAAAAACGCCTCCTGGTTCAACGATGATCTTAAGAAATCGAAGAAACTCTGTCGCTCCCTCGAGAAGGCCTGGAAAAAAGACCCAAACACCAGCACCAGGAACGCCTTCAAAAACGCCACCCGCATACACCACCAACTAATCCGATCTGCCAAGAAAGCCGCATTCAAAGACCGACTAGATAACAACCCCCACAACAGCAAGGAATTATTCAACATCGTCAAAGAATTTACCAACCCCTCAGCCAACTCCAACGACATCACCCCCTCTCAAGCCCTCTGCGACTCCCTAGCTTCGTTCTTCCACAACAAAATCACAGACATCCACAACAGCTTCGACAACCGACCCGGAGACCAACCCACCCAACATTCTGCAGGACCTTCACCCCCTTGAACATCCTTAATGACTGGAACCCAATCTCCACTGAGGACACCATCCGCCTGATGAACTCCATCCACTCAGGATCCCCCACAGACCCATGCCCTCACCACATCTTCAACAAAGCAGACTCCATCATAGCACCACACCTCCGAGACGTCATCAACTGCTCCCTCAACTCCGCCACCTTCCCTGAAAGCTGGAAACATGCCGAACTTAGCGCCCTTCTGAAAAAACCCACAGCTGACCCCACCAAACTCAAAAACTACCGCCCCATCTCGCTCCTTCCATTCCCAGTCAAAGTCATCGAGAAAGCTGTCAACAACCAGCTCGCCGCCTTCCTCGAAACCAACAAATCCCTCGACCCCTCACAGTCCGGCTTCCGAGCCAAACACAGCACGGAGACCGCCCTCATCGCAGCAACAGACGACATTCGAACTCTACTGGACAATGGAGACACAGTCGCCCTCATCCTCCTCGACCTCTCCGCAGCCTTCGACACAGTCTGCCATAGCACCCTTCTACAGCGCCTCAGAAATATCGGAATCCAAGGAAAAGCACTGGAATGGATCACCTCGTTCCTCACGAGAAGAACCCAGAGAGTCCGCCTCCCACCATTCAAGTCAGAGGCCACTTAAGTCATCTGCGGCGTACCACAAGGATCCTCACTCAGCCCCACCCTCTTCAACGTATACATGGGCCCCCTCGCGGCCATCGTACGCCAACACAACCTCAACATCATCCCCTACGCTGACGACACTCAACTGATCCTCTCACTCACCAAAGACCCTATCACCGCCAAATCCAACCTACATGAAGGAATGAAAGAAGTAGCCGAGTGGATGAAGCACTGAACTCAGACAAAACAGAAGTCCTTATCTTAGGTACCTCCCCCTCCGCCTGGGATGACTCTTGGTGGCCAGAGGCCCTTGGAAAAGCACCCATCCAGACGGACCACGCACGGAACCTGGGCGTCATCCTGGACTCCTCACTCTCTATGAACAGACAGGTCAGCGCCGTCTCATCTTGCTTCAACATTCTTCGCATGCTCAAAAAAACATTTCGCTGGATACCCACCGAAACCAGAAAAACGGTCACCCATGCACTGGTTACAAGCCGCCTGGACTACGGAAACACCCTATACGCCGGTACCACAGCAAAACTCCAGAAAAAACTCCAACGCATCCAGAACGCATCAGCCAGACTCGTACTAGACATCCCGCGTAAAGACCACATCTCTAGTCACCTGAAAAACCTCCACTGGCTCCCCGTCAATAAGAGGATTACTTTCCGCCTCCTAACCCACGCACACAAAGCACTCTACGAACTTGGACCCGACTGCCTCAACACACGACTTTCCTTCTACATCCCCTCCCGCCAGCTACGATCCTCCAACCAAGCCCTTGCCACCGTACCTCGCATCAACAAAACCACCATGGGAGGTAGATCCTTCTCCTACCTGGCAGCTAATACCTGGAACTCACTCCCCACTCACCTTCGTCTCACTCAAAACCACCTAGCATTCAGAAAGCAACTTAAAACTTGGATATTCGACAAGTAGTTCCCCACCCTTCTTCAAGCACCTTGAGACCCTCTGGGTATGTAGCGCGCTATATAAATCTTTTTGACTTGACATGCGACTTGTAGCATCTCTCGCTGTTTCTTTTGCTACCTCATCTGCAAAAGCATTCCCGCGACCCACATCATCAGTGATCCTTTTATGTGCACTACACTTCACTATTGCTATCTGGGTAGGCAAAGCAAGTGATTCGAGAAGGTCAGTCACCAACTGACCATGCTGTATCTTAGTCCCATGGGAAGTAAAGAATCCTCTTTCCTTCCACAAACGACCAAAACTATGAGCCACGCCAAAGGCGTATTGGCTATCGGTGTAAACATTCACTCTCTTTCCCTTAGCCAACACACACGCTCTCGTCAGGGCAATCAGCTCAGCTGCTTGGGCTGAATTCTTTGTAATGCGTGCTGTCTCCACTACTGTATACAAGGTGGTAACAGCATAGGCCGCAGTCGTCTCGCCATTGGGAAGCTTGAAACAAGACCCATCCACCCATAGGATCCCATCCGGGTCCACGAGTGGTGTATCTTTTAAGTCTATTCTGCCTTTCGTTTCCTCCTCTGTACGGAGAAAACAATCATGCTGTTCTTGGGTGTCTTTCTCTTCTGGAATGGGTAACAGTGTTGCTGGATTCAAAGTATCACACCACTTGATGTGTTTATGACTAGCCAAGAGCGTCAGCTCGTACCCAGACAAGCGGGCACTCGTGAGATCTTTTGTTTTCGTTCTGTTCATAAGAGTATCCACTGCATGTGGTACCATAACAACAAGAGTGTTATCCAGTGCCAATCCAGCAGATTGACAAATGGAGATCGAAGCTGCTGCTGTAGCTTTGAGACAACTAGGCAATGCCTTGGCTACTGGATTCAATGTAGCCGAAAAATAGGCACATGGCCGCTGATTGTCTCCAAATTGTTGCGTTAAAACTGACAACGCGCAACCTTCTCTTTCATGAACGTAGAGTGTGAAAGGCTTACTGTAATCCGGAGTACCTAGCAGTCACTTAGCTTTATTCGATTTTCATTAAAAACCATAAAAGCATACAGATAAAAAAAAAACAATATAAACATAGGAACGTGGAAAAATAAATACATACAAGTTAATAAAGACATATGCCCAAACAATAGGAACCTTTTCCTTATTTGAAACATAATACATAATACATAGAAGCCGCGTTACTGACTGGGTTAAAATGTAAATTTAGCCCTTCATAAAAACTTCCTAAACATTGCTGTATTTGTAGAATAAGTCAAATCTATGGGGGGCAGGTGAGCTAATACCTCCCCTTTCTGGCAAATGATTATATACTGCTGTGGGTCTTGATAGGGGGATGTGTGGGGTACACGGATAAAAGTCATACAAATCTCAGATGGAGATTGGACCGTCATGTTCGTGAGGCTGGGAGGATCGTAAATAGGGGACGATGTTCCTATTCTCAAATTTAACAAGGATTAAGTCCCCGGGAATGTCCTTGGGTAATGACCCTAACCAGCCCACCCTTCTAACACTCAGGATACCACCGTCCTTATCGGGTGGCAGAGGTCTATTTTTAGCTAACCAGAAGATGACCTTGTGTAATAGGTCCTGATAACTCTCGGGTTTCCTGTGAGCGGGGGTCGGTACTCCTGAAAGGACAAGCACAAAGGGTGTGGCTGCCGGAGGTAAGTCTATACGTGCAACTCTGTTTGGCTCTGCCCTATCAGCAGAGTATTTAGTTAACACAGGTTTTGAGGCATTTTTAGTGACCAGTGGGGTTTGTCTCTTGGGGGGCTGTCTTTCAATCGGGGCATTTTTTCTTGTATTAGACAAAGATTTGTGGGCGGTTTTGATAGCAATTGGAGGTAACATGCTGGGCAATTGTCTTTCAGTTGGAGCAGTTTTTGTTGTGTCAGTTACCAAAGGGACTTCAAGTACAGTTTGTGAGATGGAACAGTTAGGTATCGCCATCTTTATAACAGGTGAAGAGTTGGCTTTAATAGCTGTCTCTATACTTGTCAGCCTATCCCCTAAAACGGTAATTCGTTCTAGCAAGGGTGCTATTACAGATCTTAGCAATAGTTCAAACTGAGGCAGTAACTGCAATTGAGGGGATGATACTTTGTCCTCCAAGCTTACAGCGACCCCCCTGGGTGTGATGGAGTTTGTGGCAGGCGAGGGGGGATCTATACAGAGTTTTTGTATTTTGGGTTGGATTTTGTGATCGTTTACCCAGTCGTGTTTCCTTTTCACACTTTGGCCCTGCGACAGTGCAATTGCCTGGATGTTGTCCTCATTGGGTGGTATGGAAAGTTCATGAGGTCTGTCAGCGGGAGTGTTAACAGTGAGGCCTTTTACGGGGGAAGGAGAAGTTACTGGAATAAAGGTCGTCCCGCACAGAGCGTTTAATTCCTCCCAGTAAGACAAGTCTTGCAAATTTTTAGGGGTATGTGACGGGGGTTGCATTGTATCAAGGGGTTGACGGCGGTCATCAATATCAATGTCGCAGGTAGTGGTAGGTGATGTATAGCTCTGGATAAGCTTTTCCATTGTCTATCTGTGATATGGGAATGCAAATGCTACTTACCAGTATGCATCTGTTCTTGGCATGTAGGGCTGCTGACATTCATATCTGTGCATAGTCCGCCACCTAGTGTTGGGTCCGGATGATTGCACATTGTTGTCCTGGAAGAGTCTTCGAAGTATCACGAGATAGGTGGCTCCTCCCCTGGACTACAGTGCGCATGGGCATCGCCTCCATCCCCAGATTGTTTTTAGCCATTGGCAGAGATGGAGTGAAGAAGTGAGTGATGACCATGCTATGAGCATATGTGTGTATATGAATACATACTGCAGCTGCTACAGGCGCCGGGGAGGAGGGTGGGCGATATGAATGTCAGCAGCCCTACATGCCAAGAACAGATGCATACTGGTAAGTAGCATTTGCAGTTCGAGGCATGTGGGCTGCTGAATTCATATCTGTGCATAGATTACATAGCAGTCCCTCCATTAGCGGCGGCCGCCCGTGCCAGCTGCAGCAGTCTGAAAAAGCGTTTTCAGAACAGCCTGACCAACAGCTGCCTGCTGTTTGGAATGCACGTCTACACAGTAGTGCTTAGTGAAAGTATGTGTGGTAGACCATGTGGCTGCTCTACAGATGTCTTCTAAGGGAATGTTACCTAAGAAAGCCATAGAGGCCCCCAACTTCCTAGTGGAGTGGGCCCTCGGTGGGATAGTGAGAGTGCGCTTAGCTTTAGCGTAACAGATCTGAATGCACTTTACTATCCATCTAGCAATCCCCGCTTTGGAGATTGCATTTCCCTTGTGTTGTGTGGCAAAAGCAACAAAAAGTTGTTTGGTTTTGCGGAAATCTTTTGTCCTGTCCACATAGTACATCAAGGCCCTTTTCACATCAAGAGTGTGGAGCATGCGCTCCGCCAGCGTCTCTGGGTTTTGGAAAAACACCGGCAATTCAATTGTTTGGTTTATGTGAAACTGTGAGACCACTTTGGGTAAGAATTTAGGGTTAGTGCGGAGCACCACCCTGTTAGCATGTACTTGGAAGAAAGGTTCTTGGATGGTGAGCGCCTGCAGCTCGCTAACTCTCCGTAGCGATGTAATTGCTACTAAGAACGCAACCTTCCAAGTCAAAAACTGCAGCTCACAAGAGTGTAGTGGCTCAAAGGGAGGACCCATCAGCCTTGTAAGAACCACATTGAGGTTCCATTCGGGGGCTGGTGGAGTCCTTGGTGGAATGACTCTCTTGAGTCCTTCCAGAAAAGCCTTGATAGCAGGGACCTTAAAGAGTGACAGGTGCTGCCTATTCTGGAGGTATGCTGCCATAGCCGACAGGTGAATGCGGATGGAAGAGTAAGCTAGATTACAACGATACAGGTGAAAGAGGTAACATATGATGTTTTGAATGGAGGCGTCTAGCGGGTCAATGCTGTGCTCCACGCAGTAGACGACAAACCTCTTCCATTTAGCCGCATAACAAGCTCTAGTAGTGGGCTTCCTTGCCTCCCGAATGATGTCCATGCAATCGGGCGGAAGATTGAGGTAGCCAAACTCTAGGACTTCAGGAGCCAGATCGCCAGGTTGAGCTGTTGTGGATCTGGGTGCTGAATGTCGCCATGGCTCTGCGTCAGAAGGCTGGGAGTGAGATGAAGCCTTTGATGCGGTACCACGGAGAGTTCCAGAAACGTGGTGTACCATGGTTGGCGAGCCCACGTTGGAGCAACCAGGATGAGCGTCATCGAGTGTTGCCTGAGCTTGCGTGCCACCAGCGGTATCAGAGGTGCTGGGGGAAAAGCGTACGCAAATCTGCCTGACCAGTTCATCCACATCGCATTGCCCTGTGATTGGGGGTGTGGGAATCTGGCGGCGAAGCTTTGGCATTTTGCGTTCTCCTTTGTGGCGAACAGGTCTATCTCGGGATGACCCCACCTTTGGAAGTACGGTTGGAGTACTGATGGATGTATCTCCCACTCGTGCATCTGATGGCTGTGCCTGCTGAGCAGATCCGCCATTTGATTGTCCTTGCCCGGGAGATGTTCTGCCATGAGGAAGATGTTCCTCTGAATGGCCCACTTCCACATGCTCTGAGCCAGATGAGACAGCTGTGGAGAGTGTGTACCTCCCTGCTTCTGGATGTAGTACATGGCCGTCATGTTGTCCGTCCGGATCAACACGACCTTGTTGCACAGATGTACTTTGAACGCCTTTAAGGCCATGAAGATTGCCATCAGTTCCAACACATTGATGTGCATCTTCCTTTGCTGAAGTGTCCATAGTCCCTGCACAGTGTAGTGGAGTACATGCGCTCCCCATCCCTGGAGAGAGGCGTCCGTTGTCAGGATGATCTGTGGGACAGGCTCTTGGAATGGTCGGCCCTTGCAAAGGTTTTGTGGATTCCACCAATGCAGAGAGTTGTACGCCCGACCGCTCACCAACACTAGGTCTGTCAGTTGCCCATGAGCCTGAGTCCACTGACGTGCTAGGCACTCCTGAAGCGGACGCATGTGTAGTCTCGCGTGCGGGACAATGGAGATGCAGGAGGCCATCATGCCTATCAACTGCATGAACACTTTCGCTGGAAGCGAGTGTTGGGGTCTGAATCGTTGGATCAGTGCCTGGATACTGGCGATTCTCACCGAACTCGGCTGCGCAGTGGCTGCCAGAGTGTCGATTGTCGCGCCCAGATACTGTCGCACGTGGGCGGGCTGGAGATGGGACTTTGGGTAGTTCAGAGAGAATCCCAGATCGTGCAGGAGGTGAATAGTGCGTGACACGTGGTCTACGCACTGGTGTTCCGTCTTTGCCTGAATAAGCCAATCGTCTAGGTATGGAAAGACATGGACGTGCTGGCGACGGAGATGCGCCGCCACAGTCGCTAGGCATTTCGTAAATACTCTCGGTGCCGTGGTGACCCCGAACGGCAGGACTCTGAACTGGTAATGCTGGTCTAAGATCGTGAATCTGAGATACTTTCTGTGGGAAGGATGCAGGGGAATATGGAAATAGGCATCCTTTAGATCCAGCGTTGCTAGGAAGTCCCCCTGCTGAAGCAGGGGAAGCACCTGCTGCAGTGTGAGCATATGGAAGTGCTCCGAGTTGATGTACCAGTTCAGGGGCCTGAGGTCCAGGATCGGCCTGAGTGATCCGTCCTTTTTGGGGATCAGAAAATACAGGGAGTAAACCCCTGTTCCCCGTTCTTGCAATGGAACGAGCTCTATCGCCCCTTTTTGCAGCATGACCAGTACTTCTTGCTGCAACAAGGTCAAGTGCTCGTCGGACATAGCACGGTTTCTTGGCGGTATGTCCGGTGGAATGGACGTAAGTTCTAGACAGTAGCCGTACTGGATAAGAGACCTCACCCACCTGTCCGTGGTGATGGACTTCCACGCCGGCAGGAACTGCTGGAGTCTCCCCCCGACAGGTGTTGTGTGATCGGGGGGAAGTGACAAGACGTCACTGCTTGTTGGAGGCGGTGGACCTGGAGGCATTGTTTCCACGTCCCCTGCCTTTGATATTATTGCCTCTGTAGCCACCCCTGCCCTTGTTGTTGTTATACGAGGACTGGGTGTTACCCTTGTAGTATTGCGTGGACTGGGAAGCCTGGCCCCTCGAGGTGCCTCTTGAATTGGAGCGCCGAAAGGAATGACCCCGAAACTGCTGGCTTTGTAAGGCCCCCATAGACTTAGCAGTTTCGGTATCTTTTTTCATCTTTTCTAGGGAGGCATCCACCTCAGGGCCGAACAGATGGTCAGGATTCACTGTTTGACCCAGTATTGTTGTTTGTATGTCGGGTTTGAACCCCGAAAGCCAGGCATGGCGTCTAAGTAACACGCTTGTATTGATAGCCCTGGATGCAGT
This sequence comes from Lissotriton vulgaris, assembly GCF_964263255.1. Lineage (NCBI taxonomy): Eukaryota > Metazoa > Chordata > Amphibia > Caudata > Salamandridae > Lissotriton > Lissotriton vulgaris. The sequence goes on along the minus strand of NC_141698.1, from coordinate 766,291,873 downwards.
GTCTGCCACGTCTAAGGCACATTTAATGGATGCATTTGTAATGAGTTTACCCTCCTGAATGAGCATCTCCCCCGCCTCCTTGTATTGGTCAGGCAAGTGTTGCAGGATGGCCTCTAATGTGTCATAATGGGCTCTATCATAACGTGCAAGCAGTGCTTGAGTGTTAGAGATCCTCCAGATGTTCGCTGCCTGTGCAGCAATGCGTTTGCCTGATGCCTCAAAGACCTTGGACTCTTTGTCCGGGGGAGGAGCATCACCAGTAGTCTGCGAATTCGCCCTCTTTCGAGCGTTGGACACCACCAGGGAGTCCAATGGTAAGTGTCCCTTAATATACGTGGGATCCGAGGGCGCCGCTTTATATTTTCTGTCGATGCGAGGATTGACCACCCGCGCCCGGGTGGGCTCCTTGAATACCTCCTGGGCATGCTTCAGCACCCCTTTAAGCATCGGTAGAGTCTTGACTTGTTTTTCGGCTACTGAGAAGGTGTCGACTAAGAAGTCCGCATCCACGGGGTCCGAGTGCAGTTCGACGTCGTGGTTCGCTGCAGCCCTCTCTATTAGGGCATTGAAGGCCGCCGAGTCCTCTGTCGGGGACGTCTTTGCGGCGAAAAGTTGAGTGTCCTGACCCGACTGCGGGTCGTCAGCGTCGCCTCCCGCTGTCCAGGGCACCTGCTCCTCGTCCGGATCCGAGTACGCAGGGTAGGTGTACTCGTCCTCGTCCTCGTCCACATAAGGCGCGGGGGAATGGACCGGCGAGTGTTCCGGGGCTTGTGGAGACAGAGGTTCCATCAGAGCCGAAGAATCCGTAGAGTACCTCTTGTTCTTGAGTGGAATCCTAAAAGGTTCCAAGGTCGGCTCCGACGTAATCTTCCGTTTGAGGAGCGACAATTTTCCGGTGTTTGCGTCGATGATCACCTCACGACGTTCCTCCACCGCAAGCGGCTGGAGCCGAAGCTTCGACACCACCAGAGCAGCTTTCGGCGTCAATACCTCCTGCGAGTGTCCACCTTGTTTCGGCGCGAAGGCCTTCGGCGTCGTCTTGGGTGGAAGGGTAAAACGAATGGGCGTTTGTTCCTTAGCAGACTTCTGCGCGGCTCGAGGCACAACAGTGTCCTGGCTGGGAACCACAGTGGACTGTTGGATCCTCTTTAGGGAATCCTCCACCTTCTTTGTCAGGGACGCCGAGGGCTGAACCGGCTCGAGCGACTCGTCGACTTCGATAGCCCGATCGCCGATAGGCCTCTTCTTCGGGGCCGACGCCCCATGGGCATGCGCACCATCGGCGTGACGCTTCTTCGAAGACGTCTTCGGGTCCGCGACCCCTTTCAGTGCCGATGCGGCCGCATCGGAGGCCTTCACCTTCGGCGCCGACCCAGATGGCTTCGGGTCGGCCGTCTTGGCGTGGCTCTTCTGGTCGGCCATTTTGGCGTGGCTCTTCAAGTCGGCCATTTTGGGTTTCGTGGAAGTTGACGCCTCCAGAACCTTCTTCACCAACGCCACTTTCAGTTTCGGTTTCGCATCCGAGGGTGCGAGACCAGTTGGTTTCACTTTCGGTTTCTTCATAGAAATGTCCGTGACCGGGCCCGGAGGCGGGGACGTAGGACTCATTGTTAGATCTTGGGTAAGGCCCGAAGGCGATCCCTCGACCTGGGCCGTGTAACGGGGAGTAACCCCGGAGTCTTGTTGGGGATGCTCTTCCTCCGAGCTATCACCCATCGTGGGACAAGCCCGGTCGTCGTCCCCTACCTCGTCGGAGACTTCGTCGTAGGCCTCATCAACCGCGTCGCCGGTCTCTTCATCGGACGCGGGGCCAGAGTCCGACCCTTGTACGTCGTCTTCTCCCTCAACCGATTCCTGGAAGATGTCATCAGGTGGGGGTGCCGAAGCCGACAATTGAGCCTGGAGCCGATTAGCCCGGCGAATCTTTAAAGTTTTCTTACTCCTAAATTTCGAACACGCCATGCAAGTGTCCTCACGGTGATCCGGTGACAAGCATGTATTGCACACGGGGTGCACGTCGAGGTGCGAATATTTAGAGTGACACAGCGGACACTTCTTGAATGGAGTCCGCTCCATAGCAAAGGGTGTAGTGTAGGCCCGTCCGCGTCGAAAGCACGTGGAGGGGCAGTAGGAGATCGGAGCTGAGAGTCAGTAAGAAACCCGAACGCAACTATACCGACGCCCAGCCTAAAGACCTTTTGGTCTCGAGTAAAAGTAGAACAACTATCGGTTCCGATAGAGGGAACCGAAAACACATCCGAACCCGATGGCGGAAAAAAACAATCTGGGGATGGAGGCGATGCCCATGCGCACTGTAGTCCAGGGGAGGAGCCACCTATCTCGTGATACTTCGAAGACTCTTCCAGGACAACAATGTGCAATCATCCGGACCCAACACTAGGTGGCGGACTATGCACAGATATGAATTCAGCAGCCCACATGCCTCGAACTCTAATATGCCCCCTTATGTGGAGTGAATATTGGGTTATGGTCAAAAGTAGTGTCTGTGGTGGCGTAGTCAAACAGTCCAAGGGGAATCAGTACATGGTATACAAAACTGTACCTTCTTTAGCAGGGGAACCAAGGGAGGTGGCCCGTACCCGTCCACCTCGTGCCTCTGAGGGCCACAGAGGGCCTGCCCTTTGCCCGGGCTTAGCCCGGCGCCGTCCCGCGGGGCGGGAGGTGTTCCGCGGTCTTGAGGCGCCTCCAGGCGCAGCGGGAGCGTCACGAGCACGCCAGGACCCGGGGGTTCTGGGAAATGTAGGCTTTCACTGCCCGCCTTGGCCAGGAGAGTCCCCGTGTCTCCGCTGCTCCGCCGCTCTGGTCGTTCCCCTCACGGCTAAAATCGCGATTGGATTGCCCGGCCGTTCCCCTCACGGCTTCCCACCACTGCAGGTGAGTTTACAAATGCCCCCGGAGTACCTAACACAGGGGCAGAACACAAGGCAGTATGTAAGTCAGAAAAACTCTTCTGACATTCGTCAGTCCAAGGAAGAGGTTGGGGTGTGTCGTTCAGAGTAAGTGCCAGCAGAGGTTTAGCCAACAAAGAAAAATTTGGAATCCACTGTCTACAATAGGAGGTAATGCCCAGAAAGGCACGCACCTCCCTTTGTGTGGATGGTACAGACATTTGTGCGATTGCTTGAATACGTTCTGGGGTCAATCGCCTTCCCTCCTTCGACAAGAGATGACCTAAGTAGGTAAGCTCTTGGCGGCAATATTGTAGCTCAGAGGGTGACACCTTGTGATGCAGGTCAGACAAATTGTTTTGAATGTATCTAGGACCCTAAATAATTATCCCTGATTCATGTCCTTATGCGGTTATGATAAATCATGTCCTAATGAAGACATACGAATCTTACCCCTATTCAGCAATAGCCCACGCAGCCCAAACACGGCAAGGCTACTTCCTTAGATTCCTAGAGAGCACAACAAGTTCTTTCGACACACCAAACCTTCAATAACCTGGGGATTCCCCATGACTTTGTTTTGATTTGTCATTGAACTCCTGCGAGCACTAAAGGAACAGTCAGTTCTTAGTGACATCTTTATTGACGTCTTATGTCCAACCTTACGTCAAACACGGCACCTTCCAGGTATAAATATACCAACACTTGCCTTAAGCAGACACGGTGGTGTGGAGCAGAGCGGCTATCTACTTATCCGAAGCCTAGCTGATGCGAGAGCCGAAGGAAGCCGCCCCTCCCCTTTGACACGCTGGAGAAGCTGCCTTTCCTCACGTCGAGAAATCCAGCTCCGGTGTTTCTAGTCACCCTTGCTGGGTGCTGGAAGATCGAGTCCTGAGAAACGAAATACAAGACCTCCTTCATTCTATAACCAAGGTACGGAGCTGATTAAAACATTAGAGAGAATTCTTGATTCAGATTATTGGCAAAAAAAATAACTTCACTTAAAACTGCAACATACTTACTCCTTCCCACGTATTAGGCTTCGGTCAGGTACACCGGGGTAGGCGTATCTTAGAAGCACCAGTTGAGTTTGTTTAGTCAATGTGTTTATGTATGTAAATATTTTATATATTTTAAAGTGACATATGGCTAAGAAACCATATCAATGCTTTTACAGTATTATTTTATAATACTCCTTTTACTGTACGCACTTTACTTCATGATAATTATTGCAATAATAGCAATTCACTTCTCTTGCACGAGAAAGAAGACTGCTCAATTAAATAACATCTTTTTATTGAAAACGCCCATCTCTCTATTTCTCTGCACTCTGGTGGAACTAAGCATGCACGATTGACTGAGTGAAATAGCTGTTTATTGTTTTCACACGACTCTGGAGATTCACTCCTTATTCTGGGGGAGCAAAGTTGTCATGTTATATGGTTGTCAGAAGCTAATCCCTTCTTGTCTAAATCAGGGAGGTTAACTCCTCCCTATTCATTCGAGAAAGTTTCTAGTGACCTCTGAGCTAGCTGGCAAAACTAATTAAGTCTAACGTAGTCAATAGAGACCTAGAGACCTCAGTCCTACGTCTACACTGCTGTGTATGTTATTCCAATGCGCAGAGCCTATTGGGAATATATGAACTACACTACATGGCGCCCAACGTTTGGTAAGGCGATAATCTAACGCAAGATACTGGAGTAACTCAGTCGTGCTTTTCACACAGACCCCTTTTTCTCGTAAAAACTCCAATAGACGTCTGGAGTGGGTAAAAGGTTAATATCCACCGAAAACTTAGTAGGATGAGAATCCTATGTATTAAGTTTACGGTATAGTCAACGTTGAAGGATACAGTGTTCCAAAATATTGTGCACCTAATCCAAACCACAGCGACAATAACAAAACAAATGAAGCCGTAATAAATGCGAAGCAACCGGGGGCAGATCTTACAGGGTCTACCGAAGACGATCAGAATGCAATACTCATCCCGGTCAACATAAGAAAAATCATAACTATAAAACTCATAGAAAATGGGGTAACACCAAGAGGTGGTACACTTGTATTTGTGGTAGGGGCACATGAGTATCGGCAGACAGAGGTATTCTATTCCTGGATAACTTTTCCAGCAGCACATACTGTGACACGTGAGTTCCACTACTATAAAGTAGCGGAATCTCCAGAGGAATATTCACCTTTCGAGGAGATTGAAATTCCACTAACATACCAAGAGCACCTGCTCTTATTTAAAGGCGCCCTAAAACATCAAAATCACATCACCAGTAGACCAGGAGCCACGTGGCCGGTTCTAGCCAGCTACACACCACACCCAGACATTGAATGAATGTCAGACGAAGAACTTTTGGTTCAACTAAAACAATTAATTAAAATTCATAGACAATTGGTCCAATATGTCATGCGGACCTCAACAGTCCAACCTACAATTAAAATTCCTCAAAACACCCCTCATCAGGGGAATACAAACAAAATTACACCACAGAATATTCAATCATGTCTTGGAAAAACACCCGTAAAACGGGAACAAATTCCCTTTTGGTTAGCTTGAAAAATCACCCAGATAGAGGCAGTATTTCCTGATACTACCCCATACGAAAAACACAGAATTCTGACTGTCTCCCAATGGGGATCACACCACATGTGGAGGACTGTGACACTTGGGGCACGGTCTTTGCTTCTATCTACACAAAAACACATGGTGTTCTGTCAATGGCGGTTATACCAGATGTACTAAGACAGATTCAAAACAAATACGGTCCAGAACCTGTTTTAACTCTGGGTATGAAATTACTGAAAGACTTCAAGCAGGTCTCAGCTTTATTATTAGCCAACATAAAAGGAGAAGCAGCATATGTGGCAATCCGCCAAAAATTGAAGGAAACAGATATAGCAGACCAACCTTTAGAGCTTGCTAAAATAATTGAAAAATGCTATGAAGAATTAGGCAGAGATAGTTTGGGTGGTAAACCAGTAAAACCACAACTAATTGAAAATCCTGAAAAAAACCTTTATTAAAAACAACCTTAATTCTCAAAAGAAGAAATGGGAGGGTAATAAACAATCCACTCCCAGAGAAAAACAATTTCAGTACAGAGGAAGGTCTCCCCAATGGAGGAATAAGTCACCGATTGGAAGAGACAAGTCTCCCCAAAGGGAACCCTCTGAAAAAAGATAGAATCTTAGAGATAGGGATAAATTAAGAAAACCTGACAGATAAAGATATTGATACACGTCCCTCTCAATCTTTTCAGACTTCCTCACAGAAATCGGAAAGAAGAGGACGGTCAGAACACAAGGAAGAGCACGTCAAGTCCAAAGACAAAGAACCTGCTCATCAAAGTAAAAAATCACAATTTCCCAGAAAGAAGGTAGCAAGTATTAAAATTAAACATGCCGAGCATCCTGAGGACACAACTGAAAAATGGAGAGTGGGCCCAGACAATGTTAGACAGCGGAGCAGAAGTGACCATAGCTCGCTAGATCCTGATGAATCTTCTGGAGACAGTGGACACGAATGAATACATTCAGGTGGAAACTGCAGACACGCGAGTTAGCGTGCCCCATAAACTATATGAAATAACATTACGTATAGAGGGAGATAAAACTAGGAAAATTAAAGGTCTCTTTTGGGAGAACCTTTCTAAAGGCAATGATATCCTGTTGGCTGAGAAAGACTGGCCACCAGAGTTTGTCAGGGAGTGCCCTCATGGCGAAGAAATGATTATGCCTGCCTTCTCAAATAATATCCCAATTCATAAAAAATACACATTTGCAAGAAAATGGGCGGTGGCCCAAGCCCCTGCCTTATATAAAAATCATGTAGGATGGGATGAGGATTCTCCTCACCACAAAATCCAATTAAAAAAATCAACCTACTGCACAGAGGCAGTACCCAGTTAAACAAGAAGCTAAAACGCAAGTTAGAGAGATCTTAGATCAACTTAAATATCAGGGGGTGATTGAAACATGCACCTCACAAATGAACAATCCTTTGTTTCCAGTCTCCAAGCCAGACAATTCACATCGTCTAGTTTTGGACTACAGACATCTAAACTCATGCTGTAAAACCTTTGCAGTCCAAAATTCACACAGTGCAGAACTAATGACTAACATTGTGCGCAAAAAATATAAAACAACATTAGATATCTCTAATGGATTCTTCTGTCAAAACATTGCACCCGAAAGCAGGTATTTGACCGCTTTCTCCATAATGGGGTCGCAAAAACAATTTTGCCGACTCCCACAGGGATTCAAGAATAGCCCAGGATTATTCTCAGCAAGAGTAACAGAATTACTACAAATGTATGATGATGAGGCATTATCGTATGTCGATGACATCTATCTTACAGACGATGACTTGGAGACTCACTTAAAGAGAGTGAACACCATAATACTTGGGTTCGCATCCGAAGGTTACAAATTCAACTTTAAAAAGTCAAGAAAAGTCCTTATAACTGTCCTATTTTTAGGATATGAATTATCAAGCGAAGGCAAAAGCCTAGCAGACAATTTCTTAGAGAAATGTGCAGTACTCCAAGCACCTAAAATGCTGAAGAATTTACAATCAATACTAGGTTTCCTGAATTTCGGAAGAACATACATTCTAAATTATGCAGAGAGGGTTAAGCCTCTCTACAAATTAATAAAACCTGATTTCAAACCGAATAATTGGACTCAAGAAAACACAGAAATTTTGAGATCATCACAGACAGACATGTTAACTAAAACAAAACTAACTGCAAACAAACGCAATCTGGTAATCCGAGTCATCACAGGAAGATGCAGATTCACATACCTGACTATAATGAGGGAGAAACGGTACCCATAGCTTACAAATCACATGTGTACACTCAAGCTGAAATAAATTCAGTTCTACAGAAAAAATTCTGACAGCGGTTCAAACTGCTGTAGCAAGAGAAAGAGCCCTAGCCCAAGGCAAGAGAGTAACTGTTTATACAGCAGAATCAGCCATTGAGGCATTAAGAAGTCCACGCAATCTAAAAACTGTTGCATTAGATCCTAAATAGATAAAATGGGAAAATTCCCTTGCTGTAGACGACGTGAAACACTATTTTGATCCGAAAATGAAAAAATTAGAAAATATGAAATATGAATATGAATGTCCTCTCCCGGACGAAATCCTACCTCTAGAACAGTACACCTGTGTGATCTACACAGACAGATTTGCACAACATTTTGTTGTGGAAAAGCACATTTACAACAACGCATGCGCGATTGTTAAAGGTCGTTGGCGCTTAGGTAAATTCAGACCACTGGTCACTTAAACTGAATCATTCAGAAACTGTACAGCTCAGCGAGCTGAAATAAGAACTCTAAAGATGGCGCTTGAAAATGCTGCTCGCGAATTCCCGACACTAATAGTGTGTGATTCTCATTACTGCGTCCAATTTTACAATAATAACCTGCAGAAGTGGATACAAAACGGTTACAAAGATGACACAGGTGCCACAATAAAGCACAAAAAGCTTTGGGAACAAGTAGTTCTTTTACAGAAAGAACTACAAAAGACTCACGTGATACATACACTGAGTCATCGACGTGATGGCGTTCACGTTGCAGGGAATTCATTGGCTGATAGAGCCACAGCGGCGGCTGGTCAACGGGCTTCCGTAGCCACTAAAAAGCGTTCAGAAAAACAAATAGATGGAGAAACCATGCTGGCCGTAAAAGCCTCTTTAAAAGGCGACTATGCGGCATTACCTCTCAACTATCCACTCAATAATACATACATAATTGATGCGAACTCCGTTCCGTTTGCTCGAATCCCTGGAGTGGGGGATAGAGTAATTCCAAACACGAACCAGAGAATCTTCTTGATACAAGAAGCACACATGGGATTGGGTCTAAGGCACCAAGAGATATTGAAATCTCTGATAGAATTACAATCACAATACTGGTGGCCGGGAATGAGCGTAGAAATTTACAATTTTGCAATAAATTGTGAGGACTGCAACAGAGATCGCAGTTGTAAACCGGACCAGACACCACTATTAGACAGCATCAGGCTATCTATGCGCAAACGTCCTACCGGACAAATGCGGTCCCATAATTATTAAGACTTGATTCACTAAGGATGCGGCCTCAGCGCTCGGCTGACGCCAGAACTGTTATAAAAGATTTGCGAGTCTTTATCAGCACATACGCAATTGGCATGCTACATTCTGATCAGGGTCCTGCGTTTAGCTCTCGAGCTTACAAAGAGGCCATGAGCAGCATGGGCATTGCATTGCGGTATTCTTCTCCCTTCCATCCTGAGGGAAATGCGGTTGTGGAAAGAAAAATCCGTGACATAAAGCAATCTATAACGGCGAGGGTATTAGGTTCGGGTGATGGGTGGGTCAAACATCTAACAAGTGTCCAACGTAGTCCTAACAATCTGCCAAGAAATTCTCTAAAGGCTTTCACTCCATACGAACTATTGTTCGGCACTAGAATGAAAATTCAGGATTTTGATTGTCATACTTCAGTGGTAGAAGAAAAAACCTTTGATATCAAAGATCGTTTGGCTGTTTTACAGGACTTGAATGAAACAAGAAAAAGTCTAAGTAACAAAGTCTAAGCCAACAATCACTGAAGAACCACCTGTCCCAGCAAGACCTGTCTGGATTCCAAAGATTGGGGATCTGGTCAGAGAAAAGATCACGGTGAAGAAGGAATTTGGGCCTTCTTACAGAAAAGCAGTACCTGTCTTAGCTGTCAGCGGAACAAGATCAGTAGTACTACCGCCACTTGCTGGTAAAAAGGAAAACAGAGTTGTTTCCATCGACCTGGTGAAACCACAATCATGTGGCCAATAATAAGTAGTAGGCCCAGTGGACTCCCAAGAAATAGCAGAAGACCAAATCTAGCTACAATCCAAGAGGTGCAAACTGAAAGACTAATCACTTTCGATAAACCAACAGTGAATAAAAAAGGACTATGCAACAAAGCCATGGAACTTGTGCCTCTTGAAACCCAAATTGCAACAGTTCAAGAAACACCAGTCTACAACGATGTAGCCTCGGACTATACAAATGTAACAAAAGAAAATGCAAAGATCAATGGAAATCCGGAAGCAATCCCACCAATTGACAGAACTGCATCTGGCTATTTTATCAACTTTGATTACTTTTCAGATGATCCGAGTGAACATGGAGACAAGCCAGCAACAAAAACTTTCAAAATGAAAATTAAAGAACTTTTTCATCAACTCAAAGAAACATATCTGATTTCCCCTTGGATTGAACTATGGATTGTGTTAGGTGTACTTACCCTTCTACTTTGGCTAATCATAGTTTTAATTTTGGGTAGATTTATTGATGGAAAATACAGTACAATGGACACAGCAAGCCAGAACATCAACTTGGTCCTGAAACCACACAGTTCCCCCCACAGAGAGAAAAGAGAACTATCATCAGTGAACATCACAGCAAAGCCTATACCTGGTGGTATAGCATGGGATAGAACGGACTATGAAATCTATGGCCCGGTCGAGCTCTTGAAGTATCCACACCAATTCAAGATTTCATTAAGTGACTTTGTGACACCAAGTTCCATCTCTGATGATTGGGACTTTGAAAACATTAATAATATGATGTCAGATTTGGAAATGTCAGCAAAATTTACAGAACATGATTATTTACAGGGCTCATCGAATTATGAAGAGATGTACTGTTACAACCACTATGGTCATCATTATCTGCATAAATCTGCAAATCCTAGAAATGTTTTTCGTATAATCAGTGGGAACATTGTCCAACACCGCCAATAGGCAGTTCGAAAACGTTTTATGAAAAATTCCCATACTTCTCAGGGTTTAATTACACTGATCCAGAAATGTTTTATTTCAAGATGTTAAATAAGACAGGAATGAAAAATATGCTGACAAACACTAAATTGATATATTCTGAAAAATTTTATGACAAAATGTCAACATTTGATTTTGAGTTTTGGAAATACAATTTTGATACGAAAACAATCTGGGGAACAAAAGAATGGCAGGTACAAGGTCAAGAAGCATTATTCAGAGCCTGCATGATCCCAGAACAAATTATGTTCCTGAATGACACAATTCAGCAAACAACCTGTCTTGGCTTAGCTAAGATAATAGATTTAAATAACCCGTCTATACCAAAACCTATGCCTGATAGAAACACCACTACAGATGAGGGGATAGACGTGTCCTATATTTTAAAACAAAACCGAACGAATCCTGATTGGAAAAAATGGTTGATCTGGCCCATAGACACAAATAACTGTCAAAATAGATTCCTGAACAAAATACAGGGGTTCAAACAGAACAGGCCAGACCCTAGATACTCCCAGAGACAATATCCAGGGATAGTAAGAACAAATAGTGTAGGAAAACTATGCCTTGACTGGCTACAGAAATCCACACTTCCCGAAATAAAGCAACACTTAACGTTACTTAAAGAAGGTGCTGACTTGCGAGATTTCATAATGGAACCTCGCAAACAGTGTCAAAAACGTTTCATATACGCCGGTATATACGCAGCTTACAACGAGGCTTGGAAATTGAAACAAATTGAAACTGCAGAAAAAATACGGGAAATTGACCGTATTCATTTGGAGAAATCCTTTTCTGTAGACTCTGTCCTCCAGAATCTATTCACTGGACAGCATCGTATCATCTGCTATTGATATAATAGAGCAGGACATGCTAATGTTACAACATGGCCAGTCCCAACTACGTTCTATTGTACACCTAGGTTGGACGTTACAAAACCTACGTTCAGGCTATGTGCCATGGCGTTTAATCAACACAACGTCATTGTTTTCTCTCTTTAACCTTACTGATAAACAAATCAGTTTGGCACAAAAAGGGAGCAGACTATACGATACTGAGCATTGAAAAACTTGAGAGATTACCATTGACAATGTCAGAGAGACCGGTCATTCAATGGATAATAGATGGGACAATTTCAATCCCGATAACAACTTTTCAGTTTCAATACTGCAAAAAATATATACCAGCAGGCCTATATGAAAGGTTGGGTAAAGGATACATCAAATCGACCTGGAATTTACCTTATACACACAAATGTTACAGTGAAGGGAAAAAAGAGGTATTTCTTAGTGGTAATAATTGTAAAACATCACTAAGCAGTACACTCCTGTGTCAAAATATTAACTTGCATGGGGCCTGTGAAGGTTCTTCAAACAACCTTTCATGTCATATTCAGGGTACCCCTACTTCAAAGATAGAGCCATTATTCAAACAGCTTTCCAACGGTAGATACGTTTTAATAAGTGATCACAGCTGCTGTGGCATGGTGCCAGGAAGAGCCTATCTCACAACTGTGACGGCCAGGGTAATTTGCTGTATGCAAGTATTGTATCTAAACAGCAATCCAGACATGGAGGCGGCAATATGGCCTTATGTGAATATCTCTTCTATTCGAATTGATACTTTAAGCAGAATGAAGTCTATTCTTTTACAGACAACTGTGCCTTTAACCTTGTCCAAAGAGACATATGACCTGCAAGTTGCAAGGACAACGGCAGAGATACATACCCTATTATCGACAAATTGTCCGGTGCATTTCGTAGAAATGTTAAGCCAAATCTTAAACATGTCAGATACCAGTGGCATCGCACATGTATTTAAGACAATTTTTTCGGGACTGCTAACACCCTTTGAAGCAGTTCTTGGCATCTTCCCGAATTTTGTGCATTCGTTCTTCGGTGGCCTGCATCTTATTTTGGGACTCGTAGCAGGAATTTTATTTTTGTTCCTCCTGCTCCGATATGGCAATCCAAGTCACAGACAAACCTCTGGCGACGATGGAAGAAACTATCCTAGCAAAATGATATCGAGACCGTATAACTAAGGTCCTCGGATTGGCCCGGCTAAGAGATCTGAATACTACCTGGTTTCTTTCATTCAGACCAATTTGGCAAAATTGCATCTTACCTGTGCTTCGATGTCTGCTATGCGGACAAGAATGCGTGTTGGACGTGTGTCTTACACTACCATCAGCAGTACCAATGGATATCGACGCTTTGCTTTGTCCTGCTACGACTCATGCAACGTGTTGTCCCCAGCGTCTACCGATTCGGACGACGGCATTCGTTGAGACTTCACCATTACGATTAAGTAGCGGTGAGGTACGAGATGAAATCGGCACCACACAGGTACAACCTTCTGTGAACATTGCTGATCCTGACATCGATGATGGCAATGCATCGCACATTTGCACTATTTCCACCTTTTCGGAGTTGGCCTAACTTTCACCTACTGTTGTAGAGGAATTTTTTTTACCGGCCTATCAGAACTAATGTTCTCCCCTAACAACGAGAATAATATTTGAAGAAAAACTAGCTCACAGCGTTCCCTGAACTCTGAATTCGGCCTTCAGTTTTGATAAACAGAACTCCAAAAAGACAGTGACACTATTTTTTTGTCCCCTCCCGAGAATGAAATTATTTCCCCTATAATTTCCAAAATATTTAGTTTTTTTGGCACATGGTACTCTGCTTGAAGTAGAACTATTCTTAGAGAACAGAAGTTCTATTTTAAGAGACTCTAGAGACAACATTTTGAATCAGCCTCTAGCATATGTACAAACCTGTATAACTTTGTGATGAAATGGTCTCGACTTTTTTTCTGTATTCAGAGCCATTTCATAAATGCAATTTTCGCTATTCATTCAGCCAATATTCATATTTGCATTTCCTGAATGATAACTCTGCTTGAAAACGTACAGTATAATACTCATTTCGTGTATCTATACCATTTCAAATGCATTTCATTGTATTTTGGGGTGGGTTGGAAAACACATGCATGCTTATATGTTTATCTATTGCCTAATATTTAGTAATGATGGACATTATACGTCGAGTGGGTGTTGTGAATGTATCTAGGGCCCTAATTAATTATCCCTGAATCATGTCCTTATGCGGTTATGATAAATCATGTCCTAATGAAGACATACGAATCTTACCCATATTCAGCAATAGCCCACGCAGCCCAAATACGGCAAGGCCACTTCCTTAGATTCCTAGAGAGCACAACAAGTTCTTTCGACACACCAAACCTTCAGTAACCTGGGGATTCCCCATGACTTTGTCATTGAACTCCTGCGAGCACTAAAGGAACAGTCAGTTCTTAGTGACATCTTTATTGACGTCTTATGTCCAACCTTACGTCAAACACGGTACAAAAGGGGGTGCTGATGGACAAAGCATCTGAATCAATCAAACACTCACACCCAGTCAAAAGATCTGGGTTTAATCCATCACCGTTCTTTAGCCCACTCTGCCACCCCAGTTCAGACATGGCTATATGCAAATCAGTCTGACCCTGTGCCTCATGGGAACAGTCCAGCCCGAACTGCCAAGCCATTTCTTCCCTGGACCGGAAACAAGCTTCCAAGGACCGGTTTCTGGCATTCCAGCCGTCTTCAGCCCGGCTTGCTTGAATCCAGTGGCAAAGTGAGCAAGAGACTCACGTCTGAGCATACCCTGCCACACTTACGGCGGCCAAAAGCGGTACAAAGGGGGTGGCAGAGTGGGCTAAAGAACGGTGATGGATTAAACCCAGATCTTTTGACTGGGTGTGAGTGTTTGATTGATTCAGATGCTCAGTCCATCACCACCCCCTTTTGTTATGTCAAACACGGCACCTTCCAGGTATAAATATACCAACACTTGCCTTAAGCAGACATGGTGGTGTGGAGCAGAGCGGCTATCTACTTATCTGAAGCCCAGCTGATGCGAGAGCCGAAGGAAGCCGTCCCTCCCCTTTGACACGCTGGAGAAGCTGCCTTTCCTCACGTCGAGAAATCCAGCTCCGGTGTTTCTAGTCACCCTTGCTGGGTGCTGGAAGATCGAGTCCTGAGAAACGAAATACAAGACCTCCTTCCTTCATTCTATAACCAAGGTACAGAGCTGATTCAAACCTTAGAGAGAATTCTTGATTCAGATTCTTGGCAAAAAACCCAACTTAACTTAAAACTGCAACTTACTTATTCCTTCCCACGTATTAGGCTTAGGTCAGGTACACCGGGGTAGGCGTATCTTAGGAGCACCAGTTGAGTTCGTTTAGTCAATGTTTTTATGTATGTAAATATTTTATATATTTTAAAGTGACATATGGCTAAGAAACCATATCAATGCTTTTACAGTATTATTTTATAATACTGCTTTTACTGTACGCACTTTACTTCATGATAAGTATTTCAATAATAGCAATTCACTTCTCTTGCACGAGAAAGAAGACTGCTCAATAAAATAACACCTTTTTATTGAAAACGCCTGTCTCTCTATTTCTCTGCACTCTGGTGGAACTAAGCATGCACGATTGACTGAGTGAAATAGCTGTTTATTGTTTTCACACGACTCTGGAGATTCACTCCTTATTCTGGGGGAGCAAAGTTGTCATGTTATATGGTTGTCAGAAGCTAATCCCTTCTTGTCTAAATCAGGGAAGTTAACTCCTCCCTATTCATTCGAGAAAGTTTCTAGTGACCTCTGAGCTAGCTGGCAAAACTAATTAAGTCTAACATAGTCAGTAGAGACCTAGAGACCTCAGTCCTAAGTCTACACTGCTGTTTATGTTATTCCAATGCGCAGAGCCTATTGGGAATATAGGAACTACACTACAAAATGACGCAACAGCGAAACAGTCACATTCTTACAAACATCCTCTGAATCAGCAGCAACTAACAAATCGTCCACATACTTAATGAGAGTAGCACCTGGGGCAAGGTGAAAGCATCGAGCTGAGATTTCAAAGCCTGACTATAAATGGAAGGACTCTCACAATAGCCTTGAGGCGCACGTTTGAATCGGAAACTTCGGCCTCCGAGAGAGAAGCCAAAAATATCCCACTCTCCTCAGCAATAGGAATGCTGAAGAAAGCATTTTTGAGGTCAATAACTGAGAACCAGGCAGCTGAAGCAGGTATCATTGTGAGCAAGGCAGTAATATCTGGGACGACAGGAAACTGGGGGACAACAATCTTGTTGACCTCCCGAAGATCGATCACAAAACGATATACAGGAGGCTGAGAAGGATCATTGCGTTTAAGAACAGGTAGAACAGGACTATTGCAAACATTTCCTCTTGTTTCTTCGACCACACCCTTCTGAACTAAATCATAGACGATAGCCAACAAAGCTCTTTCACCATCGTTGGAAATTTTATACTGAGGAATGCGTGGTAATTTAACATTAGGCTTGACAGTAACCAAGTAAGGTGGAATTTGGAGCAGACCAACATCATTCGGACCCGTAGCCCAAAGCGTAGCAGGAAGAGAATGCAATTCGGGTGGGAGTTGGTCCTTAGACAAATACATAGGAGAAACCAATTTCTCACCTAGAGTAAGATGTACACCAGAGGGGGAACAATACAATGTTGCATGTAAATGTTTCAATAAGTCCAAACCCAACAAATTCTCGCCGCAACCAGTCGTTTAAATGAGCGGGGCCTCCAAATAAAAAGGACCAATCGAGATAGGCAAAGGGCAAGAAACAGGGTTACTAACTGGGGCGCAAGAGAATCCTACAGAAACGTTTGTGAAGCCAGACAAAGGTGCCCCAGGGAGTTTGGAGTGAATTATAGAACTTCTCATCGCACCATTATCCAAAAGAAATGGCTCTGAAACACCCACTGCAACAACTTCAACATAAGGGCCATTCTGATCCACTGGAACTGATAAGACTTCCTTGCTTTGTCCATGGCTGTTCTAGCTAGTGTGAAAATCCTGATTCTCACTTTCTACACAATAGTTGCCATTGTAATATTGCGCAGAATATTTTGCTGGTCAAAATTATTCATAGAATTCTGAGGGGGAAAGGAACGCTGTCCCTGAGACAACGCACCTCGCCCTCTACCTCTAGGTGCTGATTGAAAACCACCACGGCCTCGCAGCCCTGGCAATCCACCATTACGCTGCAATAAAACCGGACAGCTATTCTTAAAATGACCTTCCTCTTTACAATAGGCACATTGATTAGAACCTAGCAAAGGTCGCGGAACAAAGGGTTCAGGCTTTTGTAACAACCTCTGGAACTGGGGAGGCTGTTGAAATTGGCGCTGAGCAGAACGAGGGGGATAAGCCTGTTGCAAAAGAACCTTCGTTTTCAATTCTTTAGTCTTTTTCTCCAATTTATCCTTTTCCTCCTTATCCCTATTCTCGTAATACTGAGCAGTGGTTAATATCTGGGCAGACGAAGAAACAGCTCACAAACTTTCGGAGTCTTTCAATTTATGCGATAATTCTGCGAGTAAATTAAATACAAATTTATCCACGAATAATCGCTGTTCATCCTCAGTACTTATATCTTGACCACTGTGGTCGATGAACGTCTCCTCGAAACGGGTAAAGAAATCGGAGACACTCAGCTGTCTTCTGTTTACATGCAGCTAACTTATCCCAGTTAACACTTAAGGCAGGCATCATCGTTTTCATTAAAGTGATGATCCTACCGGGCAATTGTGCAATCAAATCATCTGGTTTAGCACCACCTACTTGTGCTGCATCCACAGCAGTTATAGCAGCCCAATTACCACCTAAAGCTTGGTCGTGGTCTTCCCTACAAATCCGAGCTCATAACGCTTGTGGGACTACATTTCCCATCAGCATATCAATATCGGCTAAATTCATGATACACGCATCAACAGTCAGGGACAGCTCTTTATAATACCCAGCGGGATTTTTACGAGGGTCCGGTAAAGACTGTTAAAGCGCCAAGACTTCAGATCGTTTCCAGGGGACATGTACCCATATACGCTGGGAATGAGCAGGGATACGTGGAGCAGCGCCTACCTGTGGAACCTCTTCTCTCCATACTGGAAGAACTTCCCTCATAAGATAATGTTTCATTTTCTGTCTAACTGCAGGATCAGGTTCAAGAATAGTTTGAGAAGAAAATAAAGACCTGAAAGTGACAAGTGTCCTTACGGCGTCCTCAACTTCAGAATCCACAATAAGTCCTTTATCAAATTTAGCCTGTACGTCTAACAAACCCTGGGGAACTAAACCCAAATGCATATCCTCCCATCCTTTGACAAGATTGTCACACATAACATTAAAATCATATCTCTGCGTGGGCGCATTCCACTGGAGAAAGGTGCTCATGATATCGTGCACACTATACTGTGGACTACTCATGATCCATTTGTGAGCAAGAGAGTCCAATACAATTCGCTCGTCGGAACCTGGGAGTTGACTACGGGATTGCCTTCGAGAAAGAGCAGGAGTCAGGTTAAAAGACCCTAAGAGGGGGGAGAAATGGCCAGAAACAGTATCGACCAATCGTTTACGAGCGGTTGGAGAATCTGACAGTAAAACAGGAGACAAGGTATTAAGCACAGCAGGAGAGGGGCTGACAGTTACAAGAGAAACCGAGGGTAAAGGAGATTGAGGTACAGAAGTCGGTGGCAAAGGAGGCAGGGTGGCAATACTGGAAGGGGTAATTGTCGAAGAGCCGGATCAGCTGGCTGAACAACAGGTTGCCGGACAAGTGGTAACAATGGAGGTGCATTAGCACCTTGTACATAGGGCGGAGGCAATCTCAACAAATGGGACATTAAGGGATCTTCGTCAAGATCCTTACTCTGTGGAGAAGTAGGCAACACAGGGTAACATCTATCTATTGCCATACGATGCTGTCTTTCTGGGACATCAATCGCCCGATCAATCTCATTTTCTTTAAACTGCTGGGCAGCCTGTATAATTGTTATACCTTTCTCTTTCTTATCCAGAGGCGGAAAGAGTCAAACATTGCCGGCCGGGCTTTTCTTTTGAACAAAATTGCTTATAGATTGTCTAATATGTCAGGCTCAAAGCTACCATTTGGTGCCAACTGCAGAACACCATCTTTCTTTGTGTATCGGATCCATGCCTCGTTAAAGGCAATGGGGCCAACACGATGTTTCGAATAGAGCTCATAAGTAGGAGTGCCAACCGGAGGATTCGGACAAGAGTCCTCCAGCCGGGAATACCTATTGCAACCTAGACAACAAAACTTCCTACACTTGCTAAAACCAGGCATCTTTAATTCACTGGTCTGCCTACAAACTTCAAGGGGTTAAAAGCAAATAACACAGCACAAACGTACTCACCCCTTGGCTTCGGCTATTGCAATGGTCGAATAACAAACCCAAAAACAAAACAAAGAAGTGGGAGCTACCCACAAATACTTAACTAAGTGTTCTCTCACGCCAACAGAGGTCCGTCTAACGTCTCGCAATACCAGTCATCACCAAATGGG
Organism: Lissotriton vulgaris; assembly: GCF_964263255.1. Lineage (NCBI taxonomy): Eukaryota > Metazoa > Chordata > Amphibia > Caudata > Salamandridae > Lissotriton > Lissotriton vulgaris. Next base: position 766,272,708 of record NC_141698.1, on the reverse strand, counting down.
CCAAGGCAGGTCGGCAGTCAGGGCAGCAGTCGTCAGCAGCCGTCGGAAAGGAGTAGCCGCGCTGCAAAAGACCTTCGGTCCACTTCGACATACAGGGGTCGCTTGACGTGGTTCGCAAATCTTCCGGAATTTTCTTGCGAGGCTCCTCACGACCCTCGGGCTGAACCGCTACCACTGAAGCCGCCCCACGTTGGGCGCCAGTTGAAGAACTGGGCCTGATGGGCCTGGCGGCACAGGGTTCGCCTTAAATCTCCGAGTTCACCTGCCTTGTCGGACAGAGACACGAGACACTCTGTTAGGCGTAGAAAACCAGGTTTATTAACTGCAGCTAAGCACAGTTGTCCCAGAAGTACAGAGTAGGTTCTCAGGAGACTGCCACTTTATTCCGTGGCGCACAATCTTTTATAGTACACATATTTACAACGTATACTCCCAATACATACAAGGCTAACCAATAGGAAAAGTTGGAAAACAAGCTATCAAGTGTCCCAAATACGCCCTTCTTTCAGACCCTGTGTGTTACCCCTCCCCACAAGTTAATCAGTGCTAGTGCCTATAATCCAATTTGAAGGTGGCAGGACGTATTTGTGTGCCTCAAAGGATAGTTATGTAACAAGAGAATACAAGGAGAGAATAGCAAAGACCAGTCGGATAAGATAAAATAAGGAAAGAATAGTTGAAGCCGAACATTCAGTCGAGACAGAGGTCAATCAACCTAGACATGGATTAGTGTACTCGGCCAGACCCTGACATCGGTTTCGTAAACAAGGGCAGGGGGTTACTTTTTAACAGAAGAGACACGTAGCAGCTGGAAAAGGCAAAAACACTCCGTTCGCCGTGCTGCCTGGGTGAGGGCAACACAAAATGGCGACGGGACACAAAATGGCGGCCGAACAGGGGACAAAGTCGAAAACCGAAGAACCTCAAATCACTACTGTAACCAAAACGCTTTTACTTAACTGTTTACAGAAAATGTTCCAGGACTGAATCTAGGATCCAGTCCTGCTGTTAGAAAAGTAATCCATAAAGTAACTAATTGCATTTAACAAGAAATTCTCTTTGAGGTCAATGTTGTATTGTGTTTGAAATTGTGTTGCCCATTGCAACAACTGTAACTACTGTACTTAAAAGTCTATTGCCTATTTGCCAGGTATTTAAACTAAAAGTAATTAATTCTGAGAAAGTATATTTTGTAATGTAATGTGTAGTGTAATTATAATGTAATTTAAAAATAAAATATCTAAAAATAAATAGTTTAAAAAAATGTAGTAAATCAATAAAAAATAAAAAAATTATTACATTTAAAAATTGTCACTTACAAAACCTTTGAAATTCACTGAAAAAACCATAGGTGTTAGGGGTGTAATAGCTAGCTGGACATTTTAGTCGTACAAAACCATTGACAATCCTCCGTTTTAGTTAGTTATACTAAGATAACTCGCGCGCCCACAATCCACTGCTGATGAAGTCACATTACATCACTCATGACACGCAAAAAAGATTAAAATCCATTTTTAGGATTTGCAAATTTTGGCAGAACATGCAATTTGATTTACGCAGAATGGGTAAAACCATTCTAAAATTTGATGAGACCTGACTTTTCAATAACACATTGGACATGGGCATATACAAACATTTTACATTCCGTACAAGCTGACATGACAGGTTCCAAACATTTACACACACGTGTAAACACGACCAACCAGGTGATCCACGTAGTTGCTAGACCAATCGGGTATACATAAATCACATTCAACGAAGGTGATACAGTACCTATCGCAGAAAAGCATTTTGCACCGACTGAGAAAATTCTCACAGCAGTAGAAACAGAGAAAGAGCATTAGCACAGAGTAAAAGCATAATAGTCGTAACCCCGGTACCAACCTTAGAGGCAGTTATCAAAGCAAGAGTTCCTAATGCCAAAACTTAACATCCATGATGGATACAATGGGCTAACTCTCACTGCAACAGAAACAGATTACAGATTTGAGTCTACATTAGAAACACAAGCGGGTTTTGCAGTATGAACAAGAATATCCTCTGCCGAATGAAATAATGCCTCTAGATTGATATGATTACATCATCTACACTGATGGGTCTGCCCAGCCTACCGTAGAGAGTAAGCACCAATATTCTGCATCATGCGCAATCGTAAAGGTGTGCATGTACGATGGCAAGTTCCATCCTGAAAAAATACACACGCAGATCTTATGGGACTGTACAGCGCAGCTGACATAATTCAAGGCCCTGATACTGGCACTACGGAATACAGATGATGCATTCCCCACAATTATAGTGTGTGATTTGTATTATTGTGCACAGTTACTATTGGGACCAGAATGTATTTTGAGATTCCAAGGACTGCACAAGAAAGCATAAGATGCTTTGGAAACAGGCAGCAAAGCTGAAAGACTACTTGCTACAGGCTCATGTAATACACAGATTGAGTCATCAATGTGTTGGTGTTCACGCTGCAGGGAATTCCATGGCTGATGAAGCCACTAAGGCAACAATTTGTACTGCTGCGATCACTCGCTCCAATACGAGAATAGACAGACATTCTGGTGGCTGTAAAAACTGCACGCAATGGTGCACATCTGTCAAAAGGCTTACCACTCAAATAATCTTATAAGTTAGATAGACAGAACATGCCATATTCTCTGCATCTGGGTTCAGCACATGCAGGTATTACTGCTACAGTTTCATTACTGAAGCACAGCTATTGGTGGCCAGATCTTCCTAAACAGACCAAGGACTTTGTACTTATATGCGACATCTGTAAGCAGATGAAAGGCTCCACCGTAGCACATCCATCATGGACACCTCTTGATTTCTCACAAGCCTTTAGCCTGTGACTATTTGGACCATTGTGACGCCTTACAATCTGATTTGCCTTTAAATGGCACCACTATGTTGTTGCTTTAAAACCTTCAACAGTGTCTGAACATTCTTGACTGTGTCAAATAGAGTATCTCATTCTCGAACGGCTGGATCAGATATATACCGAGCCGTTTTTATCATTACAAGACCGTCACATTTTGCTTTAACATAGCAAAACTGTGTTTCCAATTAGCTCCCTTTTTAACCCCTCACTATGCTAACGAGCCATTCCTCATTATGCTTTTTAGAATGGTGCAAGGCACGCACTGAACAAAGAACTTGTCTTCCACTGGCCCTAATTCGTGTAATAGGTGCAAGAGGGTGTAAGACACACACTGAACAAAGAACTCGTCTTCTACTGGCCCAAATTCATGTAATAGGTGCAAGAGTATGCTCGACCACAGGAGCATTGCCCAAGTAAGTCTCCCCCGCTTCTTTACCCACCAATCTGGGTATACTGCCCATGAGCCGGTGAATTACATTGAGATTTGTCTTTTTTTCTAAAGAACCTTTAGGAGCCCACGTTGGCCCACACAGTGACTGTTCAGACGCCGACCGTTACATCAATGTAGGTATTCCCCTACTCATAGCTCATAATAAGATTATAGTCCGCTACAAGCATCTAATACCCAACTTTATGTTTTAGGTGCTCACGTTTTGGATCTATCCTGACGAAGACCCCAACGTGAGGCAAGAATAACCCTTCCATATTCATAGGGGTCGAAACGTAGACTACACCAACCCAGCACACCATAGGACTCAATACAATGGATCTGTCTAACCTATGTGTGATGTGATTAGGGAACATGTGAACTAACTTAAGTGTAAAGGCCTACTGATTTTAATTTGATGCTATCAATGTCACACCACCTTTACCCAGACCCTCACAAACCCGATCACATCCCTCCCTTCCTTCACTGAGAGTACCATCGCTGTGATGATTTGAAAATTACGCTTGTATATTTTGAAGATAAAAAGTTACTTCTGTGATGCAGTAATTCACAATCTACACGAGTGTAAAAATAAATACAAGCATACTTTGAATATTGTAAGCTTTATTGTTCATTCTGTCTTAACAATGAATAATGATACATGTATGTGGGGAACGTCTTTTATGTAATAAGACAGAATAGTTACAAGTAATTGCGCAAACTCGGACCATTTTCCCTGTACTGTACTTAGAGACCCAGGTCCATGAGTTTTTTGGGTACACCCCGTCTAAACTCAATACTCTCAGAGCAAGAGGCTTCTTGCGAGGGTTTCCTTTGATTATAATCTGACACTATTTATTAGTACTTTTTTGCTAATCAATTGAGGGCTACATTACAATGGAACTTGAGACCCTCTCTTATACGGAGGATCATATAAAGAATTTAATTGAGGGAGACATAGGGGCAGCCTTTCTCACACCGAATAGCACCAGTGTAGACTACTCCCTGAATGAAAAAATAAACAAACTTGAACGTTTGGAAAAGAAGCTGGTAAGAACAAAGCTACATGGACACCTTCTCACTGGATATTTAGGATCCAATATTATACCAACGGGACTACAAGTGCGTAATGAACCTGCCATATTTGTCGACAATCGTAAGTTCAAAGAAGGCTTCAGCTTCGTGGCGAATAATTGCTCGCGCCACTGGATGGTGTTAGGGGTCGAGACGGCCAAGAAACAAGTTGAGCAACTAACCAAAGAGATAGACGAGCTAAAAGAAGAAATAGCCAGCCATTCAGCTTTTGCTAGTGCTAAAGAAACACTTGACAGACTGAAGAAAACCCTGAAGGACTTTGATGTGGAGACACAAACAAAGAAACTGGATAAGTCAGCGAAAGATACCCAGTACTACGATAAGAAGAAGACTTATCCCTACCTACAAGCAGATTATTACAAGCAGGATACCCATGGACGTTTCTTCTACAAAGGAAGAGGTGGCTGCAGAGGAACACGGAGATTCACCAACTTTTCAGATTCTTCATATAGTGGCGACAGCGAAAACGAACAGGGCGGACCAAGTGCTAATTACCAACACCAAGATCAATGGTACCAGCCACCCCAAGAACGTATGAGCGGCAAACAGTCGCCTTTTTTAGGGGACACCAAATGGAGACCACCCAGAGGCAGAGGCAGAGGTGGATCCTGGAACAACCGCCCCACCCGGGGACAGAACCAACAGAACTGGGACGGAGGGAGGCAACAGGGCCAGAACACGAAACAGGTGAGATTCCAGCAAGAAGATCACGGGGAGAGTAGCACCAGGAGGAAAACCTACAGATGGTAACTGTTGCCATCCCCCGTCCAGCAACCAGAGCCAGCCCTATAATTAATCTGTCAAACCACACGCTGACCACTGATGAAACAAGTGTACTCCGCAAAGGACTATCATTTGTACCCACGTTCCATGTTAACAGATTCAACATCAAAGCTGAACTCACCAGATTCTTCAGAAAGATACGATTGAAGAACTTCTTTGAAAACCGACCCTCAACAGCTATGGCGGCTTTCACGAACCTACGACCTCCATCAACGTTCATGCCCACTATGGCATCAGTCTCTCATAGAATTTTGACATATGAGAGCATGGTACTCAGGGACGTCTTAAAAACCTGTGAAGCCAGAACCTACGTGAAACACAACATCACTGCAGGAGAGCGCACAGCACTGAACCTACTCAAGAACAATAAATCTGTGGTGATTAAACCAGCCGATAAAGGCGGAGCTATAGTGATTTTGAATGTTGAAGACTACAAGGCCGAAATCCATTCCCAACTGAGGGATGGGGTTAGCTACAGACCAGTAGCAACGGACCCCACTAAGGAGATCAGATTGGAGATCTTGGTCATTACCAAGTAAGCAAGTGAAATGGGCTTCCTTACAAAGAAGGAATTTGACTATCTCAACGTAAACCAACCTAGGATACCAATGATCTATGTACTACCCAAAGCCCACAAAAACCCATTGAAACCGCCTGGACGTCCAATTATATCAGGATGCGGATCACTTCTAGAGCCATTATGCAAATATGTGGATGTATTTCTAAAACCACTCGCTGAAGCAACACCCACATACCTCAGGGACACGATGCAAGTGATCAATCTGGTGGACCAGATGCCCTTTAATAAAAATAGCCAACTCCTAGTAACGATGGACATCGTCTCTCTACAAACCAGTATTCCGCAGAGACCGGCTCTGGGATGTATGAGAAGAGCACTACAAAGGAGGGAACAACCAGCAGGGGTCCCCACAGAATTCATCATTGATCTCTTGGAAATTGCCATGAAAAAGAATTTCTTTGTGTTTCAAAACAAGTTCTACATCCAAAGTAAGGGAGTGGCTATGGGCGCTGCCTTTGCTCCGGATCTGGCGATCCTATACATGTCTGATTATGAACAGCAGTGCATCCTATCAAGTCGAAACCCATACCGAAACCAGATCTCCATATGGCATAGGTATATAGATGACGTCTTCGTGATATGGACAGGTGACGAACTTGACCTGAATGCCTTTACAGAATGGCTGAACACACAGTCTGAGGATATCCCACCCCGTGCAGTGTATACGGTCTCATAATAAGTGGCCAGTTCTTCTACAATTTCCGGGGGGGCAGTCGTGCGTGTGCCATCTGAGCGTTCTAGTGTGGCAATCCATCTATTGGCTCTTTCCTTACGTTCAATCCATGCAAGTATGTAGTCTATTCTAGAGAGACTGTTGTGGGCCCCTGAATGGAAAGTGTAGTGACGGTCATGGGGATGTGTAAGTCTCCACATATCTATCAATCCTATTGCTTCTAGGAAGTCGGTAAACAGTTGGTCAGATATAGTGGATCCACGAGGAGGTTGTCGATCAAGTGCTGCATTCGATACTGCATTGAAATCCCCTCCAATGATCAGTTCGCCTTCTGGGAGTTCAAGCAGGAGTTTACCCAGGTCTTGGAATGTCCCTTGGTGTAGCGTGGGGGGAATGTATACTGAAAGTATATTATAGGGTTGTCCCTCCCATTGGCAATGGATCGCCGCAAACCGCCCTTGGTCATCCGCCCATGTGCGTTGAATGAGGAGTGGGGCGTTTTTGTGGGCCAGGATTCCCACCCCACGGGAACCCGCCGAGAATTCGGCGTGTGCGACCATCTTGAAACCCCAGCGATTGAGGGCCTTGGAGGTAGTCCCTACTAGATGTCTTTCCTGTAGCAGAGCTAATGTGGGCACCTTCCTCTGGAGATAGTGGAGGACCAGTCCTCTTTTAATCTTATGGCCTCCTAGGCCATTGACATTCCATGATAGTACTGTGAGTGTGGGGGCAGCTAGTGGTTGTGATTGGGGGCTCAGTGTAGAGACCTCGTGATCAGCCATGGTCATCGGTAAGCAGGTGTCGCAGTGTCACCGGATTCAGGATGTGGACCGAGGTCAGAGGTGCGTGGTAGTGTAGAACATACTCCTGTGTGCCTAGCAGTGTGTCTGTGGGGTGGGTGACATGTGGAAGTAATCGAGACCGGAAGTCCCGGGTGGTCGCTCCGGCCAGGCCATCAAGCCTAAGTGCATGAAGAAGAAACCGTGTATGTGTTGCGTGTGTCCGTAAGTAGCCAACCAAGTTAGAAAGAGACTATTAAAACAAAAACTAAACAAGGTAAAAACATTAATAACCCCTACCCCCCTCCCTGCCTCCCTGCCCGGCGGACAATGAACCTTCCACCTCCCCAACTGAGCAGAGTGCTTACAGTCCCAACACATGAAATTGTTCGTGGGGGTGAGACTTCTGTGTCCGTTGTCGTACCCCCCTCTCTGTAGATACTCGTGCAGTGCTATTCTTAACCGTACAGTCATACCTGCATGGGTCTTGCCCTGTTGAATCATAGTTCCACCATATTCGGCCCTCCGTAAGTGGCCCTCCGCCTCACCTTCCCACTGGATGTCCGGCACTTGCCAACAGATTGGTAAGGGGATTTGTGTCTGTCGTGGAAATCAAAGGTTGAGAGATTTTGGTGACCCCAACGGAGATTGTAGTGCGACGTCCCCTGCTCATTCTGCTTCGTTGTTAGGTTGAGGGCTCCTCTCTCCGGGGCTGCGCTGCGGATTTCGGTTCTTCGGGTTTCTTGCCGGTCTCCATCCCTCCAACCACTCCCGAGTCGCTTGTGGCGTGTCAAAGAACCACGGTTTGCCTTCGGATTCCACACGTAGCTTTACCTCCGTGAAGCTGCGACGTTGTTGAGCCACTGCCGCTGTGTAATCCGGGTAGAAGTGGATCTCCGAGTTGTCAATTTGGATAGGAGGTCGAGTGCGCGCTGCCTGTAAAATGGCATCTCGGTCCCTGAAGTTGAAAATGCGTGCCAGGATAGGTCGAGGCGGGGCCCCAGGCTTCAGCTGACCTCCAGGGACTCGATGGGCACGTTCCACCGAGAAATACTTCGAAAGTCCTTTAGGTTGGAGCTGCTTAGTAACAAGGTCCTCAACATATAGGTCCAGGGCCGGGCCGCGTTCTGATTCTGGAACGCCAATCAGGGGTACATTATTTCGCCTCGAGCGGCCTTCCTGATCATCCAGTTTCGCTTTTAGCATGAGATTGTCGTCCTCCAGCCGTTGGACTCTGCGCTTTAACGTCGACGTGTCTCCCACAAGGTCCGTAGTTGTCTTCTCCACCGACTCCAGGCGGTCAGACATTTTAGCGAAGTCAGCGCGAATCAGGGAGATGTTCGTTGAGATGGTGCCCATTGAGGATTGCATTGTCTTTAGGGCCGCCATGACGTTGTGGAGAGTGATCTTTTCTGTGTTGTTTCCCTCTACCCCGGAGTGGGGTGGTGTTCGCGCAGAGTCTCCCCTTGCAGCGTCCGGTGGGTCCTTATTATAGGCATACTTTTCCAGTTTCGAGGTCGCTGACCCCTCGTACGCCTGCCACTCATTGCCGCCGACGTCGTTTGGGGTGTGCAAGAAGGTGTTTGGGGTGCACCGCGGAGTGAATCCCAAATTGGTTCCGGCGGGCTGTTGTGCTGTCTGCCTCGTTGTGCGGTCGTATCGCAGCCGCTGCCTGCTTGTAGTTACAGTCCCCCAACTAGATCAGCGCTTCGGTGGTCGTGAATACCCGGGGCGAGCGAGGGCCGCTGTGGATGTTTTGAAAACCAGACCCCTGCCTCGCCACTGCCAACGGGGACCCTAGGATCTGCCTGCCGGCGTGGGCCAGCCGAGTTGTATTAGGGGGGACACTTTTACCCCTGCTCCTGTCGTTGTGTTCTGCCTCTGTTAGTCTGTGCAAGCGGCCCGCGAAATGCGTGAGCTTTGGCAGGCAGTCGGATAGTCTGTGCAAGCGGCCCGCGAAATGCGTGAGCTTCGGCAGGCAGTCTGGCGCGAGCCGCTTTAGTCCCAGCGAGTCTCCAGAGCAGGAGCTTACCGCGGCTGGACAGTGGGGCCTTCGCGCTGCGCGGCGCTGTGGCGGTGGGGTTCGTTGAGGTTCCTTCACTCCCCAGTCCTTCCTGTCAGCATCCGTCGCCGCCTGCAGCCCGGCCGAGCCCTCGAACCAGCGCGGGGGGTCAGGATGTTGGCAGGTCCCGTAGGTGGAGCGGGAGTCCGTCTGGTCCGCCGATGGCGGTGTGGTGTGCACGCAGGGTGCGGCAGGCGGCGCAGTGTGCGGAGCACCCCGGGTCCAGTCTTCACGCCAGACCCCTGCTTTCGGCGCCAGAACAGGCAGCAGTCCTGCTCACGACGTAGCTGCTCCGGGGAACCTCGGATTTGGACGCTGGTAGGATCCGCCTGCACCGGAGGACAAGGGGGCCACAATCCCGTCGTGCAGCAACTGCTTAAGGTACGGATAGGTGAGCGGATTTCAAGAGGAGGGCTCGTCAGTCACAGAGCTCTCTCAGAGTGCGGCCATCTTGGCTGGTGGTTAGCCACGCCCCCACTGAAAACATTCTTATTTAGAAATTAACCCCCGCCTCATCTTCCTCTTCCCTCCCTCAGAGCTCCTTTTCTACTATCAGCGCTTGGACGCCCTCGGGCAGCAGTCGCGCTCTACAAAACCCCTTCACTTCACTTCACTTCACTACCCGAGCTGGCGCATTTTCGGAACGGTGACACGTACAAATTGCCTTTAAATGGCACCACTACGTTGTTGCTTTAAAACCTTCAACAGTGTCTGAACATTCTTGACTTTGTCAAATAGAGTATCTCATTCTCGAACGGCTGGATCAGATATATACCGAGCCGTTTTTATCATTACAAGACCATCACATTTTGCTTTAACATAGCAAAACTGTGTTTCCAATTAGCTCCCTTTTTAACCCCTCACTATGCTAACGAGCCATTCCTCATTATGCTTTTTAGAATGGTGCAAGGCACGCACTGAACAAAGAACTTGGCTTCCACTGGCCCAAATTCATGTAATAGGTGCAAGAGTATGCTCAACCACAGGAGCATTGCCCAAGTAAGTCTCCCCCGCTTCTTTACCCACCAATCTGGGTATACGGCCCATGAGCCAGGGAATTACATTGAGATTTATCTTTTTTTCTAAAGAACCTTTAGGAGCCCACGTTGGCCCACGAATTGACTGTTCAGACGCCGACCGTTACATCAATGTAGGTATTCCCCTACTCATAGCGCATAATAAGATTATAGTCCACCACAAGCATCTAATGCCCAACTTTATGTTTTAGGTGCTCACGTTTTGTATCTATCCTGACGAAGACCCCAACATGAGGCAAGAATAACCCTTCCATATTCATAGGGGTCGAAACGTAGACTACACCAACCCAGCACGCCATAGGACTCAATACAATTGATCTGTCTAGCCTATGTGTGATGTGATTAGGGAACATGTGTACTAACTTAAGTGTAAAGGCCTACTGATTTTAATGTGATGCTATCAATGTCACACCACCTTTACCCAGTCCCTCACAAACCCGATAACATCCCTCCCTTCCTTCACTGAGAGCACCATCGCTGTGATGATTTGAAAATTACGCTTATATATTTTGAAGACAAAAAGTTACCTCTGTGATGCAGTAATTCACAATCTGCACAAGTGTAAAAATAAATACAAGCATATTTTGAATATTGTAAGCTTTATTGTTCATTCTGTCTTAACAATGAATAATGATACATGTATGTGGTGAACGTCTTTTATGTAATAAGACAGAATAGTTATAAGTAATTGCGCAAACTCGGACCATTTTCCCTGTACTGTACTTAGCGACCAAGGTCCATGAGTTTTTTGGGTACACCCCGTCTAAACTCATTACAATCTGATGGGGCTTACAAGTACATCTTGGTGGCAGTAGATTCATACACTGGTAAAGGATTTGCGAGTCTTTATCGAGACATACGCAATTGGCCCACTACATTCCAACCAGGGGACGGCGTTTAACTCTCGGGCTTACCAAAAAGCCATTGGAAGTTTGGGTGTCACCTTGCGGTACTACACCCCATCACCCGGTGGGGAACTTGGTAGTCGAGAGGAAAAACTGACTTAAAGACGTTTTTAACAGCAAGGATACTAGGTTCAGGTCACAGTTGGGTCCAACAGCTATATGGGTTCCAGAGGGCACTTAACAACATGCCAAAAAAATCCCTGGGTGGTCGTACTCCATATGAAATCCTGTTTGTGGTAAGAATGTGGGTCCGAGACCTCGATAATTTCGGCACAGTGGTGGCAGACACACTGTTTGACATCAATGAATGGTTAGCTGTTTTATAGGATCCAAATGAATTCCAGGACAAACAAAGCAACTTCCAAGTAAAATGCACTCCCAATGGTGAAGAGAAGATTGTTCCGGGAAGACCCGGCTGGGTCCCAAAGATTGAGGATATAGTCAGGGAAAGAATAGTGGACAAAAAATAATTTTGGCCATCATACAGAGGGCCTGTACCTGTCCTGGCTGTTGAAGATATCAGAACTGTATTCTTCTGCCACTCATCGGTAGACAAGACAAAAGATTTGTCTCAATTGATCTGCTCAAACCACATTATGTGGCTGATTCTCAACAGCAGGCCAAGTGCCATCCTATGTAGCCACCGCTCTCCACTTGCTACCGTGCAGGAAGTTCAGATGGAAGCTTTGATGACTAAAGAACATTCCCCTCTCCAGCAAGAGACAATAATCAGTGAAGTATTACATCTCCCTATTGAAACAACAGCAACTGTACAATCAACTAGTACAGAGACACAGATTTCAAGTCTATGTCAGGACCGGAGGCTCGGATTGTGCTGTACTTTCTCCTCTTTATTTAACAGTAGCCGTTTAAATTAAATATCAAACACCTACAATTCCCTTGCAAACTTGAGAATGTGGAACAAAAAATGAGACAGTCCAATCAACAGTTCATCCTGGTCTCCAGCCAATGAGAGGGAAGCTGTGCCACAGATAGATAGTCTCTCGTCTCTATTCACCATGCCGCTGTATTCGCTGCTCACAACCAAAATAAGTAGGCTTTTTTCTTCTCGCATGTCTGTTAAAGGTTTTTCTGCATGAATAATGTGGTTTCTTTGATTGTTGGTAAGCCACTTCAGTGCGGTGCGACTTTGCGGTACACCCGCAACTAAGTGCCGCGTGAGCGCGTCGCCCACCTAAGGCGCTCAGCCCAAATTCTTATCATTCCTGAGGAATCGGAGCTGTGCGCCGCCGCCCGGAGCCTTTGCACCCTGGAGAGCAACGCCCCCGCGGGGGTCTGTACTGGCCATGCGGCCACAAATTAATTGCCTTTTCTTTTGTGAATGCCCTATTCAGGGTCAGTACGGTGACGCACCTAACGCCCAAGTAGTGGGGCCTGTAACACATATTGTAGGCCTAAAGACCTGCGGGGCACAATCTCAGGAGGGCCCCCCCTTATTGACAGTGCACCGGGGTGTGTCAAAGTGTCCCTGGGAGTGACCCATTATCGTGAGGCTTGGCCCACAAGATATTGGGCTGACACCCAGCCCCCTATATTGGACAGCCCTAAGTGCTGTGTCCTGGAAGCAGCACTCCACTTACGCGCTTGGCACCCACATTGCTGTCACCTGCCTGGGTTTGCCATTGGGGTGGGTACCTTGACAATGGAACCTTATGATGAGGAAGACCCCCCTGGCTGACCTCCCTTGGGATGACAGTATTTATGAAGTTCCCCAGATATCCAGTGAGGTTACTCCCTCTGCTCCCCTTGACCAAGATGGGGTCGGCGAAGTGTCGTCCTGAAGCCGAAGTGGACCTTGATGCCTTTGCCAGGTTTAAACAGGCCTTCCTAGCTAGCAATGCTCCAGCCCCTAACCCCCTTCCATCTTGGGACCCCTCAGGGTTTTCCAATGAACCGCACCCGACCCGGGAACCCTGGCTGTGGAGGATCATAGGAACACAGATGATGAGGGTCCATTCAGACCATAGTTCCCTTCTTCCAACACTCCTATTCCTGCCCCTGGGGACCAGGCTTCATGCTCGGACATGTTAGAACCCGATGGCATCCTTCACCCAAGATCCTCTGAATGGGCCCCACAGAGAAAGTTGCAAATGATGTGGCGGCCGCATTTGGATGCCTTTGGAGAAGGAGGCACGCAACTGCCTTAGAGGGTTATTTCCCCACCCCTCCTTAAAAGGGAAAGTGGCCATGACCCCAGAAATTGGCCCACGAATGTCCACCTTCCTCCTGAAATTTGTGAAAGATCCTAAGAAAGAGATCAATAGGTCCAGGCAGGTGTGCCAGGACAAGCTGCTGGATCCCCTGGGTTCCCTTACCAAAAAGTTTGGATATAGCCGAAGAGGCCAAGGCCTCAGGCTCCGTGATATCGCCTGACACATTATCAGCCTGGGCAGAGAGGGTGGTCATCTTCCAGGGCAACACAAACTGTGCCCTATCAACGGAGCGTCGCCGATCCCGGTTAAGGTCGACCCCAAATTGGGTGACTTAGCGGGCTCGGAGTCTGGTCCTATTGCGCAAGGGGGTCTCTTTGGGAAACCCTTTATAAAAGAATTAGGTTAGTTTGTAAATACATTCACCTCCTCAGACAAGGTTTAAACTTCCAAGAAGGGAGTCTTCTCAAACCAGGTTTTCCAGAAGGCCAGCTGCGGCAGGGGCTACTCGTCCGGGTGCCCTAATACCCAATACCCTCCCACGGGACGAGGCTCCTGCCAAGGCCAGCTTCAGGACTAGGCCAGATTCGCCAACTTGTGTTCCAACAGACGACGACGTGGCAGAGGAAAAGGTGGCAGAGACGCAGCTGCTTCCAATGGGTCCGTTGAGTGCTCTCCCTTCGTCCCTTGTTAAAGTAGGGGGGTGGCTGGCGACTTTATTTCTGTCACAAACGATGCCTGGGTGTTGCAGACAGCGCAGGGTTATCAAATAGAGTTTTAAGATTTCCCCCGGCAAGCCGCCGCCACCGACCGCTCCCTTTCTCTGACGGACAGTTGGTGAACGAGATGGTGCGCTCCCCCCTAGCCAAAGGGGGCATTGTTCGAGGGAATCCACACCCATGGTGCTACATCATCAATATAATTTTGGTCGACAAGGCCAACGGAGGTCAGTGGCCAGTTATCAACCTCAGCTAATTCAATGAGTTGTTGGTCTACCACCACTTCAAAATGGAGGGAATCCACCTCTTGCAGGATGTGCTTCGGCCCCTGGATTGGATGGTGCTTCTGGACCTCAAAGATGCCTACCTCTAGATACCTGCGTTTGCCCCTTGCTGACTGTTCCTGCAGTTCATTTGGAACGGTGAAGCTTACGAATTCACAAACCCTACTCTTCTGCCCCGTGGTGCTTCACGGAGGTTCTCAGACCGGCTATTGAGCGTCTGCGAGTGCAGAGACTCCGGTTGATCATCTATCTTGACAATATGCTCATCATCGCGCAATGCCCGCACAAGCTTGTGCTCCAATACAGGCGGCGGTGGCCCTCCTACAGAGCTTGGGATGAGTAGTCAACATGACTAAATCCTTTGATATCACTCATGGCGTGGAGGATTACAGGGGATGATGGTCACTCCCGGGCCTTTCGGGCGAGGCTGAGTGGTTCTTGTCAAGAGCCTGGGCCCATTGCACGATCAAACGCTACAGATCCTCATGGAACAGATGGACCAGTTGGTGTTTGCGACAGAGTCACGATCAGATGGCAGCGGTTGCGAGTCGCGCTCTTAATTTTTTGCCCTCCCTAGGGGAGGACGGTTTGGCCTACAGGTCCGATCAATTCCATTTCACTCTGCAATTTTGGCGGGCCACCTCCCAGTGGACACCCCTTTGTGTGTCGACTCTTGAGGAGTGTGCACAGGTCGCTCCCTCCAGAACAGAGGTGCTCAGCATTATGAGGTTAACGTGGTCCTCAGCCTCTTCCTATTCCCATCCTGGCAACCCAATTGATTCTTGTCCAGGAAGGAGCTATTGGCCAAGTTGCTTTGTTTAATTTCCTGCCGAAGAGTCTCTGATGTGCGGGCCCTAAATATCATGGGGTGCACTTTCTCACCATATGGTGTGACCTTTACGATTCGTAGATGGACGAAATGTGGAACTAGGCCAGTTTCCTACCTGGCTTTTCTGGACTCCCCTAAGTTGTGTGTTGTCTCAAGGGGTATGAGGAGATGTCCACAGAGTTCCGACCTCTTGAGGAACGGCAGCTCTTCATCGCTTTGAGAAAACCTTATAGAGGCGCCTCCTCCCCTACGATTGCTCGTTGGGTCGGTTGGGTGATGGAAGATGCTGGCATTAATCTACGCATGTTTGGGGCTCACTCAGCTTCTGGTGTGATGGCTTCCAAAGCCTTCGTCCTCGGGGTCCGATTGGAGGATATCCTTAACGCAGCAGATTGGTCTTCGGACTTAACCTTGAAGAGGTTCTATTTTAAGCCAGTCCGGCATATGGCTGGTTTGGTGGCAAGTAAGCTTTGAACTAACATAATCTGAGCCTCCGGTCCGGAGATAGAATGAAAAATGACCTAGCTATCATAACAGAAAGTTTCAATTTTATTAAGGGTTTGGAGGCGAGGATTATCCCACTCATGATTCCGGAACGGAGTAGTCCCCCCCGCCCCGCGACTAGTAAGTACCGATTTCATCACTTCTCTATGTTATGTTACTGGTGCTAGCTGTAGTTGTCACTTGGGATTGTTTCCATTGCCATTTTGTTCCCAGGATACACCTTAGCCAGGTGCTGGATATAATATATGCCTTTTATTGTAGGAGATTCAAATAAACAAGATTCGTGAAAAAGACTATGTGGCTCTCGCACGTTGAAAGAGGCATGGTAAATAGACACAAAAGACTATTTGTGGGGGGCACTAGGTGGCGCACAAGCGTAATGGCCGCACTAAGGTGAGGCTCCCGCAGCCCTGCGTGTTTATCCTGCAATTATTCTGCTTAAGGGCGACTGAGACAGCATGAAACGACATCCAGAAGAAGCTTGGACATAACGGAGACCTCAGTGAAAGTTTGGAGCAGATTGGTGCAAGTTTGACCAAGCGGAGGCGCCGAGAGAAGTTGACCGGTGAGCCGGTAGTGAGGAGGCGAGGCCACTGCATGGGCCCCAGGGATCACGAGAGTCCCCTGCTGGCCACGAGGTGCCCAGGCCTCACGACTTGCGCGGGCGGCTGGAGGAGCGTTGCACGGAGGAGAGCGTCAGAACACAGAAGCGTGGGTCAGCCGAAACATACTTGCCTGAGCCACGTACCTGAAGCGGCAACTGGAGGCCCTTGGACACGGGCAGAGGTGAGCGGGGAAGCCTGCAGTGACACTGCTGCACCGGGAGGTCTGAGGGCAGAAGAGAGCGGACCGCCTTTACCCACTGTTGGGTGCCGTCGGAGGCGTTGGCCCTGTACAGGGTGAAGAGCTGTCGGGGAGGGGGCTCCTGAGAGGGGCGCTGGGTGCGGTGTAGTTTTTGCCCCAGCCGAAGAGAGCGCACCGTCCGGCGAAGCTGCACGGACGTCAGAGAAGCACCCACGCAGGGGCATGAAGATTGGGCCGCGTTTGCTCACCAAGCCACAGAAACTGCACACCGGGGACGAGAGGTGGGCTCACATGAGCGGTGCCCCCCACCCCCACGGGAATTTGATGAAACTGTTGGCTGGCTGGGGCCAAGAGGGAATAGATACTGGACATTGCGCTTCCACCATAGAGCTGAAGATACCTAAACTAGCGTGGTGGTGGTGAAGGGCAACGCTTTTTGACACCCCACTGGGCCCAGAGATAAATTGCTCCCCCTTCGGCTTGGACATTCCTGGAGGGGGGCCGGATGGCTGCTGTTTCGCCTCCTTGCTCGGCCTGTGTCTGGGGGCTAACCAGAACTTAATCCTCAGGGACTGCAGACGCCCCCATTGGGAATCTTAAGACCTGCGAATTGGCGTTGGAGGAGGGCTGCTACCACGTTTTAAGGATAAGTTTGACGCAAACCAGTCTACCTTTAACACAGCATTGACACTGCGGGTTCCTCCTGCGCTGCAGACCACAGCTCCTTCCTTGGCCCCTGGCGAACGGTCATTGGGTGTTTCATTGTCTCAACGCCTAGAGGACGGGAATCCCACGACAAGCACCATGGGGAAACCGGACACCCGGAAACCCAAATTGATCTTCAAGACGGCGAAGCAGAGCAATCACGGCCCACAAGAGGACCACGTCTCGGATGGCGGAGAGGACACGCAGAACAATTCGGATGCACAAAACGCGGACGTACAAAGTATACTGCAGTAGGTGAGGCTGGGGTTTGCTACCATAGTAGACAAGGTGGACAGGATGTCTTCGCGCATGGATGCCATCGCACATAAATTGGAAGGGCATGAGGACCACATAGTGGAAACAGAGAGGCGCATATCAGAGACGGAAGATGCGACGGCGAGGATCACAGCGCAAACTGCCCGAATGGACAGATTGCTACAAATGGTAGCTGCGAAGAATGAGGACTTAGAAGCGAGGAGCCGCCGCAATAACATCTGCATCCTAGGTATTCGGGAGATGACAAACACAGGGCGGATGGAGGAGTACGTGGAGAAACGACTATTGTCTTCTGTAGGAGAGGGGGCCTTCTCTACTCAGTTTATTGTTGAACGTGCACATCGCACGCTGGGCCCGCGCCCCGTCCCTGGGAACACACCTAGGCCAATAATAGCGAGACTTTTGAACTACAGGGATCGTGATGTCGCGCTCCGCATGGCTCGCAGTAAGCAACAACTGTCTTATGACGGTAACACTTTCTCCATCTACCCTGATTTTACACCAGTAGTCCAAGAAGAAAGGCGTAAATTTACAGATGTGAAGATCAAACTGAGAGCTGCACAAATAGACTATGCACTGCTGTACCCAGCTCACCTCCGCGTGACACATCAAGGTAAACAGCGTTTTTTCACAAAGCCACAGCAGGTGGAGGAGTTCCTAAAGCATCTGAAGCGCAGCAATAGAAACACCGGCCCCTCGGAGTCGTCGCAGCACTCATCTTCCATGGATGTCGAAGAGAATAAAGCCCAGTGACTGCCACATCGTCGCATGTTTTGACCTTCATTGCACCAAGTCCCTACCTGTACTTTATGTGAGGAATGACAGCTAGGTCTGAGAATATGTATTCCTTTATCTGAGGAGCTGTTATGGAGCTCTAAGCTATCTCCAGCACGCGTGGGGCACCCTCGGTCCTTAGGAGCCTGTCCCTTCAACACCTATGGTGGGCTCTGGAATGAGGTGCATCTGTGCTGTCACCTAGAAACGCCCCCAGTGGGTATTCCCCTTCTGCCGGCTGCTGCGTGAGCATGCAGTGTACAGCTGACATTTTTCGCTTTCATTTGTTTTTGGTTTTTGAGGGAGATGGGAGGGGGGGGGGGAGTCTAATCTTGGCAAGTTGGGGTTGCTTCAGTGGGAGGGGGTGGGATCCGGTGGGGGGGGGGGCAATTTGCAGTTCCACATGTCCATCATGGCACTGAACATTTCTAATTTAGATCTGGCACTACCGGCAGTTAGAGTGAACACTGGATTGCACACACAGCGTACAACAGTGCACAATGCACTTACTACTGGACCATTTTGCCTCCGTTACAGGGAGGCCAAGCGACGAATACCCACAAGTGCCAATGACCGACATCAGGCCTGACAAGATAATCATCCTAACTTGGAATGTCAGGGGGTTAGGGGATCCGCGCAAAAAAAGTCACACCGTGGCATATTTGGACAGGCACCAAGTACATATTGCAATGCTACCAGAGACACATGTTGGCTCTCAGGGAGATACCACGTTTGCCAATAGATGGGCTGCACACAGAGTTTTTATCTCCTATTCGACATATGCTAGAGGTACGGCTATCCTAGTTAAGAAGAACACGCCTTTTCATCCAGCTGGGGCCTCCTGGGACACGAAGGGCAGATATTGTTTGACGTGGGGCAGGCTAGGTTCGGACTCAGTAACGCTTGCCTGTTGCTATGGTCCCAATGTGGATGATCCGGTTTTTTTCACAGAACTATGGGCCAAAATTTTTGACATAGGATCTAACCATAATAAATAAAGGGGGGTGGGGGGTTCAATGTTGCGTATAACCCTGCTGTTGACAGGTCCAAACCCGCACCACATCATTACACAAGAGCGAGAGCGGCTTTGCAGAATACAATAAAGGCCTGCCGCTTAGTAGACACCTGGAGGTTTGCACACCCCCACACGTTGGAGGTAACACACTACACTGCACAGGCAGCATCTTGGGCGCGGCTGGATTATTTCTTTGTGCCCCGCGGGCTGGGGCCCGCCATCTCCCAAGTGCGATTCAGAAAAGGGGGTGGTGATGGACAGAGTATCTGAATTAAGCAGAACACTCGTACCCAGTCAACAGATCAGGGCTTGATCCATCACCGTTTTTTAGCTCACTGCACCATCCCAGCTCAGAACCTGGCTACATGCAAATTAGTCTGTCCCTGGCCCAGTGCATCATGGGAACAGGGCAGACCAAACTACCAAGCCAATTCTTTTACTGGAAAGGAAACAAGCTTCCGGGGACCGCTTTCTGGCATTACAGCCGTCTTCGGCCCGCCTTGCTTGAATCCTGATGGTGCAGTGAGCAAGGGACTCACATCTGAGCATACCCTTCCACGCTTATGGTGGACAAAACGATTCAGAAAAGGGGGTGGTGATGGACAGAGTATCAGAATTAAGCAGAAGGGTATGCTCAGATGTGAGTCCCTTGCTCACTGCACCATCAGGATTCAAGCAAGCCGGGCCAAAGACGGCTGTAATGCCAGAAACCGGTCCCCGGAAGCTTGTTTCCTTTCCAGTAAAAGAATTGGTTTGGTAGTTTGGTCTGCCCTGTTCCCATGATGCACTGGGCCAGGGACAGACTAATTTGCATGTAGCCAGGTTCTGAGCTGGGATGGTGCAGTGAGCTAAAAAACGGTAATGGATCAAGCCCTGATCTGTTGACTGGGTACGAGTGTTCTGCTTAATTCAGATACTCTGTCCATCACCACCCCCTTTTCTGAATCTCCCAAGTGCAGCATTTGGCCCGCACATACTCAGACCATGCACCAGTTAAGATTGATCTGACCTGGGAGAATTATGGCCCCCCAAGTCGCAGTTGGAGACTTCATCTCCCAATACTATTAGATCCAGTTTTTCAAGAAGAACTTCGGGACGAAGTGGGAGATGTTTTTGAGAGGAACAGAGGTTCAGTGGATAAGGTCGAAACTATTTGGGAGGCCTTTAAGGTCACAGTCAGGGGGTTTTGCATTGCAAAGGGGGCGGGAGTGCTTAAGGACATAATGACCGCAAGTTGAAAGCGGATCTCAAGGCGTTAGAGGTACGGCTGGCTACACATTCGGATGACCCCACGTGACTCAAGTTTAGGGAAACACTTACGGAATACATTGAGTCGGCACAGAGGGAAACGAGATTTAGGGGAAGATACTGGGTGGTGTTACGGAGAGGGAGAGAGGCCGGGCAAGGCGCTGGCGGACACAATCTGGCCACCACGTTATTCCAATCACGTGTTGGAACTGGAGGATATGGAAGGGGTGGTGCATAGAGATACTACACACATACTTAATGCGTTTGCTACACATTACACTCGACTATACACCACATGTAGGACAGGCGAGTTGGACTTGGAACAGAAGCTAGGGGACGTATCGTTGGGATGGCTGAGCGATGTGCAGAGGAAGTTTCTCTGTGCCCGTTTGAATTAGACGAGGTCAGAATTGCGATAATGCATATGCAATCTGGGAAAGCCACTGTGCTGATGGCATCCCTATAGAGTTTTATAAAACTTACATTGATAAAATGGAGCCCATCTTAAGGGAAGTTTGAGGATGCTCTGGAAGCAGGGACCCTTGCCCCCTCCATGAGGGAGGCCCTTATGGTCTCGCTTTTAAAACCCGGGAAGTCGCCCCGGCAGTGTGAGTCCTACAGACCATTATCGCTTCTCAATTGCGATGTTAAAATTCTCGCCAAGCTCATTGCCACCAGACTTAGTTTACTGATGGAAAACTTAATCCTGCCTGACCAATCTGGCTTTGTGCCCAGGAGGGCCATGTCTCACAACTTACGGACACTCTTTACTCCTGAATAATGTCTCCCAAGATTTGCCTTTAGCTGCGGTCTTTTTACATGCCACAAAGGCTTTCGACACTCTAGAATGGGATTACCTATTTGGGGTGATGCTAAGAATGGGCTTTCCACCACTCTTTCTTTTGTAGATACAGCTTTTATATCACTCCCCCGTTGCCAAAATGCTTATCAACGGGTGAACTGCTGATGCCTTCCCGATTACGAGGGGCACCCGACAGAGGTGCTCACTCTCCCCTCTACTTTTTGTGATTGCAGTTGAGCCGCTTGCGGCAAAACTGCGACAGCACCACATGGACAAGGCGTTGCGATGCCAGATGAGGCAGATACAAATATCCTTATATGCGGACGATATAACTTTGTATATCCGAGATCCGCAAGATAACCTTAATCCAATTCTTAGGGAGTTTGTGGTGTTTGGGAGACTCTCTAGGGTCCAAATTAATTGGAGCAAATCTTGTTTTTTTCCCCTCTAACGGAGGCAGTAACCCGCTTTCCTTTGGACCTCCATCTAGAATGGTGTGTGGACGAGCTGAAATATTTGGGCGTCAGAATCACCAGGGACAGGGACGAATTAATGCGCTTTAAATATGGCACAGCAATGACACGAATCGTAGATAAAATCACCCGATGGATTTCCCTCCCGCTCTCGATGGCGGGACGTGCATCGCTCAATAAAATGGCGATACTTCCCAAACGGCTTTATTTATTTTTGAATATACCGTTTTACCCCGGAACATTTTTCTTCAAAACGCTTACGTCTGAACTGATATGCTTAGTGTGGGGGGGGGGGAAACATCCGAGGCTACAATGGAGTCTACTCAATAGGCCGTACTCGCAGGGGGGCTTTGGGATACCCAATTTTGAATTGTACTATTTTAGCACCCAAGCTCATTATGCTTACTTTGTGGCTGCGGAGCATTGGCTCGCACATCCAGTTCCGATAGAGGGCGCAATATATGGGGAGACCGCTGGGAGGCGGGGAGACATACCTACCACAGTTACGTGCCTGACTAGGACACAGATAGGTCAACTGTTCAAGCCCCGCTACTGTAATCTCCGCTGCTGCCGCTTGCATATCATCCCCGAATGCCCCTCTTGCAGAAAACGGTCTTTCATAAATTCCAGGAGCGCATACACATTAAGACTTGGGGTGACCTATATCATGATTGTCAGTTTCGAACGATGAAACATGTCCTTCAAGGCATGCAGCAGACGCCACTTGGCGTATTCTTATACATTCGACAAGGAGTATGCACCATAACGCCAGATTTCCCAACTGAACCCACGGCCCTAGCTCCACTACAACTCATCCTCCAGTGCTCATGAGCCAAGCGCTTAGTATCTTTAATATATCATACAGTGCACGTGCAGAAAGAGGAGCCACCCGCATTAGCTAGAGAGCGCTGGAGTTCAGAGCTAGGCTTTGACTTGACAGAGGAACAATGGGAATATTGTGCTGTGAAGACGGAGCAGGTCTGAGCCAGTAGTAGACTACGCATAATCCACTACAAATTCTTGCACAAGATATACTATACCCTGACGCGAATGCATAGATACAAACTGAGGGAAAATGATAGATGTGACAGGTGCAAAGTCTCAGGAGCAGACTTTTTGCACTTGGCCTCGTATTGCCCGGGCGTCCAGGCGTACTGGACACACGTTTTGGGTGCCTTGAGTCTAATGGTGGGCTCGCATATTGAATAAACACCATTACTAGCCCTGTTGGGATACACCAAGCAGATAAGTGTGGTACACCGCAGGTATGTAGCCCTTCCGCTGTTGATGGCAAAAAGAAGGGTGGCATCTCGATGAGGCAGGGGAAGGGCACCCAAGTTCAAGGTTTGGCTAGACGATTTGGTTTATTGCTAGGAGCAACTATCCACATATGCTGAACTGTTACCTGTGACCTCGAGGCCCAAGGACATTTGGGCCCCCTTGCAGGGATACTTGCTAACACCCCTGCGGGCAGACTCTACAGAAGCATAGATGGGGTACCCGCATTCTGAAACACCCCATGTACGAAGAACACAGGAACTGGTTGTAACCTCGGTGGGAGGGGGAAAGACAAACTGTCCAAAGAATGCACCACTAGCTAAGTAATGATGCAATTTTACAGGGTCATTACAAGTAGGACCGGCTGCTGATTCCCTGGTGTGTTGTAGTGAAACATTGTATGATATGCCTTCCTATTCCTATGTACGTAACATCTGCTGTCGTATGATTTCTAATTGGGAAACGCAAGAGATTGTGGCAAGGGTATTGTACACTACATTGAACTGTGTAAATTTATTGATGCGGGAGCCAGTGATGGACAAGTATGGTTTGTTTACAGTTAAAACATTAAAAATAATTTTTTTGTAAAAGACTATTTGTGGCACAGCTTCTCGCTCATTGGCTGGAGACCACGATGAACTGCTGATTGGATTGTCTCCTTTTTTCTTCCATATTCCCAAGTTTGCATGGGAAATGTAGTTATTTGATGTTTAATTTGAATGGCTGCTGTTAAATGAAGCGGAGAAAGTACAACATAATCCTCGCCTCCGAGTCCTTAATGGAATTGAAACTTTCCGTTATGGTAGCTAGGAAATTTTACATTCGTCAATTTGATGAAAACAATATCTACATCAATTTACCAAAGATTGAGTTATCTCCTGGTTCTCCAAAACCTGCAGAGCAGCCACAAATAGTCCGGAGGTCATCTGGCTACTTCCTGGACTATGACTATTTCTCATCAGATTCAAGTGAATCTGAGCTATCTTTGCCGCTGCATCTCCCGTTCAAGTTACAAGAATGTACTCTATATCTTTGGCTGAAAACGATATACTTTGTTACTCCTTTGTTGCACCTTTGGATTACAATTCCGTTACTTTTCCTGGTCCTCTTGATTAGTGACAGTCTTTTACTTGCTTCTGAATGGACAACATCTCCCAGAAAACTCTGCATTCCAACTTGTGAACTTGATATTGAAACCGCACACACCATCACACCGTGAACAAAGGGACCTATCCCTGGTGATCATTACAGCAGCTCCAGAGGAATATTATGAGAAAGGGTATTGTATGATTTGTATGCTCTTACTGAACTTTTACAAATCCCATATTTGTTCAAAATTTCTTTATTTATCTTGGATTATTGGGACATTGATACAGTACATCATATGCTAAAAGATCTAGAGCAGTCAACTGCATTTACTTCTGATGAATTTCATGATGATACATCTAATTACAGTGATATGTTCTGTTACCATTATATGGTCACCACGTTCAACATAAAGCAAGTATCCCACATGCTGTTTATAATTATACCCAATTGAAACACTGTCCAGCACTATCTAAAGGTAGTTCAAAAACATTTGCACAAATATTGGCTTATTTTTCTGGTTTTGACACATCAGACCCAGACTCATATTTGTTATAGGCTTGCACCTACACCTGCAAAGACAAATATGCCAACAAACACCAGTAGCTGTATAACGCCAAAGGGTTTTTGATCAATATACCTGACCGACAATATGTACAATGTGAACACTCAGGTGGTGACATCATACAGTATTGGGAAGTCATGCCTTGTTTAGCTAAAGACCTTGACATGGTCTCAAAAGAAACACGTGTCTCTTCTGGCTGATGACATGGATGACATGGATCTCAGGGATTTCTTGCTAGGTCCCCAGAAGCCACATCAAAAGCACTTCGTATATGCCATATACAAGGAGCTATGGAAAGTCTCTCAAAAGGAAACTGCTGAAAGGCTGCGAGAGATTGAAAGGATTAATTTAGAAAAGACTTTGGCAGTGGTTGGAAATGGCATGACTACATTATCCTCTAGGACAAGATCTATTCATTGGGCAAAGCAAACACAATGAGATGATGGACAAAGCGCTGAAACTTTACAGACACTCACCCCCAGTCACAGATCTGGGTTGAATCCATCATAGTTCTTTAGCTTAATTCGCCGCCCCAGTACTGACCTAGCCATATTCACTGGGCAACATAGTATCATCTGCAATTGACATAATAAAACAGGACAGGTCAATTTTACAACCGGGGCAGTCACAACTCTGGTCCACTGAATTAAACTGAATACTCCAAACCTTTTGTCTTGGCCACGTGCTGTGGCATTATATTAATGTCACCAATCTGTTTTCATCATGCAATCTAACTGAATGACATATTAATGACACAGAGAGATGCAATATATACCATGTTGCACACTGACAAGTTAAACCAATTCTCTTTCTCTGTTGCTTAGAAGCCATCCACGGATTGGATAATCCATGGCTACATTACCCTACCAGTCATAACATTCAGATTCCAATATTGTCTACAACATCACCAGGTAGGCAGGTATAAAGTGTTAGGGGAAGGATTTGTGCATGAATACTGGGAATTCTCATTCAAGTTTAGATGCAGGAATGAGAACACTGAAGTTTTTTTCAGCAGTTACGACTGGGAATGCTTTAAGCAGGTCCTTGATTTGCAAGGACGTTTCACTTCACGGGGCTTGTAATGCGTTGGTTGCGAATTTGTCCTGGTATCTGAAGGGCTCGCCAGCTGCTGTGATTCATCCGGTTTTCAAACTGCTATCTAATCGAAGCCATTTGATGCTGAATGATCAAGGTTTCTGTGGAATGGAACCAGGCATCGCTTATCTTCCAACGGTAAATTCCATAATCACTTTTTGCACACAAATTTTGTTTCCACCGACCTGCAAAGTTAGGGAGGCAACGCTGTGGCCTTCGACAATTTGTTTCCAAAGTACGCTTTGATTCTCTGAGCAAACTGAAAGCCATGCTTTTTCAAAAGGATGTGTCCTTAACATCCGCCAGAGACGTTTGATCTCCAGGTTGCGAGATACTCGTCTGAAATACAGTATCTACTTCATACTAACTTCCCACTGCATTTTGGGGAGCTGATCCACAGCATCTTTAATATGCCTGTTACAAAGGGAGTAGAGCACTCTTTAAAATGTTTTGGCTCTGGATTGGTTAGTACCTTTCAAACAGTCTTCGTAGTAATTCCATCAATTATACACGTTGTACTGGGAAGCGTTTTTGGAGGTCTTCCGCTTGTCCTGCTACTAGTGGTGGGGGTTTAAATTCTATTTTTCCTGCTCCAAAACGGGCGTCCCAGTTCATACCAGAATGAAGACAACACTGGATCTGCTGCTATGCCGTTAGCCCATGATACACTGCTTTGGCACACCTCAGCTTCAAGAACTGAATGAGCATTGGTTCTTGCTCTTCAGGGCGGTTTAAACCTCACTGTGTACAACCTGTATTCCGCTGCCTGCTGTGCAGTCATGAATGTGTCCTGGATTTGTGGCTCAAATCGCAATTGGTCGCACCACTGGACAATTAATTACTGATGGACCCTTTAAAGGTCCATGGGTATAGTTGTCCCCAGCGTCCTTTGCACCGGAACATAATCTTCGAGCCACCCTGGGATGCCTTGGCTCCTGGTGAACTGGATACAGACTCTGCGGGATGCTTAAAGGATGTAGTCCATCCCTCTCCGGCTGCTGTGGGAACTTTTCTCTATAAACTTGCTACTATGTGCGCCACTGTGAAGGTAGTCTGCGGTTGCCGGCAACAGCGATACTGCGACTACTACTCTGAACACCAAAACTTGGCTATTTCGTATGGTGGGAACCATTTGGCCTGTTTTTTAAACCATATGAAACAAAAATTATGTTTTTTCTCTCTGATCTCTCTATCATTTTATTTCTAGGCAATAGGGGGCACATGCATCAACATTGTAAATAGCAAATAACTATTTGCGAATTCCTGAGAATCACATTTAGGTAATCGCAATTTACAATGCATGAAATTCAAAGAGTTTTAGATTGCGATTCCTAGGGGGTCGCAAATCTCTCTACGTCATTATTAATGAGGTAGATCGCACTTTGCGACCCCCTAGGAATAGCAAAAATCACAGGGATGGTGGCCTGCTGAGGTCAGCAGATCACCATGTCCGTGATTGTTTTTAAATAAAGCAATCCTTTTTTTTTGTAAAGCGCCCTCAACACACACCTTCCAAAATACCAAATCGCAAAACCCAATTTGAGATTCGGTAACAGGTTACCGAATCGCAATTTGGGTTAGATGCATGTTAAAAGCATTTTTTGTATTCGCAAACGGGCCAATTCTGCAAATCGGCGTGTTTGCAAATACAAAAATACTTGTGCCCCTTTGGTTTTCTACGTGCCTGGTATTTTAAAGTGCTTGCTTGTGAGAAGATTATTTTAGAGAAGTGCCTTTGGCAAGTTTAGAGTGGTTTTAGAGGTCATATTAATATTATTTGGCTTGCAGTTTTTAGATACCTTTTAGGGCGACCTATAGTATGAGGAGTGGGTGTTATGAGCTTGGGTTAGGCCCATGTAGCAACGCTGCACATTTCTTACATTGTCCTCCTTCTGCACAATAACATTTTACTGTGACCTTTTGCACATATTTGCTTGCATGACAATATTGGATACGTTTCTCTGAAACATTATCATGATGCCTAGAACACTGAGTACAAGGCCTTTGTGCAAATCTCATTCTCTCTTCATCCACGATCGGTCAAGGCTATCTACATACCCATTACAACACTAATCTGGATATACATCGCAAGATGCTTTTCATTATAAATGAAGAAGCATTTCCAGGGGTTATTAGAGGAGACACTTCAGCGGACGTCAAGGGGTCCCTACATGATGAGACTTCAGAAAGCAACTGCCTACAACCTCCGTAGGGGGGTCCACTTCATGACCACGACGGGGTCTTACATGCTTTCCTGCCAGGTAATGAGGTCGGATCATCCCGTGGGGTGGGGGGGGGGTTCTTGGCTCTACACCTACATACACTCTAGACACACAGAGTAGGGGTTAGATAGTTGGAGAAATGCGGATTACCACTTTGTTTTATATGCCAACATATCATATACACACTGTTTAAGCACCATGGTGAACTATATCTGCTATTCACTCTTTTCGTGCTTGTAATCATTTTTATTTGCTTCTGTCTACGGATTATCACACCACATGTATTCTATACAAGAATAACATTGGTTCAATAAAATATATTGAAAACGTCCCATTGTGTATTCTCTGTATATTTGTCTAAAAACAACGAGTGACTGAGCAAAAGGGTTCTAGATCTGTTACCACAATCCCTGAGGGGACAAGGGTTGTCATGTTCAATGGTTGCCAGAAACCATTTGCTCCCTGTTTGTGTTAGGAGGGCTTATGGTTGCACTGTGAGCTAGCTGGTTTCTTGGCCAACATATACTACAGGGTTGCCTGGAATCAGTCTAAGCACCTCACCCAACATTTGTATTGTCCACAAACGTGCAAGTCTTACACATAAGTGGGAACTACAGGACATAGGTTCCGAGCATGGTCAATGAGGGTAGGAGTAGGTCCAAGCTCTGAGAGCCACCCGGATGTACCCAATGGGAAGCTTTTGTTTCAGAAAATCAGTACAGATCGAGGGCTGTCAAAAGTAGTTTTGTTGGTTGTGTCTTTGCTGGTGAGCCATCTCCTTTCCAGTTGTTTACAGTGTTGTTTAGCTGTTTGAAGGTCTTCAGTGTAACAGCTAGCCTGCTTGGTGGACTTTGTGGGTGTTGCTGATGCAAGCGACACGTTCGGCACAGTTGGTAATCCAACTGTTGAAGTTTCTGATGTTCTGGTCTAGGTTGTTGGAGGAGATGGGGTGAAGTGGGTAGTGTTTAGGAACCTGATCCATGTCTCCTCTGAGACTTTGCTCCAGCTGCGGTGGGGGCGTTGAGAAGACGGGGGTGGAGGGGGGCGGGGGGTGGAAGTTCATGAGCTAGTGATGTTGAAGTGGTCACTCCAGGTGAGTTCCATGGTGTGGCTGTACCTGGTGCGGTCACTGGAGGTGAAGATGGGGTCCAGCATGTGGCCTGCGGAATGCGTGGTTTCATGGATGAGTTGGGTGATTCCGATGTTGTTGAGGACATTGGTAGTGTTGATGTCATTGTAGGTCATCGAGATGAAAGCGGAGGTCACCAACGAAAATTTCGTTATTGGAGTCTATGGCGAGTGGGTGATTAAGTCTACAATAAAGTTGCAGAAGGCTGGCCATTGTCCTGGAGAACGGTAGACAAGGGTGCTCCTGGTGGTGGTTTCGTTGTCGGTTTTGAGTTAGAAGTTAATGTTGGATAGAGAAAAAATAGTGTACAAAGAATTAATCTTTCTAAAAGAAATAGTGCTCATGCCCAACAGAACCATTGTGGTTTTGTGGCAAGTAAAGTGGCAGTGGGTGCAAGTGAATGGTCTTACTGTGGAGCGTGGGTCAGCGCGGTGTTTGCAGCATCACAGGTCAAGGGTGTAGAGCTCGGTGATGGTGTATCTTCAGGGGGAGGAGGGAGGCCAGGGGTCACATCGCTGGGTGCGGTCCAAGCTCAGATGGCTGCATATGGGCTTGCCTTATATATATATATATCTATCCCCAATACCTCGCAGATCAACTTTGCTTCAGCGCAAAATCATGAGCGTGGACCCAATTTGTGAAAGCATTATTTTATTACCCTTTTCGGAAAGTCAAGACGCATTTCGGCAGTCACAGCGGCCTTGATCACATGACAACGCAGTCTGACAAGCCCCATTTTTAAAGTGCACATGCATCAGTCTTATCATGGACATAAACAAAATACTTTGGTGTATAAATTAATAGAAATGTTTCTTACTTTGTTTATAAAAAATGTTAAATACATTATAAATACAAACCAAGAAATAATATCAGCATAAATGCCTGATTCTTTGTAAGAAGTAAGAACACCTCAATATCGGAAGTTCTACGGTAGAAGCCATTTCTTTTTATTTATAACCGCCTAATGCATAAAGAACTTCCACAACCATATACTTAAGAAGATTTGATGCAGTTCATGTACATTTTTTCTTTTTCCTAGTTACGTGCTCACCTCAACGTGAAAAAATAATAAACCGAACATACTGTTCTAAAAAAATAGAAAGAATACATATATACTTTAAGAAAAAATTCCTTAACAGAGACGTTCTCATAGTGACATTGTTTAAATTTTGCAATGTTATACATTCCTTCGCAGGTCTACTTATACTCTCCCAATTTACATTAGTAAATCATTATGGATAAGAAAGTGTCTTAGTGCTACAGAACTATCCATTGAAAGTGACCTGTGCTTCAGTGCAACAAGGAAAAGTGCTTAGTGTCAATAAAGTGCAAACGTATTCAAGATTTTAGAATAGAGATGGTACTAGGGATTAGTTCGAGGGATATGTAAAGATATTCAGATGTGCAAATGCGTAAAGGTTTATAAATAGTAAACACAATTCATATGACCATAAGACATATCTAAAACAATTGATTAAAAGACAAATAGATAAAACTACCCATATTGCCTAAAATCAATTATAAAATAGTATATCATTATTCATAGAGGCTATAAACTCATTTAAATATTCGGCTCCTGTAAGTATTACAAAATGGTTGCACAACTAATCACATCTGAACTTAAAATACTTCATAGAAATGTGTGGAGATACTCTGTTGCGTTTAACCCCCCCGGCCACTTAAAATCGAACTCTAAGATATACTTCGTCTCCGTTCGTCTAAGGCAGGATTCTCTGTCTCCTCCCCTCCTTGTCATTCGGATAGACTCAATTGCATAATATTTGAGATATTTGGGGTTGCTGTTGTGTACAGCTTCAAAATGCCTTGCAACAGGATAATTCTGATCTCTATTGGTGATTGCTCGTAGATGTTGCAGAATACGCTTATGTGCCTGCAGTTTGGTGCTGCCTATGTATTTCAGGTGACAGTCACATTCCAGGACATAGACACAATACTCTGTCTTACAAGTCAGATATTGTTTTATATCTCTTCTAGTCCATGAGAATGCTGTGGTATAATCCTTTGTGTTCACCCCAAAACTGACAGGCCTTGCATGTCAAACATCTGTAAAAGCCCTTTCTAGAGGGTAACCAAATATCCTTTTTAAAACTTTCCTGGCTATTCCTAGATAACATATTGCCCATGCTCTTTGCTTTTTGAAAGGCAATAGATGGATTAGAGGGCATTAGGTCACCAATTATGGAATCAGCCTGAATAAAATGCCAATTCCGCCTAATAGTACTCCTCAGTTCCTTCTCTTGTTTGCAATAGGTTAGGATCAGGCGGACCGGATCAGATTTGGAATGTCCCTCTCCTTGTGTGTTTTTAGATTTATATTTGAGGAGTTCCTCCCTTGGCTTCAGTTGTGATTTCCTCATAGCAGAGTCCACAACTCGGACTATAGCCTCTCTCTACAAATCTTGCACAACTCTCCAGCTGTTTTACTTTTGCATCCTCCGCATTACTACATATGCGTGAGATTCGGAGCATCTCCCATATGGTATGCTTTTTATTAAATGTGGGGGATGAGCACTCGTAACATGGAGTAGCGTGTTACCCGCAGTAGGTTTTCTAAAAAGGGTAGTGGTTCAGATATTATTGTTTATAAAAATCTGTACATCTAAAAACGTCACCGAGTGTTAGCTAATATCAGAAGTAAATCTAAGATTATTTGCATTAATCTCATCTATACATTTCAGCACACTCTCCTCTGTCCCACGTCAAACAAGAAAAAGGTCATCAATAAAACGCAACCAAGAGATTATATTGTGATTACAGTGATGTTCAAATTCACGCTATATATCAAAAAGGGGAAGGGGATGTGTGGCTCCCTTCCCTGAGCTTCTTTAGGCACTGGGGATCCCGTCCTCCATGGCTATACATATATATATTTTAAAAGGGAAAGGGGGCTCTGCTGCCTCCCTCTCCAAGCTTTGGAAAGTCCCTGGGAAACCAAACTCCTCAAGGCGTGCTTTTTTTTGTTTAAGGGGAGAGGGCGTGGCCCTCCCTTCAGAGGCTATTCTGGCCCTGGTGACCTCATGGCAGGAGTTTTGAAAATGCTCCCATCAGGTAGGAACAAACACATGTTTCCCTGCCTGCTCCAGTGCTGGCAGGGAAAACGCTGTGTCCTGGTGTAGGCTTCCCGTGACACAGCAAATGTGCTGGCTCCGGGGGATGCGGTACCCAGGGCCATTAACGGTGCAAGGAGGAGGGCAGCGTGGCCCCCTCCCCTTCCGTCAAGTTACCATCCCTTGGGGGGGGGGGGGGGGGGATGAATCCTCAGGCCCTTGTCAGGGCTCAAAGGGGCGGAGGATGCGGCCCCCTCCTTTTTTTCCTGAATATTTTAGCCCCTGGAAGGGCTTCCCCTGGCATAGAATAGTGGGGGAGAAGATTGTGTGCCCCCCTGCCCTTCTGAAAAGTGCCCCAGGGGTGACTCCTGGGGCTCATAACTATAGAATGAGGCCCAGGCTGCTGTTTTTTTCCAGAGTGATTGTGGCAAAAAATGACGATTATTTAGCATTTTGGCCCCAGGGAGAGTCCCTCTGGGTCTCCCCTATGGGGCCAGGGTATCCATACCCTACCCCTTATGGTTTTTATTTTTTAACTTCAGGACAAGGGACGGAGGGCCTGATCTAGATCTTGGCAGATGGATTACTCTATCACAACGGTGACGGATATCCTGTCCACTTAAAATTAAATCCCATTACATGCTATAGGATTTCTATATTGGTGGACGGGATAACCATCACTGTTGTTGCAGAGTAACAAGTCCACCAAGATCTAAATCATTCCCTTAGTCCACGAGTTCTGTAAATCGATGCCAGCAACATTTTGCTCATGTTGCTGGCAGTCAATCAGGGTGGAAAAAAACTCCCTGGGACAATCAGAACGCTTAACCTTAATTTCTCAAAAGACTATTGGAAGGATTTACACTGAATCACAAAAAGCTAAATCTGCAAACCAAGATCTAGCTTCCTGGCAAAGTTGGCGTAATTCCGTTCAGCAGTTTTTTCAGCAGTGTTTCTTTAAAAAGTCTATGGAAAATGCCTGGAGATTTTGCATTTTGGGACCCCCCCCTTTTTCTTGGCCACCGCTTGACAGACCACCCCAAAACTTCCCATGCACAAACTACGCAAAAAAAGAGCACATTTTTGTGGAAATTCATCAAACGGTGCCAAAGTTATAAGCAACATAAAAAGCGCATTTTTATGGAAACACTAACCTAACTATACTGTCACTGGGTAATGCATCATATTTTTTTCTGTCAAAGATAATACAAGGCTCTCCTCTACCATCATTAAGGTGTTTATTCAACAACGTCCAACACAATGCTTTCCACTTTACAGCTTTAACAGCCTTTCTCAACTTGAGAAAGACTGACATTTGAAACGCATTGGCTTGAACTTCATTGAATAAACAACTTAATTACTGAAGAGGAGTGCCTTGTATTATCTTTCGTGGAATGGTATTGTGACGGACTCCACAGAGACTGGTTTGTACAGTGGAAGAAGCACCTGATCTATACATATAAAAAAAAAATTTTTTCTAATGTTGTCCTCATTACAAAATCCTGGGAGGCAGGTGAGACTGTCAGACATTCCGAAGAGATTCTGTCAAGAACTAATACAGAGCAAATCTTCTACCCTTAGTGTTCATCAGGAGGAGGAAA
Source organism: Lissotriton vulgaris (assembly GCF_964263255.1). NCBI lineage: Eukaryota > Metazoa > Chordata > Amphibia > Caudata > Salamandridae > Lissotriton > Lissotriton vulgaris. Next base: position 766,238,835 of record NC_141698.1, on the reverse strand, counting down.
TCAACACCAAAATCCTTGCCTAGAAAGGCAATCTGTGAGAGTTCAAGTTACAAAATACAGGCAGGCTTAAAACAGTTCAATAATAATCCACCCATAAAGTCTATTTGCTTTAATATATGAATTTCACAATAAATAAATGATGCCTTTTGCCTTTGTTGCAGGCTTCATAAAACAGGTCAAAACTATGGTATTTGGCATAACTTTTCTCAATAAATGAATCAGACCTACGGCCTTTATCAGACCTACTATTTTCCCAAGGCAACCTTCAGGTAAACAGTAATAAAATTACAAATATTTAAAACATTACAGTTGTTAAAACCATGTAAAGTCCTTCCGAAGAAGATCTAATAAGGATGAACACATTGTAAGTCCTACGTTTAGTGCAAGTAGGTCACCAACACAGGAACAGTGCCTATAGTAAGCTTTTGAAGTTCCATTTAAGGAAATACCTGCCTACATGCTTTGACCACTGGAATACCAATCCACTGTGTATACCCGGTTGCCTTTAACACATGATTTTGCAAGTCAGGTCTACTGGCTTTTTCAAAGTAAACAGATCAAACCTATGAAATCGGACATAACCTCTCCGAATGAACTAATAACTGTGGCTTTTACTGTTGGCTTGACAACAACGCAGGCCTATTGAAGTGTGCATTTGCTAGTAATAAAAAATATATATGCACATTAACAGTTGGCAAAAAATAAAAACAGATTGATTAAAGAACATAAAAGATCATTATGAAAACCTTCTACCCCCAGGGTTTGTCACTAGGGATAAGAAACACCAAAACCCTTGCCTACTATGGTCATTTGTGATATTTCAAAGTAGCTGTCTGTAGTCTGTAACACAGTGTTCTACCAATCCACCATTAAAGGCATGTTGGCTTTAACAAATAAATGTTTTAGACAATAAATAAGCCAAGCATACTGCATTGTCAGAATGTTTTATAATGGAGAAATCGGACCTTAGGCTTTGGGAATCAGTGAACCAATCCGGCCTGTATATCTTTGGCATGTCACCATAACCAACTCAAAGCTACCGCATTAAGTGTAAGATTTCTAGCAAGGCAACCTTCAGGCATGCAGTCACAAAATAGAAATGCAGATAACATTATAGGTGACACAGCAAATTCCAAAGTCTTCTAAGATGGATTATTACAGCACAAATATTCTACGCCCATGGCTTGTCAGAGGTTACCAGCACTAAAAGCCTTGCCTACTATGATAAACTGTGAAATTCCATGTAACAAAATTGTACTCTGCTTATTTCAAAAGAATGATAACAATCCACCCTTAAATGCCCGTTAACTTTACATTTCATTTTCACAATAAATAAATCAGGCCCACTGACTATCAGAATGTTTCATAAAAAACTGATCTAGCTTATAACCTTAGTCATTGGTATGCCAGTATAACCAACAAACCCGTGCTCTGTTGAGAATAATCTTTCACACACCATAATTATCTAATTGTCTTGGAGTTGTTAAATAGCATCGAAGGGGCATTTGTGTGACCTTAAAGGACAAGTTCTATCCATCACAGTGGCATGTGCGTGACCGAAAGGTCAAAGACAATAGCTCTGCTTGATAAAGACCCTGACTCAAGCAGCTGGATAAACAAATGATCTCATTGGTTTGGAGGGAAAGCCCCCTTTCTGTGGAAGAACACAACTTTTAACAAATCAAAAACTGTACTCTGACAAACCAACATCTGCGCAGAGCCACATTCCCTGGACTCTGTAGTGCTCGTGAAAGCTCTTTTTTTTAATCATACAAGGTACAGTGAGCTGTGCTCAGTGCGCTGACAAGCCTGACCTAGAAGTATTAGATATACCAGCTCTAGCACTGTGTGATATTTTAAACAACATAGTGAATATCTTCTGGAGAACAGTAATTTTTGTGATTCAGAAACAAGGGACTTTACACAACTTGGGCTATTTAGTATGATTTCCCTTTTAAATGTGGATGTAAAGTACTAAGTAGCTAGAAAACCGTCTTAAGAAATCGATAAAGCCATCCCAAACTGTTGGGAGGTATGGTAGTGAGAATATCGGTTAGATGATTAGTAATCCAATAATGTATAAAGTGTTAAGGATATTTTGGCACCCTGACAATGATGAAATAGCATACGATCGTTCTATTTTTGGATATTCTCTCCAAAACCAAGGTTTTTGTGTAAGATTTTTTTCTCCAAGCTCTCCGTCTTGATGAAAAAGCAGCTATGAGAACAAAATGACGTTATATCTAAATTATTTAACCTGAAGTTCAAGAACCTGTCCTGGCGCCATTTTTCTGCTGGTCAGCTTAGGCAATTAGTCAAGATCTTGCTGTACAGGATTTTTTCTGTGGAAAATTGTCTTTTGAGTTACTTTTGTATGAAAATTATATATTTTATCCATTCTTGAAAAGAAAAACACGGTATCACAATTATTGGACGATTATGGTAGCATTTGCAGTTCTAATATTAATTTAGAATGTCCGCTTTTTTCGTCTTGCACCTTCGTCATCGATCCCATTTTGAACAATGGAACCTAAAATGGTCCACTCACGGAATAATATACCTAAGGACTAAACTGGTGAATAACACATGAAAATTGCCAACTATTACCAATTGCTAGAATGGGTAGAGATTGCGCTCCCTAGAAACAGGTATGGCTTGCATTGCAGGGATGGGTTAACACAATTAAAATGTATATTTTACCTATATGTTTGTATATACATCATGTCCCACTTTCCTCCTGCTCAGAGGCAAATAAAACATGCAAAGATCAGGGTGTTTCATGTTTATGTGGAATGACAGGAAATGGTTGCATAATCTACGAAACTATAATTCTGGAATATGGAGAAAGGTTTTGGGGTTATCAGACACAGATAATTATCATAAGGGTGTTTCATTAAGAACATCTTATTATGGTTACAGGATGTTTGAAGGTTTGGAAACAGTACCAGTAGTGTACAACATGAAAAATAAAATAGTGAATTAAAACTGCTCTGTGTGTGCTTTTTTTCTATGGAGTGTAAGGGAGGAATAAAATAGATTCTTCAGACAGTGGTGCTGCATATTTATTTAATTTACTTAAAGATCCTGTAGAATGTTTGAATGCCTATGCAAGCGTCCTGGCTCTGTTAAACCTGCTATGAGTCTTGCAACCTAACCCAACAATTTATACCATAAGGAGCCTCTGGCCAGATTGACAAAAGGCATTTTGGAGAACTACATAAAGTAGTACTCCAGTGGTACTACTTCACATACTACAAAACGCAATTCATAAACCTATAGTTGACGATCTCCACCTCCATCTGACCTAATCTTTCTGTTTGGAGATCTCTGACCCAGTCACAGAGAACTCAACCCAAATAGGTACACCTTTTAGTCGTAAAAAGGTGAAGGACAAGAGGATGTGGTGGGAAAATGGGAAATAGTTACTATGAAATGAGAGGGCTTAAGGAGAATTAAAGGAGGGGGTTGGGGTTAGACATTTTAACACAAAACACACCCACAAAAGAGTAAGACCATTGCAATTCACATAATATACTTCCAAATTTACTACAGCACTAGTAGTGTAAAAACAAGTTTTAATGTACTCCGGCCACCACTTTAAGTTGGTGCTTGTCAGTCATATGCAGTCCTGCCTTTAATGCAAAAAGAGCTTTCGAATCAGGAAGAAAGCCCATACTCCACTAGTTGTTCATTAGACTACTGTTGGGAGGGAGGGGGCAGGAGCATGGATTTGGGAGAGTGGAGCCTGGGTGGAGAAGTGGGGAGAGACAGCAAGCTGACGAACGGCCTGAGGACTGCATGGCAGCACACTGGGCCACAGAGGGCAGGCGGGAGAGGCAGTTGCAGCCTAACAGAACATGGAGGGCAGTGACAGACCAACACGGGCAAAAGGTAGGAGGTAGGGGCACTGGCAGGCAGGAGAGAGGTGGCAGGGGCAGCAAGCTGACCACATAGGGCAGGGGCAGTGGCAGCAGAGTGGCGGCACATACTCCCATTGAGTGAAAGAAGAAGGGGGCAGGGGCACGCACGTAGATGAGTGGCTCAAGTAAGAAAGGGAGGACAAGGAGCATGCACATGGACAAGGGAGGGCAGGGGGAGGTGCGGAGCTGGGGCAGCAAGCAGGCCACGCAGGGCTGGTGGAAGGGGCAGTGGCAGCACAACAGGCTATGGAGAGCAGGAACTGTGGGGGCTTGGACATGCACATCGACAATAGAGGGCGAGGGGGAGGACGGCAAGGGCAGAAGTAGATCACGCAGGCCAGGCAGTATGTTCAGTTGTGGCTCAACTATCCATGGAGTGAAGGGTCATGCCAACGGACCATGGAAGGCTGAGACAGGGGCACAGACAACAGAGACCAGGTGAGAAAGGGGTAGAGGCAACAAGTTGACCATGCACTCCAAGTGGGAGAGGCAATGGTAGTACAATGGACCATGAAAGGAAAGCAGAAGGGATAGTGACGGCACAATGCATCGGGCAACACATTAAGCATGCAGGCTGGGAAGTAGAAGCACAATGGAGCATGAAGGGTTGAAGTGAGGGGGCACGGACAGGAACTTGGGAAAAGGAGGGCAAGGGGAGAGTTCGTACAGGCAGGGACAACAATCTAACCACATAGGTTAGCCTGGGTGTTCAGCCTTAGAGACTGGATCGCTGCTAGCATGGCCATGATGTTATCCACTTTAGCACCGGGACACCTCAGTCGAGGTAGCTGTGCCCTTTATAAATGTCTTTTATTGTTATTATAGGGCAAGCGGGAAGGGCAGGGGCTGCACATTGGACCATTCAGGGTAGGAGGGGCCAGGTGCACGGACACTGACAGAGCGCAGGAAGGAGGTGGGCAGTAGCAGCAAGCTAAGCATGGAGGGAAAGCACACAAAAAACAAACACACAGAGCGGGAGGGATCCAGACAATGGAGGACCCACACAGAGAGAGCAAACGGCAGACATGAGGGGGCAGGCAAGGGAGCAGCAAGCAGACTACGAAGGTCATGCAATTGAGGCAGCAAGCAGTTTACAGAGGGCTGATGGGATAAAGCAGGGGCATGCAGAAGGTGAACTGAGGGCAGACAGAAGGGGGCAGGGGCAGTAATCTGATCTCTGTGAGCAGGCCTGGATGGACAGGGTCAGTGCTATGAAGCACGGATGGCACGTTTGAGGGGCTGGCATGCACATGGAAAACGGAGGGCAGGGGCAGTGGTAGGGATAGGCATAGCAAGCCGATCAGAGGACAGGCCAGCAGGAGCAGCACAATGGACCACTGAGAGCAAGCAAGAAGGGGCAGGAGCTAGGACATGGAGAACGGGTGTCAGTGTGGGGGGCGGCGGCGTCAGGGGTAGCAAGCGGACCACAGGGGGCAGGCGGAAGGCTCATACAGATGGGAAAAAGAAACTAGGCAGAAGGGGTTCAGAGACAGCAAGCTGACTGTGGAAGGCAGGAGGGTTGGGCAGTGGCATGCTTATGGAGAACGGAGCGAAAGCAGTGACTTGGCCACCAGCAGGGGGTGGGCCTGTGCCAATCCCTGGCTGAAGGCTGTGCACAGTGGATGAGTTAGCTGAATAAACTCAAAACACCCTAGAAATGTATTGGGAAAAAAATAAAGGTTAAACAGAGGTGATAGTCAGGTATGATAATCTGATCTGCCTTAACATTAAAACCTCCCCTTAAAAATCACTAAAAACAGTTAAAGTGAAATTTTTGTTATGTATGGTAATAAGATCTTGGAGTACATTTCATAACCCTTGAAGTTACATAATAATACCAAAGGTTAAAGTAGTGTTGTAGTTAAATGTGGAATAAATTAAAAACTAACACTTAAAACCCGAAATTCGCCAGTTAGAATTCAGTAATATAACTAGAACTTGCACCCCGCCATGCACTGCTTATGATCTCACATATAACATCACTCAAGATATGCTGAATGACTTCATTGATGACATCACTGATAACTTCATCCAAGCTATTGCTTTTCAAATTAATCATTTTAGAAAAGAAAATAACGAGTACAGGGCCTACAACATTTACAGCATACATTTGCTGCATGTACATATGTGCATTTCTGAAATATACATTGTGTTGCCCTGGAGATAAGTTTGATTCAATATGGTAAAATTTACATAGTGAACAGTTTAACTCGTAGCAAATAGTGCTTCATTTATACAAGGTAGAGATTAAGTGCAAGTTTTGTGAGTTGCACACGTATATTACAAATAGATAATGGCTTAAATTAAAGTCTTGTTGCCAAACAAACTATGTGAGAAAAACGATTATGTTTCAAATACATTACTCACCTTTTGATTTTTGTGCATATGCGGATATTAAAGAGTTGTCAAGTAGTGCTATTGGCAAATTCGGTGATGCCATTTAACATATCATGAGTGTTATAATATGTGAGGTCATAAGTAGTGCATGAAGGGAGTACAAGTTATATTCAGCACACTTAACTATAACTGGTGAGTTTCATGTTTTTTTTCGTTTTTGTCATTTTTAATTAATTTAAACAATTATAACAATACTTTAACCTTGATTCTTGTTGTTGTAATTGTATTATAGAATATATGTATAACGGTTAAAATGGGTTACCTTAAGCCCCAATAAACTAACGACGAGAACCTGAGCGTGTAGGGACCAGTTTGTTATTGGGAACAGGTTTCTGAATCATACATATATGTATATACATCATCTTTTGTGCTAAAGAGTTAACTATGATTATTGATTATTTTTACTCGTTATAAAAGTAATAGTACAAGTCATTTAAAAATGAATTTACAATTTAATGGAATTTAAAAATATGAACATTTTTAAAATTAAATTTTAAACAGGTTTTAACCAAGTTAATTCAAAATTAAAAATGTTAGTGAATGTGGGTTATTTTATTCTGTAATTATTGCTTGAAAAATTATATTTATACATTAAAATATATTTAAATTGTTTTACAATGTAATCCAAATTAATTTGAGTAGCTAATATGTGGTATCTTTTTATTTTCTTAGTTCTAGGTTAATATTAATTACTTTAATTTAGATTTTGCAATAAACTAGATTTATTTTCTTTTTCAAATACTAAACTATTATTGTTCTCTACGTCTTCCTATAGGAGATCTCGATCCCAATGGCAAAAACCTCCACAAACACCCGAAAAGGGACTGAGGGCATTATTATGGCTTTGGCGGTTTTGGAGCGGTAAGCCACGCTGCTGCCCCAAGAACGCCAAAGCCATTAAACACCACCTGCCAGAGTATGACTTATTTTTACTCTGGCAAGCTGTTCTTTGTCGGTCCCACTGCGTTGCCTTTGAAAAAGGTACCGCAATGGGAGCGTCAAAGGCAGTTCCTGCAGGGCATGGCCTGTCAAGTCCATGCCCTGCAGGAACAGGGGTGCATGCATACCATGGGTAACAGGGGCACAACATGGCGCAAAGGCAAAAGGAGGGCCCTCTAGGGCTCCCTTTGTTTCCTCACCGCCACACTTTTCATGGCAGTCGCACTGCCATGAAAAGTGTGGGTGTGAGGGGAAAATCTAAATATGCTCACCAGTGCTGCAGTAGCACCATCAGCATACCAGGGGCCTCAGAACACTCCACCACCACCAGGTGTTGTGGATCCCTGGCAGCAACTGCTGTTCCAACTGCCACAGTCTTCATGCAGGGGCGGACCTACAGTCTGGCAGTTTATGGACCGCCACCACGGGTTTGGCGGTCCAATCGTAGTAAGAGCCCAAGTAACAGTAAGGATGTAATATGGCTTGTAAGACGATCCACTCTCTTATTTCAGAATGTGGAAGTTCTCAAGTCTACCACTAGATCTAAATCTTAGAAATCGGGAAAAGCAAAAAAAGTGGATATAGTATATATATATATATATATATATATATATATATATATATATATATATATATATATATATATATATATATATATATATATAGTATAGGACTAGATTCACCCATAAGCAGATGTGCTCATGTAAATATACCCTTGTGAATCGGCCCTCAAGTGATTAGAACTTTCCTGAAAATCAGTTAATAATTCTTAATAATTCCATAGTATGCAGTTCCAAGGGTGGGGAATTCCAAATGTTGAGAACCTGGAAAGAAAACACAACCTCCTTCATGCCGCTACGTAGTCTTTGGTACTACTAGGAAGAGAGCAGAACATAGAAGTGCACATGCATGTACCAAGAGAAAAGCAGTTGTGCAAAGGCTGGGTCTATTTTATGTAATTGTTTTTAAACAAATATAGAATCTCTTAAACACAGAGCATGTGTGAACAGGCGCCCAATGCAGCCTTCGAAGACATAATGAAATTGGTTACTTCCGAGGGACATTAAGAAAAAAGTATGCTGCTGCATGCTGAACCAACTGAATATGGGAAACCGTGTAAGAAGGTCTCAGGTAAAAGGCATTAGCATGGCTCAAGAGCCACTATGGACAGGAGACTATTATGGAGTTTATGATCAGGAAAGAAAGTAGTATTTTCTTCTGAACTTTCTGATATAAATAAAAAGGATGTGGTCTCTTAATCCACCTGAGGATTGATTTTTTACTGTTTGTATACGAATACCACCTTGACCTAAGGCATCCAGCCACGAACGAGGAAGGCAACTAAAGTGAAAGATGACACCCCCCCCCCTCCCCCTCCTGAAAACCACAACCTCGGTTTTGTTCATATTCATTTCTGGCAATTACGCCTTATTTAATCAGATATGGCAGCAAAGAAGCTCTGAAGTAGCTATGTGATAAATCAGTATTCCCATTTAGCCTTTATGCAACCTGGATATCATTGGCATAACACATAACTGGCCTATTGAAAGTTTTTTATTAGTTGGGCCAGGGGAACAACATGTAGATTGAACAAGGCAGGGCTTAGCAAGGCGCCATATGGCACTCCTCATGCCAGCTGTACAGGTAAAGACCAGTATGGTGCATAATGAGCATCTACTTTTTTTTTGCCTACAAGAACGAAGAGATACAATTCAATACCTTACCTCCAATCGCTTCCCCACACACTGTTAGCACTATGGGGGACATGGTATCAATGGCAACTGAAAGACTGAGCAGGATCATGGCTGCCATGCCTCCGGATACAAAATCATAGATAGTTAATTTATAGCAGCAACTACGGCAATATATGTTCCATGGTATGGTCCAAATACTACTTGAACAGAGTAACACCGAATTCTCATTAAAACAAGCATTTGCAATGCAATAGGTCTCGCATTAGGAAAGTTTGAGCTATTGGTATTGTAAATGACACATTTTTTATTTATGTGTTAGTTTTGAAAATAGCAAACTTAATTGCTTTGTCATTTACAATACCAATAGTTTTAACTGTTGCAAATGTGACACCTATAGCATTTGTAATGCAATGTGTTGTATTTGCGTGACTTAGATGTATTGATATTTCAAATAACAATGGCTTTTACAGTTTTTAATAATACTGAAATAAAAGTTATTGTAATTTATAATAGCAGTAGCTTAAACTTTTGTAAAAAAAATTGTGAAGAATATGTTAATTGTATTTTATTGTGACGAAAATCCAAGAACAGAAGTGAAATATTAACATCTTTTTGTGACATTTGTAATAAAGCTTGAAACATTGAGAGAACATATTTGAACCAGTTGTTGAATGGTTGCATAGATTGATGCTGTGGTGGTGCTGAGTGATGTTGTGGTGGCGACGTGTGATGTTGTGGTGGCGACGAGTGATGCTGTGGTGGCGACGAGTGATGCTGTGGTGGCGACGAGTGATGCTGTGGTGGCGACGAGTGATGCTGTGGCGTTCATTGATGCTGTGGTAGCACCTAGTGAGTTGTATTTCCCATGAGTGATGCTATGGTGGTGCTGAGTGATGCTGTGGCGAAGCAATAGATAGATAGAGTGAGGGCAATAGAGTGAGTGTGATAGATGGAGTGTATTTATGCTGCATTGAGTAGTGTAAGTATGAGGTGTGTAATTATACGGCACTGAGTGGTAATATGTGGAGTGTATTTACGTTGCATTGAGAATTGTAATTATATGGGGTGTAATTATGTGGCACTGAGTGGTAATATGGGGAGTGTATGTTGTATTCAGTAGAGTAATTATGTGGCACTGAGTGGTATTTGGAGTGTATGTTGCATTGAGTGCAGTGTAATTATGTAGCATATTATGTGGCACTGAGTGGTATTGTGTGGAGTGTGCGTTGCATTTAGTAGAGTGTACTTATGTGGCACTGAGTGGGATTTGGAGTGAATGTTGCATTGAGTGCAGTGTAATTATGTGGTGTGTAATTATGTGGCACTCAGTAGTATTTGGAGTGTATGTTGCATGGAGTGCAGTGTAAATATGTGGTGTGTAATTATGTGGCACTGAGTGGGATTTGGAGTGAATGTTGTATTGAGTGCAGTGTAATTATGTGGTGTGTAATTATGTGGCACTGAGTGGTATTTGGAGTGTATGTTGCATTGAGTGCAGTGTAATTATGCGGCGTGTAATTATGTGGCACTGAGTGGTATTTGGAGTGTATGTTGCATTGAGTGCAGTGTAATTATGTAGCATGTAATTATGTGGCATTGAGTGGTATTGTGTGGAGTGTATGTTGTATTCAGTAGAGTGTAATTGTGTTGTGTGTAATTTTGTGGCACTGAGTCGTATTGTTTGGAGTGTATGTTGCATTGAGTGCAGTGTAATTATGCGGCGTGTAATTATGTGGCACTGAGTGGTATTTGGAGTGTATGTTGCATTGAGTGCAGTGTAATTATGTAGCATGTAATTTTGTGGCACTGAGTCGTATTGTTTGGAGTGTATGTTGCATTGAGTGCAGTGTAATTATGTGGCATATAATTATGTGGCACTGAGTGGTATTTGGCGTGTATGTTGCATTGAGAGCTGTGTAATTATGTGGCAGTGCAGTGTGTGTGAGGCAGGGCAGTGTGTGAGGCAGCGCAGTGTGTGTGTGTGAGGCAGCTTGTGTGTGTGTGTGTGAGGCAGCTTGTGTGTGTGAGGCAGCTTGTGTGTGGCAGCGCAGTGTGTGAGTGGCAGCACAGTGTGTGAGGCAGTGCGTGTGTGAGGCAGTGCAGTTCATGTGTGAGGCAGCACAGTGTCTGTGTGAGGCAGTGTGTAGCAGGGCAGTTTGGTGTGTAGCAGGGCAGTGTGTGTAAGAGGCAGTGCAGTGTGTGACTCACAGTGCAGTTTGTGTGTAACAGTGCAGTGTGTGTGATAGGACAGTGTGAGTGACACACAGCAGTGTGTGACTACGTAGTGTGTGTGTGTGTGTGTGTGTGTGAGGCAGCGCAGTGTGTGAGGCAGCGCAGTGTGTGTGAGGCAGCGCAGTGTGTGTGAGGCAGAGCAGTGTGTGTGAGGCAGCGCAGTGTGTGTGAGGCAGCGCAGTGTGTGTGAGGCAGCGCAGTGTGTGTGAGGCAGCGCAGTGTGTGTGAGGCAGCGCAGTGTGTAGCAGGGCAGTGTGTAGCAGGGCAGTGTGTGCGTGATGCAGCGCAGTGTGTGTGAGGCAGTGCAGTGTGTGTGTCACAGGGCAGTGTGTGTGATAGGACAGTGTGAGTGACACACAGCAGTGTGTGACTACGTACTGTGTTTGTGAGGCAGCACAGTGTGTGTGTGTGTGTGTGAGGCAGCGTAGTGTGTGTGCGAGGCAGTGCAGTATGTGTGTGAGGCAGCGCAGTGTGTGTGAGGCAACGCAGTGTGTGTGTGAGGCAACGCAGTGTGTGTGTGAGGCAGCGCAGTGTGTGTGTGAGGCAGCGCAGTGTGTGTGTGAGGCAGCGCAGTGTGTGTGTGAGGCAGCGCAGTGTGTGTGTGAGGCAGCGCAGTGTGTGTGTGAGGCAGCGCAGTGTGTGTGAGGCAGCGCAGTGTCCAATGTGTGGAAGGCCCTGGTTACTTCAGCATGAATGACGCACCTGCACTTCATAGCAGCTAGATTTAGACCGGCACTGCAGGATTATAAACCCCTTGGAAGCCCTTGAATCTTCTGTACATCCAGTTCTAGGGTCACAAGATGCATTCTGTTGTTTTATCTATTTCCAATACACGTAGCTGTGTTTATATGTGACAGGGTACTGCTTGGCCCAAAACATGGGCTTCAAACGCCTGGTCGCAGAGCGGTGCAGCCGCCTGCAGGCTGGAAGCACACGGCTTGATATGGAATGATTTATATTTAAACAACCAGTCAGTACAAATACTATATAAAAAGTCGGTGTCAACTGAGAGTAAGTTATGCGTTAAGGCACCCAACCTTTTAGGAACAATGGTCGGACTTCAGTGTTCACATTGTTTCATAGTGAATCAATGGTTGTTTAAGCCATATAAACTCCACTCGTTGACTAGTAACATGGACATATAGTGAATATGAATCACACTGCTAATTTGACATTATGCATAACAGTGCGAAACAATACCGCTGGTACTGCACAAGATTTTACAGTTTCAAAGAGCTACTCTGTGTAATAGCGTTTCTTACGACATTGAGCTTAAGAATAAACCGGCAACATTAGTAAGCACAGAGCATGTCAGATACGCGGTTATTCTATCAGCAAATCTGAACAGCAGCCCAAATGTAAAGACAGATTTATGTCGGGAGGCGAGAATGAAGATAACATGCCGGTAATGGCTAGATACAAGTACGAGATTATTCGGTTTCAGAGAGCAGGTCAGTGTAATAGCGTTGAATAAAAACGCCAGCATTAGTAAGCACAGAGCATGTCAGATGCGCAGTTGCTATATCAGCAAATCCAAGTCACCGCCCAAATGTAAAGACAGATTTATGTCGGCAGGCGAGAATGAAGATAACATGGCGGTAATGGCTAGATACAAGTACTTACTAATTAGTCTGTTTGTCAAAATCGAAAAAGGCATGCTTCAGCCGGCAAAGTCACGGAGATGCATTCAAATTAACCTACATCGAAGTGCTATTTTAAACAATGTCACATCTTCGGATTGGTTGGCTACGTCATGTGACCTTCTAGTGAATGTGAGTAGCGTCATCTTGGGTCCAACGTCGAAACAAAAGTCGACAAAAATTGGGTATTTCTAAGCATATCTGGTTTTCGACAAACAATAGTTATTGTGAAGGCAACCCGTCAAGTGGTCGATATCTATTAAATAACTCAATGATTGTAACAATTATCTTGAGATTATCTTAGTCACGTGGATGCTCCCAGAATTGGATAGGTTAGCTGGGTCATGTGGCCTGTCCAAGATCTAAACAGCGTTACGATACCAGGAAGCCAGGCAACCTTTGTTGGGACGGGGGCGGGGCCGGATACGCGACCGGAGCTTCCCAGGAGGCAGGCTGCAGTGGCTGGCGCATGGCTCCGGTGCAGAGAGAGGAGAGCCCTGCGTGCAGCCGGCGTCCGCCGGGAAGCCAAGGAGCGGAGTGCCGGTGTCCCTGTTGACGTCGGAGTAAGCAGCCCGGAGTCCTGCGGAGTAGAAGTCCCGGTGAGTGGGGCTCCGTGCTTGCGTGTCTGTGTGTATGCAAGGGTGGGGGGAGGGGGGAGGGGGGGAAGCGGCAGCGTGTATGTGTGTGTGTGTGTGCGCGCGCGCCTGTGTGTGCATGCATCCAGAGGGGTGGGGGCTGGCTGTGTCCCGGTGAGTGGGGCTCCGTGCTTGCGTGTCTGTATGTATGCAGGGGGTGGGTGGGGGGTGGCAGCGTGTGTATGTGTGTGTGTGCACGCGTGCGCCTGTGTGTGTGTGCGTGCATGCAGAGGGGTGGGGGCTGGCTGTGTCTGTGTGTGAGCAGGGGCTGTGACCTACTCTGCGCAGGCACGGCTCAGACGTGCGCTCCCGTGGTCAAAACTGAGACTGCAAAAGCGCGCGTCTGACTCGTGTCCACTCTCCTAAATACGGGCCACATTAGGTCTGTAGCAGACACTCTCAATGCTCACGCATTGAGAGTACGTCTGCTCGACCTAAAAAAGGATTGTAGTTTCGGGTTAACCTCTCTCCTCTCTATTTTGGCATGAAATGTTTGCAAGGAGATGTGGCAACATATATTTGGGTACCAATATCTAGAGATGGTTTATTTAACAAAGGATTTCACAAGCTTTTGTTTCACTCTATAGGAACCACAGCAGCTTCGGAGGATGAATGAATTCACAAGGCTGTATAGTATTAGTAATGACAGGCACTGCCAACTGTTGAAATGGAGTGTTCTGGAGTCAAATAAATGAACTATTAATAGGTTCCCATATCCCTGTATCTTGAAGTAAAGTTCTAACTGCTTAACAATTAAACTTGTGAACTTTTTGATTTCAGAGGAAAAGATTTGCCAATTTTATGTTATCCATAAAGAAGGCAAAGATTCACAAAGAAATGGTGACAGGCGAAATACCCATGATACGAAGCAGAAAACTTAAAACCATCTAAAAATCAACAATTTGGTTCATACGAATGCCTTATTATAGTATAATATATATAATAAGTGGTAAAATAAGTGTCTTAATTGAAAACGTTTAGTTAATGTATGGATTTTTAAATTGGGGTTGGTTAAGTTAAAGCTTTGCAGTAATTTGATTAGCTACAACCGAAATATAAGATAAAATATACTGAAAGGCATAGATACTTTAAACAGGGTTCACTTTGGACCTCTTTGTATTAAACAGGGCAAGGAAATATGGGGAGGCTCCTTTATGTACGGTGATCCATGATCACTGTTTCGCTCCCTCTGATTAATAAAATTATATCAATTTTTTTTTCATCCGTATAGATATATCACGTTAGGGAAAAAGGGTAGATCTTAATATGGACAATGTTGATAAAGGTAGGATCACATTTGTAGCTCAACCCAGTACCTGCATGGAGTGTGGAAAAGCTATGGGTTCCACTTTTTAGGTCTCGCCTAGCGTTGCAGCACGCATGCGCTGCTCACTCTGCGAAACATATTGTGGGAGAGGAGATTTCAGAAGGTGACTTGAAGCCCCGCCCATCATTTTCATTGGGTCACGTCAGCGTTTATGCTAAACGCTGACTTCCCATTGAAAAGGATGCTTCTTGGTTACCGCCCTGTCTCCCTTTTGGATGGCTCACGCGGACTGGGTTGTTGGCTTCACTGCTGTCGTGAAGCGATTTCTTATTTCTGTAGTTATGGATCATGTTTCCCAAGTGTTGTTTTTCCAGCTTTTTTCCACTCGCACACTTGTTTATTTAATTAATTTTGCCAAGTGTGCTCTTTTTCCACTCGCATGCCTGTTTTTCCATTAGGGGCTTGGCTTTGGCAATGGTGGCGCGTGTTTATTTTAGCATTGTGCTTTCACTGTAACAATAGCTGCCGGCCGACCCCACAAGTGCTGTGTGGGGCGGCTGCTATTGTTAAAGTGAAAGCGCAATGCTATCCAGGCTCCTCAATCTCTCTTCCCTTTAGTAACCATTCCAGCCTAACTAAAAACATGTTATGTCAGCGGCCGGGGCTGCAAGCCGCACGTGCACTATCCCCAGGTGTTTCCTTCACGCAGCGGATTATGTTTAGACTTTCTTACCGATTCTTTAAATTTTACGCTGATTTTGAGCGTATTTTAGAATCAACAAGGCCTCTAGTACTTACTTCAAAATCTCCTGATTGAGGCACAGCATTTTCATCAAATCACGGTTGATGGCACTACGTGTGGCATTTACTTTCTGAGTTGAAGAACTGTGCTGAATTATCCTGGGCCTGCGCTAACTTTCTCCTAATCACAAGGGCTCGCGCACATGCCCCCTTCCTGCGCCGCACGCAGCCTCCTGACTAGGCTCAACGTTACTCAGTATTCATTTAACAAACAAACGGGTCTTCAAGCTGATTAAGCTTCAGAGCAGGAGCTGCAGGTTAGCATTTTCCTTAATCGGTGTATCCCCTGCCACGCTTCATTATGGGAAAGGCTGGCAGTGGTCCAGTGACAATGAAAAATACTTTCAAATTAGCCAAGGGCTGATCATAATTGTTAATGACTGGACGTGAACGGAAGGGGACGGAAAATTAATTCGGTTGGAAATGGACTGTTTGCTGTGAGAGGAAGCTGCCAGCCATAGAGCCCAAAAGAAAAGGAGTGCTTGTCTCTTCTCACATTGGTTTGTGTCATGTGAAGGGCATGTGTGGTTTGGAACCTTCCAGCTGTCCCGTTAGGTGCGACAGTTACACCCGCTCGTATCACCATATGCTGATAGCTGCAGTACTGCATACATAAGGAAATAATCGGCGCCGTACATTAATGAGCTGAGGGAGAGCGCACAGGAGGTGGATTTGTAGAGAGGGGATGCACAGCTGAGACCCCAAGACTGGGCGGTTGGAGGGTAGGTAGGCTTCACGCTGGGGCACGATTTAAGTTGCCCGAGAGGGTGATTGGGTGTGGTTTTGTTGTCTGTGGGATCGGTGAGCTCGTTCTTTTAACGAGCAGGGATGCCTTTTACATTGTTTACTCAACTTGCATTGGAGACAATAATTTTGCACAGCAGTCCTGCTTCCGCAGTAACTTATTTTGATGTTAAACAGGTGCATGGCTATATTTTGACGTCTCTTTAGTGGCTTTGGGTATGTCCCTTGTAATGTTCCTGTGAGCGCTGCTTTTGCGACCTCGGGCTGTTTTCAGGGTTAATTATTTTAAGTTGCGCACATTCGCATTCTGTACTTTTGGATAAATCTGTTGCTTGCATTTTCTGCTCCTCTTGATGTGTGGGGAACAAAAGGCTGCTTTTTTGGGAAGAGCAGCTGCTGGCTGTTTATGCGCCTCTGTAAAGTGGAATATGAGCTAACAAGGGACCGGCGTTTCATGTTCTTAAAAAAGTAGTCTGTTTGAAGTCTCCGTGGCTACCGGTACTGCTATTTGATACCCTAAGAGTGAGTTTGTCTCCCATATATAAACACTTGGGAGTTGTTACCACTGAGGCAAATTGTTACTTGCTCATGCTGTGGAGCAACTCTCTAGCCGGTGTTCTGCCACTTGGACTGCTGAATTATGTAAACAACCTAAATGCGGTCCTGACTGGTCTAGGCATTTGTCTCTGCTGCGTGTGCTGCCAAACTTTCAACAAGTATTGGCATAGCCAATAGGTCTCGCTTTTGGGGCCTTATAAGTATTTAGTTATGCAGCACAATATCCTTGGTGCAACAACATCAACTGTTGCATGGCTAAACACTTATAAGGTCCCAAAGGCGAGACCTATTGGCTATGCCAATGCTTGTTTTAGAGTGAGTGCTAATAGCCTTATTGTTCTTAGTGCAGGGCAATAAGGGCTATTAATTAACCTCACATCATTATGCGCCTATATGTGCCCGCTTCTCAGGCTCATAATTGTGTGAAGAGTAATAAACAGCAGTTATTCACTTAGTTACTAGTAATCCAGTCAAGATTTACACAATCACTGCTCACATCTGTGTGCGGCTGCAGCATGAAGGTCGATGTGGTAAACTTCAGTCTTTCATCCTTCTGTGTTGGATAGCTTTGAGATCCGTAATAGTTGCAGTCGGTGCTCACACTACTGAAAATGGCAAAAGGCATCAGAAGCTGCCTAAAAAACGTGGGACATTTTTATAAACGTTAATAATGTGTTCTGGGGCCATGAAAAGAAATATCACGCTGCTTCTGCCCCCGGAGTACAGGGTCCATGAACAAACGCAGGATTTAAGTTGCTGTGACAGTCACCTCGACACCTCCAACAAGGAATATAAGTGTGCAACAAATTAAAAGTGCGAGCCTGCTTATCGCGACGCTGTAAAGCACATTTTACTTCCAGGAATTATGTCTACCATTATGCACATCCCAGTTGGAATGTAAACAAAAAGCCAATCACGGACTTGAGGGTAAGTCTACAATCAAATCTAGAGTTATAGTGTGCCAGGGATAGGGAGGGTTGGAAAAGGTTGCAAAGGCCCCTTTGATGATCGCCTTTCCAATTTTGCCCCCAGCACAGACCTTGCAAGTGTTGACATACTGTAGTATGTGAATCCAAGTGTATGGACCAAGTAAACATAATTTCATCTACAGCCCAAAATCAGGCAGCTGACCCAGGCTACGCCCTTCTGATCCTGTACGCCCGATAATTTATCACCGTCAGTGCTTTAAATGGGCCGGTACTCGCCGGTACTGAGTACCGGTACTTCTAAATTTTCTGCCTTTGAGTACCGAAACTTTTTCTTGGCTCAAAGAGAGTACCGGTACAAATGGGGCAGCAAGCCAACTCCGTGCAATTTGGCTTGAAAAGAAAGAAGTGTGACACAGCTGAGGAGTCGGGCCGTTTTAGTGAAGCACTTGAGAGCTAATCTTTTACAATCTACTAATTGAGCACCGCCCATATGTATTCAAAATCAGAGCAGGCAGGGCGTGGTGACAATTACACTGTAGGTGTGCGAAAATGCCTGCTAGGAGGCACATCTCCTGACTCAAAACGAAGAGTAGGCTTCCTGCTGGAATAGCAGAGAAAGGCAGCACTTGATTAGAGCCGGATCTAGGAGAAAGGTGGAGATGATGACGCTGTAGCACAGCTATGGGGGTAGGGGAGGGCGGGAGGGGGAAGGGTCGGGAAATCAAGCTGTTGTAATGTGGACATCAGAATATGCGATCCGAAAACACATGAACTAAATACCCTGTCTGCGAGCAAGTGCTTCTATGTCCCTGTGTATGTTCTTCTTGTATGCGTGTTGTCTGCAGTGTGCATATCTGCAGACCAATTACACCAGTGCTTTAAATGGAAAAAATAAGTGTGGTACTCACCTGAGATGTGGTTCTGTTGGACTTGGCCTTTCCCCCAAAAATTTTTTGCTTTTGACCCCCTTGTCTAGGATGTCTCCCCCATGGGATTAAACCTGTATAGGCCATGAGTGGTGTGAGACACCTTGATAAAATTGTAATGCTATGTAATGGTGTGAGCACTTGTAAATTTCCCCATTTTAAAAATGCACCTGACTGAAATGTCCTATGTTTAAAATGGATGCCATGGCCATGGGTTTTGTCACTGGACTGCCATAGGTCAGCGGTCTAGATAATATTACCCAGCTACCCCTAGCTTTTGGAGGGAAAGCCTGGCACCCAGGGTGCTCAGCCCCTCCCCTTGAGCCAGTTTAGGCCAGCTATGCCAACATTCTAGAAGGTTCTGGCACTGCCTGGGAGTGTAGTGTAGTTCCTATTTTCCCTATAGGCCCTGCGCATTGGAATAACATAAACAGCAGTGTAGACGTAGGACTGTGGCCTTCTAGGTCTCTACTGACTATGTTAGACTTAATTTAGGTTTGCGCCAGCTAGCTCAGAGGTCACTGGAAACTTTCTTGACTGAATAGGAAGTGATCAGCTTCCCTGGCTCAGACAAGAAGGGATTCAGCTTCCGACAACCGCATTAACATGACAACTTTGCTCCTCAGAATAAGAGTCAATCTCTAGAGTCGTGTGAAACAATAGACAGCTATTTCACTCAGTCAGTTGTGCAGATTTTACTTTCACCAGGATGCAGAGAATAGAGAGACGGGCGTTTTCAATAAACAATATTATTTATTGAGCAGTCTTCCTTCTCATGCAAGAGAAATGAATTGCCACAATTGCAAGACTTGTTATTATGAAAAGTGCGTACAGTAAAAGGAGTATTACGAAATAATACTGTAAAAGCATTGATATGGTTTCTTAGCCATAAGATAGTTAAAATGAATGAAATATATACATTCATATATACATTGGCTAACGACCTCAACTGGTGCTTCTAACTACGCCTACCCCGGTGTACCGGACCTAAGCCCAACACATGGGAGGGAGTAAGTAGCAGTTTAAGTTAAGTTGGTTTTGCCAAGAGTTTGTTTTCAAGAATTCTCTCTAAGGGTTTAGTCAGCACCGTACCTCTGGAATAGAATGCAGGAGGTCTGGTATCTCCTCTCAGGACCCGATATCCCAGTTACCCACAAAAGGGTAGGCTGGAAACGCCGGAGCTGGATTTTCTCGGCAGGAGAAAAGACAGCGTCTTTCTCAGCGCGTCAAGGAGGAGGAGGGGCAGCGTCCGTGGGCTTCTCGCATCTGCTGGGCTCTGCAAGGGACAGCTGTTCTGCTCCAGTATTCACCACCACCGTGTGCTTGCTTAAGGCAACGTTGGTATATTTATACCTGAAAGGTGCCGAGTTTAACGTACGTTTTTGGACATAAGACGTCAATAAAGATGTCACTAAGAACTGGTCGTTCTTACAGTGCTCGCAGGAGTTCTATTAAAAATCAAAACAAAGCAAGCGGGCTTTCCCAGGTTGCTGGGGGGTTTGAGCTGTCGAAAGAACTCGGTGTGTTATCTATGAATCTAAGGAAGTGGCTTCTGCTGTGTCATGGACTGTAATGAGCTGCAGAGACGAGTTACTGAAATATGGCTCTGATCGTTTATGCCATTATAGGGATATGTATTGATTATAGCAGTATAGGGGCATGAGGTCACAATATCGATCGGGGTCCTAGATAGAACACAACACCCACTCCACGAATTTCAAATTACTAAAACTAAAGCAATAAGAAGCACGTGTATTCATACCCACCCCAAAATACATTTTGCATTTGAAATGGTGTACTTGAAATACATGGAAATTAATTGGTACTGTACGTTATCAAGCATAGTAATCATTCAAAGAAATATTGCATATGTATTCAGTTGAACGACTTTGCGAATAATTACACATGAAATGTCTCTAAATACAGAAAAGAAGGGCGAGACTATTTCATCACATACTATTGCATTAAAAATGTGCTAGAGGCTGAGTTTATATTTTGTCTCTAGATTTACTAAAAATAGAAGCTCTGTTCTTTATGAATAGTTCTACTTTAAGCAAAGGACCTGTGCCAGGAAAAAAGGTAAATTTTTTGGAAAAAATATTTTCTTGGTGAGCGGGGAAAAAAAATTAATTCAAAAACTCTTTTCAGTAGCTTTTGTTGTTCAAAGCTGAAAGTCGAATTCAGAGTTCATGGGAACACTGTGTGCCGGATTGTTTTCCCAAAAAGTTATTGTTTCTGTTCAGGAGAGAACATAATTTCAGACAGGCTCGCAAAGAATTGGTCTATATATTCAGGTGACAGTTCGACCAAGTTCGATAATGCTGTAACTTGGCAGTTGTGAGAATGATTGCTATCATCGATTTCAGGATCAGCAATGCTCACAGAAGGTCGTACCTGGGTGATGCTGCTTTCATTTCTTGCTTCACTGCCACCACCTAGTCGTAGTGCAGGAGTCTCAACGAATGCCGTCATCAGGATTGGTAACCGCTGGGGACAACACAATGCGTGAGCCGCTACTGGACTTAGCAAAGTATCGACGTCCATTGGTATTGCTGATGGTAGTGCGAGAACATGTGTCTAACACGCATTCCTCTCCGCATAGCATACACCGAAGCACAGGTAAGATGCAGGTCTGCCATATAGGTCTGAATGAAAGAAACCAGGTCATATTCAGATCTCATAGCCAAGCTATCCCAAGGACTCTAGTTATGCGTTCCCGGTAGCGTATTGCTAGGATCGTTTCTTCCATCCGTGCCGGAGTCATGTCTGCGTTTTGGTTTGCCATATCGGAGCAGGAGAGTCAAAAATAAAATACCTGCTACGAGTCCCAAAAATAGTGGTACGCCGCCAAAAATCGAATGTACAAAATTTGGAAAGATACCCAGGACCGCTTCAAATGGTGTTAACAGTCCCGAAAAAACTGTCTTAAATACGTAAGAGATACCGCTGGCATTCGACATATTTAGTATTTGGCTGAGCATTTCTTTGAAATGCACCGGGCAATTTGTTGATAAAAGTGCATGTATCTCTGCTGCCGTCCTTGCAACTTGGAGATCATACGTCTCTTTTGATGACGTGATGGGCACTGTTGTCTGCAAAAGTAGAGACTTCATTCTGCTTAAAGTATCAATTCGTTTAGAAGAGATTTTCAAATTAGGCCAAATCGGAGTCACTGAATCTCCAGGGCCGTTTGGACACAATGCTTGCATACAGCAAGTGACCATGGAACTCACGCTTAAGAGATATGCTTTCCCTGGCACCAGGCCACAACAGCTGTGATCCGTTATTAGAACGTAACTCCCGTTAGAAAGTTGCCTAAAGAATGGCTCTATTTGTGCTGCAGGTGTGCCATGTTGGTGGCATGAAAGGTTGTTTGAAGTACCCACACAGGCCCCATGTAAGTTAATACCTTGGCACAAAAGTATACCGCTTAGTGAATGTTTACACTCATTACCACTAAGAAATACATCTTTGTTGCTGTCACTATAACATGTGTGTGTATAAGGTAATTTCCATGATGACTTAATGTATCCTTTACCCAACTTTTCATACTGGCCTGCCCGTATACATTCAAGGCAATTTTTAAATTGGAAAGTTATCGGAATTTTGATAATCCCGTGTATTATCCATTCAATGACAGGTCTTTCTGACATTGTCAATGGTAATCTCTCAAGTTTTTCGATGCTCAGGATTGTATAGTCTGCTCCTTTCTGTGCCAAACTGATTTGTTTATCAGTAAGGTTAAAGATGGAAAACAATGACGTTGTGTTGATTAAACGCCATGGCACATAGCCCGAACGGAGATTTTGCAACGTCCATCCTAGCTGTACAATAGAACGTAATTGGGACTGGCCATGTTGTAACATTAGCAAGTCCTGGTCTATTATATCAATAGCAGATGATACAGTACTGTCCAGTGAATATATTCTGAAGGACAGAGTCATTAACCCATTGTCCACAACAGAAAGTGATTTTTCCAAATTAATACGATCAATTTCTCGTATTTTCTCGGCTGTTTCAATTTCAGTTTTTTTCCAAGCCTCGTTGTATGCCGCATATATGCTGGCCGCTATGAAACGTTTTGACGCTGTTTGCGTGGTCCCATAATGAAATCGCACAAGTCAGCACCATCTTTAAGTAAAGACAAGTGTTGCTTAATTTGTGCCAGTGTGGATGTTTGTAGCCATTCAAGGCAGAGTTACCCTACACTGTATGTTGTTACTATCCCTGGATGTTGTCTCTGGGAGTATCTAGGGTCTGGTCTGGACATTTTTAACCCCTGTATTTTGTTCAGGAATCTATCTTGACAGTTATTCGTGTCTATAGCCCAGATTAACAACTTTTTCCAATCAGGATGTGTTCTGTTTTCGTTTAAAATTTTGGTTACGTCGATCTCAATATCTGTGGTTGCATTATCAGGTATTGGCTTTGGAATAGACGGTTTATTAAGGTCTTTAATCTTAACTAGGCGAAGACAGGTTGTTTGTTGAATTGTGTCATTCAGGAACATTATTTGTTCTGGGATCATGCAAGCTCGAAATAAAGCTTCTTGGCCTTGTACCTGCAAATCTTTTGTACCCCAGATGGTTTTTGTTTCAATGTTATTTTTCCAGAAATCAAAACCAAATGTAATCATTTTTTCATAGAATGCTTCTGAATATATCAGTTTAGTATTTGTCAGCATGGTTTTCGTCCCGGTTTTATCCAACAGTTTATAATAAAATGTTTCTGCATTACTTGTGTTAAACCCTAAGAAGTATTGGAATTTCTCATAGAATGTTTTTGAACTGCTTTTAGGTGGAGTAGCACAATGTTCCCATTGGTTATATTTAAAAACATTTCTAGGTTGAGCAAATTTATGTAAGTAGTGGTCTGCGTAATGTGAAAAACAGTACATCTGTTCATAATTAGATGAACCTTGTAAATAATCATGTTCTGTAAATTTTGCTGACAACACCAAATCTGACATCATATCATTTATACTTTTAAAGTCCCAATCATCAGAGAATGTACTTGGTTTTACAAAGTCACTTAATGAAACCTTGAACTGGTGAGGATATTTCAAGATCTCGACCGGGCCATATATTTCATAATCTGTCTTGTCCCAAACTACCCCACCGGGTATTGGAATGGCTGTGACATTTACTGATGATAGTTCTCTTTTCTCCATGTGAGATGATCTGTGTGGTTTCAGAACTAAGTTGATGTTCTGACTTGCTGTGTCCATTGACCTGTAATACATTTTCCTAAAATTAAAACTAAAATCAGGCATAGTAGGAGTATAAGTACTCCTGATACAATCCAATGCTCAAACAATGGTCCATTCAAATAGGCTTCCTTGATTTGATGAAAGAGTTCTGTTGCTTTTTCCTTAAAAGTTTTTGTTTCTGGCGTCACTTCAGGGTCGCTTTGATCTTCCGAAAAGTTGTAGAAGTTGATGAAGTAGCCAGATGCAGTTCTGTCGATTGTTGGAATAGTTTTTCCCATTTGGCTTTCATTAGCACATTCTGATGCTACATCATTGTAGACTGGTATTTCATGACGAACTGTTTCAATCTGTGTTTCAAGAGGCACAAGTTCCATGGCTTTTCTGCATAGTCCTTTTTTATTAACTGCAGGTTTATCGAATGTGATTAGTCTTTCAGTTTGAACCTCTTGGATACTTGCAAATTTGGGTATTCTTTTACTTCTTGGGAGTCCACTGGGCCTGCTGTTGATTATAGGCCACATGATTGTGGTTTTACCAGGTCGATTGATACAACTCTGTTCTCCTTTTTACCAGCAAGGGGCGGTAGTACTACTGATCTTGTTCCGTTGATTGCTAAGACCGGTACTGCTTTTCTGTAAGAAGGCCCAAATTCCTTCTTCACCGCTATTTTCTCTCTGACCAGATCCCCAAACTTTGGAATCCAGACAGGTCTTGCTGGGACACAGGTGGTGTGTCTTCAGTGGTGGTTGGCTGTTGTTTTAACTTTATGTTGCTCAGGGCTTTTCTGGTTTCATTTAAGTCCTGTAAAACAGCCAAACGATCTTTGATGTCAAAGTCTTTATTTTTATCTTCTACCACTGAAGCAACACTATCTAAGTCCTGAACATGCATTCTAGTTCCGAACAATAGTTCGTACGGGCTGAAACCTTTTAGAGAATTTCTTGGCATGTTGTTAAGACTACGTTGGACACTTATTAAATGTTTGACCCACCCATCACCCGAACCTAATACCTTGGCTGTTATAGATTGCTTTATGTCTCGGTTTTTTCTTTCCACTACGCTGTTTCCCTCAGGATGAAATGGACAAGAGAATCGCAATCCAATCCCCATACTGGTCATGGCCTCCTTATAAGCTTGAGAGCTAAAAGCAGGACCCTGGTCAGAATGAAGCATGGCAATTGCGTATGTGCCGATAAAGACTCGCAGATCTTTTATAACAGTTTTGGCGTCAGCCGAGCGCTGGGTCCACATTTTTAAAGCAAATGTAGTCTTAAACAATTAATAGGACGCTGGATTGCATGTGTAGATAGCTCTATGCTACCCTCATACAAGGCCATGGCATTACCCCGCTTGACTCATTACTGCGGTCTCTGTCGCAGTCTGGACAGCTCTTTACAAATTTATAATGGTGCAGGCTCATCCCCGGCCACCAGTATACTGCTTGTAATTCGGTCAGAGATTCCTTTATCTGTTTGTGCCTTGGACCTTCACCCATGTGTGCGTCTGCTATTAATAACTTTCTCCGGATCGTGTTCGGAATTACCCTATCCCCCACTCCAGGGATTCGAGCAAAAGGAACGGAGTTTGCATCAATTACGTATGTATAATTGAGTGGATAGTTCACAGGTAGTGCTGCGCAGTTGCCTTTTGAAGACGTTTTTACTGCCAGCATGGTTTCCCCGTCTATGTATTTTTCTGAACGCTTTTTTGTGGCTACGGAAGTCTGTTTACAGGCTTCCGCTATGGCTTTATTAGCCAATGAATTCCCTGCAACGTGAACGCCATCACGTTGATGACTCAGAGTGTGTATCACGTGAGTCTTTTGTAGTTCTTTCTGTAAAAGAACTACTTGTTTCCAAAGCATCTTATGCTTGATTGTGGCACCTGTGTCATCTTTGTAATCATTTTGAATCCAGTTCTGCAAATCATTATTGTAGGAGTTGACGCAAAAATGCGAATCGCACACGATTAGTGTCGGGAATTCACGTTCGGCATTTTCAAGCGCCATCTTTAAAGATCTGATTTCAGCTCGCTGAGCCGAACATTTTCTCAGTGATTCAGTTTTTGTTATTTTCGGTCTGAATTTACCGCAGAGCCAGCGACCTTTAACAATCGCACAGGCTGCATCGTAGGATTTATCTTCTACATTGTAATGTACAAATCGGTCTGTATAGATTATACAGGAGTACTGTTCTAGAGGTAGAATTTCGATTGGCAGAGGAATAATCTTTTTTTTATTTTAAATCATTCAGTTTTTTCATGTGCGGGGCGAAATAGTATTTCACGTCTTCTGCAGCAAGAGAATTTTCCCACTGTATCCATTTCGGATCCAGTGACACTGTAGGCAGGTTTACTGGGCTGAATAGTGCCTCGAAGGCGGATTCTGCTGTGAGAACAGTGATCCTTTTGCCTTATGCTAATTCTCGTTCTTTCGCTAAAGCAGTTTGCACTGCTTTCACAGTATTTTCTGTGAGACAATGTTTTTTCTGCTTGTGTGTACAAATGTGATTTGTAAGCTATTGGTACCGTTTCTCCCTCATTAGAGGTCAGGTACGTGAATCCGCATCTTCCTGGGATGACTCGGATTACAAGGTTGCGTGTGTTGTCACGTGTTTCTAATTTTGTTTTTGCTAACATGTCTGTTTGCAGTGATCTCAAAATTTCTGTGTGTTTTTGAGTCCAGTTGATTGGTTTAAAATTAGGTTTTATTAATTCGTAGAGAGGTTTAATTCTTTCTGCGTAGTTTAGAATGTAAGTTCTTCCGAAATTCAGGAAGCCTAGAGTCGATTGTAAGTTCTTCAGCGTTTTCGGTGCTTGGAGTACAGAGCACTTTTCTAAGAAGTTGTCCGCTAGGCTTTTTCCTTCACTTGATAATTCGTATCCTAAAAATAAGACTGTCAGATGGGCAATTCTTGACTTTTTAAAGTTGAATTTGTAACCCTCTGCTGCGAACCCAAGTATTATGGTGTTCACCCTTTTCAAGTGAGTATCCAAGTCGTCGTCTGTGAGATAGATGTCATCGACATATGATAATGCCTCATCATCATAGATTTGTAGTAACTCTGTTACTCTGGCTGAGAATAGTCCTGGGCTGTTCTTGAATCCCTGTGGGAGCCTGCAGAAATTTTTCTGTTACCCCATTATTGAGAAAGCGGTCAAGTACCTGCTTTCTGGTGCAATATTTTGGCAAAAGAACACATTAGATATGTCTAATGTAGTTTAGTACTTTTTGCGAACTATGTTATTCATTAGTGCAGCACTATGCGAATTTTGTACTGCAAATGTTTTGCAACATGAGTTAAGGTGTGTCTGTAGTCCAAGACTAGACGGTACGATTCGTCCGGTTTGGAGACAGGAAACAAAGGATTGTTCATTTGAGAGGTGCATGTTTCAATCACCCCTTGGTATTGAAGTTGATCTAAAATCTCCCTGACCTGTTTTGTAGCTTCTTGCTTAATTGGGTACTGCCTTTGTGCAGTTGGTTGACTTTTTAACTGGATTTTGTGAGGAGGAGAGTCCTCATCCCATCCTACATGATTTTTATATAATGCTGGTGCCTGGGCTACTGCCCATTTCCTTGCATATATATAATTAGTTTGAATTGGAATGTGATGTGAGAAGGCAGGCATAATCATTTCTTCACCATGGGGGCACTCCCGGACAAACGTTATTATTTATTGAGCAGTCTTCCTTCTCATGCAAGAGAAATGAATTGCCACAATTGCAAGACTTGTTATTATGAAAAGTGCGTACAGTAAAAGGAGTATTACGAAATAATACTGTAAAAGCATTGATATGGTTTCTTAGCCATAAGATAGTTAAAATGAATTAAATATATACATTCATATATACATTGGCTAACGACCTCAACTGGTGCTTCTAACTACGCCTACCCCGGTGTACCTGACCTAAGCCTAACACATGGGAGGGAGTAAGTAGCAGTTTAAGTTAAGTTGGTTTTGCCAAGAGTTTGTTTCAAGAATTCTCTCTAAGGGTTTAGTCAGCACCGTACCTCTGGAATAGAATGCAGGAGGTCTGGTATCTCCTCTCAGGACCCGATATCCCAGTTACCCGCAAGGGTAGGCTGGAAACGCCAGAGCTGGATTTTCTCGGCAGAAGAAAAGACAGCGTCTTTCTCAGCGCGTCAAGGAGGAGGAGGGGCAGCGTCCGTGGGCTTCTCGCATATGCTGGGCTCTGCAAGGGTCAGCTGTTCTGCTCCAGTATTAACCACCACCGTGTGCTTGCTTAAGGCAACGTTGGTATATTTATACCTGAAAGGTGCCGAGTTTGACGTAAGTTTTTGGACATAAGACGTCAATAAAGATGTCACTAAGAACTGGTCGTTCTTACAGTGCTCGCAGGAGTTCTATTACTAATCAAAACAAAGCAAGCGGGGCTTTCCCAGGTTGCTGGGGGGTTTGAGCTGTCGAAAGAACTCGGTGTGTTATCTAGGAATCTAAGGAAGTGGCTTCTGCTGTGTCATGGACTGTAATGAGCTGCAGAGACGAGTTACTGAAATATGGCTCTGATCGTTTATGCCATTACAGGGATATGTATTGATTATAGCCGTATAGGGGCATGAGGTCACAATATCGATCGGGGTCCTAAATAGAACACAACAGGAGGAGGGTATAAGTAAGGGGGACGTGCCACCAGAGAGTCAGTCAGCGCTGGGACAAGAAAGAGAGGGGACCTGCTACGAGGAGCTACCGCCACATGGGCCTGTGAGATGGGCCCTGCACCCCTAAACCCCCCCCCCCCTCCTCTGCTGTCCCCTGGGCCCCTGACAAGGGAGGGCCCCTACCCAGGTCCCTGACACTGGGGACTGGGAATCACGCCAGCACTGCGAGGAAGAAGCGCCCAGGAGGTGAGGAGAGGGACTGTCTACCCCCTTGCGAAGCTGTGGCCCCTTTGAAGCACCGCATGGGGAAGATTGTGCCCCCAAAAGAACTGTTGCTGGCTGAGGTGCTGCGAGGCCCTGTGAAAGCGCTGGGCCCTGGGACTGTTGTGGCCCCCTAGTGCTGTAAAGCCTGCCTGTCAAGCACTATAATTGCGAAGTGCTGGAGAAGAGTTAATTTCCTGCCCCCTCTGCGTGGTCCGAGGAAGGAGCTGAGGTTGTGGGCAGAGGGGAGAGCAGTGCGCTGTGAATAGCACCATCCTGCTGAGGAGAATCGCGCTGGAGGAGCCTACCCTCGTTGTGGCGCGCTTGCTGCATTATTAATAAAAGGGAGCCTACCACTTATTGCGGCTGTTCTCATCGCCGCTGCCCGAGGAGTGTTGGCGCTGCCTTGCGCCGGTTGGGTAACGCCGAAAATCACCGCCGTGACCCGGCGCGGTATCTGAGGGACCTCCCCACTGCTGTGGTGAACATTGCGGCGGCCACCAGTGCCAGGAGAGGGCCGCCGATGTGAGGAGAGGGCCGCGCTAGGCCCTGAAGCCGGCCTGACCCGCATCACGTGGCTGGGGCGCCGGTGACGTCTTCCGCCATGCCCCCAGCCACGTCGCGCACGGATTGGCTGTGCCGCTGGAAGGCTGCGCAGGGATTGGCTGCCGGACGGCAGCCAGAGAAGAGGAGCCGAGCCTAAGCCCCGGGTCCCTGTGAGGTAGGAGGGGGACCCGGGTGAAGCGACAGCGTTGCGGGCCCCCCGTGGTCGAGGGGGGAGCCCCGATCGTGCCCGTGAACCGGAGCGGGTGCCCACCCCGCCGGTGAGTGCCCCCGCAGGAGGAGGCCGACGGAAGCCCCGGGTCCCCGTGTGGAGGGAGAGGGGCCCGGGTGAAGTTGTGGAGGTATCGGTGCGGGGCCCCCGTGGTCAGGGGGGAGCCCCGATGGTGAGCGACCGGAGCGGGAGCCAACCCCGCCGGTCAGAAACTGGAGGGGGCCGACGGCCTCGTCACGAGGCCACGCCCCTGCTGTGCGGCGATTGGTAGCGTGGCCGAGCCCCTCCGAAGCCGCATTCAAATTGGCCCTGGGCCCGGGGAAGCCTTTGGAGGCCCGGGACCAGGAGAGGAACAGCCTGTCGTCGCCCGGGGAGGGGGGCCTCGAGGCACGTATCGGTGTCAGCCCCTTCCCCCCCCCCCCCCCCCGGCCTGGCGTGAGAGTCCCAGAGGACCCCAATGAGCTGGAGTCAAGAGGGGGTGTAGCCAATGAGCCCCATGGGGAATGGCAGAGCCCGAGCCAGCCTGGAAGACAAGGAGTGAGGGGCCTCGAGGCACATTGTCGGTGCCTGGCCTACCGCAAAGGGAGGAGCCCCGGAGAAACCCGGTGAGTGGGGCCTTTTTCAGACTGTGTGAGGGGGTAGAGAGGGCAACGGGGCACAGGGTCGGTGTCCACCCCACCCCCCCATGACATATTAGAGACCTTGAAGGGAAAACATACCCTGAACTGGGCAACGGCCTAAAGAGTGAACTGGTGCAGGCTGGAGGTCAATACTGTGCCCCTGGGTCCCCCAAGGAATTATTAAAGTCCCAAGTTAGGGCCAGGGTTTATGCTAATGCTGGGTTGCTGTTCAGGCCGATGGTTTTGCGCCCAGTGTGCTTATGGCCTAGTGTTAATGCCCCTGTTAGTGGTGGGTATCCCCATGCGTTATGCTGCTAAGGCTGACTGCCTCTCTAGGGAAGTGTTAGACGCCTGAGGAGGTATTTAGGGTGGCCCGAGTGACATGTTTAATCCTGCACAGTGACCAGGTAATAGATGTTTAAGAGTACCCCCTGTTGTTAATGCTACTGATGCCAATGCATATTAATGTTTCCCGCCTGATGTTTGATATCCCTATGCTGACTTATTGCAGGTGTTCCTGTATGTTGGGATTTACTGTGGTGCCCTGAAGTTTCCTTTACATGGGTCGGTCTGGAGTTATAGTGCACGGTGTGTACTCATGCTGATGGTATTTTGCAATTACAGCCTTTCACTAAGGATGAGAGCCTGAGTTGGCCCCGCCATATTGGCCCCGCCATATTGGCCCCAGGTTCAATGTTAATTGAGTCACATTTTTATATTTCAGATGGACTTACAGATTCAGCCCCTACTTCCCATGTAAATAATCCCCCCTTGAGACATTTGGCTCTGGTGCCAGTTGGCGCCGTGTGAGGATACCACTGTTATGCATTTTTGCTTTGCAGGTTGGAGATACTAAACTTCTTAATTTTCCAACTCAAACTGGTGTCCTGCCTCTTTTGTGGTGTGCCTGGTGTGTCGTCTGTTGGTACTGCGTGAGTGCTTCACATGTCCTCCGTAGTTTGGCCTGCCCGCTTGGTCCATACTACCCCCTTAGAGATTTGGGTAACCCCATGTCCTACAGGTTCTCTTTAGAGTTTACCGTTCATAACCTGCCTGGGCCCCCTAACTCCTTTATTGAAAGGCAAAAGGTAGCCCATGTGGACTGCGCTTGTGTCAAGCAGAGGAATCAGTACCCATGTTTCCAAGTGTGTGTATGATCGTGATAGAGGTTAGTATTCCATCTGCCCTGTTTCATGGAGCCAGGCCCACGTTTTCATGAAAGCCGCCACTCCTGTGCACGTATTGCACCGTTCACCACACAAATTACGACACACATCGTTTTTTTCTGTCATACCTTACGAAGACAGCCATCTTTGAAATGCTGGTGCGATTTAGAAAACATGTTGAATGAATGATTGAAGAATGTACAAAGGCCGCAGGTAATCGGCAGACTTTTCTCCAGCTAGTCCCATAGGAGGAGAGTTTGATAATGGTTTCGGTTGTCTTCAAAAGCATTGTGGCAGATTTTTGTGTCGTGCATGCCTGTTTTGCCACTCCGGCATTTCGTTTCTTGTTGTGCTCAAAGTGACCAGCAGTATGTTGCTAATTTTTCTGGGAACATAAAGTACCGGGGGGCTTCAGTTTAGAAACCCTGTCAAGGCTTCTTCAGGACGGAAATAGTGCCGTCGAAATTGTGACTTCTGTTTTAGTGGCTTCTTGTAGACACAGAATCCAGGTTGTGATACTAATTTAAAAGGTTACATTTTAACAAACACAGTTTGCTTCAGTAATGAACATATGTTATCTTACTTGCATGCATGTACTGTGCTGTTTGTATGCACATGGGTCATTCGACAGCGTCAGAGTGCACCATGTGCTGGTCGTGAGTGTGTGAGCGGCAGCAAGAGAGCGTCCCTCACACATGAACTAAATACCCTGTCTGTGTGCAAGTGCTTCTATGTACCTGTGTATGTTCTTCTTGTATGCGTGTTGTCTGCAGTGTGCATGTCTGAAGACCAATTACACCTCAAACAAATTAAATGTGTGCCTCTGGCCCCGTCCCTTAGCACTGCCCGTAGCCCCGCCCCCCAACCCGGCCCCTTATCCACATCTCAGGTGCGTACCTGCACTTATTTTTTCCATTTAAAGCACTGATCACCGTTATCACTTCAAGGTCACACGGAGTTAAAAGATGCATGGGGGAGCAGGGACTGGGCACTGCTTCTTAACATTGGTCAACAAACTGTGGAGGAAGCAAACAGACTGGAGAATAGAACGGAACTAAACATTCCACCTTAAAATAGGGACGGTAACACTGTGGGGCATGAAGGGATGTCTAGGGTTACAAGACTTTGAACGGAAAAAAAACCCAACAAAAATCAGCATTTTTGTAATGGGAGCTTCTCAATTATTTAATCAAAGGGGGCCTCGGCCCAAACACGTACAGACCCTTGGCAGAGGAGGAAGCACAGGAGTGGGAGGCAGCTCTACGGGCTTGAATAGGGTCGGGTTGTTTAATGGGCAGGGTTGACCCTGTAGCAGGAAGTCTGCTCTCATCCAAAGTTCAACACAAGTCCTTTTACTCCTTTAGTTACGACTGCATATAATCAATACAAAGTTCAAACGTACTCGGGTCCTGGCTTACTGCTGGGCCCCACAAAGACATCAGAAAATATGTTTCCAATAATATAATTGAACATTGTGCGCACACTGCCACCCCAGAAGCCTCTGTGTCGAGGTGGGATGTCATGTCCTCTAAGGTACCTCGTTTTGCTCTTATCACATTTTGAATGTGGTGGGGGCTTTTCACATGGCAAATAATGGAATGCAAATCTTGGAAGGCATTTAAATGCAGAATGCACTTTAAAGAAATTATCTTCATTCCAATATTAAGTGACAATGTTACAGTTTGCAGCAGCAGCAATGTTTTACGCCATTAATATGAGGGATGGATGCTGCGGACATCCTGTGTACCTTGCTGCTCAAAAATTCACATCCCGGTAGGGGTAAATCTGCTATTCATCCTTCTAGGCTCGATAAACACAGTGCCATTTAAATGTATAATAGCAATACCACATATGTCCAGTGCTCTGGAAAGCAGTGCGCTATTAAACTATACATAAAAAATGTTTTTAAAAATCTGTCTTTGACAATCCAAATCTGTGGGTGTATTCGGACTAATTTAAAGCTATATACTAAGTAGAATGTTTTTGTAAACATGCGTCTTGTGAAGCAGGTCACATAGCCTCCCACACACAACAAATCTGCATTCATGATTGCAGAGGTGCACAATGTGCTAAATGAAAACAAGTGCAAAACAAACGCTCAAGGGTAGCAGTTGTGTTGCGCTTTACTTGTAGCAAGCATTGGTAGCAGTAAGGATATGCTGCTGAACTGGCCTACAAAGACAAATGAAATAGTAGCTGAAAGGGGTTGTGGACTGGCTGCATGCACAGACCGGGCAGTGAGTCAAGACCATTCTGGGTATGGGGCACATGGTGTTGTGTGAGAAGTGAAATCAGTTTTCCAGCGGTCTACTGAGAACATCAAAGCGGCCGAAAGGAGAGGTGAGTGCCAGCCGAGGTGACAAGAAGGGCTGGGCGAGAAGGGAAGGGGGAAATGCCAGCAGCAGAGGAGCCTGATTAAAGCTGACAAAAAGGGAGGAGGGAGTGTGAGCAGCAGCTGTGCACGTGCATGCCATCATGCACTCAAACTTCAGGCCTGCAAAATCATGTGGGTAGCACTTTGAAAACCCGTATACTAAATGCTCTCCAAGCAACGCATGCGTGCTGGCTCAGCGAGACCTAAACATGACCTCTCATTCTGTGGACTTCCTGGGTGTTCATGCACTGCATATACAGTCTTTCATGGCTCTAAAACGCAACCGGAAGCATCAGATTTGAGCTGTTTAACTGAAGCAAATCAGCCTTTGACGGGTTTTAACTTATCTTCTATTGACAAAAGATCGCGTTTTTCCATTGGATATACATTTACTTTGCAGTGTGAATATAAAAATCGGTATTTGGGGGCTTGTTGATCTCTCCACATATGAGCAGTGTTCATGGCCTTCCTTTTGGCACCTGCACCATACAAATCTCTAACTAGTTGTCTCTTGATCACTTTGCAAGCTTTCAGTGGTCACAGTGGTGTTAATGCCTACAAAAGTGCAGTTAAATTAAACCAGACGCTGGTGGTAATCATACCTTCTGGAACTAAATGTGCAGTTTCAGTTCGCGGTGAAAATGTCCACATATTGCATTCTTTTATATTTATATGGTGCGTCTTTAGCTGAAAGAAATTGTTTGAGCTACTAGGTCGTTTTTACAGTTTCTTGAAACTGGCAAATAAGGGTCTCAAGCTTGAGAGTTGTAAATTTGATCTTACGGTTGGTGACTAAATTACATCTTCCGCAAAATCAGAACGTAACTTCAACACTTTCCAACGTTTGCACTTCTAGTTTAATGACCATCTACAGACTTCGTTCTTAGATGGCATTTGCAACCCCTTACTTCTGGTCCTCCTACAGCAACCTTTCTTTTGAAGAGGTTGGTAAAACTACTGCTCCTGCGAAGCCTACACTCTGAGTTTAAGCTATTGGCATTGTAAATGAAAATGCCTTATATCTATGTTTTAATAACGAAAACAAAAATAAAAAGGCATTTTTATTTGCAATGTCAACAGCTCAAACTCGTTTAACTTTATTGAGCGTGGCGCCCGCTTCACGGACACCGCACTCTGCAACGCAATAGGTGTTGCTTTTGGTATTGTAAATAACAATGGCTTTTAATTTTTTTATAAAAGGCATTGCCATTTACAATACCAATAGCTTACAAATGTGCAGTTGCAAGACCTATTGCATTGTAAATGCTTGTTTCCATATGCTTTGGAAATGTACCAAGATGGAGACATCCTGGAAAGGTGCTTTGACTGTGCTGGTCTGGCAGTTGGAAAACCTAGATAATTGTTTGCTTTCTATTTCAAATGGTTTCGAGCTCACTATGCCACTGGAGTCAAACTAGCCTGGCTGTTGAGGGGTGATACCCTGAAACCGGTCCCAGAATGCTTTTTCCTGTCCCAGGAGGATCTGGCCTGGCATTTCGGACTGGACTGTTCCCATGGGGAGCAGGGCCAAGGCTGATTTGCATATGGCTGGGTCTAAACTGGAATGGCACAGTGTGCAAAACAATGGTTTAGGTAGTTTGAGATTCTTCAGCATTCCGTCCATCAATTGTTCTTTTTGCATAGGAAAATATGACATACTGTCCAGGTTTAATGAACTGTATGAAGATTAATCTAGAGGTTCTCCGTCTTTGTCCTGACTCCCTTATATATCCTTTTGCACCTTCCTGGCTTTAGGTGCAGGTATTTGGGGACATTATATTGTGAATCAGTGAGATATTTTGCTGCATGATTTAGTATAGTTAGCTAATATGTATCTTGGTAATATGGTTACCACGTGAACCTGTGGTCCCTATATGTACACTTATTTAAATAAAGGGCTTTTATATATACAGATATGCACTGGTAGGGTTCTATTACAGTAGCTTCACATACAATTAGACCAAAAGGTAGCCTCTAGAATTAGGTGCAATACTCCAGAACTGGGCTCAAGAATGGGATGCAACATCTCCAGTATGCCTGCCTCCGCAATTACAACTACTTATTTTGAGCCTTTAGATGAAAACACTCCAGGCGATACATCCAAAACTGGACCAAACACACCAAATTTAGCCTGCAGAACTGAACACAATATTACATAGAATGCTTCATGAACTGGACATAGTCTAGATGAAGCCCTTGCCCCATAATGTAGTAGGCACCTGAGTGCTGGGGAGGGTAGCTGGATGTCAGGTATTTACTTTAATGGGCTGGAGATGGAAGGTTTCTCTTGAGGGTGGTGTGGAAGAATTCAGGATGACAGGCTTGTATGGGGGTTGATTTGCCTAGTGGTGGAGGGCCTTGTGGCAAAAGGCCACATAGTTTGACGGGAGGAGGCAAGTACGCTATAAGAAAGTGTATTATTATTCAGAGCGTACAGGTGCCCACCGTAAGGAATAATAACACTATCCCGTCGGGGAGAACCCCAAAAGTCACTAAAGTAACCCAAGATCAACCCCAGGAAGAAACAGCATAGAGCAGGTAGGCTTAACTTAAAATGTATCCGTAAGAAAGTAAAAAAATAAATAAAAAAATAAAAACTATAAAAATGTTACTGTCAATTAGGAAACACCAGATTAACAACAAGAACAACAATAAGACTATATAAATATTTTTTTTTAAGTTTTAAGTAAAAATAGTGTAAAAAAAAGCACTAAGCGCTAGTTATAGTCCACGGAAATGGTAGACTGGAACCTAGGTGCAATTGCAGGCTAGCCAGGCTGGAGCACAGGTCAGATACAACAAACGGGTTCCTCCCATCAGATTTTACTTTGGTTAAGGGTTTGGTGGACAGAGTAAAGGCAGACAGGTTGGCGAAGAACTTTACGTCTGCCATGCTGCGTTTCTCCACCCACCAACTTTAGAGATGTCCACTGGCCGCAGAGCCATCTAGCTACATTGTCAGGTGCCACAGTTATTGCGGTTCCTGTCAATGTAGGAAAGGTTTGGCAGACAGCTACGTAAAACATGGTCAGCCCTAAAACTTTTCTAAAGTTTTATTTTTTCAAAAACAAACTCCCAAAGTGGCAGTTGGTTATTGAGAAATAAAAAACTAATGGTCTCCCACACCACCATGGAAGTTTTATCCCATTGTGTGGGGGTAATTTTTATTTTTTTTACGTTCCCTCATCGTCAGGATATACCTGGAGGTGACAGACACTTAAAAATATCCATCTGGGAGCCCACTCTAAATAGGGTAAATGGTCAGACGGCTTACCTTCAGCGGTCCCATACTCCCTTGGACAGTTGCAGCAATGTTAACACTGATTAAGTAAATCATACTCTGCCAACATTAACCCAGCAGTCCATCTACCTCTAAATCAGGTGGGAAGACCGAGAGTTTAGAAGTATTGTACTCTGTCGCCTTTGTAACAAAGTGCCCTCTCCACCAAACTGCAAATCAGCCCCTTAGTCTTTTATTATAGAGCTCAAAATCCTTCAGTTGGGCAAGCCAGGGGCTGTATCCAACAAAGTTGCATCGAAATCGGACACATTCACAACAAGGTCCCGCTGATGACTCTCGTGGCCTAGAAGCCCAAACATTTTCTATGCCCAGACTTTTGGATGTTAAATCTACGGCTCCGAGGACCCGGGGACAGCACTTAAGGGCCAGGACTCACCCCAGCAGAGGCCACCAGAAAGATCCAGTCCAGCTGGTACTGGTAAACTGGTCGCTGAACATAGCTTTTGGGGGCTATTCACTGGAGGACACTTTTAAAGATCAGACACCATACTTTGTGGGTAACAAAGTGTACTTAACTATTACATTAATATTTCAAAGTGCGGTTTTCTTCCTGACAAATACTACTATTTTTACAGGTTTGAAAGCAGGTTTTTAGGCATTTGCAGTGAGGCTAGACCTAAAACCATGCTTTACAGATCCATTCAGTGGCTGGCATTATAGGTGCAGCAGTCTACAAATGACATTGACCTCCAAGTTGTGGGTGAATTCTTTACTCCATATGATGGAGCAAGGACTCGTAGAAAAGAGACTTGCTCGGAAGCAATCCGCTCCTTTTACTCACTAACAAGTTATTAAAACTGTTTTGTGCAAAACTAATGTGCACCACATCAAATCGCGGGTTACTGAAGCTTGCTTATGTGTTTGCTAACAACAACATGAACAAAGGACTAAAACTGCTTTAAACTGGGAAATCTTTATTGAGCATGCGTCAACTGCATCTATGCAGAATGACGAGCTATTGCTTGGAGGGAAATTCTTGAGCATGAGCAGAAGGTACCAAAATAGAGTCTTGAAGACTAGCATGCATGGCATCTGCTGGCTTGAACTAAATCAAGTAGTTTTTACTAAAGCTAATGTGGGGATAAATCTAATAAATAAACTGGGATAGAGTAGAAGTGGGTGGTATACAGTGAAACCATTTATTTTTTGAAGTAACATGTCTTTCTGACTTTATCACTAGTGCGTATTTGGGCCTCCTGTATAACTGAAGTAAGCCGAGTCATGGGACGACTGCGCATGGACACTGAAAGTTAACCCAGAATGGTGACTCGAATATTAAACGAAAGTCAAGTTCGCAAAAGTGTCCTAGCTTGGGAACGGTCGGTGAAAAGTAGAACAATGTGGAATTGCATTCAGACTGTATACAATTATGTTGCAAATATAACATGAATGCGGGCGGGAAATAAAATTATAAATACAAATTAAGGGGTTGGGTTTGTAAACAATGGGGAAACTGATTTAGATGACATGTAAGCATGGTGTGATGATCTTCCCCCTTGCCTGACCAATCAGATTTAGTATTTTTACATTATTGAAACTTTAGTGGGTAGTACATGAAGAACGAAAGGTATAATTGAGATAGCCTTAGTTAGTTAGCACAATTTGGGATGCTGTTGCTGCGGAGGTGCTGTTGCTGGGAGAGATGCTGATGAAGAATCGAATGCAGAACCTTCTATCCTAATTTAATTGGGTTAGATAAGAATATCGCGGAAGGAGGAAGAGAGTCAGAGTCGTATTCTAGGGAGGTCATCTATCCTGTCCTGATTTCTGTCCTGAAGTCTTTGTCGCCCGATCTATCCTGGGGGACCCTTACCAGCCCTTTGGCCAGGGGGTTGGTCTTCACACCATTCTTGGTAAATATATTTTCACGCTATTTGCAGAGGTTCTTTTCTCTATGTCCTCTCCCTTTCTGAGCATTGATCATTGCATGATTCCAAAGTATTGTTTGATGAATTAATTGAATTTTCTCACCTAAGAATGATGGTGGCTGCACTATGCATTTGAGATGGTTCACATGGGTTTGAAATTTAGATAAAGATTAAAAACTTTCCTGAGTCTGTGGTTATTTTCATTAAATAAAAAAACAAGTTGGCTTATGTCATTTTCACCATCAACAAGTTCAACTAATGCTCCATCGACCAGAGGAAATAACTTTTTGATCAGTGAAAGGTTAAATAGGAATAGTAAATAAATAATCCTGAAAACTGTGAAAAAATTATAAACTTTGACTCCAGCGGTATACTCAACTGACAAAGTGTGTGTTTATGGGCCCAGGTGAGTATAGGGTAGTGGAGTATCTGTTGTTGTTGGTACGCTGCTGGATCAATTTTCTGGTAACAGTGTTATGGTTATTATGGACTAGTTTGGTGATAAATATTGATTATTGATTTATGTTTAACCCGTTTCCTGCGAACGTTCAGCGCCAGTGCTGAACGTTCTAAGAAACGGTTGGGGCCATGCGCAGCACTACGGAGGTAGTGCTCCCAACGGCCGACAGCAGCACTTAAGGGTTTAACAAAAGAGTCTTGTTTTATGTTGTCCGGAAAATCCTGGGGAAATGATTAGAAGGTGGTGACAGAAGCCACACTGCAGTGAGGTTACTCGTCTGTTGGAATAATACTGAGAAGCTACGTAGGGCTGGCAGTTTTAACTAGGGACTAGTTTGTATAAAAGTACAGTGTGCGTGATAGCAGAGGGTTCGCTGGTGAAACTTTGGTCTTATTTCCCAGTAAGGCTAACACGGAAGGAGTAACGGGTTCTCCCGAGCTTGAATGAAGGGTAAACAGAGGTTTTTACTCGCAGTAGAAGAGGAGCAATTCTGAGACTCCAGAATAAGTTGCAAATATATCCTTTGTTTAGTGGAACAGGCAGAGTAGCCAATGATTTTATGTTGTTACTAACGGATTTCATAAGAAAAGTAAAGAAATAAGATTTCATATTACCTTGTGACGGGAGGGTCAGTCGCCAGAGTTGTGCTGACGTCACAGAGAGCCGTGCTGAGATTGGCTGAAACAGTGGGCGTGAGACAGAAGCAGATTGTAAAGGAGGGGTCAGTAGTAAGGAGCAAAACTGACATCACAAAAGGCTGCACTGGCATTGGTCAGACCACGAGCGTGAGCCTGAGTTCGATTGGTTAATAGATAGAAGTCGCATCAGGATTGGCCGAAAAAGAGTTGTATGTTGGATTCGGATTTGACTGCTAGTGTGAGTCGCACAGAGAGTAGAGTTCAAGGAGCATTCTTTCATATATCGTTTATCCAGAATTTATGGAGAAAATAGAAAAATGTCATTAATAGAGAAAATTAAGAATTTCTTTAAGATAGATAAGCCTGGGAAGAGAGGGAATTCCTATTCCCCCGCCAAAAAGCCTGCTTCCTTTATGATGGTGGAAAGAGGATATCATACTTGTGTATGGTTGGAGAATTGGATAGAATATACAAAAGGGGATGATAGCTTTCCCAGAACATGGTACGAGTAATGGGAGACTTCATCAGAATTTAAGGATGAGAATGAATGATTTGGAACCAAGACCTAGGTTAACTCAGTATGAGGCTTTGGAAGAATGGGAGACGGAGTCATTTGAACGAGAAAAATGCAGAGGCAGAAAGACTTATAGAGGATTTTTCCCAAGTATTTGCACGAGTCTCGCGAAGGGCAGATGAAGCAATTGAGAAGAGCTATGGTATCAGAAGGTTTATATCCAGTGATAATGGCTGAGGCACAGTGAGGAAAAAAGTGTAAGGAAAAGACAAAACACATGAGTGTGTCAGGATATGGTGAATCAGATGATGAATTGTTGTAGGATATCTTAACTAAAAACCCTCCACCGTACCAAGGGGGACCCAGTAGAGGCACTCCAAGTGCACCGGTAATGGGAACACTATTAATTCCTCAAATTTTACATGATTCGTCAGTTAATAGGGTGCTTCAAGATAATGAGAGAGAAGCCTCAAGTAAAACTAGGGAGGAAATAGTACAGAAAATAAGTCTGAGGAAATAGTACAGAAAATAAGTCTGAGGAAATAGTACAGAAAATAAGTCAATTTAATTTACATACTGAAGCATTGACAGTACCGGTGAATATAGGTCCTGTTACCCCGATATATGGAGATAAAACGAGTTGCCCAATACCTCAAGAAGTAACAACTCCTTTGAGTAATCCAAGAAAAGAAGTAATAATATCTGATGATCAGGACAGGGAGTATGATTCAGTCATTTCATTAATGGACCTTCCAATAAGAGAACCCGCAATTGAAACTCCAAAAAAAGCCACATCTGGAAATTCGAAAGAAAATGGGTCTTTTTTTTATTTTTTATTGTGGGAATATAAGTGCAGTTACAGTTAATAGAAAACATTATTGATAAAATCCGGAGATAAAAGCAGCAGTTCTTAAAAAAGGACACTAACAAATCACGACTAGACAATACAATAAGTTATGTGACATTAAATATAAGCTCAAGTTATACAATACGACTGAAACAAATTCATAATAATTACATCTTATTGCCAATTCATAATAATTGATCTTCTGCGGGTAATCAAATGCTAATAGGCTCTAAAAGAAAATATTTCAATTATATTGTTACAACTTTGATTTCCTCCAGTCTGTGACTGGGGCCCAGAGTCTTCTTCCAAAGTCCCGAGTTCTTATTCTCCTTAGTTCATACAGTACAGACTCAATATTATGGATTCCAAGCAACCTAGTGAGCCACATTTGGAAAGAGGGGGCCACACTATCCTTCCAACCGGCCGAAATCAAAAGCCTAAGCACGGCCACAGATATAAAGATCAAAGCTTCTTCCTCTTTCCCAAGTTTTAGGTTGAAATCCGTGCCCAGGATCATTAGGGTAGGGGATAGGTCAATCCTATGACCTGGCAGCCCCTCCCAAAATTTTTCGATCTCTTTCTTTACCGGTGTTAGGAGATTGCAATTACAAAACATATGAGGTAGGTCTGCTTGACTATTCCCGCATCTTGGACACGAATCATCCGTCCTGACCCCCCATGCGAATAGTTTCGCCGGTGTGTAATACAGATTAAATACTGTCTTATATTGCTGGGCCCTTAAGTTTGTAGCTCTGAAGATCTTCTTATTCAGTAATAGGGCCTTATCAACATCTATATCTGGGTTTCCCAATTTTCTTGCCCAGGCTACCTCGGTCTTATCAACATCATCTTTGATCTCCGATATAAGAAGATTATATATGATCTTAATTTTGCTGCACCCTCTAGTAAGCGCCTCCAATAAGGGACAGACATCAGGAGGTAACAATTCTGGTCTCTGAGCCTTCATTATACGAATTATTTGTGTATAAACAAACCAGTGATTACCTGGGATTCCATATCTGCTTTGTACAATATCAAAACTTACTACTCCCTCTCCATCCATTAATTGCCCCAGAGTTTTAATACCCAGCTCTCCCCATATTCTAAGGGTCCTGTCAGCTTCGATTGCTGAGAGGAGGCTGGATCTATAAATATGTAAATATGGATTGTTTTTTGGGATGTTGCAGTGCTTTCTACAGGCCGTCCAAACTCTCCAGACACCATCAATAATCTTATATCTTGCCTTCTTGAAGAATTTACGATTAGTTTCACATAACATTAGCCCCTGTGCCTTTCTGCCTAACAGTAATTTAATTATGGGAGGAGGACATTCTATTTCTACAGTTAGGTTGTTGCCATATGTCTCAGACTGGAAGAGCACTGTCATTTGTGTCAGCAGAAAAGTCCAATGATTAATCTTTAAATCAGGGAGAGCCAGACCTCCACTATCTTTCGGGAGGGACAGCAGATTGGTGGATCGTCTTATCTTCCCAAATTGCCAGATAAATTTAATGGAAATTGATTCTAGATTTGCAATAATTTTCTCCTCCAGAAATAGATACAAAATCTTAGGGAACATTGTCATTTTGACTGCGTTAACCCTCCCAATCAAGGACAAATGCAGCCCATCCCACCTTTTCAGCTCAGATTTAATTGATTTGATAAGTGGGGTATAATTTTCCTCCACAATTTTCTCAACCGAGGCATTAATTGTCACCCCAAGATAAACTGCTGCTTCTACAAATCTGGGATCAACCTTCACGATCTTTTTTGTGCAAATGATCTGGGTCTTAGATTCATTTAATAAGTATCCAGACCTAGCGCCAAATTTTTTCGTCAAATCTGACAAGACTTCTATTGCCTGCTGAGGCTCAGAGGAGAACACCGCAATGTCGTCCGCGTAAGCTAGAACTTTTTTTTCATACCCATTAAAGATTACAGGTCTTAACCTTGGACATCCTAGTATAGCCTGGATTAGCGGATCAATATATAGGGAGAAGAGGATCAGAGAGCACGGGCATCCCTGACGGGTTCCCCTCTTTATAGGAAACAAGGTCGATTTCTCCTCCATTACCGTCACACTGGCGACTGGATCTTGATACATCGCCCTTAGTGCCATAATGATTTTCTGTCCAAACCCTCTTCCTGCTAAAATATCCCACAGATAACTCCAGACCACCCGGTCAAATGCCTTCTCTGCGTCCAACAGGATCATGGCCATCTCCCCTCCCGTAGCCGCATGGGCATCAAATAGAGCTATAGCTCTGCTGGTGTGATCCGTTGTGCCACGTCCGGGGACAAACCCATGCTGCCAAGGGGAAACAAGACC
Source organism: Lissotriton vulgaris (assembly GCF_964263255.1). Taxonomy (NCBI): domain Eukaryota; kingdom Metazoa; phylum Chordata; class Amphibia; order Caudata; family Salamandridae; genus Lissotriton; species Lissotriton vulgaris. Next base: position 766,195,170 of record NC_141698.1, on the reverse strand, counting down.
GCCTATGATCCTGCCCAACCTCCTAGCCCAGATCTTCGAGTAAAGCTTGTTGTCCGAGGTAATCAGCGAGATAGGTCTATATGACCCCGGGTTCTCACTAGGTTTCCCTTTTTTATGGAAAATGATAATATTAGTCTCCTTCCATGAGTCTGGGGTTTGACCTGAGCATACTATACCATTAAAGAGATCTACAAGTAGGATACTAATTTCGGATTCTATACTCTTATAGACTTCTAGAGGAATGCCGTCGGGTCCTGCTGCCTTCCCCGAGGCCAGCTCATGTAAAGCAGATATAACCTCCAATTGGGTGATGTCTTTATCTAGTTCTTCTTGTAATAATGTATCTAGAAGCAGTCCTTGATCTTCAATAATATCCTGTTGTTCACTATCTCTATTCTCCTCTTCGTAAAGTCTTTGATAGAAGTCTCTAAAGGCATGTAAAATATCATTAGTTTCTGTATATTCGTTACCATTATCCACAATCTTCGAGTTTGCATTTTTGGACCTCTCTTGTCTCAGGCGGAGAGCGAGGGCTCTACCCCCATGTTCGCCTGTTTTATAACGGTTGGCCCTTGTAGCTTGATACTCCCCTAATGCCTTTTGTGTGATCAATTTCTGTAATTCTGCCTTAGTAGCAGAGAGGGTATTATAACTAATGCTTCCATCTCCACCAAATGCTATAATCTTAACATGTTCTTCTTCTATATCCGATAGTCTCTCGAGTAGTTTGGATTCTTCCACTCTATCTTCTGTTTCCATTTTAGCTGAAAAACTAATGGTCTCACCTCTCAAAGCTGCTTTGAAGGATTCCCAAACTATATTCCGAGAGGCACTAAATTTATTGGCATCGAAAAAAGCTTCAGACCAAAGCTTTAAGTGGGCTACAAACCTATGATCCGCCAATAGTCTTCTCTCAAAAGTCCAAGAAGGTTTTGATCTTTTGAACCCGCTCATTTTATACTGGATTACCAAAGGATTGTGGTCAGACAACACCATTGGTAGCCTAGTAATGGTGACTCTATTGATTTCGGATGAGGAGATAAATATATAATCCAATTTAGAGTGTTTCTGGGCTGGATTCGAAAAGTATGTAAAACCAGAATTTTGTGGGTTTTTAGTGCCCCAAACATCAACTAATGCCAATGAGCTCATAAGTGCCTTAATCGCCCTGAACACTCTAGGTTTCCGACCAGCATATTTTGAGTTCTCATCCCAATTGGCCGAAATATTTAGATCACCACAAACTATTAAAGGTCCTGACCAGCCAGCTAACTATCTGCAAAAAGTCAAAAATCTCCGGGTCATCTCCATTAGAGCCGTAAATTGCACATAGTGTTAGACCCATTTCCAGGTCTAAAATAACCCATCTCCCATGACTATCTGCCTTCACTCGTTTAGCCTTGCCCAAAGATTTCCTAACCAATACAGCGACCCCCCTAATCGTTGTAGTTTGTGAGGAGCAAGTGACCAACTAGAACAGAAGGTGCCTCTTCGCCCAAGGAAGATGAGTCTCCTGGAGACAAAGTACATCAATCTTATTAAATTTAACAAAGTGGGCCAGTCTTTGTCTCTTTCTCCAGTCATTTAGACCACCCACGTTTATTGTACAAATACTACAGTTTGCCATCATATTTTTTGATTTGACTACCCTGTAGGTCCTGTCGCTTAATGTTTTTAGTTATCTGCTTTTCTCGTCCGGACATACCCATCAAAACATTAGTGCATTTTATATTCCCATTTTCGATTTTTAGCCTGCTACACCTACCCCTCCACCAACCCCTGCCCACCCACCCTTCCCCCCTGCACCCCAAACCAACACCTCTACCCCCCGCCCCCCACGCTGTGAGACGCACAGAGCTAGTCTGTGCATGTGATGGAATTGCAAAGTTTACGGCGAGGACAATTAAAGTGTACCATCTTTTAACTTCAAAGCCAAAGAAATACAAAAAAGAAGAAAGAAAATACATTGAATACATTGCACACTACGAACCCTTACCAGCAATCAAGAGATACATCTAGAGATACATTGAGTTAACCCTGTTAACACATTAAGCCTTTTTATAGGTTGACAAATTAAATGTTCTATTTGCCCAAACTATCTAGATACTCTTTAGCTTTTACTTCGGAGGAAAAGTACAGCGTTTTCCCATCATTAATCACTTTTAACTGTGCAGGATTGATCAAATAGGCTTGAAGTTTCTTATCCTGAAAGGGTTTTATCCTCCCTCTAAGGCGCCAGCGTCTTTCCACGGTCACGTGGCAAAAGTCTGGGCGGACAAAAAATGACACCCCGTCTACATTTCTCTTGGCATCAGGTCTCGCCTTATCCGCAATTGCCTGTCAAAGGACAAAGTTACCCAGAAAAATCAAAACTGCCCTGGGCTTATCGCCCTCTTTTGGGTTCCTTCTTAAATTGAAGGGAAAGCGATGAACTCTTTGTAGCTCTTTTGGCCAATCCCAACTAGATAGCTCTGGAAAGGTTGGCTGAAATAATTTGATCATGTAACCTCTTATGTCGTTTCCTTCGGTCCCCTTCGGAACACCCAAAACTCTCAGATTGTTTCTTCTAAGCCTGTTTTCCAACTCTTCCAGCTTCCACTGGATATCCGACACCTGAGCGCATTGAGCATCCACCTTAGAAACAGCCCCCGCAACCTCAGTTTCAGCTACCACTACACGCTCCTCGAGATTAGTCATTCTATCCCCAGTAGTAGCAATTGCTTTAGAGAGTTTCCGCACCACTCCCTGCATCTTCCTCACCGCCGCCTGCGATTTCCTGCTATCCTGCCGCGTCTCCTCTCTGTGTGCCAATATTTCTTGATGAATGGATTCTAACAGGGAAAGTTGTGTCTGTTCCATTAAGGGGCTTCCTATTAAGGGCTGGGCGGAGGAGTGATCCCAAATTAACTCTTTTTGTTCTTGATCTTGCCCCCTAGCAGTCTGTTTAACTTTCATAGTAGTTGCTGGCAAGTTGTTCTCGAGGTCGGTATCTGTCTCCTCGCATGAGCTATGCTCTTCATCCTCTTCAGACCACTCTCCCCCGGAGACCGAGAAGAAAGCCTCACTGGGCTCACTCTCCTTATCACCAGTACCTCCCGCCATTGCCCCATCAACCTTATCTTCAAATCCAGACTCTGGGGGTTCTGACAGCATTTCTACAATACCAAGGATTTCTTCTATTCTGGCCGGTTTAACCCCCACTTCACACAATATCGCCGCATTTTCTATGCAGCTAGGCAATTTCTCTTTTAAACAGCCTACTTCCTTGGGCGCTCCTTCCCCCAATACTTGCGTAGGGAGGGATGTAGCTGGGCTCTCTGATGTATTATGATCAACCTCAGGTGTACTTTCATCTGGATCCCTCTGCCCCTTCTCCTTACCGGCCTTTACTAATAGATCCAAAACAGTAGCTGTAGCCAAACGGGTTTTGGGGGCACCCTGCTGTCTCTTTCTTTGCTGTTCTGTAATTTCTGCCTCCTCCTCGTCTTTCTGTGCTTTTTTCCTTGCGTTGCCGGTTTTGGAGCTGGGGTTCTGTTTGGGCGCCATTGCACTTCCGTGCTGCCTCTGCTGATTGTATTCTGCCCAACTGCAACCACACTCGGGACAGCAGGATTCTTGCTTTCTACCCCACCTCTGCCTGCACCGGGTTGAGCTTCGCTGCTGTTTCCAAAGCCGCTGATGCCGCTGACTCCGCCCACCTTTCGGCTCGAAGCAGCTGGGGAAGACAGCTTCCAACGCCCGCAGTACAGCCCACAGATGCCGTCTCGAGGACCCGATCTGAGCGAGGGTCTGCCGCATATCTCTCCGCTTCACTCCACCTCAGTTCTGCTTCCCTTCGTGTTACCAGGTACTGGTAGTTTACTAATGGGCTACGCGTTTAGTGTTTGTCAAGGATTCAGGATTCCATACTGGCTGGCTGGCATCCTCGCCGTAAGCTCTCTGCACCGGCCGCTAAGGCGGCCGCCATCTTGCCTCTCCGCCGAAAATGGGTCCATGGTACCTTTGGAAACTAGAAGCTCAACAGTGGTCACTCCAGAAGATTTAGAGAGGTGGGCACAGGGAATAGAAAAACAAAGCTCAACACCAATGATCTTAGATATCTACAGATTGAAAGTGAAATTGGAAGAGATGATAACTGGAAACGTGGGAATAGAAAAGTTGAATCTTTATAATGATGATGAGTTGTTTATATGTAGGAGTATAACTAGGAATGCAAAATTGTTTCATGAGAGATTGGCGGAACTTGCTTCAGAGATTGGAGTAGAAGGAGATCAGAATTAATACAGAAACCATATCGAGTGGAATTTACTGAAAAGGATTTGGAGAATATGAATGAGTCTGGTAAAAGATTACAGACAAAAGAGTTAATGAAGTTACAGAGTAGCAGAAGTGGGGAGACATTGACAAGTGGAAGACTAGGTGGACAAGAAAGAAGGAGGAAGCACAAGCAAAGGGAGCATCATCGGCATTCTTGTTAAAAAAAAAAAAATCAGAAAGATTGTGACCCATGAGAGAGGTTCCTGGGGGTGGATATGTTCATGCTCCATAGAGCAGACAGGGTATTTTGTCATTTACAAACGATTTCCCTAGGTTGAGAGAGAAACCAGTAGAATGGTACAAACAGGTTGAAAGATTTGTGAAAGTTTTGATGGTTCTGTTGAAGGATCTGAATGGTTTGTTTGATATCGTAGTACCTGCTGACTTGTGGACAGAGTGTAAGATCACAGTTGATTGGCCAAATGAAGAGTATGCTAGAGACTTGAAAACAGGAGCACCCTCAGAGGAGGCGATGAAAAAATATCACCAAGTAATTACTTTCCTGAAAGGGAAAATCCCTCCTAAAGAAACAGATTGGTTAAAGATAGATAGAAAAACTCAAGAGCCAAATGAATATGTACATGCATAGTAGGAGCGATTACTATAGGTGTTTTAGCAGTATAGTGGTTTTGAGGATATTGGTGCTAAGGATATGTGACATTTTGTGTATTGGCTTGTGCATGATCTGAAAACGGAGATTAGTCAGATGATTCAGCAGCACATGTTGTGCTGGTAGAGCACGACGATAAATGACACATTGAAGTATGCCAAATATTGCGGAGATGACAGTGAGTCAAGGCGTAGAAAGCTTTAAGAGAAAATGATGTGGGCACAAGTAAAATTGGCAAAACAGTAGCAGAATAAATTAAATACAGAGACTGATAAATCAAGTGAAAGAGCAGAATCAGAATGATGAAGTGACGAATGGTTTTTGAGTAAGGGGACGAATGGATAGAGTGGAAGTGAAGTAGAAGTTTCCTTGTCATGCGTGCAGATAGCTTGGACATTGGAAAAACCAGTGTAAGAGCGTTCATAATAATAATGGGCTAAATCAAAATTTAAATCCACAGATGCAGAATGAAGTGGGTATGAATCAGCCGCAGCAAGTAGTTACTCCACAGTATTGGGTGCCACCAGCTCGTATGCCAAACTTTGTGAATCCTAAAAAGACACAGTGCGAACGCCGGATTTCAGGGCGAAAGTGGTAAGAAAAATTCTGTGGTTATACATTATTGTTTACAGAATGATAATGATGAAGAGGATTATGTGCAATGGTGGTGCCCGAGTGGGAGGAAGAGGAGTGCGTTCTTGGCGCATCCTTGCCGGTAGTTCAGTCAGGTCCATTTATTGATGGGAAAGTGGATAATAGTGATATCACTTTTCTATTGGATACTGGTGCTACCTGGTCTATTGTGAGAACAGCAGACATCCCAAACCTACCCCTCTCGAGAGAAACCATCCAAGTTTTAGGAGTGTTGAATTAACAGATTAAAACCCTGATCACAAAACCAATAGAAGTACATACTGGAACTTTTAAAGATATGCACCGGTTTGTAGTTTGCGATTCCAGTCCAGTAAATCTGTTGGGAAGAATGAATTGCACAATCTATTGTACACCAGATGGCGTCGCTTTCCAAACCCCTGATGAGGATGTTCTATACAAAATGATGCTTGCTAAGCAAGGCACTGAAGTAGATGAGATGTATTCTTTGATAACTGAAAATGAATTACCAGAAGAGTTGAGAACAAACAGTGACTCCAGAAGTGTGGAATTTTACAGGAAAATAAATTGGGCTAATGTCAAATGTAGATCCAATAAAAGTGAAAGTGAAAGAAGGTGCAGTTTATCCAAACACACAACAGTATAAAATGAGTCCAGAAGTGAAAGCAGGAGTTGCTCCAGAAATCGATTGGATGATTAAGTAAGGCATTTTAAAAGAAATAATGATTAGTCCTTGTAATTCGCCAATAATAGGACTTAAAAAGCCTAGCAGAAAATACAGGATAATGCAGGATTTGCGAAAGATAAACAAAATTGTAGTGCCTTGTTGCCCAGTAGTGCCAAATCCAGCAGCGATTCTTTATCAAATACCCTGGAATGCAGGCTGGTTTACAGTAATTGATTTATGCCAAGCCTTTTTCTCTATTCCTTTCCACCCAGACAGCCTGTATTTGTTCGCCTTTAGGTTCAAAGACTGTGTCTTGGCATGGTGCCGAGTTCCTCAAGGGTATACAGAGAGCCCCTCGATTTTTAATCAAATCCTGAAAAAGTGTCTAGAAACATTGGTCATGCCCAGAGAATCAGTCCTGGTTCAGTACATTGATGACCTACTGGTGGCATCAAAATCAAGAGAAAGAAGATTGTGCCACTGACAACTGCATTACTGAACCATTTCACCGAAGGAGGACAGAAGGTATCTCCAGAAAAATTACAGTTCTGTCAACAAGAACTTAGATACTTAGGGCATAAAATAGAAAAGGTGAGTTAGAAAACTGAACCCAGGAAGAATAAAAATAATCAAGCAAATGCAACTTCCTCAGACGCAAAAGGAGATGAGAATGTTTCTCGGAGTAGTTGGGTACTGTAGGCTGTGTGAATAGTTGGGTTTTCCCTGCTGGCAAAACCATTGATTCAGTTAACAGGAAAAAGAGCAAAAGATCAGATTGCCTGGAATGATGAGTGCGTGGAAGCCTTTGTGCAGTTGCGAAATAGTCTGTGTGAGGCCTCTGCCTTAGGCATGCCTGATTACACGAAATAATTTGCACTGTTCTGTTGTGAGAGAGGAAGGTTGTGCACTTTCAGTTTTGACTCAAAGGTATGGATTAAGGCGACGTCCAGTAGCATAATTTTCTGCTACTCTGGATCCTGTGGCTTCAGCATTACCTGGCTGCTTAAACCAGTAGCTGCTACTTATATGAGTCTGGAACAATAAGCTTTGATTGTGATGGTGATTGAGCAAGGATTCGCATGTTACTCGACTTGCTCATATTCATGAACCTCGAATAACTTTGACGTCATAACCAACACGTTTTGTCTTATTAATATTGCACTTTTACACTACACGGGGGTGTCCCAGTGACGCTTGCCTATTAACTACGCTTGCACCTAAAATGGTCGCTGCTATGCGGGATTCTAGTCTGCGCATGCGTCGGTCATACCCATGTGATGTGACACACTCGCAGTTCTGGAGGGAACTTGTCGCTCATGCGCAGTACAGCTAAAGTGGCCGCTTTGTTTCTCACATGCTTTTCGCTTGCATTGCTGCTTTTGCTCAAGCCGTTTCGTTCTGCTTAACTCTTAATGCTATAGCTATTATAAAGTAAGGGATGTAGTATAGCCAATCATGGTATACAGTGTATTCATTTTTTCTGTGTTTCTAAATTGTTTTCGCTTACTTTTCATGTATCGATCTTTGCGGGCCTGGGAGAGGTGCGCCCTTCCATCTTTGAAGCCCGTGTGGTACTAATCACGTGATGAAGAAAAAGCGAGTCTTGCAGTAGTGGAACTCAGCCAGCTGGCTGCCGAAGCCAAGATGCTCCTGGGAAAGAGACCTGCGCCCCAGCGAGAAGACTCAAAACTCATACCTGCACTTGTTACATTGTAGTGTTGTAATGTGTGTGCTATTGTTTTCTGAATTTCTATGCCATGGGAACTGGAATGTAAGGGGTGGGTTCGAAAATTGAATATTTAGTATGGGAAAGTTGAAATTATAGGTGGTGTCATGACCTAACCACCTCTCTTGTCCAATCCGAAGTTGGGGATCCTTTCACTTGCAACATTTGTGGGTGGTACACTGACCCGAAAACAGTATAACTAGCTTAGGTTTAGCTAGAGAAATTGTCCGACTTGTCTGAATAGCTGACCTGTCACTGACCCTACGAACTCTATAGGTGATTGATACAGAGAACTGCGGAGCACTCTGTCTGTAATTTCCACAAATTCAGTCTGGGGTGGAGAAACCTTAAATGCTGGCGAAGCACTTTGCTGGGAGATTCGAGAACCCAATCGGGGTTATTGGAAGATTCCTTGCAAAGAGGGCGTAGCGCAGGCGTTGCATCCAAAGCTGCAGGTGTTGGTCGTACCGTTTGGTGAGCCCAGTCCTGATCCGAATCCTGAGGTTGTCCTGTCCTGACTGTCCATGAGCTGTACCTGCTCGCCTAATGGCATCTTAAGTCCTTGAGGGTGCTTTCCCCCCTTTTCCAACTGACCCGTGGCCAGGGTTAGTCTCTTTCTGTCCTAGGTAAATATAATCTCTGTGTGGGTGTTTGTCTATCTAAATCTTTTCTCTCTCTCTCGTCTTAAATAAAGCAAACTTGCCTATGAGAATTTTCTCTGACATTTGACTCTCATGTAAAGTATTTTCTAGCATGTTCCATATCTTTTCCCTACCTTTAGTCAAACACTGAACTGTTTATATATCTAGTATGTTCCACTCTTACCCTCACTATAGAAAATAAGTACATCTTGGAAAGTATCGTTTTTTCTTCTAATTCGATTAGTATATTCAAATCCAGCATTTCTTAGTGTGTTCCCTTTCTCTTTACCCACCCTTAGTGACGTTGTGAAAATCTGTTAGACTGAATAGCTTGTTCCTTATTTTCCCTCCCTTATTCTTCAATTTATAGATGATTCTTACTTTGATTCATAGCTACACAATATTTCTGATCTTTGTTATTGATAGTCTGATCTGTGTAAATTTCATGCTCATGGCATATGAAGAAAATGATGATAGGATAAAGCTTTGAAAACTCCTTGTGTTTGTGGTTATTACAAAAGTACAAACATTTTACAAATGTACATGGTATTAGTTTGGTGTTATCTTCCTACCCCTGCTAGCTCCTGATCTATCGTGATCATAAGTACCTGTGACAAGGATTTGGTAAGTAAGGTACACGGAAATAAATAGTATAGAACAAGGATTACTGATAGTAGTGAGTAGGTTATCCGAATTATGAAATATAGTAATAAATACGTTATGGGCCCAAGTGTGCATAATTTGTAAAATCAGAGTTGGGTGACCTGCGCGCTCTATCAGTAATTTACTGGTAGCAGTAGAATGGTTAGGACTAGTTAAGATAGGTAGATGGACTAATTATTGATAAACCGTGAAAATTTAAATGTGCTGTTAACAATTATTTTTCTCCTTAAGATCGATCTGCTGTAAAAATTATTGCTTTAAAATATTTTGAAATTGTTTTGAAATTATATTTTATGAAATGCCGCTATATTAAGTGTTTATTAACCAATTGTTAGTGACTGTTATATGTTGTCTGGAAATTCCCCAGGGGATAGAATAGCGGGTGGTGAGTAGAATCCACTCCGCAGAGAGGTCACTGGCTGTGAGGAAGATTAGTGCATGGTTAGGCAAAACTAGAAGCGCTAATTAGGGTTTTCTGAATGAATAATTGAATGAATGACAGCAACGAGTTCGCTGATGAAACTTCAGTTGTGATATTACCTAGTAAGGGTCACACGAGGAAGAAGTAGTAGGTTCATCGGAGCTTGAGTGATAGCAAAGGAGTTCACTGGTGAAACTTTAGACTTAGTATATATCCCGGAAAGAGTGGATGAGTCAAAGTAGTAACAGGTTCTCTAATGCTTGTGTGAAGGATAGGCAGGAGGGTCTATCCGTAGTGTATGAAAAGTAGACAGAAAAGGTTTACTTGCAGTAAAACAAATCTTTCCTTTTAGACAGTCTAGTACAGTGACGAATGTTATACGTTGTAAACTAAACTGAGCACTTGCACTTTAAGAAAAATTCAAAGTTCCGTTACCTTGTGAAGTAGGGAGTCGGTCGCGGAGCTGCGCTGGCGTCACGCTGTGCCGCACTGGTATTGGTTGAAACAGCGGGTGTGTAACGGAGCTGGTATTTGTAAAGGAGGGGTGAGTGCCGGAGCGTGAGACCGCGTCTCGCGAAAAGGCCGCGCACCCATTGGTCGAAAATATTTGTAATCATAGTGTTGATTGGTGATTGAAAAACTGGAAGACGCGCTAGCATTGGAAAAGGATTTGTAAACAAAATACGTAGTTTAATACGAAAATCCTAGTTACGAAGTATATGTGGTATCCCAAATTTTTACCTGATCCACAACACTTTGGTTTCCGTAAGGATCAGATGCTAAGAGGCAGACCTTACAATATGTACGGAAGCAAGAGGAAAATGACTTTCGCAGACAAAGTCAATAATTATTTCAAGAAAGACAAGCCCATCAAAACTAGAGAAGGTGTAATTATTCCACCACCTAATACTCCCGCATCATTTATGATGTTTGACAAAGGGTATCATACTTGTGTATGGTTGGAAAATTGGGTAAAGTATAACAAAGACGATGAAATCTTAGCATTTCCCCTAGATGGTACCTTTAATAGTAGAATTCTGTTTAATTTGAGGACTCAAATGTGTGACTTACACCCTAGACTAGGATTGACGCAATATGAGGCTTTAGAAGAATGGGAGATTGAGGCCTTGGAACGAGACAGACAGGGAGTAAGAAAATGGTACCCGAAAATGCAGAGAGAGACAAAAGAGAAAAAGATGAAACAGTGGAGACAGAATATGATGGTCGAGGGACTATTTCCAGTATTTCCTGTAGACGAACCCGTAGGAGGAAATAGGACAGAGAAAACCCGACACTTAATGACTACGGGTGATTCGGAAGATGAATACCTGGAGGATTTATTTATGAAAAATCCACCACCCTATGATGAGGAGTCTAGGTCCCTGAGCTCGAAAACCCCATTCTTCAGACATCCTAGAAGTAGAAGGGCTAGTGAAACAGATACAGCAGGTATAGGTAATAGGCCTAATAGTAAAGAGGGATTTTGCAGGCCTGATACAACTGTCCCAAATTATAGACCATTCGGTGATGAGAGATCAGGTATGACAGTCCCAACTGCCCCGAGACTGTACCCTCCTTTGGTTCCACAAGTAATACATGACACATCAATTGAAAAAGTTTTACACAAACGAGAAAAGGAAGCCCTAATTAAACAGCGAAATGAACTCATTCAGACAATATCCCAGTTAAATTCCAGTCCTGAAGCTCTGACAATTCCAGTAACTATTGGTCCAGTTGTTCCTCTTTATGGGGATAGACAGGCTAGTCCAAAAACTCCAGTTATTACACCAGCTGTAGCACAGCCCAGAAAAGAGCCTCTCATAGTTGATGATCAGGCAAGTGAATGCGAATCTGTGATCTCCCTGATGGATCTGCCCATAAGAGAACCAGAAAGCAGTGTACCACGGACGAGAACTCAGACGAGTGCAAAGGAAATCCTGATAGAAACAGCTTCAGGTACTCGAAGCGCCACAGTAGTGACTCCGGAAGAAATAGATCGATGGACCCGAGAATTGGAAAAAGAAACTCCTCAGCCCAAACCATTAGATATTTACAAGCTAAGTATAGAGTTGGAAGAACTAATGGCTGGAAACGTGGGACTAGACAGATTGAACACCCTTAGTGAGGAAGAGTTGCTGTTTATATGTAAGAGCATTACCAGAAACACCAGAGTGTTCCATGAGAAACTAATGGACACAGCAGCTAATATGGGAAAAGATGTCAGCAGATCCAAAGTGTTGCAAAAACCTTACAGAGCAGAATTTTCTGACAAGGATTTAGAAAACATGAATGTGTCAGGGAAAAGGTGCAGATAAGAGAATTGCTGAATCTATTACAGAAATGGGGAGATTTAGAAAAATGGAAATCCAGATGGGCAAAGAAAAATGAAGACAGTAAGTCCAAACAAATGACTTCTGAGTATGTCCTAAAAGAAGTTGAGAAGGTAGAGACTTTGTATCCTATGAGAGAAGAACCAGGTGGGAAATATGTACATGTTTCATGGTCCCGACAGGACATTGTGTCATTTACAAATGATTTCCCGAAATTACGAGAAAAACCTGTAGAGTGGTACAGACAGGTTGAGAGGTTTATAAAAGTCCAAAAATGCCTCCTGAAAGACCTACATGGGTTCTTTGACATTGTAGTTCCCGTAGACCTATGGACAGAATGTAAAATTGCTGTTGATTGGCCAAGCGAAGAGTACCCCCGAGACCCGAGGACAGGAGCCCCCTCCGCAGATGTAATCAGGAAATACGACCAGGTGATACTGCACCTGAAAGGAAAGGTGCCTGCCAAAGAAACCGATTGGACCCGCATAGATAGAACTACCCAAAATCGTGATGAAACTGTACATTCATATTATGAACGATTGTTATAGGTGTTCAAAACCTACAGTGGCATCGATAACATTGAAATGAAGGATATTACCCATTTCATTTATCGATTCGTGTTGGGATTGAGACCTGAAATCTCGCAGTGGATTAGAGACAGTAAAATCTGTTGGCAAGGAAAACCTATAGATGAGGTCCTGAAATACGCCAAGTATTGTGAAGATGAGATGGAAAATAAACGGAAAGCATTAAAAGAAAAAGTCATGTGGGCACAAGTAAAATTAGCAGAGCAACAAGAAAAGCAGTTAGGTAAAATGAATAATAATACCGCGAATACAGGCCCTGGGGGAGGAGGGAAACCCCGAGTAAAAATGAGCCGAGAGGAAGCCAGGAAGAAATTCCCCTGTCACGGGTGCGGTCAGATAGGGCACTGGAGAGACGGGTGTCCCATGCTACAGAATGGTAATGTGCAAATTAATGATTTAAATCTACAGGTGCAGAAAGAGGGGCCAGGAAAGACCCAGCAACAGGTAAAACAGAATCAGTTGCCTCGTGCACCTAGGCCTAATTATAGGAGCAAAGCTCAGCAGAATGAGGAGGTCGAGGTATGGGAAGGAAGGGAGGATAGAAATGCAGCAACTTCGCAATTCCTGTTGAATGATACATTTCTCTGTGATGAACCTTACTGACGGGGCCTGAGGGCGTAGGACGAGGAGTGCATACTTGGTGCCTCCTTACTGGTAGACCAGACAGGGCCATACATTGAAGGAAAGGTTGAAGGAAATGACGTCACCTTTCTGTTGGACACTGGTGCTACCCGTTCTACTGTGAGAACAGCAGACGTTCCAAACCTACCCCTCTCGGGAGAAGCAATCCAAGTAGTGGGTGTGTCAAACCAAATAATTAGTACCCCAGTAACTGAACCAATGGAAATTTCAATAGGGAAATTTAAAGAGATCCACAGATTTGTCGTCTGTGATTCTAGTCCTGTGAACTTACTGGGACGTGATTTGCTGTGCAAAATGAACTGTACCATTTTTTGCACACCAAAAGGGGTCGAAATTCAGACCCCAGATGAAGATGGACTTTACAAAATAATGTTAATAAGGCCCGACTCGGAAATTAAGAAATTGACAATACAAGACTTACCTGAAGAGCTCCAACAGACAGTGAAACCAGAGGTGTGGGATTTCACTGGAAAAGATGTAGGATTAATGGCAAATGTACACCCGATTCAAATAGCCATAAAAGCAAGTGCAGTTTACCCAAATACCAAGCAGTATAAAATGAGTGCAGAAGTGAAAGCAGGAGTTGCCATTGAAATAAAAAGATTGCTAGAAGCAAACATCATACAAGAAGTAATGAGCAGTCCTTGTAATTCACTCATAATTGGAATCAAAAAGCCTAGTGGGAAGTACAGGGTAGTGCAGGACCTGCGCAAGGTAAACAAAATTGTTGTCCCTTGCTGTCCTATTGTACCAAACCCTGCAGTGATTTTGTACCAAATTCCATGGAATGCTGGATGGTTTACCGTCATTGATTTATGTCACGCATTCTTTTCGATCCCATTACATCCAGACAGCAAATTTCTTTTCTCATTTGAATTCGACAGTCATGTCTACGTCTGGAATCGTGTTCCTCAAGGGTACACAGAGAGTCCTTTGATTTTCAATCAGATTTTGAAAAGATGCCTTGAATCATTAGTCTTACCTGAAGAATCAGTTTTGGTCCAGTACATAGACGACCTCTTGGTGGCGTCTAAAAGTCGGAAAGACTGCGTTACTGATACCATTGCATTGTTGAATCATTTAGGTAAAGGAGGACATAAAGTATCACCAGACAAATTACAGTTCTGTACCAAATATTTAGAAGGAAATCAGATTGTTTCTTGGAGTAGTAGGATACTGTAGGCAGTGGACTGTGGGATTTGCAGTCCTAGCAAAGCCATTAATAAAAATGACAAAGAAAGGAGCAAAAGATCCAGTGGAATGGGATGATGAAAGCATGACATCTTTTGTGAAATTGCGAGACTGTCTATGCACAGCTCCTGCATTGGGAATGCCTGACTATTCAAAAGACTTTGCCCTGTTTTGTGAAACACGAGACAATTGTGCACTTTCAGTCTTAACTCCAATTCATGGCCTGACTAGACGACCAGTGGCATATTTTTCTGCTACCTTAGATCCAGTGGCTGCTGGATTGCCTGGATGTCTGAAAGCAGTAGCTGCAACTTGCATGAGTCTTAACCAAAATGAATCCATTGTCATGGGACATCCGGTAACCGTATATGTCCTACATGCAGTTGTAATCCTACTGACCCGAACCAAGACTCAGTACCTCACACCTAGTCGGCTGACTAAGTATGAAAGAATCCTGGTGGGTGCAGCAAATGTAACCATCACTAGATGTAATATACTGAATCCAGCAACTCTCTTACCAGATACACTGGTTGCAGAAGTCAAAGAAGAGGTCGAGCATAATTGCATTGACCTAACTGAATTTAGCACAAAACCACGCCCAGATATCAAGGAAACGCCCCTGCCTATAGAAGATTTTGAGTATTTTGTAGATGGCTCATGTTTAAGACATGAGGATGGAGGTCTAAGTGCTGCCTATGCCGTGTGTACTCTAGAAAAGACAGTAGAAGCATCCTACCTATTTGGAATAAAGTCTGCACAAGTAGCCGAATTGGTTGCATTGGCAATAGCCTGTAAAAATGGGAAACACAAAAGAGTAACCATATACACCGATAGAGAGTATGGTTACGGGGTTGTGCATGACTTCGGCCAATTGTGGCTGCAAAGAGAATTTATGACTTCCTCGGGTACCCCTATCAGAAATGGAAAAGTGGTACAGAACCTATTGGAAGCAATCCAGTTACCAAAAGCATTGGCAGTGGTCAAGTGTGCTGCTCACAAATCTGGCAATGACGATGTGACAGCCGGAAACAGATATGCTGACCAAGTAGCCCAACATTGTGCAAGACATAAAATGTCATTGAATATCAATTTGGGGGGAGTCGGAAACAGCTGCCAACTTATGGTGTTTGAGGATGTATCAACTTGGGAGGAACTGAAAGGGTTGCAAAAGGCAGCAGAACCAGAGGAAAAGGAGAGATGGAAAAAATCTGGTTGTCGACCAAGGAATAAAGATGGTGTCATTGTCTGTAGTGATGGTATGCCTGTGTTACCAGACAGCATGATTGCTCCTATGGCCAGACTGATACATGGAGACACACACATAGGGAGAGACGCAATGGTCCGTGTTTTCAAACAGACATGGTACAATTCGAAGTTCAGGAACATTGCAGAGGCACTTTGCCAGAGGTGCTTAACTTGTCAGCAGTTTAATCCTGGAAAGAAAACAGTGTTATGTTATGTTATGTTATACAGAGTTTTATATAGCGCAGGCTACTCGAAGAGTGTCCCGGCGCTTTGATTTGCACACCAATCTCATAACATAACAAGAAAAAAACAGATTAAAGACAGAAAAAAAACCAAAAGAGCCCAGGAAAAAACTAAGAAGTAAGTGGTGTTGCCAAGTACAATTGGAAAGGCAGAGGGCCCTTTTATCAGATTACAAGTTGACTTTATACAGTTACCCCGTTGTAAAGGAATGAAGTACGTCCTTGTCATAGTCTGCCTATTCTCAAAATGGGTGGAAGCTTACCCAACTAAGAAAAATGATGCTATTACTGTAGCCAAATTGTTACTAAGGGAACTGATACCTAGGTTCGGTTTTCCAGTCACAATTGAATCAGACAGAGGTGGGCATTTTGCCAATGACGTAATAACTCAGCTTTGTGAAACATTCACAATTACACAAAAACTGCACTGTGCATATCATCCAGAGGCTTCTGGAGTAGTAGAACAGCTGAATGGCACTATAAAGTCAAGACTGGGAAAAATGTGTAACTCTACTGGATTGACTTGGATAGACGCTTTACCCCTTGTACTGATGGGACTGAGAAGTATTCCAGATCGAAAAACAGGCCTGAGTCCCCATGAGATACTAATGGGAAGAGTGATGCGGCAGGCGTGGGTACCAGGACACGAACTGCTAAGTATTTCTGATGATTTGGTACTAGAGTACTGCAAGCAAATGGGTGACCAAGTGCGTTCTATCTCTCACCAGATTGGGGAAGACGCCGTCGCCAGGCCAACAACTCCAGTCCATAATCTGAACCCAGGTGATTGGGTTGTTCTAAAGAAACACACCCGGTCGAGTTGCCTTGCACCGAAGTGGGGGAAACCGAGACAAGTGATTCTTGTCACCACAACCGCAGTGAAGTGTGCAGGTGTGCCAAAGTGGATCCATGCCAGTCATACCAAGAGGGTGACAGAAGAAGAAGCAACTGAGGCTGAAGGTTGTGCAGCTGAAGGGTCTCCAGACGTTGGTCCTGAAATAGCTGATGACGAACAACCGAGCACCAGTCAAGACGAGTGGGTCCCAGCAGACGATCTGACTCTCGATCCAATAAGAACCCGAAGGTACACCTACTTAGATAGAGAGTGGGATAGTGAGGATGAGACAGGAATAGAAGGAGATAATCAGATAATCGAAATCCATGTCAAATCTGATGAAGAAGAAGGTCAGATAGGGACAGGGCAGGTTATAGACACACCTCCAAGAAATCCAGAGACTGAAAAGGGACAGTTAGAAATCAGGGCTGAAGTTCATGCGGAAGAAAATCAAGGGTTCGAAGTACATGAACAGGATCAGATAGAAATAGACGAATGTGTTCAGGAAACAGAATTTGAAACAAACAAAAGTCACAATCAGCTTGTACCTGAACAAGGCCAGATTAGGAACCAGGCAGAAGAGATAGAAATAAGACCTGGAACTAGTCAGACAGGAAGGGAAGAAGACAATGTTGAAACAAATGTGCCACAACTAAATGAAAATAAACGACCATTAGAAGAAAGTAAAACCACAGTGCCAGTTAAAAGACTCAAAAAGAAGAAGAGTGAACCAAGATTCATAAAAAGACAGACTAAGATTGAAAACTGTAGAAGAAAAGCTAGAAGACAGGAAAAGGGCCTCCAGTGAAAAAGAGAAAGCTGGAGCCAAGCCTAAAAGAAGAAGTAGCAGAATAAAAAGACAAAACGAAAAGTATCGAAGTCCCGAATGGACTTAACCTAGTGCTAGAGGAATTTGAAGACCTCGAGATAAGTGACGAGAGTGATGAAGAACGGATTACTGACCAAGTGTCGGAAGAAGAAGACCCAACCTGAAAAGTTACCCTGCGTAAGCCACCAGTGTAAAGTTACAAAGAGGGGTTGGAAAACTTCTTTTGAGCAACAATGTCTGATTCTAATGTGAATGGAAGGCCTAGACAGAATTGCTGTAAAACATGCTGTAAAATATGTTTGTGTAGTGTAGCAATAGTATTGATATTATGGATAGGACTAACAATTACAATACCGTTCATGATAAGTAAAGACTCTAACATATATCCTACTAAACTAGTGACAAAAGACTCAGAAGTTCTGCTGACAGAAGAGACACCACGAAGTGTAGAAAGACATGAGAAAACATTTAGTCTTAGACAGACAAAGATGAACGTAGATGCTTCAGATGAGGGAGGACTACATTATCACAGAATCAGAAATAGAACACATTTAAATGTATTTGCCAACCTTTTAGTACACTATGTAGAAGCCATGGAAATAGAAGACTGCTATGTCTGTATGAAGCTACCCACTTCTGTAGCTGAAGGTGTGACCTATCACCATTTACCCCTAACCTATGGATTTTCCGGTAGTATTTTAGCAAGCTTATTTTATAGAGGAACTTTACAGTATTACTATTCTAACTCAGACGTAATTTTTTCTGAACTTCCTATTCGTGGAAACCTGAATATTGTACATACTAAGAGTGACGTGACACGTTATATGGGAGAATACTTTCTGACAATAGGTACTAAAGATTTAGGTGAAGCACACAGAGATAACTTGACCTGTTCATTACATGAACAAGAGAAAATGTTTCTAAATATGGCAGAGAAAAGAAGGGAAAGTTTCCAAAGAAAGGCCAATGATAAAAGACAGAAAACTCCTAAATGGGCAGAAAACATGGAAAGCACCTCAAATGGTGAAGCAAACCCTGCACTGTTACTGGATTTCGAAAGAAAAGGGAAACTTTGTCTTCACAGAGAAAAGACCAGTTATTATAATAATATATTCATTGGTTACAGTGAATGTGAACACAATTACAAGGTAATTGGAGGTTGGGGTTTCAAAAATAGGTCAGAACCTGTGTTTCTCGGAATTATTATATATGTGAAAACAAGGCTTATTTCAAATTGCCGGATCACTGGTATGGAAGCTTCTATTTTGGAATTGTCTTCCCGAAAATATACCATGTGAATGACGCCGCTGGAAGCAATGAAAATACTAATGGTTTAGTGCGTAGTAGAAGAGAAAGTGTAGGAGAAATTTTAGGTGATATATTTAGTGCATTGATACCTGGAGTGGGAGTGGTTTTGAATACACACCGAATTTGCAAATTGTCTACAGTGGTTGATCGGTTATCAACTGACACTGCTGCTGGTTTCCTACTGGTCAATACTGAAATGGTTGCGATCAGATCCATGGTTTTACAAAATAGACTTGCTCTTGATACCTTATTGGCAAAAGAGGGCGGAGTCTGTAGAATGTTGAAGGCGCAACATTGTTGCACTTACATTCCTGATAAGAGTGTTGAAATTACGAAATATGTAAGAAACATAACCAATTTGGAAAAGGAGCTCAAACCACTGGAGGTTGACAGTGCCTGGAAGATACTAACAGATGGTCTCTCCTCTGTAGATAGTTGGTTTTCTAACATAGATAAAAGTCTCGTGAGTAAAATACTGATGCCAATAGCAGGAATAAGTTTAATTGTGCTAATAATAATAATTTGCTGTGAATGTCAAAAATGCAAAAAGAAGTATGCTGTGAATAAGAGGAGTGAAACGGAATGTTATTGAGCTTGAATTAGAAGAACTGAATAATCAGATTTACAAAAAATTGAAGAATTCCCATCCTAATAAGGATGCAGAAAAAAGGCTCAATAAGAAGTTTGTAGAAATTGAAATGGGTGAAATGTGAAAGAGAAAGTTGGCATCTGGTTCCATTAATAGTGATGATAGTAAATATCATCAAAGAGGGAATTGATGGAGCAAGGATTCGCACGTTACGCGACTTGCTCGTATTCATGAACCTCGAATAACGTTAACGTCATAACCAACACGTTTTGTCTTATTAATATTGCACTTTTACACTACACGGGGGGTGTCCCAGTGACGCTTGCCTATGTGTCTACTAATCCTAACTACGCTTGCACCTAAAATGGTCGCTGCTATGCAGGATTCTAGTCTGCGCATGCGTCGGTCATACCCATGTGATGTGACGCACTCGCAGTTCTGGAGGGAACTTGTAGCTCATGCGCAGTACAGCTAAAATGGCCGCTTTGTTTCTCACATGCTTTTTGCTTGCACTGCTGCTTTTGCTCAAGCCGTTTCGTTCTGCTTAACTCCTAATGCTATAGTTATTATAAAGTAAGGGATGTAGTATAGCCAATCATGGTATACAGTGTATTCATTTTTTCTGTATTTCTAAATTGTTTTCGCTTACTTTTCATGTATCGATCTTTGCGGGCCTGGGAAAGGTGCGCCCTTCCATCTTTGAAGCCCGTGTGGTACTAATCACGTGATGAAGGAAAAGCGAGTCTTGCAGTAGTGGAACTCAGCCAGCTGGCTGCCGAAGCTAAGATGCTCCTGGGAAAGTGACCTGCGCCCCAGCGAGAAGACTCAAAACTCATACCTGCACTTGTTACATTGTTGTGTTGTAATGTGTGTGCTATTGTTTTCTGAATTTCTATGCCATGGGAACTGGAATGTAAGGGGTGGGTTTGAAAATTGAATATTTGCCTATGAAAATTTTATCTGACATTTACTCTCATGTAAAGCATTTTCTAACATGTTCCATATCTTTTCCCTACCTTTAGTCAAACACTGAACTGTTTACATATCTAGTATGTTCCACTCTTACCCTCCCTATAGAAAATAAGTACATCTTGGAAAGTATCGTTTTTTCTTCTAATTCGATTAGTATATTCAAATCCAGCATTTCTTAGTGTGTTCCCTTTCTCTTTACCCACCCTTAGTGACGTTGTGAAAATCTGTTAGACTACATAGCGTGTTCCTTATTTTACCTCCCTTATTCTTCAATTTACAGATGATTCTTACTTTGATTCATAGCTTCACGATATTTCTGATCTTAGTTATTGATAGTCTGATCTGTGTAAATTTCATTCTCATGGCATATGAAGAAAATGATGATTAGATAAGGCTTTGAAAACTCCTTGCGTTTGTGGTTATTACAAAAGTACAAACATTTTACAAATGTACATGGTATTTGTTTGGTGTTATCTTCCTACCCCTGCTAGCTCCTGATCT
This sequence comes from Lissotriton vulgaris, assembly GCF_964263255.1. Lineage (NCBI taxonomy): Eukaryota > Metazoa > Chordata > Amphibia > Caudata > Salamandridae > Lissotriton > Lissotriton vulgaris. Next base: position 766,174,242 of record NC_141698.1, on the reverse strand, counting down.
ATCGTGATCATAAGTACCTGTGACAAGGATTTGGTAAGTCAGGTACACGGAATAAATAGTATAGAACAAGGATTACTGATAGTAGTGTGTAGGTTATCCGAATTATGAAATATAGTAATAAATAAGTTATGGGCCCAAGTGTGCATAATTTGTAAAATAAGAGTCGGGTGACCTGCGCGCTCTATCAATGGGACATCCAGTCAAAGTTTACGTTCCCCATTCAGTAGAGATTCTTTTAACAAGAACTCAAATACAGCACCTTACCCCAGTCAGATGACTAAGTATGAAAGAGTGATTCTGGTAGCGGAAAATTTGATAGTAATAAGATGTACAATAATGAACCCCGCCACGTTATTGCCAGACCCAAGTTGTGAAGAAGTGAAAGATGACGTAGATCAGGATTGTCTGGATAGAACGGAGTTGTGTACTAAGCCCCACCCAGATATAAAAGAAACTCCCTTAAAGGAATCAGAACATTAACTATTTTTAGATGGTTCCTGCATGAAAACAGAAAAAGGAGGACTCAGTGCAGCTTATGCTGTTTGTAAAATATTGGGGGTCATTGAAGCATCCTGTTTTGTAGTGTAGTTCCTATTTTCCCTATAGGCCCTGTGCATTGGAATAACATAAACAGCAGTGTAGACGTAGGACTGTGGTCTTCTAGGTCTCTACTGACTATGTTAGACTTAATTTAGGTTTGCGCCAGCTAGCTCAGAGGTCACTGGAAACTTTCTTGACTGAATAGGAAGTGATCAGCTTCCCTGGCTCAGACAAGAAGGGATTCAGCTTCCGACAACCGCATAAACATGACAACTTTGCTCCCCAGAATAAGAGTCAATCTCAAGAGTCGGGTGAAACAATAGACAGCTATTTCACTCAGTCAGTTGTGCAGATTTAATTTCACCAGGGTGCAGAGAATATAGAGACAGGCGTTTTCAATAAAAGATTATTTATTGAGCAGTCTTCCTTCTCATGCAAGAGAAATGAATTGCCACAATTGCAAGACTTGTTATAACGAAAAGTGCGTACAGTAAAAGGAGTATTACGAAATAATACTGTAAAAGCATTGATATGGTTTCTTAGCCATAAGATAGTTAAAATGAATAAAATATATACAATATATACATTCATATATACATTGGCTAACGACCTCAACTGGTGCTTCTAACTACGCCTACCCCGGTGTACCCGACCTAAGCCTAATACATGGGAGGGAGTAAGTAAGTAGCAGTTTAAGTTAAGTTGGTTTTGCCAAGAGTATGATGCAAGAATTCTCTCTAAGGGTTTAGTCAGCACCGTACCTCTGGAATAGAATGTAGGAGGTCTGGTATCTCCCTCTCAGGACCCGATATCCCAGTCACCCGCAAGGTTAGGCTGGAAACGCCGGAGCTGGATTTTCTCGGCAGGAGAAAAGACAGCGTCTTTCTCAGCGCGTCAAAGAGGAGGGGCAGCGTCCGTGGGCTTCTCGCATCTGCTGGGCTCTCTGCAAGGGACAGCTGTTCTGCTCCAGTATTCACCACCGTGTGTTTGCTTAAGGCAACGTTGCTATATTTATACCTGAAAGGTGCAGAGTTTGACGTAAGTTTTGGACATAAGACGTCAATAAAGATGTCACTAAGAACTGGTCGTTCTTACAGTGCTCGCAGGAGTTCTATTACTAATCAAAACAAAGCAAGAGGGGCTTTCCCAGGTTGCTGGGGGTTTGGTGTGTCGAAAGAACTCGGTGTGCTCTCTAGGAATCTAAGGAAGTAGCTTCTGCTGTGTCATGGACTGCAGAGGCGAGTTACTGAAATATGGCTCTGATTATTATGCCATTATACGGATATTTATTGATTATAGCCGTATAGGGGCATAAGGTCACAATATTGATCGGGTTCCTAGATAAAACACATCAGTTTACTGGGTGTCAAATCTGCACAAGTAGCCACATTGGTGGCCTTAAAGGCAAGCAAAATTGGGAAAAATTCACGGAAGTATGGTTTCGGGATTGTGCACGATTTTGTCCAGCTCTGGATGCAGAGGGGATTTTGGACTTCTTTAGGACCTCCTATGAGAAACTGCAAAAATGTGAAAGAATTGTTGGAAGCAATACAATTGCCAAAGGTAATAGCAGTGGTCAAGTGTGCTGCTCACCAGTCAGGAAATGACTATGTGGCGGCAGGTAACTGATACGCTGACCAGATTGCTCAATATTGTGCAAGAAATAACATGGCACTTAACAGAAAAGTTTAAACAAATGAAATCAGCTGTTTTTCTCAGCTCTAGAAACATGGGATGAGGTGAGACAGTTGCAGGATGAATTTGAGGCAAGTGAAAAAGAAATATGGAAAAAGACAGGTTGTGAAAGAAGGACAAAAGAGGATGTATGGGTATACATCGATGGCAGACCAGTCATGCAAGACTGCTTACTCTCTCAAAAGGCAAGAATGTATCATGGGGACACACGTTGGTAGGGACGCCATGATTAGACCATGCAGACAGAATTGGTGCAGGGTAGTCGCAGAGAGTCTTTGCCAAAGATGCTTGATCGGTCAGCCGTTTAATCCAGGCAGGAAGACAGTGGTCAGTTGGGGAAAATTTGGAAAAGCAGAAGGACTATTCACGAGACTGCAGCTTGACTTCATAGAGTTGCCTCCAAGCAACTGAATGAAGTACGTCCTTGTCATAGTGTGTTTGTTTTCACGGTGGGTGGAGGCATATCCCACTGGAGAAATGACAGTCTTACAGTTGCTAAATTACTCAAAATCACTCCTAACTACGGCTGACCACGGGTTCAGCACCTCAATCCCAATATATACTAAGTAAAGGTCCTGTGCAATCAACCTCCGAGACCCGCCGCAAGTGGGCCTCACTGGGTTCCAGATATCACAAACTGAAGATAATGGAGGGAGCACCAAGAATGAAGTCTCACCCTGTCGTATATAGTCTTTTCAGTAACTTTTAGTCTTCTTTTGTAAGACAGATGACAGGACAACAGCCAACGCATTTTGTTCCTTCAAAGGAACTTCATCAGGGCAAAATAATATAAGCAAAAGGATCCAAATGTATAGATGGTGTATAAGTAGTAAGCGGTCCCACAATAAAGTTACGGTAATGGTGGACTCAGGCCAAAGTAATCCCGAATGTATTCCTTATTGCGGCAGCAAGTATGCCCGGCAGTGAACTTCTAAATTACTGTTGAGTGAGTTGATTCCTCTTTTCGGTTTCTCAGTCACTTTGGAATCAGAAAGAAGACCTAATTTTAATAATCAAATAATTAGATTGATCTTTGAAGAATTCAATATTGAACAAAAAATGCACTGTGCATACCAGAGGCTTCAGGAATAGTGGAGCAACTAAATGCCACAATCAAATCAAGGATAGGGAAGGTGTGTGCATCCACATCACTGAAATGGCCAGATGCATTGCCCCTTGTGTTGACGGGACTCCGAAGTATTACTGACAGAAAAACAGGATTGAGTCCACTTGAAATTCTCATGGGAAGGGCAATGAGACAAACATTTATTCCTGGTCATAAATTGATGAATATAACTGATGACTTGTCAATAGACTATTGCAAAGGATTGGCTGACCTAATGCGTTCTGTCTCTCACCAAGTTGGAGAAGACGCAGTTGCCAGGCAGCCAACTCAGGCACATGATTTGAGTCCTGGAGACTGGGAGGTAGGGAAGAAATATGCCAGAAAGTCGTGCCTAGCACCCAGGTGGGATAAACCATGTCAAGTCATACTGGTCACTACTACAGCAGTGAAGAGTGCAGGTTTACCCAATTAGATTCATGCAAGTCGTAACAAAAGAGTTCCAGGTCCTACTGAAGAAGAACAGCAACTGAATAAACCAGTTGAAACAGCTGAAGGTTGTGAAGTCGAAGAATCTAGAGCAGAGGTCTTCAAACTTTTGGATGCCGAGACCCCCCTGTCAACATTTCCAGCCATAAGGACCCCCTCCTGACAAAAAATTCTAAATCTGTAGGCAGGGCTACTGGAATTATGAGGCAGGTGAACGCCAAATTATGCTACAGGCTTGACTAAATTGTGTGTGTAGAAAATGTAAATAATGTTCTGTGATGCCACGTAGTTTGGGATAGCATTGCTTTATTATTTTGTAATGTTTTAAACACAGTAACACTGAGGAAAGATTTCACCACATCAGTACCAGTTTATAACCAAAATACAGCAATTAATATCAGAAAGATGTCTAGTCAACCTTTATGAAGGGCCTCCCACTCCACATGTTCGGCTGTAAGTGCAGAGTGGGACGAATTAATGCATGGTTAGTGACGGCCTTGTTTGAGGTAGCTACAGATAGAGCAGTGAGGAGGGGGACAGGTGAGTGAAGTGTCACATGAGTGCAGGGTGAGTAGTGCGCTTGTGTGACTGCATGGTGAGGTACAGGGTGAACAATGCAAGCGCATTGTTAGCGCAGAGTGATCACTGTGAGTGCAGGGTGAGCAGGTGAATGTTGTGAGTAGATGGTGATCAGTGTGAGTGCATTGTGATCACTGTGAGTGCATTGTGAACACTGAGTGCAGGGTGAGCAGGTGAATGGTGTGAGTGCATTGTGATCGCTGTGAGGGCATGGCGATCGCTGTGAGTGCATGGCGATCAGTGTGAGTGCATTGTGATCGCTATGAGTGCATTGTGATCACTGTGAGTGCAGGGTGAGCGGGTGAATGTTGTGAGTGCATGGGGATCAGTGTGAGTGCATTGTGATCACTGTGAGTGCAGGGTGAGCGGGTGAATGGTGTGAGTGCATGGTGATCAGTGTGAGTGAGGGTGAGCGGGTAAATGATGTGAGTGCATTGTGATCACTGTGAATGCAGGGTGAGCAGGATAATGTTGTGAGTGCATGGTGATCAGTGTGAGTGCATTGTGATCAGTGAGTGCATTGTGATCACTGTGAGTGCATTGTGATCACTGTGAGTGCATTGTGATCGCTGTGAGTGCATAGCGATCAGTGTGAGTGCATTGTGATCGCTATGAGTGCATGTTGATCAGTGTGAGTGCATTGTGATCGCTGTGAGTGCAGGGTGAGCGTGAAGGTGAAGGCGAGAAAGAGGAGTGTATTGTCTGAATGCAGGGTGCATTCACAGAAACTTGAAGCGTAGGATTTCAGATACAAGTTAAACTATTGCTATAATGGCATTGATCAGGGATCAAGGGTGGAGGAAATAAATAATGTGCTGATCCTGCAACAAACTTCCAGTCTTATGATCAGGGTTACCAGCTCATTATTTCCATGGCCCAAAAATAAGCAGTCACCTAAAGCTGTATTTTTAGCACTTATCTGTGAATACTTAGAACAGCAAATACAAATAGAAAGCACTTTTAATTGTGTCACTTTTAATTGTGTTCTAGGGCTGCCTCAATGATCCATGACTGAAAATTAAAGAGAACAAAGACAGAAAAGTCACATAACTAATTAATATATACTTTTTTTATTTATAACTCTATTTGGTGTCAAGAGCAGGTCTCTGCAGGCTCTTTAAACAACACACAGCAGGCATTTTTCTTTAGGAAACCCAAATTTATATTTCTTTTCATTAAATTCGTTCTCACCCTACAGCAGTAAGTGTAAAAATACAAATGTAAGGAAGAGGCAGAGTGGGGGCCCAGGGGGTACTGGAACCATAACAAAAACTAAGCCTGGGTAACTAGTTAACAAAGGCATGTAAATATGCAAATGGTCTTTAAAGACCTGTGAAAAACTCGGGCCTGCCGGAGATAAGACTCCAGACACTGCCCAGCGAGCCACCATCATCGCGAGCTGCACTGTAGCAGCCCATGCTGAGACACAGGAAGGGGGAGAAGGGAAGCTGAAGCCCTGTAGGCCAGGGCAGAAGTCTGACTGTGAATGCGCGACCCCCTTCACTTCACTCCACGGCCCCCCTGGGGGTCGCGCCCCACAGTTTGAAGACCCCTGATCTAGAGTTATAGATTCTGAAATGATAGACGAGAAACAACCGAGCACAAGTCAGGAGGGTTGGATACCAGTGGTTTACATACCTAAAGTTGTTATACAGACAAGAGGAAGAACTAGATTAGAGAAACAGGAAAGTAGTGAGGATCAAATAGGTGTAGAAGAACACGCTCAGGAAGAAGTGAACAAAGCTACAAGAACACGCTCAGGAAGAAGTGAACAAAGCTACTGGAGATCTTGAGCAGGACCAGACAGGGAAAGAAGAATACACTCAGGCAAAAGCAAAGAAAACTATTCAAAGAACTGAGCAGGGAAAGACAGGATAAGAGGATCACGTTCAGGCAGTAGAGGAGCAAATTGTAGTAAGACCTGAACAGGACCAGTTAGGAGAAGAAGAACAAGTTCGGGCAGAAGAAGATCAATTTGAAATAGAGGAAGAAGAACGACAACAACAAGTTCAGGCAGATGAAATAATAATAATAATAACACCTGAACAGGACAGGTAGAGAGTGAATCAGAACAAGAACAGATTGTGCCTAGACATATTGAAAATAAAAGAGCCCTAGAAAAGGATGAAGTGGGTGAAAGTGCGGTTCAGGTTAAAAGGGTCAGAAAAGGTGATTACTGGCCAGGTGGAGTGAAAAGACTGAGATAATATCTGAGAAAGAAAAATGAAAAACCAGAGCAAGTGAACGAGGTTACAATTCAAACTCAGTCTAAACAGTCAACTGTAAGAAATTCACAAAGAAGCCCAAGACTGAGAATTTTGAATAATAAATACAAGACTCCTGAGTGGACCTATGTAAATATTAGAAGAAATTTGTATGGTTATTTCTAACAGTGGCAGTGCATTATTTGATGATAACAAGTAGAAAGAATGATACAGTTACTAATGAAGACAGCTACAATAAAAGGAGATGGAGTAGAATTATAAGCAGCAGATGAGACAGATTTTCAATACACAGTATCAGATACTGACATCTTTAAATGTTCTTACAAAATTGTTATTTCAATATGTAGACACAATGGAGATTAGTGATTGTTATGTTTGTATGAAATTACCAGCATCAGTATCAGAGGGAGTCACCTTTCACCATTTACCTGTGACATATAGTATATCATATAGTGTTCTTGCTAGAAATAGTCTATTGTATGCAACAGGAACACATCATTATTATTATTCAAACTTAGATGTAGTATTTTTAGAGCTTCCTATTCGAAAGAATAAGAATCCAATACTTAGTAGTCAAGATGCACAGTTTATGGGTCAGTTTTTCTTAATGATGAAATCAATAGATATAGTCAAGGCACACAAGAATAATCTAACAAGTATATTACGTGAAGAAGAGAAAGTGTTTTTGAATTTAGTTGAGGGAAGGAGACAGGATTTCCAAAAGAAAGCTGCTGAACGGAAAACCCATGTACCATCATGGGCTGGGAAGAGGGAATTTATGCAACTGGCAAGGCTCATGCTGCGATGTCCCTGGACTTTGAGAAGAAAGTGAAACTCTGCCTCCATAGGTTAAAGACAGATTATAATAAGGTATTTATTGGTTCCAGTGAATGTGGACAAAACTTCCTAATTTTGGAAGCAATCCGCTGCTTTAACTCAGTAACAAGTTATTTAAACTGTTTTGTGTAAAACTAATGCGCACCACATCAATACGCAGGTTAGTGAAGCTTACTTATGTGTTTGCTAACAAGAATAACATGAACGAAGGACTAAAACTGCTTTAAACTGGGAAATCTTTGTTGCGCATGCGTCAACCGAATCTCCACAGTAAGACGAGCTATTGCTTGGAGGGAAATTCTTGCTCATGAGCAAAAGGTACTAAAATAGAGTCTTGAAGACTCGCGTACATGGCATCTGCTGGCTTGAACTATACTGAGTGCTTTTTACTAAAGCTAACGCGGTGGGATAAGTCTAATAAATAAACTGGGATAGAGTAGAAGTGGGTGGTATACAGTGAAACCATTTATTTTTTAAAGTAACATCTGTCTTTCTGACTTTATCAATTCAAAGATAACTTTATTTCGGTGAAAGACCATAAAAGTGCAGATAAAATACATACAGAGCACAATTGGTAAAAACAATAAATAGTAAGCAAAATTAAATAAACTGAGAGGTTATCATGAACCAAATAGCATGAGGTTTAAAAAAAAAAAAAAAAAAAAAAAAAAAATAGATCACAGATTTTAATATTGGTATCAGACAAAGCCTTTCCTTCTGCGCCACATACCAAGTAAAAAACAGGATACAGCAAAGACTAGACTTTATCACTAGTGCGTATTTGGGCCTCTCATGTATAACTGAAGTAAGCTGAGTCATGTGATGACTGCGCATGGGCACAGAAAGTTAACCCGGAATGATGACTCGGATATTGAAGGAAAGAAAAGGTCGTAAAGTGTCCTAGGTTGGGAACGGACGTGAAAATTTCAACAATGGGGAAATGCATTTAGACTGTATACAATTTTGTTGCAAATAAAACATGAATGCGGGTGGGAAATAAAATTATGAATAAAAATGAAGGGGATGAGTTTGTGAACAATGGGCAAACTGATTTAGATGACATGTAAGCATGGTCTGATTATCTTCCCCCCTGGCCTGACCAATCAGATTTTGTATTTTTACGTTATTGAAACTTTAGTGGGTGGTATTATGAAGAACGAAAGGTATAATTGAGATCGCCTTAGTTAGTTAGCACGATTTGGGATGCTGTTGCTGCGGAGGTGCTGTTACTGGGAGAGATGCTGATGAATAATTTAATGCAGAACCGTCTATCCTAATTTTATTGGGTTAGATAAGAAGATCGCGCAAGAATCTAGAGGTGGAAGAGTTTGTCAGAGAGGGGTGCTACGCAATTGTTGGTATTCTAGAGAGGTCATCTATCCTGACCTGAAGTCTTTGTTGGCTGATCTATCCCGGGGAACCCTTACCAGCTCTTCGGCCAGGGGGTTGGTATTCACACCATTCTTGGTAAATATATTTTCACGCAATTTGCAGATGTTCTTTTCTCTCTGTCCTTTCCCTTTCTGAGCATTAATCATTGCATGAGTCCAAAGTATTGTTTGATGAATTAATTGAATTTTTTCTCCTAAGAATGATGGTGGCTGCACTGTGTATTTGAGATGGTTCACATGGGTTTGAAATTTAGATGAAGGTTTAAAACTTTACCCGAGTCTGTGGTTATTTACATTAAATAAAAGAACAGGTTGGCTTATGTCATTTTCACCATCAACTAGTTCAACTAAGGGTCCAGCGACCAGAGGAAAGAACTTTTTGATCAGTAAAAGGTTAGTTAGGAATAGCAAATAACTCATCTTAAAAACTGTGGAAAAATTATATACTTTGACTCCAGCTGTTTACTCAACTGACTAAGTGTGTTTATGGGCCCCGGTGAGAATATGGTAGTGGAGTATCTGTTGTTGGTACGCTGCTGGATCACATATACTATTGATATGTGTGCAAGACAAATGAAGAAATCAGGAATAAGCAAAGGGGCAGCACATTCACTGTACTGCAGTTTAGCAGGGGTAAAATGCACAAAGTCCTAAGCCCAGCAATAATAGGGTCCAAAAAACAGGTGAAAAATCAGGAAAGACCATGCAGAAAAGGGATAGTTGCTACAAGGACCATGTTGTACAGGGCTCTCCAATGCCTCCCCTAACTCTGCACTACTAATCTAACCAGGGGAATAAATTGGGAATATAAAAAACATAGAATTGTAAATAAGTACTTATTAATAACACGCTGTTTTCCACTTCAGGGTTCCATGTGCCATCATTGAAAACTCGTACTTTGCTCTGGATAACTTGATGTAATTTGAAATCCAGAGGTGGGAAACACCTTTTTCTACAGCTATCCATCAATATTTACAATTTTTACAATCTAAGTTTGCACTACTGCTGCCTATACTTCCATTGTTATCTGTGAAATCAAATCTTGCACTGCTGCTGCCCACGTGTTGCTATCCTATATGTTTGCTAACGCCTCTACACATTGGAGCTTAGGGTAATCAAACCAAGTAACTAGACTTTTTATCTTTTCACTATGCAGATGTTTAAACAATTGCATATTTCTCTCTCTCTCCCTGAAGTGTATGCGATTAGGAAAAACAGTAAGATGTACAATTTCCCCTTCAACGTCATACAAAACATTCAAAGCAATATATTTACAGGTGGGTGTGTTTTAAAATGTGTGACAACTGGCAACCTTCCTGTAAATGGATAGCGATAACCTTTATTTCGGTCTCCAAGAAAGAGAAGGAGTTTGGAGAGATTGAGACAGCTGAAACTAATTGAGGTTAAACATTGTATGGGGGTGATAACAACAAAAACCAATGGTGGATTTGCTTAGTACTATCAGCACATCATAGAAAAATATCCCCCTTTTTATGAGTTTAAGCAGTTTGGTTAAATCACTCTATAGGAGTGCAAGACTGATGTGGTGCTCATCCACCTTTTAGCACCAATCAACGATTCCCTACCCACTCACAGTAAGGCAGAGTATCATATACAATTTATAAACAAACACCAGTGCACATCCCTTTTAGTCACTCTTATCCAGTAGGCATCCAGCCACGTCAGTCCAATATTTTAAATGTTCTTTCCATCCACAGATTTAAATGCACAATGTTCATTGATATTCAATGTTGTTTTATTGATTTTCTTGTCACAACTGTCACAGCCGATGCGCGTTTCGCCCTCCACGGGCTTTTTCAAGGCAAGTACTTTATGGTTAGCAGTATGTGTTGTAAGAGTCGATTATTAGCAAAGAACCTTTGGGCATTGTTCTTTCAAGCCTTTCGCTTTCACACATCAAGGTGTTGTCAGTATATTTTGTTAATCTAGAATCCATCCATATGTTAATTATTAGAGTTTATACGCGCTATCTGGAGCCTTGATAAGTTCCATCGCCATTGCGCGTCTGTTGGCGTTGAAAAAGGTAGCCTCCTTCCGCGTTTTCCTGACGTGGCTGGATGCCTATTGGATAAGAGTGACTAAAAGGGATGTGCACTGGTGTTTGTTTATAAATTGTATGGGGGTGAGGAGGATTTTCGGACTGGGAGTATACCACTGAAGTCTATGTGAGGTATTTTCCTTTTCTGAAGGGTTAAGTGGAATCCAAGGACAGTGACACTCTGAAAATGTGAGCTGATAGACAGCTTTAAGCACGTCATCTTTACGTAACCATCTGTTTGCATACATTGGGTGTATTGTCATAAAAACTTGGGAGTGTGTGTACGTTTCTCCCCTCAGTTAAAATAAATGAAGGACTTCCATGATGGACAGGGGTTGAGCTTAAATGTGTGCTCGTGTCTTTCACTCTCTTAACGTGGCGGACGATCTGTCCGCTGGTCAATGTAAACAGACAGCAGAGACAACATGGAGAGGCACACTCCTATTATGAAATTCGTTCGCGTTTCCTTTTTTGTTTCAAATGGGAAATGTTCCTCTTTCTCTACCTTCCACTAAAACTATTGACATGTAAGAAATGTGCAGGCATGTTGGTCTGCAGCTCCTTGCAACTAAAACAGCAACGAATGGCATAGCACATACTTGCATAGGACCCTCCCCACTTTCTCCCTCTTATTTGATATTGTTTTAATCAGCTAAGTGAATCCTAAATACTAGCATCATAATAAAAATTATCAAGAAAATGGAAAACAGTCATAGGATTGTGCTCAATTCAGGGGCGCCCCGCAATTTGGGAGACAGATGCAGGAACGTTAAGCACGACTGTGAATGATTGGCCAGCATAGGTTTCTATCATTTGCGTGTACACCTATGGAAGTACAGCATTTAAAACCTGTTAATGCATCAGGTAAAAGCTGGTGGATGTTGAAAACTTGGGAACCCCGAGAACAACAGTATTCTGCAATTTTACCCAGTTCATTAGTACAACCACACTTACTAATACCATGAATGGACCTCCGTCATTTATCGATGCAGACTTCCACTTGCATAGATTTAAAATCTATAACCAGATGTACGCACGAATACACACACTGATCAGCAAATACATACATATACTCATATATAGAAAGAAGAGGCAGGTGGAGAATTAGGGCTGTTTATTCTGTGCAATAGAAAACCAAGAAAACATATGTCCAAATATACATGCACCACATTCTGAACCACAAACATGCATTCTTTTGGAAACTGTCAGATACACGTCATTCGTGGTTAGCACGTGTAGCACTGAATCCAGGTTTTAATATTTTTGTATAACACTTCTTCCGTGCATTCAATATAGTTAACCACGCTATGGGACTTTAAATCTGAGCCAACTAGCAGGAAAATTAAAAACTAATTGTGTGTTTCTTTAAATCAAGTTAGGTGGGCAGTGTTACAATGATCGATTTCCACAGGAATTATGGAAACATCTATTATACCAAGTAAAACCTCCAACAAAATTTAGATAAAAATGTGCATTCGGATGTATTGACTAAGTGCCATGCAGTGGGTTGATAATCATAGAAGACATTATAAATTAAGTGTACAGTCCATAATACCTATGTACTATGTTGAACATTCACTTGTATATTTCCTTGCATAGTAGGCCAATCTGGCGTTCAGTAAAATTTCTGTTTGCAGAGCTTCAACAAACCCTTGCTCAAGTGTTGTTGTGAATGCATGTAGCCTGTGATGTAATGTATTTACCAGAGTTGGCACCCCCTCCACACGCTAAGCGTGCTTGCCTACTGGAATGGAAAAAAAAGTCGGAAAATCAGAGAGAAATAGTATGAAGTATGTCTATATCAATTTAGGACGGTATAGTGATAACTTTTATGCTTCACCGGATGGAAGACAATTACTAAAATGCCATTAAACCTAGAAGATAGTAAAAAGCTGTGGTGACTTTGGGACACATTTCAGATGTAGTTATTTCATATGCACATAATAATGTGTAAGTTAACCTCAGAATTTTTGTATTTGTTCACAGTTGTGAAGTGTTGCTAGTTAACAAGGACAACCTTCTTTGGGAATGTTGCGAAAGACTGCCTTGTCCAGACGTTCAGAAAGCGCAAGTATAACAAGACTAGATTTTTCGGTTCCGTTTTGGGGGAGTTTGCTTTTCCTCCAAGATGTTTTGAGCACGGCAAACATTCCTCACTGCCTTCTTGGTATGTGACCGCCTGTGCAGTAATGGTAATGCGGAGAGAGACATTCGTTGTATGTGTGCGCTATTTAAATACTGCATTTACTACTTAACACTGCGTGTTAAACGGGAAACAAACTCTACAAACAGTGCTCCTAAAACCTCGGTCTGGTCATTAAGTGAAAGTGTGGGCCGGGAAAACCAGCTTGATGCACAGTATGTCCCCAATATTGTACTGATTGCATGTTCAAACGAATTTACCCGATGCCGAGTTCACGAAAAAAATGGCTATTTTTTGTTGGTTCTTCTTGGTACTAAAGGCTTCCCTCCAAATCCTTGAAAAAAAACTCAGGAATATGTTAATCGGTTTCATTGTATATGTGAAAGGGGGAAGGGTGTGGAATAAACCAGTTTTCCAGTGAAACCAAATGTTTAGGCGCATGCTTTGCCAGTGTTTCCAACTTAAGTGTCTTCGGGTTTTTAGGTTTCTTGCAACTAAACTACCTCGACACTTTAACATAAGCCAATAACATAAGCCAATAACTTAAAACATGCATATGTTGGTGTTAAAGGCCCTTGTGTTCAATTCACTGCATGCCCTGCAGAGAACGGCTAGTAAAAGGTTCCTGCATTTTAAAAGTGGCGACAATTATAAACCGTATCACCGAATGCCACTAATTTGAATGGATAAACCTCGAAATCAATATTGATTTTTATAACTGTCGAACAAGAACTGTACTTGAAAGAAATATAATCAAAAGAGAAACTTGGGTTCTGCCACCAAATAAATGTAGTGTTGCATGTTTTGCACTTCAGGTGGCGACCAAATGAAGACTTCACCCTCTTGTGATGGATAGATTATATGTACACATATTACACACAAAAGCCACCTTACAAAGTCAAAAAGCCAGAAAAGAAAATAGTGAGTTTGACAGCTTGAGGCCTGAAGATGTAAAATCCAGAAGGCTAGCAAGATGAACAGGTTCATCTAACTCATGTGACACCACTGGCTATTTACATGTTCAAAGGTTCTCAAGGGTGCCACATAATCACAATGCACAGCTTCAAATGTTGAGTAAATTGTTCGGCCTGCCTCATATGCATCTGAATTGAACTCATCCTTTACATCACAAAGATTCAGTGAATAATAGGATGGCTTGTGCTTCCCAACAAAGTATTTACAAACAAGAAAGCCAGTCCATATTTCAGTAAAAATGAGAAGGTTTAAGTAATGGTTTTAGAGATATACACTAATGGTTCAATGTTGGAAAATGAATTTGTTGATTTTAGGGACTGGTGGTTCTCAGCGCCGGGACGCCTCGTTGCTGGGGCAGCTGTCGCGCTCAACAAATGGATAACATAACATAAGGATGCACATCAATATCAGAATTATTTACGGATCTAAAAACAATGTATGGATTAAGATGGGGAGTATACCATGTCAGAATATATCAAGATTTTTTTTTTTTTTAAGTCGCAAAAAAGGTGCAGAATTGTTGCACCCACGCAAGGAATATAGAAAAAGCATAGTACACTATCCCGATTATTATATAGTATAACAAATTAACAAGCCTTCTAATATAAAATTAATCAAATATAGGTGAAAAAAATGTTTAAAAGCAAACTCGAATATGCACAAAATGTACAAGTGAAGCGCATTGTAAATTTCGCACCAAACTGTAGCTCCCCTCCCCCTTGCTGTTGGTAATGGCAGGAAGCGTTCCTGCTAAATTCATGTGTATTAAAACACTTTCAAGACATCTGCTGACTCACAGGCATGGTCAGTAGTTACTCGCCCACATGTTTTACCCTGCATTCTAATTATAATCTGTCCTTGGAGTCTGGCCAGTTGATATGTCTGCTCTATTTACAAAGCATCCATAAGAAAAATCCATGGTTGCAGAGAAGCAATAAACACTGCCACTGTGACTTAAGAATGTTCGGTATGTCGAAGGAGACAAGTATATAAGACGCTCCCCCTCAAGAATCTGCAGTCTCCTCCCTGCCCGAAAGCAGTAAACAACTCGGACATGTGGGAACAATGGAGGGCACCAGAAAGACCAGCTGAGTTTCAGAATAGTTTGACTGTTTTAGAGCCTGTGATAGGGTAAAGTTCTCGATAAATGTAAGAATGCTTCCCAAAGCATAGCCAACTAATTTTTAAAATTAGTTCTGAACTGGTGCTGGATAACTTAAAAACAGTTACCGCTAGTACAAGTCGCAGTAATACAAACTTCCTTTCTAGCGGGAACATTATATCAGTTGAAAAATGTATATACATCTTCAGAAAGATAAAATTACTTAAAAGTTGAAAATTCCATGTAAACACATATTTAAACAAATACAATAATAAGCCAAATTTTTCAAATGAACAATATTTTCTCAACCGAAGTATCTTAATAACTTGTTCAGGTTTAAAGAAAAATGAGATTCCCTCCGTCTGAGAAAAATCCCAGGAACGGAGTTTACACTCGCTCTACCTACATTATTGTCGACACCGGAGTGCCATGGTATGGGAGAGGCCCATATTGTAGATGGGCCGGTTTACACTACAGATCGTGAGCGGTGAGGGCACAGCCAGATCCGCAAAACTTCCACAAAGAAGAGTGGGAGACCCGACCATTACCGAAAGTAACTGTAGAACTTCTGAACCAGACTACACACGAACATTAGCACTTATCAGCCCAGCCATATTAGAGTCAGGCTGAAAGTCCACGCGCTCTCCTTAAGTGACGTGTACTGGAGGACGTTGCCAGAGGATGGAATGTTTTTCCTGCCCCTAATATGGCCGACGCTTTGGACTTCACCACTCCCTCTTGTTGCCGCCAAGACGTAGAAAGAGCGTAGCTTTTGAAACGAAGCCCCTAAGACACGTTTAATGTTGTCGTAGAGAATGCGTTGTTAACGCGCGTTGAATTACTTGCCAGGTTATTTATCCACATCTACTATCCCGGTGTCTGCTCAGTCACCAAATCGCTATTACTGCGTTTTTGTCTCCGGGTTTAAATGTGAACTGTATTCGTTAGTCCAGCCGCTGTCCAAGTGTTTCTGTTTTTTTTGTTCGGAAAACTACTTATTCCGGGAAAACGCAGCGGGCCTTACACCACAAAGACCTGCGTGTGAAGGTACATGTTGGACTCTGGGTGTGGTGCAACGGTGTCCTACTTTTTCGTGCAACTCAGCGTCACCCGCGACCGTTTATTTTCTACTGCGCGGTTTCAGCGTCAAGCGTGCACAGTGACGCACTTAAATTATTGTTTGGTAACCCTCAGGAAATCTTGGACAGATGCCGACCTCTTAAGGAAATGTTTACAGGGGATGTTAGAAGACTACTGAAGTGCTAATCACACATGCCGGGTAAACTAATATTATTGCATGTACAGACTGGAGGCTTTGCCAGCCACAGGTAGCCGTCTCCGCGGTTGGTATTCCTCTCCTTATTTAAGCGTCCTATCTAACTACGGTTCCCCTCTAAGCTTGATTGGGATGCAATCTCTAGGCAAGCCGGAAGGTCAAAGCGTGTTTACAGACATGCCACCAAGTGTACAGCAAAAAATTGCACCTAACTGCTCTGCCGAACGCTTACAAATACACCGCATTTGTAGATAAAATAAGTGCAAGTTACCTCTTTAGTCTCCGTTGCTAGCGCGCGCATCGCCCACCATCTTCCAGAAGCTTCCTTTCATGTCGGAATATCCCAGGGTGCAGTAAATAGTGCCCAGCGCTGCCTTTGTGTAGTGTTGTTTCATCGCAAACAGCTGATGTGAATAACTCGTATCACATTCTCTCCTTATTACCGCAGTGATTCGCCTTTCGCATTCTTCCAGAATAGCTCAGTGTAGCTGGGTCTCGCTGAAAGCGGGTACATTTTTGCCACACCGTATTGAGCACTTTATTTTTCTCAGCGTGCTCTTTATTTGTGGCAGGGCAGATGAACTAACTCCAACGCCTCTAAGCTCCCCTCCCCCTCTCTTTTCCCACAGCCCTGTGAATCGATCAGATCTGAGAATGCTAAAAAGTTGCCATTAAGAAGGAATCGGCCAGGGCTCAAAATTGTAAGAGAAAATAATCCTGGAACTTTCTCTAATTAGACGTTTGGAGCGAGAAAGCAGCATCTCCAAAATATATATATATTTCAGTAAATCGCTTGCTAATGTTGCCAATTTTCCGCAAGCTACAAGTGTAATGTTCTCTGAGCCATACATTAAATATACACAGCGTGGGCTGGTGTTAATGTGCCTATTAAGGAATGCAGTAGGTATATTTTGTAAAAGCGAATAACGTTTTTCTGCTAAATTATTTTAAAGATGCCATCTTTTTAAATATATATATAGTCCTTAAAAAGATTAGCCTGCTGGAGTTAGTTGATGCAAATAAAATCAGAAATTCCAGGGAGTGAGTTCAGGGAAACAAAGGTATGACTAACGCAGCGCCACTTTATAGTGAATTGTTTTGTTGTACTCACTGGAGAATATAGTATATGCTCATGTTATATGTGCATTTGTCCTGTAAATGATTGGAACCTGTTGATTGATTGTCGAGTTTCTCGGCATTACTGGAGCAGACCCTATTTCAGTGTAGCCTAATCGAATGAGGACAACACCGCTTGCACAAATGTATAAAGTCTGCAACTATACAAAAGACAGGAACGTGATGCAACTATCTGTCTCGCGTTCTGTAAATGTGCATGTTATTTATTTGTGCATATGATAGATACATTTTGGACGGTTCAATTTAAAATAAAGCCAACTAGCAGTTCATCTCGATAAAAATACCTCGCATAAAAAACAAAAGTAACATGAATCTAGCTTTAGAAGGAAGGGGTCTTTCTGCAACTGTGTTCCAGTGGAATGTAACCATTAAGCAGATGTAAACATGGTGTGTTTACTCAGCACACAAGAGAAGGCAATCTTTTACCCCATGGTGATTAGGCTGTCCACTAACCTGGGAGATTGGCTCTCCGTAATTAAATGTGCCTGTAACTTCATATGTAATCTCTCCCTCCCCCAAACTCCACTCTTGTCCTTTGCTCCTCCCCTCTCCCCCCCCCCCCCCCCCCCCTCCCCTTCCCTCCCCTCCAGCCACTACAGATCTCAGAGATTGGGAATGCCAGAAAACACAGGCCATCGCTCACGTCATTAAAGTGATTTGCACCACTTTGCTAATTAAGGACAAGCTATAACATAATACTGGCATGTCTGCAGAAGCCTTCCTACACCACGACTATGTTTTATTTTCCAGTTCGGTGTTCGAATACGGAAGAGTCTCGGGCTACTTGCATATACTTGGAGTTTTGTTATCACACGTCTGTTTAAAAATGCACACTTTGGAGCCCTTGCAGGACAAAGCCTCGGCAAATCCTTTTACGCCCAAGGATTTGCAAATTTAGAAAGGCTGCATTGAATTCAAGATGGGTCAAGGGGCAAAAAAAGGGTAGGAGGTCACTGCATTTTGATTAAGGGTCAGCAGACAACATGGCATGCAGGATGTAGCCTCAAACTGCTGTTAAAAACAGCATTAGAGGACAAGACGGAATGTAAGATGCTGAGTGTTCTGCAAGAATTGGAGTTGTTTAGGTTTTTCAAAAGAGAATATGCAGCTAAAAAGGAAAGGTCTGTGGAATAATTAGCTGAAAACAAACGTGCTTTTGTTTAAAAGGAACACCAACTTGCAACAATAAGATTGTTTCCCCTATTGCAGATTATCGTGGCTTAATGTAAATTAGGATGCTTGTCTATATACCTAGCAGTATATTTATACAATTATTTGTCAAGCAAGACAGTATAACAAAGTGAGAAAAGGTTTTAACATTTTACATTTGAGTTCGGGTGTTTACATTTGTGGCAGGCCAGGTGACACTAGGACTTTTTCTGGGGCTTGGTTTAAACGCAAATTTATACGCTAAATATACAATTGAGTGCCTCTGTACTTATAGGGGGTCTATGTTTATATAATGGGTGTAGATTGGGCTCTGTATGCACAAATACATAGATCTGGTAATTTGTGTGTAAACAACTCACAGGTATATGTGGGGTTGTTTGTTTACATGTTTGGGAATGTATACTTTAAATGTGCGTTGGATAGCGTTTCCACACACTCGTAAGTGGGACTTAGTGCTTAGTAATATATGTGCATGAACTGTGTGTATGCATACATGTGAAAAAAGCGTGTATATTTGAAAGCAGGACGGCGTGCACACATGCATGTGGGACAGGACTGTGAGCACACATACAAAAGGCATTCACGGTTCTAAACTCTTCCACACCTTCTATTGGAAACTAATTGGATTCACTTTAAGTGCTTTAAAGTAAATTTGCGATTCCGAACAAGAACAGATGAACAGCTATTTTCCAACTTCTTGGAAGGCAAACGTGGGAGGTCTCTCTGGGGGTTGGTTTTACATCCCTCAGCTGATTAAGGGGCACGTAGAATACCTTGCTGTTGGATGCTTCAACGGTGTTTACCCACACCCTGCTCTAAGTTTGTATCACTCCCACATGCTTCTTTGTACTAGTTTATCTAGCAGGAAATACCATATACCACGAGTGGTCACTGCTGTACAAACTATGCAAACACTATAATTGTCTGCTACGTTCCTTTATATCTTTATTGTTTGAGTTTACCTTTCCGATAGTCTAGCCTGCCATCCCAATGCCGGTGCTAATACTACACATTTCTTTATATTGATATTCACTCAGGAACATCACACGCGTATTAAAGGTACTGTATTAAAAGATATGCCGAGCTCCAGGTTTGCGTCTCTTTGTAAACGTTTGCTTAGTCTACATTTTGTGACACCTTCCTACCTGTGGCAAATGGTTCCTTACGCATCAGAATGTTTAGGTAACTCATAGAGATTACATACATTACCCATTAAAACTGTTCTCTCAGAACACGTCATTTTTAAAAATTATTATTCTTTCTGGGATTCAGGAAAATAACGTGCACTGCCACAAAGAGTGGTCGTTGTTGAGGGAGGCCTTCTTTGTGCATTCACAGCTACCTCCAATTCCTTTTATGTGTAGGCACAGAGGTCTTTTATCTAACTCGTCCCCAAGGTGACTGCAGAAGACCCAAGACGTACTGATGGCCAGTGCAGATCTGTCTGACAAAGATAACTCCCGAAAACGAGGGGTAGATTCAAAGATCAATTCAGCTGGCTGAATGATGTGGAGAAAGGCTTAATTACTGAAATGGAATAGCAGGAAGTAATATTATGCAACAGCCTAAGACGTTTTTGACATGCTTGTGCTCTCATTGCATCTGCTCGCCAACCCCAGAATATTGTTTTCAAATGCTCACAATTCTTTAACTAAGGTTTCAAATGTAAATTGTGACTAGAATAGGGGTACTTTGTTTTCATGTGTAATGCAACAATTCTCTTCAACTGGCCACATTGACGTGTTACATTTCCAGAATCGGAGCCCTTACTAATAGTTCGCAATCCGTTTGCGAGAACGGATATTTTGCGAGCCCTTGTTGGTAGGTTTGCGATTGATAGTAATCTTTATTGCAAAGTCCTGCCCGAAAACAAAGTTTGCTTTTGTAGTTTCAGACAACAAGGAGACCGTAAACGGGTGTGTGTGTGTGTATGTGTATGTATATATATATATATATATATATATATATATATATATATATATATATATATATATATACTATTATTCATATGTGTTTTTACTAGAGGGCTTACCAAACCTTTTTTTTATTCAAGTCCACGTTATACGGCCATGAAGAATGGGGGTGTGAGGATGTACATTTCTGCAATTCGCTATGAGTGGAGACCTTCTGTGCAGGCTTTCGTGATTAAATTCTACCTTCTCGCGATTGTGCTTCCAACGTCGCCTTTTCAATCTCGATGCATCTGCCGCCTCGTGCATCTCCGATTTCCGGGATGCAAATGCTGCCCTTAGAGACAGTACAGCGCCTCCATTGAAAGGAAGAACGCCTGCACCCCACGGAGTCAAAGTTAAAAGAAGCTGATTTTGCAACAGAGCGATTTTACCCTTAAAACGTTCGGTGACCATCAAATAGGTTTTCTGAAATCCTAGCTGCTTTTTGATGCAATTGCCGAACCTTCTAGTTTTTCACCAAGTTTTAAACGTGTGGGTTGGTTTTCTTTCGCTTGCATGTGGGATCCGTATATCGGGTTGATAAGCAATACATGGGTGTTACGACCTACTGTAGTAGAGAGCAAACACCTTTAGAAGGGCAATAAGAGCGACCTCACACCCTGGCTCGGTTTTATGTTCATGTCGTGTTTGCTTTTCACTGCACTAATGCATTTATGGGAAACAATGAGTGCTTCGGACAGAGTTCGTGTTTGAAACCAGGGTGGGGGCGCCCATATCTATTGCACGCCCATAATATGCAAATTTTGCAATGCAAACCTGCTTGGTTTTAACATAAAATGGATGTGTAGTTTTTTGGTGGGAATGCGAGGTTGCATTTGACAACAATGGCCAACTTACTTCTTAAATGATCATTTGTTCGCCTGTTTTATATTAAAATGTATATTTTTTTGAAAAATGCAAATCTAGTCTGGATATATAATGACAAGCCAGACCCAGAAGCATAAATAAATGGTTTCAGGTCACTGGCTTGTGATAGGGCACCGTCAAAGCTTGTAAGTCAGTGGTTTTACGTGTATCTATGTTCGAAGCACATTGGTTCCTTTAGGTGTATGTGCCGTTTTTCCCTCTGGAACTGTAGGCAATTAGCCTATAAGAGATGTGAGCCTCTGAAAACCTGAGCAGACAAAGGACATAGAGCTGACTGCTCGTGGCACGCTCCAGTTTCAAAATAGTTTTGCCCCTCATCTGCCTTGTTGCTCGCCTGATGTTTGGACCAACCCACATTTCAGAAAATACATGCAGAGGCTGCATTGTTAAAGTACCTCCGTTCTCCACCGTGATAACATGCGAGGCAGTAGCGCTGCCTTTCACTCCAAGGAGACAGCGTACCTGGAGGGAAGGCTGCATCGGAACTAAAGATGTAAGTATTTTCCTTTGTTAGGCATGCACAGATTATTCTATATCCTTAGAGGAATAACCTACGGTAGTGTCTATCATATTTGTGTTCTGATATTCCACGTTATACACTTGAACTTTAATAAGCGTCAGCTATAGAATAGAATGACAATGTAGGCTGTAAAATCAGCAGGATTCTAATTATTTTATTTTTTAACTGGGCTCATTTTAATGAAATTGGCCCTACAATGTAACAGCACTAGCAGTTGACAAACAAACCCATCAATCTACACACATATATACACACACATATATATATATATATATATATATATATATATATATATATATATATATATATATATATATTAGAGAGAGAGAGGTGTAAGTTTACGTGTGGAGGAGACAATATGAATGAGACTATGCTAATTACCGGGAGAATTTTGGGGGAAGGGGTGGAATATCACTTTTTATTGCATCACCTGTCAGCAGTGCCCAATCAGCGCGGGCTTAGGGGAAATTAATTGTTGGCGGTGTCTCTGGGCGATCTCAGTTCTCTGTCATTTTATTTGTAGCCGAGGCAGAAGTGGGAATAGCAGCTGCAGTTCCTTTTCCCTGTCTGCCCATTTTCACCTTCTCAAAGGGGGATCTGAAATTTAAAGCACACAAAACAAAAACATGCAGGGGCACGGTTGGAACACGGAATGCTCTTTAGTTTCTTTATATTTTTGTACGTTAAAACTTGTTTTTTTTCCTCCTGGACTTTGGCAGCAAGTTGCACAGAAATAACAGTATGTTGTTCTATTAGCAGGATGTCTTGTCAAGAACAACTGGCGGAAAAGTATTCACGTATTTGATGGCGTCGACTGTGGGAATAAATGCGGTGCAAGATATGGGAGATCTGAAATCTGGCTTTGAAGAGGTGGACGGCGTTAGACTCGGTTATCTAATTATCAAAGGAAAGCAAATGTTTGCCCTATCCCAGGTTTTTACGGACCTCTTGAAAAACATCCCCAGGACTACGGTCCACAAACGCATGGATCATTTAAACGTAAAAAAGCACCACTGCGACCTGGAGGAACTGCGGAAACTTAAGGCAATTAACTCGGTGGCTTTCCACGCTGCCAAGTGCACTCTGATTTCCAGGGAGGACGTGGAGGCTTTGTACATCTCTTGTAAAACGGAGCGAGTTCTTAAATCAAAAAGAAAGAACCCGAGTCCTCGTCTACCGGCGGTGGAAGTGCAAGATGAGCGAACCGAACCCCAGTCGAGCTTCTGGAAGCAGAGAAATATCTGGCTGGGTTTGAATGAACCTGCCCCGTCGCTCCCAATAAAGCAAAAGGCCGCAGAAAGTCCGGGCCGCTGCGCGCTGCCTCGAGCGCCTCATCTACCTCACTTTCTGTGTAAATACAGCGACCGAGTCTACCCGGAAGTTCCCCGGCCCCCCTCCAAAGTTCTCCTAACCTACGAAAACGCAGCGATCACCAGCAACTATGTGGCATTTCACCCCAGCCCGCCGTTCTTTCGGAGCGTGGCGTGCAGCCGCCGTCCTGCGGGCTACAAAGCGGCCGCTGCTAACCAGCCCAAGCTCTGCCTGTCGCCGGACCTCCAGCGCAGCCACAGACGGAGGCCCCGCGAGGGCAGCAGGGGCTGCCCCCGCGGCCTGCTACTGCTGCCCGAGGTGCACGCTCTGAAAGCCGTCCCCGGGGGCTTGGAGACGCTGAGACTCCAGGAGGCCTGCGCCGCCCAGTTGTTGCTTCCAGCTACCCCGGGCCCTTACAGCAGCGAGTCCGAGTCCAGCTCGTACTCCGACCATGCCGAACGCGACTCGGACTTCGGCTCCAGCCTGTCTAGCAGCAGCAATTCGGCCTCCTCCGTAGAGGAGAGCCCTTCAGACTCCAGCAACTCGGACGAGGAAAGCTCGTCGGACTCCAGCTCGGCCTCTAGCCAGGCCTCCCTGGAAAGCATCCGCTTCCGCAGGACCTGCTTCTCCAGCCTGGCTGGCAAGCCGCCCCTCGTGTCACAGGCCAACGTTTTGTACCATTTGTCCAGCGCCTCGGCAGGCCCGGGGGTCAGCAGAGCGCCGGAGGCCCGGACTGCTCTGTGCGACATCAAGGCTGAGTCGAAGGACAGACCGGCCACCACGTGCCGCACCGTTCGCAC
The DNA here is from genome assembly GCF_964263255.1 of Lissotriton vulgaris. NCBI lineage: Eukaryota > Metazoa > Chordata > Amphibia > Caudata > Salamandridae > Lissotriton > Lissotriton vulgaris. Next base: position 766,150,090 of record NC_141698.1, on the reverse strand, counting down.
TGGGACTCCTTTCATTGAGGTAAGGAATGACAGGACGACCGGGATCACATCCCTACATTCAGCCGTCCCTAGTTGTGGCAAGAGAAATGACTCAACAATGTACCGCGTTACAGAGGGGGCCTCTTCACCCCGCCCAAAGAAAACAGCATTCACACCGCAGAGCACGCCGACGGAGGCAAGGGAACGCCTCCAAGCAACTGTTACACACTGTGCCGACAGCAGAGCCACCACTTCCAGGGTACCGAAAAAGGATTCTTCATCCTCAGCCCCTCCAGGAAATGGACCCAAAAACTCTTGTTTTAAGGTCTCTTCGAACTCGCACCCTTTTCCAACACTCGTGGATATAGTTACCGGCCCTGCCAATTCTTACCCTGATGTGCCATGCCAGCTCCATGTTAAAATCAAAGTAGAAGATATAAGTGCGAATGGAGATTATGAGATAGAAGGTACAATACCTAAGGTGAAACACGAGTGCAGTGTTACCAACGAAGGCTTTTACACTGGTTTAACTGATCACAAGACAATGGGGCCTGCTGTCAGGGTCAAGGGAGACTTTACATGCACGAAGACAAAAAATACGTCTTTAAATGTATCAACCAGTCAGCCCGAACCCTCCATTCCGGGGCCACTTAAACCCGAGGATGGGGAGTACAAATTTGGTGCCAGGGTAAGGAAAAATTACAGGAAACTTGTGTTTGGTAAGGGGCCTGTGTCGATGGCACCGTCTTGCACACAAAACCTAAGTCCAAACACGGAGCCAATCTTGCCTGATAAAGCAGAGGTTTGCGAAGAAACACAGGACGAGTTTACAGTTACTAGCAAACGTAGAAGGCTAGCCCTCAATTTAACAGCAGTGGCGAAAAGGCCGTTTAATTTCATGGCAAATTTCCCTTGTCCACCGTCGCTAATAATTGGTAATGATGGGGATCTGCTGCCTGCTTATTCACTGAATACTACACATGATGCACACACTCCTAACAGGGTCCACCCTATATGGAAATGGCAACTGGGCAGCTCCCCTGTCCCATTGCCACCAAGTCACAAATTCAGGAAATTATAGTTTCTATCACATTTTTGAGACCAAACATTTGCAAGCTGGATGTTGTGCCCCTCAGCTCCAGCAGTGGCTGCATTAATATGTTCCCTGGAGTTTGCATTGTTTGATGACAGGAACCTATTTATACTTTCTCTTGCAGGTTGAAAATTGTCCTGGTGACATTCCGCTGACCACTTTAATTTCAAGAACCGAGTGCAACTCGAGTCTTGTAAGTGGAGCGTGGAAACATTTTGCTGTTTAAAATGATATACGGTCAATGGGCCTCAACTTGGTTTCCTCAAGTAATTGCTGATATGTTGAATGACAGTGTTTAAAATGAGCCATTCCTTGTATGCACTTGATTTCGAATTATGAGCTGGAATTCTAAATGGCGTTTAAATTAACGTCCCTTAAGATGCATTTTGCACAGTATACCTTTACCAGCTCTATGTGGCAGTTTATGCTTTACTGTTTACCTACTAGGTAAGGGGGGTGTCCCTTGTATCTATGAATTGTACTTGCTGTTTTCAGGGTGAGAAGTCTGTCATTTGAGGGGACCTGGGCATTCAAAAGGCTAAATCACAATAAGTAATAGTGCCCTTCTCTTCTGAATACAATCCGTAAAATGCCTAGTCATCCATTCCAGTGAGGCAGCTTCCTGTTGATCTGATTTGTCTTAAATATGCTCCTGTTCTCCCCAGACAGACAATTTACATTTTTGTAGAACAAAAATGTCTTGACTTGAATAAAAAAAAATACATGTGAGAGTGAGTGTGTATGCTAGAGAATGACACAGGCTGACGTTGTCCTGAAATGTATATCAAACAGTTCATGGATTGAAACAGAATTCACGAGTCCCCAGCGTGTTCAGCGACTATTTATCAGACCTCGAAACTTGAGATATTGTTAACAGTGTATGTAGCAGGGGGAATTTTATATTGCACGGGACAATCGGGGGCAATATTAATATTTGCACTTCACTTTGTAATGGTAAAACGCGTGAACTTTTGGAAGATGTCTTCGGCAGGCCAGTTGTGATGTTTTTTGTGGTGAAATGGAAAGAGTAAATACATCGAGAAAGGCGAGTTTTGGTTGTATTTTCATACAACTAGTCTCCATTCAATAAATGTGATGTTCTCAGATTCCAGTGAGCTTTAGCATGATTTTTGGGATGATTGGAGTAATGTAACTTTCTGATTGAGGACCTATTAAACTGAGGTTGATCTGCACGGAGTGCTAATACAGCTGCACTGACATGTAGAAGATATATTCAAAGTTCTATTAACTTTGTAATAAAATTACCTATATAGTTAGTGTGACTGATACAGTGCCATTCCGGAAGGGAAGAGTTCCTCACATACCAATGGCATTTTTCCACGTATATGCTGGGTGTGTTTCTCATATACCATGGCAATTTAGCAAGTGTATGCTCAGTGTTTATTTTTTAACTCTGAATCCAAGCGAGCAGCCCATTCATCCAACGATTATCTGCCTGCCACTCTTCGAGCCTATTACACAATTTGAAGCTTAAATATAACTACTTACAGCCTCCCACACTTTGTATTGTGACCTATAGAAGCTGTTGGCATTTCACCACCTATACTATTTTCTTCTACGTGTGTATTCTTCTGCTGGGGCCCCGTTTTTATGGACCGCATCCCGAGTGATTTGAGGTTGTCATTTAATTCGTGCCCCTTAGTGCTCAACCAGTATGTTAAAAATTAAAATCTCACTTGGATCACTGCCTCCCCGTGCACGAGCTCTGATAGACATACAAATACTAACACATGCAAATCCTTGGCTGAGATACAGGCCACAATTGAATAGTAAACTGTGTGAAATGAGTTGGGGGAGGGTGGGATTCTTACAAAAACAGCACTGGGAACTGTAATGCTTGAAATGCTCCCCCCTCTCCCCCGCTCTGACATTCACAAGACAACTCTCCAGAATCAGTGCTTCAGTTCAGAACGGCAAGCCAAAGGTGTTCAAAAGTATCCCTTCACAGAAATCCATGGTACAACGCAGGCAAACAATTCTGTAAAAAGCTGACCGAATGCACACATACTTTATAGGTATGGGCCATGACTAAAATATAGGTTATTACCAAGATCAGAAGACAGAGGTGTTTCTTGAACTGATTTTTAATCGATTGTTCTCTTTCTCACCTTCTCTCCCCCCTCTCATTCCTTCCCTTGACCATTTATTCATCACCCTTCCATTTTTCTTTCCCTCTTTCACTTTTCCCATTATTTCAGTGGTCACAGCACAAAGATCTCATCTCTTCCTTCTTCCTCTCCCCATTTTCTTTTCCTCTCTCCCCTTATAATGGTTTCTTGCTTCTAAAGAGTATCACAGTAATATCTGCATATTAATTGCCTTCCTCCAGTACAAGCACTTGTCACTTATACATATTTACTATGGGGTGGCTCTTCTCCCGAGCAGGTCTACCATGTGCTACTCTTTTAAAAAAAGACATGGGAAATCATTATACTCTTGGTCGTCTGTTCAGGAATACAAGTTCATTTCTTAGGTAGCCAGCATTGAAAGAAATATACCGATACCACACTAGTTCGCAAATTGGGTGTGTTTTTGCTACACCTGATTTGTGCATTGGTATTCTAGATACATAATACCCATGTATTATGTATCTGGAATATTAATGCACAGAAATTACACAAACAGTACAACAAAAGAGAGTAAGTACTGGTATAAATACATTTAAAATCATTCTATATCTATCTTCAAATAAAAAAGGAGAGCAACTCTCCAGGTCTGCACCTAGTAGTAAGTGTAAAAGACTGGTGTTTATTTTATTGTGCATTAGATTAATTGAAATGAATTTGTTATTGCGCTGTATTGATCTTTTTTTTAATTATTATTAAGGCCACAGGTGTGTGAATTCAGCATTGCACCGAAGGTGCCTTTCTGTGATTCATTCATATTGTACAAAATGGTACATTTTAGACGTTCTTATTAGATTTTACTTACAGCAAGAGCTTTTATCGAGTTGTTACCACCGTTTTGTATATGCTTACCTTTCTGTTCCTAGATGCTTTCTGTCCCTCAGTGCCTAGAATCGAATTCAACAGCATTGAAAACAGGTTGTTATGGGAATTACTGGAAAGGGAAGACAGGCACTCTACAAATCTTTCTAACTCTTCTTTAAAGTACTAGTCAAGAATGGTCCACAAATTTATATCAAAACATACATACAAGCCACCGACTTTTCCACTATCTCTCATATACACTAAGGCGCATACCCACCCACACAATGTAACATCAAATACATTTTGCTGCTCAGTGAGGTGCTTCATTACCTCACTAAGTTTGTGAAAGAGTTGACTGTATTATTGCATGTCTTTCGCTTTTCAGTAAGCATGGGACAGGGCTGAGTGGGTGTGGCCTCACAGTACTTGCTTGACTGCAGTCTTTTCCATCAGTGTGACAGTAAATTGTATCATGCAAAATCTCTAAAAGTAGGCAGTGTCATAGCAGCCTCTCATTCATTAAAATGTTATGACTGTCAGCAAAGAGTGCATTAAATACTAACTACTCTTTATGATGTTTGACCATATTATTGCTGACTATTAGTTGAGATCAAGCTTATTACTCTATTTATTTTCATTGCTGTGTTTGTCATTCATACGTGACTATTTTACCAGTCATACAGATACCCTACTTCTATGCATGTAAAGCGCTCAGATACCCACTAGGGTTATGTTCACGCTATTCAAAAATGTATAAATAAATAAAAGGGACAAGATTTTGACCATATTGTTATAAAATATTGTGAGATTTAATTGGCACCTTCTTTCTATTTAGGCCAACTTGATCTTGCTACAGGTACCTTTATTGAGTGGCATATTACTCTTTGTAATAAAAAAGCTATTGAGAAATGTTTATAATCTATCAATCCAGGGGTAGTAAACAAACAATTTGCCAAAATAGAAACACTTTTTGACTCTCACACACACAAGCACGCTCCTTCTCTTGCACGCACACACTTGCATCCTGTCTTCCATACACCCAGATATATTGTATTTGTATATTGTAATTGCATTTATATATCGCTTGCACAAACAATACTTTAATTAGTACGCAGCATGTTCACCACTACACAATGTTATACTCAGTATATTTCACTGGTGAGTGAGGTACTTCATAACTAGCACCAACAACATGGTGTGATAAGCAAACCAGTGAAAAGCGTCATATCACATGTATTTCACTTTTAAGTGATTGAATGCCAAGGCGAAGTGAGCAAGATCTCACCATCACTGCTAGAAAATCTTCTAAAGTAGCTAGTGTAGCACTAGTCTTTCTTTCTTTAAATGTGATATTGGACTATATCAGTAAATACAATGCTCAGAGATTGAAACAACGTGAGCCACGATTATTTACCAGGTTCTGCACATTTTTAGTTTGAAATGTATGCATCACCTTTTTACTTTTTATAGCATTGTGTTCTGTTAGAGTTGGGAATATTGTGCAGCCCAATTGCTCCAGGTTAAAAAAGTAACGATAAATGTTTCAAAATGATTGCCACAGTATCTCATACAAACACATCAACACATACTTTGCCCATATGGTACAAGTCATGTATTCATCTGTATACATTGCATTCACCAGTACAATATGGAATATCCTATATATTTTAGTGCGTTAGGTGCTTTATACTTGGCACCTATCACAGTGGGACATTGGTAAGCCAGGAAAGAGTAGTATCTCAACTTGTCACTGTTCAGTGGGCAAGGACCAAGTCCTAATGAATCCAGCTTGCTGCAAGAGAGTGTGGCTTGTTGCCTCAATTTGGAGTGAAACTTGCAAAAATAGGCACTTACCAACCTCTTCATTTACATGCTATATCGATGGATGCATTTCATATATAAATGGGGGCACCGAGAGAGTCTGCTGGTGCTAAGGTTTGTTGGTCTTATTTTTACTTATGTGGCAGCATAACATTTCAATTACATTTTTTACAGACGTACACTAATGGTACATATAATTTAGGCATGTGGATGGTTAACAGATCAGCCAATTGAGAGTATGTGAAAATTCAAATTCTTGCTATTGGTAAGGATGAATAGCGAATACAACTGATAAAGTAATGCAAGACAGTTAAGCTTTTTTTTTTCTTTAGAGCAATTTGGTCTTTCTACGTTTGGATATTTTAAATGGCCAAAGTTGCTCCGTATAGTATTGAAAGGAAGTGGCAGTACGCACTGTATGAGATCATTTTATAAAAATAACATCAATACTACAACCAACATTGTTAAAAAAAAATTAAACAAAGTGTGCACCAAAGTAATGTGAATTCACATTTCGAAGAAATGTGGGCATTTTGTAACTAGCCACTGTTGAGCTATTTGTGATACAACACAGACTCCATTTGCTTTAGACATTTTAATATTGCTTTGGCTCGCTCTTTGACCATTCAGCTGGCAGTTAAGAAATATGGAAATCAGCTGGGTTTCAGTTTTTTTTCTTAAGGTCAGTGTGCCACTCCTGGAGCCAGTAATGTGGGATAAATTTCAGTGGGTGTCATCTTCGACATGAAAGGGTCATATGGTTCTACAGAATATATGTGTACTATCTACAATGCAATCGATAACTGGATTTTGTTTATAGTGCTTAGGTTTGAGCATGTGAATTAGAAATGACACTCTCTCCACATGGCACATTTGTACCCCCTTCATGATGTTATCACTACAGTAGAATTTACAATTTTAAAATCAAATCATATGATCACCCCTCCCCCCTCAACCCCATTTGCAGACTGCTGGTGGTCTGTTGCTATATTATTTATGGCGTAAGAGTCCTCGGAACAATAGTGTTCAATTTGATAATCCGAACTATGCTTTTAATTTGGCTTCAATAAGTAACATAACGGGATGTCCTGGCTTTTATTGTGTTGGTTTATTGCAAGTGATTAAACTTCGAGATTTATGTAAACTTCAGTTCCTCACATTTTACTGTAAAGGGAAAGGAGGCCTAAAGTTTGACATTATTTGCTGAGGTCACTCCGTGCTCATTGAAAGGAGATGTATACTTTGTACCCAAGTCTGCATACTTCATTGTAAATGGTCTACCAGGGGTACAACCTATTTCCCGGAAGGAATACATGATGGGAGTGAGACACTCAAGTGGGTGACATTAAATAATGCGGGCAGCTACACACTGCGATCACTATGACATGGAATGTGCAATCCGATTTCAAACAAAATCAAAGTCCTGCCATTCCAAATCTGCTTTTAAGGCCCCCCTTCCCCATAACCATTTCCTCTTCTGTCCTCGCAGGTTTTTTCCTCCTAAAAATGGAAGTGTATGAGTTAGGCACTGAGTTGAAGTAGCAGTCCTTTATATAGGTGGGATACTACTAATCATTTAAAAATGGGTAGCTGCTAAAAAGTGGCAATAGGTGACTTGCTAGCTTTAACTGCCTGTACATGGATTTCTGCAGAGTGCTCAGAATATAATGATGTGCCCCGATGTAGGCCTCTTTCGTTCTCTTTTCAATCCGCGCGGCCTCACAAGCCCCAGCCCTGAAAGGCCCGAGATGTTTTGCATGAGTCTCTCACAATAGAGCCCGAGGTAACTGACAGTTTCAAAAACAAGGCTCCCTTCCAGATGCCTGGACCCTGCCTCCACCGTCCCCCGTTTGCTCTCTTCAGCTGGTGGTGTAGACCTAGAAATGAAGCCCCAACAATGGATGACAACGTCGTGGGTAAAATGGGGGGAGGAGGCCTGAAATCTGGTCAACAATGCATCATATTCTGTGTGAAATATGCGTGATTATGGTGAACTGGACACATTGGCGCCTTGCACAAAGTGCAAGTCTGAGAAATTCATGGCTGGGAGCTATGTGCATTTCCCCGCCGATAAATGCTCCTGTTTTTCGTTTTAATTGCTGACAGCTTAAACCACAAACTGGGAGAAGAAAAACCAAAGATGTGCTTTATATTTTTCTGCGAATGCTATTCAAATACGTCATTTCATACAGATGTTGACAAAAGAGTGACTTGACCATCGCCTTTAAGTAATTTCCTTAGTATCACAGGCCTAAATATAAGATGAGCTCAGAGTAACAGTGCCTCTACATAAAATAGCTTTGTTTCGGCTTTTTCTGTTATGCGTTTTTATGTAGTGTATGTCTGCCAGTCACTTGATCTCTCAGCGCTTTTGCTTGTAGACATGTCTTTGTACAGACCATTCATTAAGCAGACATTTTCTTTTGCTTTTCTACATGACACTAGGGGTTTTAGACTTTATGTTTTAGCACTGGTTTTTATTAAACTTATCTAGATGATATGGTTGCTCATGGAGTCTACATTTCACATGGGTGTCTAAAAATGTTTACACAGTGCAACGGTTCCCACATGTGTCTGTATGAACTAGGATGCTCTAGCCTTTCTTTTTTTGCAAAGCATTTGGATTCTAGATGTCTTCACTATATTACTGATGTATTGCTCCTAAACATTTTTTTGTATTTAGCTGTGTCAAAAAGGATCTAGGTGTTTTCAGTGAAAGCAAATGGTCGAAATTTCTTTTTATATACAATTATTGATGAAAACCTTTTGTTCAAAAATACATGTAGGGCTTATGGTCTGTTTTTTTGTTTGAACATATTTAATAAAAACCAAAATGGTTAAACGTTAGAGCAGGTGCTTTTCCAAAAATATATTTCTGGTCATAATTAAATATTGAGTTCATTTATAATATGGTGCTTTTCAACTGTGCGAGGCACAGTACAATTACCTCTATGCAATGCAAAATAAATATTACGTTTGCCAGTACTGCAGTGTTTTGATATAGTGAAAATAGGTCTGTTAACTCCGTTCTTTGCATAAAGGGAACAAGCTGCTTGTGCCAGGTTATAAACACAGTAGCCTTCACCACAGTGTGATAAAATATTAAGTTCAAATATAAAAATTGTGATGGTTATTATATAGTTTTAGTACAATAGTTTATGGTTGAAATAAATAGGCCACATTGCTTTTCAACCATTGTTTCGGTCAGTTGATTTGTGTACTTTTATAGTGTTACACAAAAAAATTGAATACTGCCCACTTGACACCAGGATTTCTAACCATCTGTACATAGTGCAGGGATTATCACATTTTTCTACATGCCCATGTGGTTTCAATACTTTGAACATGTGGATTTTTGTTAACAATTTTGTACATGTTTCAGGATTTGTAGACATTCGTGGTGAAGCAGTGGCTTTTAGACTTTGATACATGAATCTTTTGGTTGGGGTGCCAACCCAAGGGTTTCTTTGCGTTTTTGCCAGATGGGGGCATTTTTAGATTTTATTACACAAGCTAGATGTTTTTTTCTAGATTTGTTTTCCAATCTATATGTACATGAAGGAAGCTTAGCATTTATATTTCATGTAAATATGCCTTCTTTCAATCGCACCATGTTTTCTTCTATTGTTTTTGTTACTTTGATTTGTATTCCCGTCACTCGACTCATAATAAATTTAGCTTCTCAAGTCTGAGAATATGCAGACAAGTTGTAGCTAATTAGCACAAACATACCTATAAATATCTCTATCACTCCAAAAACTGTTAATGTTTTTGTACGTAAGGCCACACTGAGAGACAAAGATGAGACGTTTTTGGAAATCCTACAGTAGTCTGTCATCCTTATTTTAAATATGTATAGATGTGTGACCTCGAAAGAAACATATAAAGGACCCCTTTCTGAGTGTGATACTGTATGCAACGCACTTTGCAGATAAGCACAACGGCGGAAATGTGGTGTTTGCTCGTTGCCTACTGCAGAGATCATTAGAAAGGGCTTTAAACACACTTGTATGCCAGTATTTAAAAGCAGTTGTAACGTGCGTGGAATTATGCACTGGTGTCTAAAATACTCACTTTCTTTGCAGTAAACAGGGCGGCCTTTGTCAATGGCGTCATTATGTTGTTTCTAGTAAATTGTGGTGAGGGTCCCCATTGTGGGCCTGAATGGCTTTACGAGCCATCCCGATCACTGGTGCAATCAAGGGATAGTGACAGGCGTTCTATTGCTGTGTCCAGGACAGAAAGGATCCCAGATATGCTCTTTCTGGTGACCCCGGGGTCCTCTTCAGGCAGGATATATAATTTCAGAACCACCGATTTCAGTGTTGATTTTACCTCACGAGTAGACCAACTGTGTCCTGATCTTAACATATCTTTGTCAGTCCACCAGAACGGGATAATTGTGCACACTAAGCAGACGTTGCAAATTTTTAACCAAACGTGAGAATGTGTGCAACTCACGTATAAAGCTCATACTTTACTTTTAAATGCATTGGTTCCAGACTCAGAAACTAAAACAATCTTTGTTATGTTGCACTTCTGTTTTCCCAAGATGCAACATATTTTCCTCGGTGGATAGAACTCCAGGTTTCTATTTATATAATCGATATGGCAAAATGCATCTCTTTTAGTTTTACTAATGTTTTATTTTGCCCATTTTTGATAAATCATATGTAGCATTATTAGTAAATGTTGCACCAAAATCCTACGACCTATAGAATTAAAGTAGTGAGTTTGAAAATAGACGCAACTTAATTTCTGGTTACCGCACATAGGTTCTGCAGCTTGCACCCATTATAATTTGAGTAGGGTTTCAGCTATCAGACACATTATCTGTGTATCGACCAGCCTGTTTGTGTGACTGCCCATCTATCTGTATCTTAGCAGTGTTAGAAATGTAAAATATGTTTCGATGAAGCAATTGGCTTCCTGCATTTGTATCCTGGTACTGAAAAATGAGCCATCTGCCTGTCATTTAGGTAAGACCCAAACGCTAAAATAGTCACCCACACTCCTTCCCTTGGGCTCTGCACACCTACAGCAACATTCTGCATAGGCACAATGCGCACTGCACTTCCTCGCCCACATGCTTTTTTTTTTTACACGTGAAAACATAGACTGCAAATACATCTGGCTCAGGAATACAGACTGCCAAAATCTCATCCATATGTAAATGCCCACCTACAAAAATGTTGACGTGTAAGCAATTCTTAATTCGTTTCCCACCTTGGGTTAATTTGCTATTCAAGCTCCTGTGGTACCATATTTGAGCCAAATGTTGAGTGAATAGGTGCCGGTCATAATTTTTGCACCGACATAGCTATGTAAGGTTGTCTTATTGATAGTTTCATTTTTAGATTTGTTGGAGTCTTGTTTTGTAGCCTATGCTACTTCCCAGGTCGCTCTCAGGATTACCCCCCACCCCATAGCAACCAACCAACCAACCAACCAAGTTCTGCAGGCCACACTGTGCACAATCCCAGCAAAGTTCATTAGTGTGCTGGGGAGGAGGAAGAAGGGGTTAACCTTTCAGCACTAGTGGAGAGCCTGCAAAAGGAGTGCAAGTGCCCATTCTTCCATCTCTCCCCTACCATAGGTCTGCAGTGAGGGAAGAAAATTCATGGGTGAGGAAAAGGAAAGGAAACCTGGGTCAGCTAAGATTTAGTATTCTTCTTTGCTAACAATGACCACTGTTGCTGGTCAGTGAAGTCTTCAGGCAGCTTGACACTCATTACATTTCTCATTGCATGCGGATATGGTCAGCATAGCACTGGCGAGTTGAAAATAACTAGAGGTGCTCTGGCACGAGTGTTTCACAGCACTTTTTAATTGTTTGTTACTGATATGAAAAGGGAAGAATCGGGAGCCTCCCAGTCTACATACAGAGGCACAGCAAGGGGCCTGCCATGAAAATAAGAAGACTGATTCTCCAGGATATATATATATATATATATATATATATATATATATATATATCACCTCCCCAATGCACTGATCATGATCTCCCATGTTCCAGATGATAGCACAACTGAAGTCACTTTATCATTGACATATTCAGTGACATATCTTATTTACTGATGTGGTGTTATGTTATTTTTTTTGTTATCACATATTACCTCAACTTTGGATAACCACCAAACTGTGTCGTTCTACATCAATGCACATGGCTCTTGGCCGGGCGCCCAGGATGTCTGGTGCAGGATTTGGTCTTTGGATAACCCTATACTGTGTGTGTGTGTGTGTCTCACCATTACTGTCCTTAAGGGGATTAAATGCAGGATCTTGCCTCCAGTAGCGCCATTTGCTTAGCTTTTGTATGTAAATAGTCCAATATGCTCCATCTTTGACTGCGCAGTGCATGTTAAGTGCAGGCCTTTGCCCAGACTTTTGGGCATAACACACCGGGCACAGCCCTCAGCCATGCTCAGCATGCCCCTGGTCTTCACTCGTGACCTGCTCTGAGTCCAATTATGGATATAAGCCCCTGGCACACAGGAAATTATGCTTAAAGAACTTGTTCCAAACCCCACTGTGGAACAGGCACCATTCCCATTGACCAAAGTCCTCTCCTACATCTATATCATTTCCCCCTGTAATTTAGCAACAGGTTCAAAGACAGCCTTTGCGTTCTTGCACCATTCCAGTACAGCATGAATTATTTCTAGTTTAATACCCGTCTTAACTTTAGTGTAGAGCAAAGTTGCCCAATATAGACTTGAGGGCCATAAACATTCGACATTTTTTAGATTAACATCAACTTCGCAAATAATTGTTTTTAATTTATGGTATGCAAATATAACGCGTATGAGGAGTATGCCGATACTCTGATATGGATGTCAATCCTGACGCATTTTGTTGCATTAGTGTTGTAGATGTTCATCAGATTCCATTTGTTGTGCCTACAGATGCTATGTTTTGTATCAACGTTTTCTTTTGTTGGTGCAGACAAACGCCACTTGGGCTGCCATAGTGATGGCATTGATGTTGCAATGGTTAGGTGATATATAGTGTCATCCTTGATGTCACTGATGATTCATAGATAACATCATTCGCGAAGTCCTGAGCAGTGCCAGGGATGGAGAGGATAAGTTACTGCAAATTCCGGTGATGTTTAAACTTTAACATTGTGTTCATGACTTCACTTAAATGTTGTTTTTACTGTGAGCGTCTGAGGTTTTAATAATCAAATTAACTTTCCATAGCATTTTGTTATGCACAGCACATGCCTGGCCTTCATCCAGGCCCTGCACAAGCCTCGCGTCACCATGCCAGCCTCACTCCGCATGCGCCTCCCTGCCATGGACTCTGACGCAGAACCCAGCTTGTAGGCAGGGTGTCCAGCAGCGGAGTGCCACCAGCAGTGCCCACACATTGGACACTCTAGTTCTTCTCTGGGTACAGGGTTGGGCTGTAATCTGTTTCAGTACGATGAGTGGTGAGCCTGAATTAGCTGTGCAATGCCTCCGGCTGTGCATTGCCGACTCTCGGCACAGACTAGTTAGTGCCTCTCCCTTGGCCACGAATTTCTCCAGATCAGTGCCTCCTATCTGTGTATGGCCTTCGACCTTGCGCAGTGTACTCCTAGTGCAGGGACCAGTTTAAGACCAAACCCTGCACCAGCCCCTGTGCACTTAACCAGCTGCGAATGTGCAGAAAGCTCATGGTCCAGCTTCAATACTCGTGATTACAGTGCTTAGTTCGTGCAGTCCTCGGGAGAAAACTAAATATTTACCTTTTAGTAACAAATTAAAGTGCGAGAAGTTGGAGGCAGACTTTTTAAGCCATTTTTTACGCTAGCGGGAAACACCATACAACCTGCACAAAGTGAGGCAATTGTACAATGCACACGAATCAACGTTACTCTGCCATATTTATACACAACTCAAAGCAGGATTCATACAAAATTGCTTAGCTCTGGAAAATCCTCGTATCAGCTGGAGGTCAGTTCAAAAATTGCATCTCATCAGAAAAGATTTGAGTATCAGTAGAAAGACCTTCTAGTTCTGTATTCTGTCAGCTACATGCCATAAACAGAAAAGTAAATTAGGGGACAAGGTTTCATCTTCCAGATGTTCAAGAAAGAGTTGCCTAAATGTACAATTTTTTTTTGCTGACTAGACCAAACTCGGAAGCAAAGAAGCTTTTCTCCTGAAGGCGGTGCTGTATTTGAGTTGAACGACATTTGTAGGCCTATAATATGAAATAAATGCACTTTTAGTTCACGCTATAATCCATGTCCTAAAACCAACATTTTACACTTGTTCATGCATAGTTGGATTTCAAAAATGTTGTTTATACTTTTTTTGTGGATTGACAAAGAAGACCTATTAGTGTTTAAACTGAGTTTTGACTCTGGATCCCCAAACCGATTACAGAATGTAGGTTCGTGAGGTCCGCAAATCAGTGCGAGGTATATCCATATAGCGTAGCCAAAGTAGGAGCTTTTGAAAGTAGGATCTGTTCTGCTAACACTTTCCATTGGTAATTTAATAGGAAATAGTACTTTTTTGGCTCATTAATAATGTGGTGCTGTTTAAGAAAGCTGCATAGAATTCAGCACCTGGTCTTTTCATCTACTTTTATTTTTACATCAAATGTCTTGTCTATTGGGGGTGGGGTGAAGTTTGCGTAATCCCAGTTGTGCAATACATCAGAACTGCTGAACTGAATAATGGTTAACTCGGGATGAAGATGGCTCGTGCAGAATAGGTCCTTTTCTTGGATTGGTGGCAAACTGTTAAGTAGTTTTTAGGATAAACGAACAGGTGCTGGCTGTGCTTTCGGAGTTAAGTTCAAACATTTTCTCATACTGTTTGCATTATTTGAAAAATCTGCATGACATTTGGTGTCTTCTAGCTGTGATTACCTAAGTGTCTTTGTTTCAAATTCTATGCAGACTGGTGACTGAAGAGGCAAATTGTAAGGAGCCTAGCAAATTATAAGCCCAATAGGAGTTTTAGCTGTCTTATCCAATAAAATCTCCTTAACAGTATTACCAGACTTGAAGTAAGGATGAGAACTCACCAGACACCACAGCTGTCTGGTTCGCTAAAGACATGTTTGGGACATTTAGAAGTTGACCTAGGAATGTATTCCGCCCATTTCTTACCATTTGACTTTGTGGTTTTTAACTCTCATTTTCAGTCTTTCTATTTGCTGTTTTTTTGTTTGGTGCTTTAGGCTGTCCAGCACGAGTGTGTCCCTCCTGTTGCCCAAACCTTGTTTACTGTATTCTACAATGAACTCGCTTTCCGTAGACGCCATAACATCTTATCTTGTCACATTTGCTGTGCATTTCTGAATGTGTCTTCAGGGAGATTTGTGTTTATTTTTCTTTCTCCGACTTCAAAGCGAGAGGATTTTTGTGACTGTCATCTGTCTATTGGAAGTCTGCTTGAGGAAGGCTGTACAATGTTATTTTTTTCCTAGCATGCAACAAAATTTAAATGTCTTAATGAACTGTGCTGACTATCAAATCAATACATTGGGTGATGACATTTTCACACTCTGCATATTTTTATCAGTAAAACTGTGAGTTCAAATGTAATGGTCATTTCAATTGAAGATGATGCGTCTGTATAGGCACTGCTGCCATACCATACATACTCCCAAGTTTCCCCCATTCCACTCTGCACCACTCCACACTGTGTCACTGACCTCTTGTCTGCACCACTCCTCTCTACTCCACTTCACTCTACTCTATGCCAATGCACTCGACCACACTCTACACCAGTGCACTCTACTCCCTACCACTCCACTATACATCAGTGCACTCTATGCCAATCCCCTCTACGACACCCTAATCTACACCACATCACTGTTGTACCCTACTCTGAAACAGTCTACTCTCTTCCACAGCACTTGGCAACCTGGCACTCTGCGCCGCTATTCTACACCACTCTACGCTTTGCACTCTATGGCAATGCACGCTACACTACTTTTCTCAAAACCAATGCACTGTACGCTAATCTACTCTGCACCACTGCACTCTGCGCTACTATAGTCTATGCCACTACATTCTACACCGTTGTACTCTGTCACTGCACTCTATGCTACTCCATTCTACTCTCACTACACTTTATGCCACTCTATTCTACTCTGCTCTTTACGCCCTCTACTCTGCACCACTGCACTCTTCGCCACTCTTTATTATTATTATTATGTTTCTTATATAGCGCCTGAATCGACCCCCGAAGGGGTATCTCCGCGCTTGCCTTGGGAACCCGTCCTGGCTTTTCCCTGTGAGATAGCCCCTACAGGGCATCCCCAAGGTGAAAGCCAGGCATCCCGCCGCTTCAGGGTCTGCCTGCTCTAACCAGTGAGCCACACTTCTCTGCACAATACTCTATAACACGCTACTCTGTGCCTCTGCACCACTCTACTATACACCTCTTCACTCTACGACAGTAAACTCTGCAATGGTGCACACTCTGCCACTATACTTTGTCAATCTACACCACTGAACGCTGCAACGCTCCACTGTACGCCTCTGCACTGTACGTCAATCGACTGTAAGCCACACTAATCTACTCTGCACCACTGCACTCTGACACTCTACTCTATACCACTGTACTCTATGCCACTACATTCTACTCTGAAACTATCTACTCTATTCCACTGTGCACCAATGCACTCTATGCCAATCCACTCTACACCACTTTACTCCAAACCAATATGCACAATACTCTATAACACGCTACTCTGTGCCTCTGCACCACTCTACTATACACCTCTTCACTCTACGACAGTAAACTCTGCAATGGTGCACACTCTGCCACTATACTTTGTCAATCTACACCACTGAACGCTGCAACGCTCCACTGTACGCCTCTGCACTGTACGTCAATCGACTGTAAGCCACACTAATCTACTCTGCACCACTGCACTCTGACACTCTACTCTATACCACTGTACTCTATGCCACTACATTCTACTCTGAAACTATCTACTCTATTCCACTGTGCACCAATGCACTCTATGCCAATCCACTCTACACCACTTTACTCCAAACCAATACACTCACTGCACTCTATGCCAATCTACTCTGTACACCACTCTACGCTATGCCATTGCACTCTACGCAGCTCTACACCATTGCACTCTATGGCCCTTTACTCTGCACCACTCTACGTCACTGCACTCTACACCAATACACTGTATACCACTGTACCCTACACAGCGGCACAGGCTGGGTGGCTGTTCTCTTGCTGTTTTGGCGGCCCAGGCCTGGAACGCTTTGCCGCTTGCCCTTCGTAACATTGAAGATCCTGTATTTTTTTTTAAATTGCAAAAAAATCATCTCTTTGTTTAGTTGTGTTGTGCTCTCAGTCCCCCTGTGCTCGCGCCGGGACACTCCTTGGAGTACCTGTGCGCTTTAGAAAATGAATTAACATAACATACAACACTACTCTGCATCACTGCGCTCTCTGCATCTGAGCTCTGTTATTGAACTCCATGTCACTCCACTCCGCCTTGGGTCACTTTACTCTGCACCACTGTACGCCACTACATTCTACACCAGTGCACCCTACGCAGTTCTACACCACTGCACTCTGCACCACTCTACTCCAGTCTACGTCACTCTAATCTACTGTGCACAACTGCACTGTGGCACTGCACTCTATGCCACTTCACTCTGCACCTCTCTACTCTGCACTACTCTACGCCAGGGGACCCTACTCTGCACTGCTCACTCTCAGTGCACTCTATGCCACTCCACTCTACGTCACTTCACTCTATAATGGAACTGTGTACTCAATACCACTGTACTATCTGCCACTCCACTCTGTACTACACCACTGTAATCCACTCTGCGCCATTGCACTCTCGGGACGTCACTCTGCTCTAAACCACTGCACTCTTATCAATTCAGTCTACACCACTGTACTCAAATCAAATGCACCATATGCCACTGTACCTTTGCCAACTACTTTACACCACTGCACTTTATGCCACTATACTCTACAACATTCTACTCAGCCGCTGCACTCTGCACCATTGCACATGATATCACGACCCCATTGCACGCTACGTCACTACTATGCCACTGTATTCTACTCTGCACCACTGTACTTTGTCACTGCTGGCTGTACCACTCTACGCCGCTGCACTCCGACACTCTACTCTGCATGACTGCACTGTATGCCACTCTACTGCACTCTGCCACTGCATCAGTTTACTCTGTGCCAATGCACTCTACACCACTCTACTCTATGCCACTGCGTAAGCCCTGCAACACTCCACTGTACTCTTCACCACTCCACTTTATACCACTTCACTCTAAACCACTGTGCTGTGCAACACTGCTCTCTCCACCACTACACTCTCCACCACTCTACTCTATATCCTGCACTCTCCACCACTTCACTCTACTCTGTCACTGCAGTCTATGCCACTCTGTTCCACTCTGCTCCGCTCCACTCCATTCTACACCACTGCATTCTACGACACCCAACTCTGCACCACTCCACTGTACATCATTGCACTGTGTGTCACTTTACTCTGTACCACTGTATACCACTGTATCCTCTACGCCACTCTACACCACTGCTGTCTGCCACTCTACTCTGAAGCATTGCACACTCTGCCACTCTACTCTGCGCCACTCTAATCTACTGGGCACCACTTCACTCTGATATTGCACTCTATGCCACTTCACTCTACACCTCTGTACTCTACTGTGCACCACTCTACCCTATGCCAGTGCATTTTACATTGCACCACTCCACTATTTGCTACTTCACTGCACTACACTCAACACCACTACTCTATACCACTCCACCACACCCTGTACTATTCCATTACTTTATTCTACTGTGAAACAATTTACTCTATGCCACTGCACTTTGCCACTCTACTTCACTCCATTCTACACCACCTTAATCAATACTCCGCTACTCTACGCCACTATTCTATGCCACTCCACTCTACTGCACTCTACACTGCGTCACTCTATGCCAATTCACTCTACACCACTTTGCTCAAAACCAATACACCCTACTCCACTGTACTTATGCCAGTGAACGCTACACCTAGCTACACTGCATCACTACACTCTATGCCATATCAGTCTACCATGCACCACTCCACTCTGTCCCTTCACTCTACATCACACTGCTCTCTACGCCACTCTACTCTGCATCGCTCCCCTCCACGCCAATCCACTCTGATCTACACCACTGCACTCTATGCCACTCCTCTGTACGCTACTCTAGTCTACACCACTGCACTCTCCTTCATTCTATGCTACTTTACACCACTGCATTCTACAACACACTACTCTGCAGCACTGCACTCTCTACCATTGAACTTTATGCCACTGTCCTCTATGCTACTCTGCGCCACTTTTCTCTGTTCTATTTTTCTCTATGCACTACTCTATGCCACTCCAGTCTACTGTGCACCACTACACTCTACACCTCTCTACCCTACTGTGCCCCACTCTACTCTGCCATTACACGCTATCCCACCCTTCAAAGCACCACTGCGCTCTTTGCCATAGCACTGTACACCTTTGCAGTCTAGGCCACTCCACTCTGCAACACTGCACTCTATGCCAATGCACTCTACGCCACTACTCTATATCACTCCACTCGACCCTGCACCACTCCACACTATCCTGCGCTACTCTACTCCTCTCCACTGCAATTAACTTTGCTCCACTCTACTGTAAACCACTCTTCTCTATGCCGCTGCGCTCTATCCTGCTCCATTATACTCTACCCAGCACCCCTCCACACTACTCTGAAACAATCTACTCTACACCTCTGCAGTCTATGCTATGCCACTGTTCTCTAAACCACTGCACTTTTGCAAATTCAGTACACCACTTTACTCCAAACCAATGTACCCTATGCCACTGCACCTATACCAACTACTTTGCACCACTGCACTTTATGCCTCTATACTCTACAACAATCTACTCTGTGCCACTGCACCCTACGTCCGTCTGCACCACTGTACTCTACATCACTGCTCTATGTATCGCGCTACCCTGCACCACTCCACTCTATGCCACTTCACTCTAGGCCACTCAACTCTACTCCACTCTATGATGCTCTGCTCCATTAAACTCTGCCACCCTACACTTTACTCAACTCTATAGCACTCCATGCCACTTTACTCCACTCTATTCTGTGACACACTACTCTACTCTGACAATCTACGCCACTCCACTCAACAACACTGTATGGAACCTTCTATGTCACTCCACTTTACACCACTCCATGACACACTATGCCACTCCTCTCTACTCCATCCACGACACCCCTCAACACTGTATGCCTCTCCATGACACTCCACTACATTCCTCTCAATGCCACTTGTTAGAAATGGGATCCCTGGCTGGCCAGGGCTTTCGCCAAAGTCAGTCAGAGACCACCACTCCTAAGTCAGGGCAAGGGAGTTACACGCCAAGATAACCCCTACTCACCCTCTAGGTAACGTGGCGCGAGCAGCAAGGCTAAACTTGGAGGCGATATGAGTTAAGTATTTGCGCACGCACCCCAGCAACAACACCCAAGGCCCACCACAAAGGAAACTCCACACAAGGTTATATATAAAAATAGCCTTTGTATTACACCACAACACATTAGATAAAACACACACTTTACATTGTGCCAGGGGCACTGGCAGAATTTACAGGGGATATTTACAAGACAGGGCCACCTGGACCACTGTCAGGAATCAGCACTTTTAGAACTTAGAATACAATACTTGTAGGCCTAGAACTTAAACATAGAGCCTAACGGACAGTACCTCCCGACCTGGTTGCAGGGATAATGCGAGTGACCTCCTTAGTAAACTTGATCGGGCGGCCCAGCGAAGCGGCACGACTCAGGGGAGAGTGGTGCGGCTTGAGGCTTGAGTGGGCCACCGGCAAGGTACAAGCGTTTCTCTGGGGCGACCAATGTGTGCGGCTCAGAAGAGGAGGGGAAGGCAGGATGCAGGCGACCCAGCAAAGCGGTACGGCTCAGGGGAGAGCGGTGCTGCTCGAGGCTTGGACGGGCTGCCGTGCACGAGCTGCCGAGGGGAATGAGTGAGGCACGTTTCAGCGAGGCCCCAGGGGCCCAAGAGAGATCAGACAAGTCCCAGCAATTTGTCAGGGCAGGCACAATAGAGTCCACTGGTCCTGGGACTCTGGTCAGGGGGCGAGCTCAGTATCAAGCCCTTGGAATATCACTTAGAACATAACAGAAAATCACTGTAGCAAAACAAGTAACTACTGGTAATCAGGTAAGGACCCCCT
Organism: Lissotriton vulgaris; assembly: GCF_964263255.1. Classification (NCBI taxonomy): domain Eukaryota; kingdom Metazoa; phylum Chordata; class Amphibia; order Caudata; family Salamandridae; genus Lissotriton; species Lissotriton vulgaris. The sequence continues at coordinate 766,128,999 of NC_141698.1, read as the reverse complement.
ACGCAATCCTAACCACCCTAGGAACAGGTCACGCAGGGCACCAGGACCTTACTAGCACCACCTGTACTAGCAAGAACAACCAACTAAATATCAACATACATTTAGGGGTATAGACCTGGGGACAAAACACATGATGTATCAACAACACATTCAGCGGTGTAAGGAACACATGACGCATCAACACACGTTCAGCGGTGTAAGGAACAAGGCACATGATGCATCTACCACACATTCAGAGGTGCAGCAAAGAACACTTCGCATAAATCACATTAGCACAGAACTTACATCAAAGTCCAGGGTCCAGGTTGCGCCACTGCGCCAAAACCTAAACGTAACAGCGGCCCACAAAGTGCTGGGCAGCTGAGGGACAGAACAGGGGGGCCTAAACGCTGCAGCTGGCACTAAGTGCTGCGCAGCTGGAAGGCCAGGGTAGGGAAAGGAGTGCGCCCACTCCTAAGTCCAGAACATGTCCCCTTAAAGAAACAATAGCACCAAAAACGATGTGGGAGCCTCCCAGGCTCTGCACAATTATGCAAATGCTGGAGCCTCTCCGGCTCGAGAACAGGAATACACTCAAGAGCCTCTCTAGGCTCGTAGAATAAAATGGCACCCTAAGCCTCTCCGGGCTTGAGAACAACTGTGTGCTTGGAGCCTCGCTGGGCTAGGAAACGATGTAGGAGCCTCCCAGGCTCTGCACAATTATGCAAATGCTGGAGCCTCTCCGGCTCGAGAACAGGAATACACTCAAGAGCCTCTCTAGGCTCATAGAATAAAATGGCTCCCTAAGCCTCTCCGGGCTTGAGAACAACTGTGTGCTTGGAGCCTCGCTGGGCTCGGAAACTGAAGAAGTGCCCGGAGCCTCGGGGCTCCTAATTACCAAATGCCCCCAGAGCCTTTTGTGGCGTCCCCCCTCTGGGGACTCAAGAGAAGCAACTGTCCGGTGCGTTGGAGTCCCTCCTCGGGGGACTCTGGAACCAAGAAATGCCCGGAGCCTCTCTGGGGAGGCTAGAAACAACAATTGCCCTAAACGTGGGAGTCCCGCTCGAGGGACTCAGAAGCAGGTGAGGCCCCCCCGGGCCTCTCAGCGTCACCAGAGCTTCCCCCAGCCCGCGTTACTCACCGGGCGTGTACTTCGGGGACTTCGCTCTGCTCTCCCGGCTCCTCTGCAAGGCAGAGGCGGGGCTGCCTCTTCTGCGGGGCTCGTTGCGGGGCTCTCCCTCGTCCACCGGGGCTCCCTCCTGGTCCTGGGAGCCCCTCGACATCCGGCGGCTGCTTCCTGGCGGGCCCGGGGCTCTCCCCAGCTCACGGGAGTCCCGGGCGGCCATCACTCCGTTGCGGGGGCGGGACTTCCGGCCGGCCGCGCTCTGATTGGCCGGCCGGCCAAGCACTTCCGGGTCGCACTTGGCAGCGGCCCGGCAACGTTTTCCAAACACTCCGGGCTGCGGCGGTGAAGTCCTGGGCAATGCCGGGTGGGCACCGGCCTTAATTACAATAAAGCGCGGTGGGCACGCGCTCGAAAGGCGGCAATGTCCCCGGCAGGGTGGGCACCTGCCAGGGGGCTCAAGACTCGTCACGGAGCGGGGCAAACGCCGGGTGGGCTCCGGCTTCCAAAAGTAAAGCGCCCCTCAGCGCTAAATGCAAAATAAAGCGCTCGTAAGCGCTAGAAGAAAAAACGAAGCGCTCCCAGGTGCCCTCAGGCAGAGTAAGCGCTTCCAGCGCTGGCAGACAAAATAAAGCGCTTCCAGGAGCTTCAGGGGAAACACAAGTCCAGCAAAAGTTCTTCAGGAGTCCAGGGGCTGGGCAGAGCCCAGGGGAGGCAAGCCTTCCCCTGGGCCCAAGCAGCAGCACGCCCCTGGCAGATTCAAGCAGCAAACAAGAACATTTGCATGGGGTCACAGCCCCTCTTTTATACACCTTTTCTTTTGTCTGTAGGTGCAGGGTGGGGGCAGAACCAGTCGCAGCTGGCCTGTGAGCACTGTTGATGGCTCAACCACCCCTTTCATTCATCAGGTAGGCTAGGGTCATCAGTCACACCACAGGGGGGCGGAGCCAGCATTGTGTGGGGAAAACCCAGCCCATCCAGGACACAGGTACACTCCTCCCACACATCACTCATGCTAATCTCTCCATTCACCACCGGGGCAGACCCACACAGACTTCCTGGAGCCTGGCATCCCAGCCAGCTCCAGCCAATCACACGCCAGCACCTTCACAGCACATACACAGCCATGTCTAGAAGTGGCGCTTCCGCACAAGACACATACACGCCGCACATACCATTGCGCAGCATTCACTCTCACGAGTTCGCACATACCAAACTTGACCATGCACGCCTCACGCATCAGGAACTACCAGGGACACAGATATTCCCCATGCATTCCTATGGGAGAGCAGGCCAATCTCACACACGCACTCAGGGAGAGCACGCACTTTACACTGCGCCACAGTGACAAAGTGCGCAAAGACCAGAAATCACTAGGCAAAAAGTTCAGGGGTGAACCTGCCAGAAGGGCCAAGTCCAACACAACCCCCTTCCAGCCAAAACGCAGGGGAGAACAATCACCACCGTGATGGACTTCCCTGCTTGGGGCGATAGAACACGGACGCGGGCCCGCACTGCAGGGACACCCTCCGGTTCTATGCCACGTTGATCCATGAGACAAGCACATACTAAAAAAAAACAGGCCCAACTAGGCTACCCCACTGGTACTCCTTAGTTGTCCACGGCTAGGACCAGGCCCTAGGCCACCCAGATACCACTGGTCCCTGCCAATACACAGAGTGGGGGGTGGTAACCCCTGGCCTACAATAGCCATTCTCCACTCCCTTTCTCAGTGTAGTTCCAAACTACCACTGATCTTTCAACCTAGGGTCCACACCCTCAGGCTGACCAGAGGTCACGGGCAAGAATGCCCCACCCTACCTCTACTTCTGAAGCACCCTCCAGAACACAACTCTCCCACCAGTTCGGGACCTTTACTCCCTCAGCAGCAGTGACCACGGTCAGACCAGCACAAGATCGGTGTAGTGAGGCGTTGCACTTTGCGGGTTGCAAGATGCGGCGCAGGCGGCGGCTCACGGACCGCGTCGAGACGGGGACGGCAAGCGGCATAGGCTGCGCGGCCGAAGGCAGACGCGGCTCAGTGCGGTGCCTACAGGACACCGGGCTGGTCATGACAGAGTCACAGCTCCCCTAACTGGTCTACCACCTGGGATTCGAATTCACTCCTCCTTCAGCAGCAAGGCAACCACTGCAGGTCAATCCCCCATACAGCTTACCCGGTTCCTTCTCTTCAGGCAGGAGTTCCTTCAGGACACTACATACAGTTGCCCTTACGTCCAGATCCGGACACACCGGCTACTGGCTCCCCAACCGAGGGACGTACCCCTTTGGTCAGATGCCTGGCACACCAGGACTTCCTTGAGGGTGACACATAACTAATGTGTCGTGTACAAGTCTGCCTGACACTCAGGACAGAAGTGGCATCACCCTGGTCACTCCTTGGCGACACAACCCTTCTGGTTGGCCCCTGACCCACTGGTTAATCCACTGGGGAACCTATCCCCCTCGCACCCCTCCATCTGGACTTCTGCACCCTCCCAACTGGAGCGGTACTGCCAGATAACAGAACTACTAGAGCCCTGCTTACAGGCGCTCCACGTTCTCTCCACACTGGGAGATCTCCCTAGAAGGACGCTCCATACGGACATGCTAGGCTCCCTCACCTGGTGTTCCTAAGAAAAAAAACACCCAGACTACGAAGACCAGGCTTGTGCTCCTCCGAGCCACTTCCACCACACTGGGCTGGAAGACCAGAACCTTTCCTTAGGGTCACTCCCCAACAATTAACACAATGGCACAGGGGCAGGGGAAACTCCCATGAGCTTCGGGCCCACCCTGTTCACTGATGTTCTACATTCTTCAAACACTCTGGGAGATCTTCCTCAAATGACCTATTGGTACAGCCTAGGCCCCCGACCTGATGTTCCCTTCAGAAACATTCCAGGCCCTGACACTGGGTTTCGGGCACCTGGAGACATGTAGTCCCACCCACTCCTTCTCCTCTTGAGACAGGACGTGAGCCCCTACACCGAGACCTAGCTGGGCTACACTTAACCTCTTCCACCACACTGGGCTGGAAGACACCTCAGCCACTCCTTTTGGAATCACTCCATCCCCTATGCCTCTCTCCTCCCAGAACATTACCAACTCCAACCATCTGTCTCTAAATAGACCACAGAAATCAGAAGCCAGCTCCACTGTCTGCAGACGTTCTTGGGAAAAGTTTAACACACGGAACTTTAAGTATCTGAGCAAAACAAGAGTACACAAGCATTCAGCAAGCTCCCAATCCAGAGAACTCACACCACTGGTCCAGTGCATCACACCATTCATCCACACACACCACTCCCCAGACTGGTAAGGCAGTTTCTACCACCCCTGATTTCTCAACCTGACCACACGTGACACAGGTACCATTACTCCAGGACAGGGACGGGGGGACACATGCACTGAACACATTAATGCTGCCACCACTGGATCCCACCCTTCTGGTGAATCCAGAAAACACACTGCACTTAGGGGGATGATCTACCCTCCCGAGCTAGGGACACCTAACTCACAGTGCACAAGAAACTCATTTCCACAGAAATGACATTTTTAGCAAACTCCATACAATAATCCCCAAAATGTGATTCATCTAAAATGCAGAGTTTTGTAGTGTGGCCTGTCGCCACTGTGGTACAGCGCAAACACAAATCCTTATCCTCACCGCTGCGACCAATGTTAGAAATGGGATCCCTGGCTGGCCAGGGCTTTCGCCACACAGTCAGTCAGAGACCACCACTCCTAAGTCAGGGCAAGGGAGTTACACGCCAAGATAACCCCTACTCGCCCTCTAGGTAACGTGGCTCGAGCAGCATGGCTAAACTTGGTGGCGATATGAGTTAAGTATTTGCGCACGCACCCCAGCAACAACACCCAAGGCCCACCACAAAGGAAACTCCACACAAGGTTATATATAAAAATAGCCTTTGTATTACACCAAAACACATTAGATAAAACACACACTTTACATTGTGCCAGGGGCACGGGCAGAATTTACAGGGGATATTTACAAGACAGGGCCACCTGGACCACTGTCAGGAATCAGCACTTTTAGAACTTAGAATACAATACTTGTAGGCCTAGAACTTAAACATAGAGCCTAATGGACAGTACCTCCCGACCTGGTTGCAGGGATAATGCGAGTGACCTCCTTAGTAAACTTGAGCGGGCGGCCCAGCGAAGCGGCACGACTCAGGGGAGAGTGGTGCGGCTCGAGGCTTGAGCGGGCCACCGGCAAGGTACAAGCGTTTCTCTGGGGCGACCAATGTGTGCGGCTCAGAAGAGGAGGGGAAGGCAGGATGCAGGCGACCCAGCGAAGCGGTACGGCTCAGGGGAGAGCGGTGCTGCTCGAGGCTTGGACGGGCTGCCGTGCACGAGCTGCCGAGGGGAATGAGCGAGGCACGTTTCAGCGAGGCCCCAGGGGCCCAAGAGAGATCAGACAAGTCCCAGCAATTTGTCAGGGCAGGCACAATAGAGTCCACTGGTCCTGGGACTCTGGTCAGGGGGCGAGCTCAGTATCAAGCCCTTGGAATATCACTTAGAACATAACAGAAAATCACTGTAGCAAAACAAGTAACTACTGGTAATCAGGTAAGGACCCCCTACGCAATCCTAACCACCCTAGGAACAGGTCACGCAGGGCACCAGGACCTTACTAGCACCACCTGTACTAGCAAGAACAACCAACTAAATATCAACATACATTTAGGGGTATAGACCTGGGGACAAAACACATGATGTATCAACAACACATTCAGCGGTGTAAGGAACACATGACGCATCAACACACGTTCAGCGGTGTAAGGAACAAGGCACATGATGCATCTACCACACATTCAGAGGTGCAGCAAAGAACACTTCGCATAAATCACATTAGCACAGAACTTACATCAAAGTCCAGGGTCCAGGTTGCGCCACTGCGCCAAAACCTAAACGTAGCAGCGGCCCACAAAGTGCTGGGCAGCTGAGGGACAGAACAGGGGGGCCTAAACGCTGCAGCTGGCACTAAGTGCTGCGCAGCTGGAAGGCCAGGGTAGGGAAAGGAGTGCGCCCACTCCTAAGTCCAGAACATGTCCCCTTAAAGAAACAATAGCACCAAAAACGATGTAGGAGCCTCCCAGGCTCTGCACAATTATGCAAATGCTGGAGCCTCTCCGGCTCGAGAACAGGAATACACTCAAGAGCCTCTCTAGGCTCGTAGAATAAAATGGCTCCCTAAGCCTCTCCGGGCTTGAGAACAACTGTGTGCTTGGAGCCTCGCTGGGCTCGGAAACTGAAGAAGTGCCCGGAGCCTCGGGGCTCCTAATTACCAAATGCCCCCAGAGCCTTTTGTGGCGTCCCCCCTCTGGGGACTCAAGAGAAGCAACTGTCCGGTGCGTTGGAGTCCCTCCTCGGGGGACTCTGGAACCAAGAAATGCCCGGAGCCTCTCTGGGGAGGCTAGAAACAACAATTGCCCTAAACGTGGGAGTCCCGCTCGAGGGACTCAGAAGCAGGTGAGGCCCCCCCCGGGCCTCTCAGCGTCACCAGAGCTTCCCCCAGCCCGCGTTACTCACCGGGCGTGTACTTCGGGGACTTCGCTCTGCTCTCCCGGCTCCTCTGCAAGGTGGAGGCGGGGCTGCCTCTTCTGCGGGGCTCATTGCGGGGCTCTCCCTCGTCCACCGGGGCTCCCTCCTGGTCCTGGGAGCCCCTCGACATCCGGCGGCTGCTTCCTGTCGGGCCCGGGGCTCTCCCCAGCTCACGGGAGTCCCGGGCGGCCATCACTCCTTCGCGGGGGCGGGACTTCCGGCCGGCCGCGCTCTGATTGGCCGGCCGGCCAAGCACTTCCGGGTCGCACTTGGCAGCGGCCCGGCAACGTTTTCCAAACACTCCGGGCTGCGGCGGTGAAGTCCTGGGCAATGCCGGGTGGGCACCGGCCTTAATTACAATAAAGCGCGGTGGGCACGCGCTCGAAAGGCGGCAATGTCCCCGGCAGGGTGGGCACCTGCCAGGGGGCTCAAGACTCGTCACGGAGCGGGGCAAACGCCGGGTGGGCTCCGGCTTCCAAAAGTAAAGCGCCCCTCAGCGCTAAATGCAAAATAAAGCGCTCGTAAGCACTAGAAGAAAAACGAAGCGCTCCCAGGTGCCCTCAGGCAGAGTAAGCGCTCCCAGCGCTGGCAGACAAAATAAAGCGCTTCCAGGCGCTTCAGGGGAAACACAAGTCCAGCAAAAGTTCTTCAGGAGTTCAGGGGCTGGGCAGAGCCCAGGGGAGGCAAGCCTTCCCCTGGGCCCAAGCAGCAGCACGCCCCTGGCAGATTCAAGCAGCAAACAAGAACATTTGCATGGGGTCACAGCCCCTCTTTTATACACCTTTTCTTTTGTCTGTAGGTGCAGGGTGGGGGCAGAACCAGTCGCAGCTGGCCTGTGAGCACTGTTGATGGCTCAACCACCCCTTTCATTCATCAGGTAGGCTAGGGTCATCAGTCACACCACAGGGGGGCGGAGCCAGCATTGTATGGGGAAAACCCAGCCCATCCAGGACACAGGTACACTCCTCCCACACATCACTCATGCTAATCTCTCCATTCACCACCGGGGCAGACCCACACAGACTTCTTGGAGCCTGGCATCCCAGCCAGCTCCAGCCAATCACACGCCAGCACCTTCACAGCACATACACAGCCATGTCTAGAAGTGGCGCTTCCGCACAAGACACATACACGCCGCACATACCATTGCGCAGCATTCACTCTCACGAGTTCGCACATACCAAACTTGACCATGCACGCCTCACGCATCAGGAACTACCAGGGACACAGACATTCCCCATGCATTCCTATGGGAGAGCAGGCCAATCTCACACACGCACTCAGGGAGAGCACGCACTTTACACTGCGCCACAGTGTCAAAGTGCGCAAAGACCAGAAATCACTAGGCAAAAAGTTCAGGGGTGAACCTGCCAGAAGGGCCAAGTCCAACACCACTCAACTCTATTAAACACCACTCCATAACACTCCACTGTACTCCACTCCATGCTACTCAACTCTACTTTATGCCACTCCACTCCATGCCACTCTCCTTTACCCCACTAACATTTAGCCATGCTTAATAGCAGTCATTCTGGTGTACAACATTACTAAAACATATTGGCTAAGCAAAAGCTGTTGCATAGTTGAGACCTATTGGCTTGGCCAATGCTTATTATGTATATGTAATTTAGACCAGTATTTCTGTAAGTATTTTTTTTATTTTTTAAAGACTCCAGGAAATACTTTCTTGAAAAACAACAAACTTGTGTTTGTGGGGCACAGCGACTTGGAGAGCATGCCCGAAGGCCACTGCCTCCTTGCACATAGTTACATGAGGTTCTAGGGGCACGTGGAATGGACGCATGTATAAATCCGTTCAGTAGGATTTGAGATGCAGGTTTTTCAAAAAGAAATTGAGTGGGCTTTAAATGGTTCATTTTAGGCCGATTGGTGTTTTCACAGATATCAACTTTGACACCTTTGATGGTGGTGTCAAATTTGAGAATTTGCTACTTCTGTTTAGTAAAGGTCCTTCTTTTTTAAATGTGTGCTTTTGCCTTGACCTGCACAACATCAAGATGCTACCTCATTTTATTTCGTGTGAATTATTTCACGTTAACTGTGTAGTGCTTTTTTTGGTATTCAAGAATTTAAAAAACATGTAATTTAATATCTTATGAGGAAAAGAAACGTTAGCTTACCCGTAAAGGTTTTTTTCCCAGTTAGTATATGTTGCACTGATGACAGCTAGTGTATAATTATGACTACCCAGAGTTTCTATTTAAAAGTCATTTTTCATTTTGCTCATAACTTTGGTGCTGTTGAAATCTGCATAAAACTTTCCAAACAAAACTTCATCCTATTTGGATTTGGCATGGCAAGTTTCACGCAGATCCAAGCAGGGGGTCAAAAAAGTAGTGGTCTCTACTTTAATTCCCATAGGAATATATGTCCCTCTCTACAGAAAGCGCTGAATGGAATTGCAGTAGACTTGACCTGAACTTAGAAGAGCCGTTGCTTGGTTTGGTGTAAGTCAGTCCAGAGGTTTTCAAGAAATATGGGGTTACAAAAATGTGTTTGGTGGACTCCAAGTGATAATGGTTTAAGATATCTTGACAGTGGTTTTTTAATTACCTATAACTTTTTGGCCGTTTGATGAATTTACACAAAATGTCACAGACACCTAGTGTGTGTTGCTTACTCTTACTATTTTTACAGCTCAGTCATGAGGAGACCCAGTTAAAGGTGGGAGGTAAAACATAAAATAAGAGTTGATGTGGTACTAACTAGCATTATTTGACGATTCCACATGAAAATTAGCAGAAGCTTTGCATGTTTTGGTTTTCTGTGGTTATGGCAAGTTCCTTTGGGCGGGGCAAATTTAAAAGTGTGTGGGCAAAAAACATTCTCATGTGCTTGTAATTTTCATACGGTTTACTAAATCTTTATCAAATTTGGCAGATTTTTAGCAGGATGAGCCCAGTGTAGAAATCTCAGGTTTCATCAGATCCAACATAAGGAGTGGAAGCAAGGAGTAAAAAATGATTGATTTGGAAAAAATGTTTGCACAATTAAATGGATCTGCCCAACATGTTTAGATTTCTCAAGATATTTTGAGTTTCATGTAATATCAAGCTGGCGCAGTTAAAAGAGGGGTATGGTCAAAAATATTTGATTGACTAATAGCTTAAGTGTCATTTATTTCATAGACCAGCATGGAATTTGACAAACACTTACTTCCGATATGTTGATTTCAAGCTGCACTATCAAGAGTGGGCATGGTTGGGGCAAAACATGTTTATTTCCTAAAAAATTTGTCTAGTTAAGACCGATGTAGAGATGTACAGTTTATGTAGATCTAACATGGGTAGGCGGGGAGTGGCTAAAGTTATAGACCACTCACATTATCTGCTATATTGTTCTCCAGTTAACTGTTTTTGTCTATCATTAGTGGTTTTTGGCTTATGTTGTGTGTCATACCCATTACTGGTGTATGTCACTGGTTCTATGTGTTTCAGTCAGAACCATAACTCTGTTGTTTAACAGTAGTTTTTTTTCTCAGTAAATGTTATTATTTTTTAAGTTGAGTGTGCGAAACAGCGCAAGTTGTCTGGTTGTGAAACACATTGTGGGCACAGCAAGAACATACAGGTGCTTGGAGCCAACCTATTGATTATCATTGTTTGGCTTTCATGTCACTCTGATTTTACTGCTTCTTATTTGATGTATTCTTTTGTTAATCTTATTTGTCTCTCTCGTTGAGCATTGTTTGTTTACTCATGTCTTTGATTAACTGACTTCTGTGCTTCCACAGTCGCTTTTAGGGAACTTTTTTTTCTTTTTGTTTAATCACTCCAGGAGAATTCATGTATTTTCTAGCTGTCTTCCTTATGTGAATCACCCCTCACTCTGTCCATGTGCTTCTCTCCCCTCCCCAATAGTGGTGTTGATTTCTGTCGCCTGTGTACCTCTTTCCACTGCATTTCACGTTGCTCTTTTCGCTCATGTTCTCTCCCTCTTGTTGCTTCTCACCTACACACCAAGTTGACTCTCACTCTACACACTGTCGTTCTTCACCCCCTGCCCCTCCCTAACCCACTCCCGCAAACTTATTATTTTTTATGGAATGAGCTTTTAGGCTACTTTTTTGTAGTACAGCATGGGGTTTGTGCCTCCTGCCAGGCTGTGTCCAATACCACTACGGCAAACCAATCCCTGCTTTGTACAGCCTTTGGATGTGAGCAGCGGTGGGGTTGGCTGTAGGACCTGCCTGTCATACACTGCATCAGCAAGCTAACCCACCACTAAGCATGACCTTCAGCTGTGCACAGTGGGGGTGAAGGTTTGGCCACAAGTCAAGATCTCTGGCCAGCTCATGCATCCATAGTACAACACCCCAACAGCTGGACAACCCTCACTGCCGGGATCAGGTTTGCCATAGGGCCTGGCCAGAGGCACCCAACCCTGCCGCAGCTGTCAACCTGCCTGCTGCTCGAGGCCTTCAGCTGGGTTTAGCCTCAAGGTGTGGCCCTTCCACCCCGCTCCACTGCTGGTGATCAACCATTCGGCCTTTTGCAGTGGGGGTTGGCCACAGGGACAGACCTACAGCTATGCCTTGTTCCCAGTCACATGCAGGCAACTGCCTGCTACACACAGGATATAGCTGTGCGTATTGGTGAAGGGCCTGGCCTCTAGGCCATCTTTGACCGTTTTTTTTATAAAAATAAAAAAAATTAAAAGATGGCTGCCCACAGACGAGGACACCTGTTGATCTACCTCTGTCGACCTGGAAAGTCCAAACCTATTGTTTTAATACATATAAGTCACCCCTAAGGAAGGCTCTGGACAGCCCAGAGGGCAGGGTGCAATTTATTTAAAACGTAGGGCATGTATGTTTAAGTTCTACATATCCTGAAAATGAAAAACACTTACATTTGTTTATTTCCTAATGCAAGACCTATCTCTCCCATAGGATAACATGGGAGATGCCTTATTACATTTTATAAGTGTAATTTTCAAATTAGAAGCGATAACTGATTCATGTTTGGTGTCTCCGGATTCCTAATTTAAAATCCTAACTTGCGGAGAAGTCTTATTTTACATTACAATTCTGAAAAGGCCAATTTTAGACAGTTAGCATTTTCTTGTCTTAGCCCATGTGTGGCCTCCGGCTTTTTTTTGCTCACACGACTGAGTGTAGTTGGCAGATGGGCTATGTGTATTTCTCCTAGACGGCCACACACAGCAGCTTAGGTGTGACTGGATTGTCAATCACTGGCAGGATGGGAGGGAGGAGCTGGGCCTAGCCTCACACCTGAATAGACTGTGTCCTGCATCCACACAAAGTTCTGCAAACCCCTGTAGGTTATTGTGGAGCCTGGGAAGGGCATCTGTGCACTTTAAAGGCAGGCCTTTAGAAGTTTCCCTGCTTAAAAGGCACAACTGTGTATAAAAGACGGAACTCAGACACCACCACTTGAGTACATTTCTGGACTGGTGGATCCTCTGCCAGGAAGAAGGACTGTTGTGCTGCTAGAAGGACTGACACTTAGCTGGACTGTTGCTCTAAAGGATGTGTACTTGCAGATATTTTCCCAGGGGCCACAAAGTTTGGTCTGTAATATGATGGAGGGCCTCATTGATGCCAGCAGGGTGGTGGTCAATGAGATTGGCAATAAGGTGGGTGTAGGGGAAGCAAAGCATATACATCTAGTGTCTAAATTGCACAATGTTAAGTTAACTATAAAGTTAACTATAAATTGCACAATGTGAAACCAAAAACTTGGGATTAATCCCAGCTTCTCCACTTAACTAAACAGTGTGATCCTAGGCAATTATTTTATTTCACTTTCCCTCCTATTTCGTTGTCGCACATGAGGATCTCAAAATGCACACCTTTTAGGATAGGTGCTGTACAAAACCTTCTCCTGTGTTTGATTTAATAACCCATAATGTTCATGTTAAACATAAACCCAGGCGACCCAAAGGGTGCACGTAATAACTGACTATCCGCTAAGTTCTCTATTGCCATTATTTTGCGGGTAGAGGGGTCGAAGGGTGAGAATAAAAGTTTCAACATTCACTTTTTAAAACGATCACTTCTCAATGCACTGATATAATCTGATGTACTACGGTGAAACAGTTCTGCATGTTAATGATATACACTTTTTGAATTTTGAACAGACTTCATCATATCTTTACACTTTTGCTGCAAGAGTTCTTTAAAAATGAAGGCGTTTTCTAATTTTAAATGGTACAGGACACCTGAGTTACTTCCTTACTTTAACTCATATTAACCTTTAAATAAATACTTGCCTGTTTATCTAACATATTTTAATGTTCAGGGAATTCAATGCTGCTGTTGCCCAGAGCGCCACATGTAAAGTTCAGGAGGGCTGCATGCGGCCCCGGGTCCTACTTTGAATATCACTGCTCTAAAGGAACTGCTGCCCTCTTGCCTGGGGAAGAACACATCTTGAACCCAGGGCCCCAGAGTGACTAAAAGGGCTAGTCTGCTGGCCTCCTGATCTTGGCCTCAAAGACATAAAAGGCTCCCCAACAACTCATGAATCAATCTTCATCGAATTCCTGAACCCAAGTGGTGCCACTCAGGACCTGAACCCTTGGTGTGGCTCTCAAATTCAAACTTTTGGGCTCTTCGAGAACGTGAAGGGCCTGTTTGCTCTGAGATTGCCCCACTCTCACTGAAAATCAGTGCAAGCTCTCACTTCGCATAGCAGCATCGACAGCCCACAGGGGACCACCAACACCAAGCTCCAGCCTGTCAGTCTGCAATACCCAGGCTGCTCTTTGCTCCACTCCGACCACTGCCCACAACGCTCACTTGTTTCCCGTAGCCCTCTTCAACTTACACGGACTCTTGGAGCGGAAACAGGAAATCTGGTCTCCGCCATTCTCAGCTACTATTACCTCAATGCAAGTAGGGGTCCCGCAGGGCTCAGTTTTGAGCCCCACCCTCTTCAATATATATATATGGCCCCTCTTGCGCACTTGGCAGAGCGGCATGGAGCAACGATTATTTCCTACGCCGACCACACGCAACTCCTGTTCACTTGTGATAAAGGAGCGAGCTTTCGCGGGTGGGAGATAAAAAAAGATGCCTAACGGAGGTATTCGCTTGGCTGCGACTGAAACAGCTCAAATGTAATTCAGAAAAATCTGAACTCATGTTTTTTCCCCTAATGTGGACTGGAATGTATGGTGGCCGAGCGACTTGTCCCCTCCCTCAGCCCCAGTCAGTATGGTTAAAAACCTAGGAGTCAAGCTGGACTAAAGTCTTGCGATGAAGGCCCAAATTCAAGCGGTCGCCGGCACCTGTTTTGGCTTGATAAGAATGGTTAAGAATTTTCTTCCTCTCCTCCCAATGGAATCCCGTAAGATTGTTGTGCAAGCCTTGATTACATCTAGGCTGGACTACATGAACATCTTGTATCTGGGCCTGCCTGAGTACTTGTTCAATCGGCTGCAGGTGGTGCAGAACGCTGCGGCCAGAGCTATTCTTATGGTAAACTCCAGAACACGTAGGGCACCTCACCTGAAGGCTCTAAATTGGCTTCCAGTGAGAAAAAGGGTTCAGTTTAAGGCCTTAGTGCTTGCTTATTGGGCCTTCCATTATACGGGTGCAGTATACCTGAGGAACAGGATCCAATGTTACCAACCTCAACGGGTCCTTAGATCCTCTAAGCAATCACTCATAGTGATTCCTAAGATCAAAGAATCTCGGATTGGAGGTAGGTCATTCCAGGTTCAAGTGGCACGTTTGTGGAATAAATTAGCTCTATATCTCAGGCAAGTTCAGGACCTGATATCTTTCAGAAAACAACTTGAAACGTGGCTGTTCCAACAATAATTACTGGTGGGGTGAGTCTAAATGAGGTTTCGGTCTCGAGATTAGCGCCGGGACACTCCTTGTGAGTATCCGCGCGCTTTAGAAATATTTAATTTAATTTCATTTCATTGGCACAGAACTTGAGAAGGTAAACCTACCACAGGACTAATCAGACTTTATCCGACCTATGCTCCATCACAGTTGGCCTGAAATTTTGACTTTGACCTGATCCAGCGCGACAAGAAAGTGGTGGTTGGTGCTTTCTGTTCTAGGTGCTATTTTACAGCTTATCCTTTAAAAATTCGTAACTCCAGTTCTACAAATTGGAATTTTGTCATTTTGTTCTTGTTTTATTTATTAAATGCAGCTCTATGTGTCTAACCTGGTGCAGGACCTTTTTGTGCGGTGGTTTCACTGTTTTACGGTTTGAAAGTTAAGCATGACTGCTCTGTGCCAAGCTGCCATGGGGTTCGGCACAGGTTAATTTGGGAGTTTGTTGTGCCTTCCCTGACTAGGATTGTAAGTGCTGCTTGACCATGGCTCACACTCCGGTCATAGTATTAACAAAAAAGGAGTATCACCAAAAGGACTTGAAAAGGTACTAAATGGGATGTCAGAAGAGAAAACAAAAGGATATTTCCCTTTTGTTAAAAAACCCCCCACTCACCAACCTGGTTGGTGACATGCTTCTTCATTGGGGTCCACCTAGATGGCCGAGTGCCATCCGGGTGTGCTGCGACACCTGACTACAGTGGAGCTGTTCTTTTTGTGTGAGGTGCAAAAAAAGTGGAGTTTAAAAATTGTCCTGGTATGACTTGTAGAAAAAAACTTTAATCAGAAGCTACAGGACAATAATAAAAACAGGGTGTGGATACTTATAGGTTATAATGACCAAGAGTATCTATGTGATTGTTATATAAAAAGGTTCTACATGTTTCAACCTGTAAGTGGTAATCCCAGGTTTTCGTCCGGACCAGTGAGGAAAATGGGTGGTATACACACACTAACGTGTACCCAAACCTAGATTCCTTGGACTGTACTGCAAAAATCTGCAGCAGGCACCCTCAAAAAACCTAAAATAGGCGAGGAAAAAAGAGAAACTCAAGATGTGGGTCTCGATTGCTCCAGGGGGCAGAGGGAAGGCTTGTTCAGAAGGAAACCTATTAGTTTCACTGAACTTCGTGCTCCGAGTACCTACACGTCTCTCAGTTGTCCCCGTCTCTTATAGGAAAAACACCTTGTCTCACAAACATGTATTTTGTTTTTCACCCATACCACATCTCTCCACAAGCTCCATCAGGATTTGGCCTGAGCCAAGCAACGGTTCCACTTGTGCCCACTGTGCCACTTTCAAGCCAATGTGTTTCTATGGAGTTTTAAACGAATAAGTAACCATACTTTCTCCCATGAAGATCAACTTGGCTCACCCATTTCCATGCTGATCCTAATAAAGGTAGTTCCTCTCTACACTTCTGTTATGCAAACTCCCTGAGCCAAGCAAAATTTGCCACAACACGTGGCACCAAACTGTTGCCCTCACCTCAAAGCATTCCTATATAGTTGCATGCCAATAAGTGATTGTGGTTCTCAAATAGGAAAAACGCATTGGCTCACAAACAGGTGTTATGTTTTTCACCCATACTACATCCCTCTACAAGCTCCGTTAGGATTTAGCCTGAGCCAAGCAACTGTTCCACTTGTGCCCACTGTGCCGCTTTCAAGCCAATGTTTTCCTAAGGAGTTGTAAACGAATAAGTAACCATCCTTTCTCCCATGAAGATCAACTTGGCTCACCCATTTTTATACTGATCCAAATAAAGTAAGTTCCCCTCTACACTTCTGATATGTAAACTGCCTGAGCCGAACAAAATTTGCCACAGCAGGTCGCGACCAAATAAGTTGTCCTCACCTCAATGCATTCCTATATCGTTACATGCTTAAAAGTAATTGTGGTTCTCTTATAGTAAAAACACCTTGGCTCACAAACATGTATTTTGTTTTTCACCCATACCACATCCCTCTACAAGCTCCATCAGTATTTAGCCTGAGCCAAGAAACGGTTCCACTTGTGCCCACTGTGCCACTTTCAAGCCAATGCGTTCCTATGAAGTTTTAAATGAATAAGTAACCATCCTTTCTCCCATGAAGATCACCTTGGCACACCAATTTTCATCTTCATTCTATCAATAGGAGCATCCGTCTACACTACCAGTATGTGATTTGCCTGAGCGGATCAACATTTTTCACAACAGGTGGCAGCAAACTGGTTGCCCTCACCTCAATAAAGTCCTTTATAGTTATATGCAAATAAGTAATTGTGGTTTTATTATAGGACAAAACACATTGGCTCACAAATATGTATTTTGTTTTTCAACCATACCACTTCGCCCTACATGCTCCATAATGATTTAGCCTCAGCCAAGCAATTGTTCCACTTGTGCCCACTATGCTTCTTTCAAGCTAATGCCAATAAAGAAGCCTAATATGGAGAGCACTACTATGGAGCATGTGTGCATACAAGGACCAGCTTTGGCCCACTGAAAAGTACCTTAGTTGTGTTGTCGACAGACGAGATGTGGAAAGCAAGAGCCGATGCTTTGGCCCCAAATCGCAGGATTGTCGGATATACATTGTCGTTGAGATAGTCAAATCAGTGATTCACTGTGCTCAAACCATAAGATGTAGGCAATGCATTGGGAAGTGAAGGCGATGAGCCTCACAGTCGGCAATGCGATGGCTCCTTTCCTGGGGGCAGCAATGATTCATCGGCATGGTGTGAGATGCACCAGTTCAGATCGGTGCAACAGGATTGTTGTGTGGATTCTAGCAGGTGCAGTACTTTATACGCACTTCCAAGGGCCCAGAACTGGATTGGTACCACTTGGCAGGTCAAGACATGCAGCAAGGAAAGTTCAGGTGCTGTTGCAGTTTGATGAGAAGTCTTTGATGTCCCTGAGACTTAGAACAGGGTACAAGCCAGCATGCACTCAGAGTCACTTCAAGTGAAATTGGCCCAGTCCTTCCTCAGCAGGGCAGACGGTGGTAAGCAGCAGGGCAGCACAGTATAAAGGCGGTTCTTCCAGAGCAGCAGTCCAGCAGAACGGCAGTCCTCGTAGCAGCACAACTGTCCTTCCCCCAGGCAGAGTTCTTCACTGGTCCAGAATGTGTACTCAAGTGGTAGGGACCCAACTTGTGCATTTGAAGTAGGGGGGGACTTCAAAGAATGGTCTTTGGAGTGCACAGAGGTCTTTTTTTCATACCCTGGCTCTAGACTCATCACAGGGTGGCATGCAGCCCGTTGTGTGGGGGTAGGATGCAGCCTCTTCAGGCATGTCAGTTCCTCCCTCATCCTGTCAAGGATGACCCACTGGGATGCGGATGGCTCATCAGACACATCTAAACTTCCTTTCTGTGTGGCTGTGTAGAAGGAAGGCACAAAGTCCATATGGCACCCACCCCAGATGTGTAGTTAAGACAGGCTGCAGGCACAAAGTGCTAAGAGCAGGAAAATGGCATCTTTCTAAAACTTGCATTTTTAATAGGGTAATGATAAATTCACTTTTATGAATAAAGAGGGGTTATCATTACCTTCCAATGATATGAAACATGATAGACCTACTCCCTCTCAATCAGAAAATAAGAAATTCTCAATGTTAATCTAGAAGAGGGGTAGGCCTCACAGTAGTGAAAAAGGAATTTGGGAGTTTTTCACTACCAGAACATGTAAAACATTCCTAGCTTTTAATTACACAGCAGCCTGGCCTATGGGATATATTGTTCCTGCCTTAGAGGTGCCTTATATGTAATAAAAGTGAAGTTTAAGGCTTTGCAAGAGGTTCTCAATGGCAAGTCTACATGGCAGTATAAACTGCGCACACAGGCTTTTCAGTGGCAGGCCTGAGACATGTTTAAAGTGCTACTTGTGTGGGTGGCGCAACCTGTGCTGCAGGACCACTAGAACGATTTAATGTAGTGCATTTTACTAGAGGCTTATAAGTAAATTAAATATGCCAATTATGGATAGGTCAATCAAACCATGTTTGAGTGGAAAAGCACATATACTTTAGCACTGGTTGGCAGTGGTAAAGTGCTCAGAGTCCTAAAGCTAACATAAACAAATCAGCAAAAAAGATGAAGAAAGCAGGCAAAACGTTTGGGGAAGAACACTCAAAGGCTGCCAGGTCGAACACACATTTCCCGCATTACCTTTTTTAATCCTTCAGCTTTGAACTGTGTGGGAAATTCCAAGGGGGCATTATGGCTACCTTACTCAGCATGCTCCACCTTCCCTTCCTACACCATTCTGGCAGGACTCCTTTCTGGCTGAGTCTAACATGTGAACTATGACAGTCCCAGACACAAAAGTTACTTAAATGTATCCCATGCGCCTTAGGAGGGAGAGGTGTAGTGCGGCGGACTCCAGAGCGCGGGGGTCATGGTTCAATCACCGCCGGCAGCTCAGCTCAGCATCATGTGACTCTGAGCAATAGCTCACTTAATCTCCCCAATGGCCCCCAGCGCCTTGCAACCTTTAGGGGTGATATGTTTGCGCTTTACAAGTATGGATTCAAATTATTATTATGCGCTGAGTGACACTCTCAGCAAAGGGTTCCTCCTCAGGCTAGACAAAATACTAGAGTGCATATATCTCTTTTCAGGGCAGATGGCAGGCTCATCAGTTCTTGTCTGCCCAGCCTTAGGTGGGGGAAAGTAATCCAGATGCCATGATGCAGCAGCAACCAAAGGCAGGGGTATGATCAAAGTCCAAAACTCTGTGTGAGAAGCAGTCCACAAATTCCACAAGTTATGTTACTTATGCATTCCTTCATTAAATGCCACCTTTCATCAGGACACTGACTTCGTAATATCAACACCAGCTTAGCCATTGTTTGTTCATCTCAATCTTTACTAATTCAAACATTTCAAATCTACCCTCAGTATTTTCAAAGCAAGTATTTCTGTAATGAAGCCTAATTTCAATGTGAAAAGTGAAGTAATTCTATCCAAAAGTATTGCCTTCATGGCAAATAAAAACTAAGGTGGTCATTAGGATGGCGGACAGGCTCGAGTTCGGCAGCCATCCTAGTGGGGATCGGTACTGCCCGCAATGCATGCGGCAGTCCCGCACTATAAATTAGGATGTGACCGTCACCATTAACCATTAACATTGATGCGGGCGCTGCAGACTTCAGTATCCCCCACCATGTTAAAAATGCATGTGTTGCATTTCACTGCACAAAGTGGCAGGCACCACATGGTGCCTGCCACTTAGTGCAGTGAAATGTGCTACCCCCCAGTGCACCAACACCTCCACCCAACACAAGGAGTGCCCACAACGGGCCCCTGAAACCAATCCTGCCTGCCTTTCTAGGGAGGTTTCGCCGCCATGGAAAGGCTGGCTGTAGCCAGCATTCTAATTTAGCCGATGGTGCCTGTTAGGCACCACCACCATTTTAGGGATGCAGACCACTCCGCCAGGCAATTGGAACGATTGCTTATGGTGGATCAGTGGAGGGCGGTCTATGCACTCGCCACGATTGCGGTCTGGATCTGCCCGCCAACCTAACATGGTGGGTGGTGAATCCACGTTCACTGGCGGAGGGCTAGCCAGCGCACAACTGGTGGTGGTGGGCCTTCCGCCATCGTAATGACCCCCTAAATTTATGTATGACACCTACAAGCTTAAGTGGCAATGCATTATGTTTATAGAAGTACCACGCCATGCAAGTTGTGTAATAATGTTAATTTTGGATCAGGAGTGCTGTCCTACTTTTCCCCTAGTGACTAATTTTTAGGTCGAGCCTTCAAGACATTTTGCATATACTTTAGTATATACTTTGTGGGCTCTGGAGATCATCCCTAGGACTTGTCTGCTTCCGCTTAGGGACTTTTTTCCGTTCAACTGCCTCTATTTAACTGTCTTAATAGAGAACGACCAGCTGAGGTCAGTAAAATACCAGATTTGCTTTCTGCTTAGGAACTTTCTTTTCTTAATTTTTCTGGCAACTGCCTCTATTTAACCTTCTTGATGGCAAACGACCAGCAGAGGTCAGTTAAATACCATAATCACTCTAACATTCTCTGGATTCCAGTTCATTGAAATTATTCCATAAGCACCCGTAGACAATAATATTTTTTTCAAATCTTGTATTGTAGTGTAATTCCTATATTCCCAATAGGCTCTGCGCATTGGAATAACATAAATGGTAGTTTAGACGTAGGACTGAGGTCGACTAGGTCTCTACTGAATATGTTCGACTTAATTAGGTATGCCAGCTAGCTTAGAGGTCACTAGAAACTTTCTCGAATGAACAGGAAGGAGTTTACTTTCCTGATTAGACAAGAAGTGATTAGTTTCTGACAACCGCATAAACATGACAACATTGCTCCCTCCAGAATAAGCAGTATATCTCCAGAGTCGTGTGAAAACAATAGATAGCTATTTCACTCAGTCAATCGTGCATACTTAGTTTCACCAGAGTGCAGAGAAATAGAGAGATGGGCGTTTTCAATAAAAGGTGTTATTTATTGAGCAGTCTTCTTTCTCATGCAAGAGCAGTGAATTGCCACAATTGCAATACTTATCATAAAGTAAAGTGCATACAGTAAAAGGAGTATTATGAAATAATACTGTAAAAGCATTGATATGGTTTCTGAGCCATATGATACTTAAAACGTATACAAAATATACAATTACATACAATGATAAAAGTTGACTGAACATACTTAACTGGTGCTTCTAAATTACGCCTACCCCAGTGTACCTAACCTAAGCCTAGTACGTGGGAAGGAGTAAGGGAGTTGCAGTTTAAGTTTAAGTTAGTTTTGCCAACAATCTGAATCAAGAATTCTCTAAGGATCTAATCAGCTCCGTACCTTGGTTTTAGAATGAAGGAGGTCTTGTATCTCGTTCTCAGGACTCGATCTCCCAGTAACCCGCAAGGGTAACTGGAAACACTGGAGCTGGATTTTCTCGGCAGGAGAAAAGACAGCGTCTTTCTCAGTGCGTCAAATGGGAGGGACGGCTTCCTTCGGCACTCGCATCAGCTGGGCTTTGGGTAAGTAGATAGCCGCCTTGCTCCAAACCACCATGTGCTGCTTAAGGCAAATGCTGGTATATTTATACATGGAAGGTGCCGTGTTTGACGTAAGGTTGGACATAAGACGTCAATAAGAACTGTCACTAAGAACTGGCGGTTCTTTCAGGACTCGCAGGAGTTCTAGGACAAATCAAAACAAAAGCAGGGGTAATTCTATAGACCTCTGAGGCGGAAGCCGGAGGTGGTGTGACTCGTTTTTAAAAACTGATTATCTTGTGTTGATTTCATCCTTTAAAACTTTGTATCCTACCCAGAGCTCCTCTCTGAATTTTAACTCTCAGCAAGCACCACACAAACAGCGGATCTAGCGCTGTTCCTTGCATAAGATATCACGGCCACCATCGCGAGGCCACGCCCACCCCCCCAGCCTATGAATAGCGCTGACTGATAGCGCGCCCATAGAAACTATAGACCTCTGAGGCGGAAGCCGGAGGTGGTGTGACTCGTTTTTAAAAACTGATTATCTTGTGTTGATTTCATCCTTTAAAACTTTGTATCCTACCCAGAGCTCCTCTCTGTATTTTAACTCTCTGCATGCACCACACAAACAGCGGATCTAGCGCTGTTCCTTGCATAAGATATCACAGCCGCCATCGCTAGCGCGAGGCCACGCCCACCTGTTAGGCCACACCCACCCTCCCTCTCCCCGAATGTGCTTTCCACGCAAGCGCAGCGGACGAGCGCAGCGGGAGCGCCGTTTGCGCGCTGAAGGCGCGCCTAAGGCATATTTACAATAAGGGGTGGTGAGGGACAGAGTCTCTGAATTAAACAGAATACTCTCACCCAGTCAAGA
Source organism: Lissotriton vulgaris (assembly GCF_964263255.1). NCBI lineage: Eukaryota > Metazoa > Chordata > Amphibia > Caudata > Salamandridae > Lissotriton > Lissotriton vulgaris. Next base: position 766,106,644 of record NC_141698.1, on the reverse strand, counting down.
GATCAGGGCTAGATCCAACCCCGTTTTTTAGCTCACTGCACCATCCCAGTTTCAGAACCTGGCTGTATGCAAATTAGTCTGTTCCTGTCCCAGTGCATGATGGGAACAGGGCAAACCAAACTACAAAAGCCAATTCTTACACTGGGAAGGAAACAAGCTACCGGGGACCGGTTTCTGGCATTTCAGCCGTCTTCGGCCCGGCTTGCTTGAATCCTGATGGTGCAATGAGCAAGGGACTCACATCTGAGTATACCCTTCCACGCTTAGGGTGGACAAAAATATTTACAATAAGGGGTGGTGAGGGACAGAGTCTCTGAATTAAACAGAATACTCTCACCCAGTCAGGAGATCAGGGCTAGATCCAACACCGTTTTTTAGCTCACTGCACCATCCCAGTTTCAGAACCTGGCTGTATGCAAATTAGTCTGTTCCTGTCCCAGTGCATGATGGGAACAGGGCAAACCAAACTACAAAAGCCAATTCTTACACTGGGAAGGAAACAAGCTACCGGGGACCGGTTTCTGGCATTTCAGCCGTCTTCGGCCCGGCTTGCTTGAATCCTGATGGTGCAATGAGCAAGGGACTCACATCTGAGTATACCCTTCCACGCTTAGGGTGGACAAAAATATTTACAATAAGGGGTGGTGAGGGACAGAGTCTCTGAATTAAACAGAATACTCTCACCCAGTCAAGAGATCAGGGCTAGATCCAACACCGTTTTTTAGCTCACTGCACCATCCCAGTTTCAGAACCTGGCTGTATGCAAATTAGTCTGTTCCTGTCCCAGTGCATGATGGGAACAGGGCAAACCAAACTACAAAAGCCAATTCTTACACTGGGAAGGAAACAAGCTACCGGGGACCGGTTTCTGGCATTTCAGCCGTCTTCGGCCCGGCTTGCTTGAATCCTGATGGTGCAATGAGCAAGGGACTCACATCTGAGTATACCCTTCCACGCTTAGGGTGGACAAAAATATTTACAATAAGGGGTGGTGAGGGACAGAGTCTCTGAATTAAACAGAATACTCTCACCCAGTCAAGAGATCAGGGCTAGATCCAACACCGTTTTTTAGCTCACTGCACCATCCCAGTTTCAGAACCTGGCTGTATGCAAATTAGTCTGTTCCTGTCCCAGTGCATGATGGGAACAGGGCAAACCAAACTACAAAAGCCAATTCTTACACTGGGAAGGAAACAAGCTACCGGGGACCGGTTTCTGGCATTTTAGCCGTCTTCGGCCCGGCTTGCTTGAATCCTGATGGTGCAATGAGCAAGGGACTCACATCTGAGTATACCCTTCCTCGCTTAGGGTGGACAAAAATATTTACAATAAGGGGTGGTGAGGGACAGAGTCTCTGAATTAAACAGAATACTCTCACCCAGTCAAGAGATCAGGGCTAGATCCAACACCGTTTTTTAGCTCACTGCACCATCCCAGTTTCAGAACCTGGCTGTATGCAAATTAGTCTGTTCCTGTCCCAGTGCATGATGGGAACAGGGCAAACCAAACTACAAAAGCCAATTCTTACACTGGGAAGGAAACAAGCTACCGGGGACCGGTTTCTGGCATTTCAGCCGTCTTCGGCACGGCTTGCTTGAATCCTGATGGTGCAATGAGCAAGGGACTCACATCTGAGTATACCCTTCCACGCTTAGGGTGGACAAAAATATTTACAATAAGGGGTGGTGAGGGACAGAGTCTCTGAATTAAACAGAATACTCTCACCCAGTCAAGAGAGCAGGGCTAGATCCAACACCGTTTTTTAGCTCACTGCACCATCCCAGTTTCAGAACCTGGCTGTATGCAAATTAGTCTGTTCCTGTCCCAGTGCATGATGGGAACAGGGCAAACCAAACTACAAAAGCCAATTCTTACACTGGCGCCTAAGGCAAGCCCGTCCGCGCCTGGCCCGTGCCAAGGGCCAGCCCCCCTGCCTCCCCGTCTGCCTTGGATCGTACTTGCTGGACCAGATCCCAGCTTCTCCTTCTAAAACCCACTACTTGCCCTTCCACCACACGCTGTAGCCCCGATCACCTGGAGGATGCCTCTTTCAACTGCCCTCCTTGTAATTTCATGCTCCCGCCTTGGAGCCTTCGTCCTGCTTCCCGCCTCAGCCTGACTAAACGCCTGTTCCATACTCTGAAGCTAAAAGCAGGTCTGATTAATTGCCGGTCATTGCCCCGCCACGCCAACGAGATATGGACGTCAATTATCTCTGACGCCTGGGATATCCTGTTCCTCCCCGAGTCTTGGCTCACTGATACCTCCTCTCCTGATATCCATCTTGCTACCCCTCCGGGTTACCTCTTAACGGGCATCAATCGGGAGAGGGGCAAATCAGGAGGTGGTCTTGCCATCATTCTTAAATCCCACCTCAACTTGTCTATTACCAAATTAACGAACATCGGGATGATTGAAGCTTTGCTCTTCACTATCTCGGATACCGCGGCAGTAGTTTTGGCGGGCACACTAGTCTACAACCCTCCCACTGCCTCTACTCCTTCGTTAACGGCACTCACCCACCTGTTAGCGGATCTCTCCCTCAAACACCAACATTTTTTGGTGCTAGGAGATTTCAACCTCCACGTGGACAACTCTCTCTGCTCAAAAGCTAACAACCTGCTAGAAACTATGCAGAGCCTGAACTTACGCCAGTTAGTTAAGGGCCCTACACACACTGCTGGGCATACCCTGGATCTTATCTTTGCTAATTTCTCTAACATCACAGTCTTCCCTTCCCTCCCGCTCACCTGGTCTGATCATTATCTTGTCCCTTTCAACCTAGAGCTAAGTTTTAGACCCGCCCCCCACTATCCTCAGGAAAGAGCTAGGGAGAAAATGGCACAAAGTCACCTGTGCTACCCTAGACCCCTTATTTAACTATCAACCAGACCCTTTATCCAATGACATTGATGGGAATGTCTCTAGACTCAACTCTGCATTGCTCCTTGCCATCGACTCCATTGCCCCCCTCAAACTCATTTCCTCAGCTAGGACCCGCCCCTCTGCCCCTTGGTTCTCTACAACCCTCCGTGAGGAAAAAAGCCGATGCAAACTACTTGAACGCAAGTGGCGGCAGAACTACGACCCTGACTCCAAAGCTACTTACAAATCCGCTCTGAAAAAGTTTCTTAAACTAAAAAAAGCCACCATGAGAGACTATTTTGCATTACAAATCTCCAACGCAAAAAACTCCTCTAAATCCCTTTTCAACATTGTCAAAGAATTTGTAAACCCCCCCGCCAGAGCCACGCAGAACCCCTCCAGCCAGGCACTATGCGATGGACTCTCGGACTATTTCCTCGAAAAAATGGAAAATATTTGTACCTCATTCCCTGAGGTTCCCCCCCGTTCCCCCATGTGACCGCCCCGGAATCCGCCTCCTTGCAGTCTTTTAACGAATTGTCTCTTGAGTCCGTACTCAGGCTATTCACCCAATGCAGATCTGGTTCCCCTTCCAACCCAATTCCTGCCAAGACCATGGGTGACCTAGCCCCCTCACTGGCCAACTCCTTTCTTTCCATCTGGAATGCTTCCCTCCATCATGGCATCTTCCCAACTACGTGGAAGGAAGCTCTGCTAGTCCCCATCCTGAAAAAACCGGACGCCGATCCGACAAAGTTTTCCAACTATCGTCCAATCTCCCTCCTTCCCAAACCCGCAAAAATTTTGGAAAAAGCTGTGCAGCTACAACTAACAGAGTATCTGGAAGATAACTCCCTGCTGCACGACTCCCAATCCGGATTTAGAGAAGGTTTCAGTACTGAGACTGCTCTTCTGGAAGTGGCTGAGACTATCCGTGAGTTGTGGATAGGGGCGAGGAGGCCATGCTGGTCCTCCTCGACCTATCCGCCGCTTTTGATACGGTCTCTCACAAAATCCTACTAAACCGTCTAAAGCAGGTCGGAATCGGTGGTTCCGCTCTCGCCTGGATCGAATCTTTCCTCTCTGGTAGAACTCAGAAGGTGATGCTTAGGCCTTTCAAATCTGAGGCTAAACCCCTGCTGTGTGGTGTTCCGCAAGGCTCTGCCCTGAGCCCTCTGTTTTTTAACGTTTATCTCGCACCTTTGGCCCCAGTGGTGGAGTCCTGTGGAGTCAGGGTGGTCTCTTACGCTGATGATACACAGCTGATATTTTCCTTTAGAGACCACTCAGACTCCACCTTTACCAACTTCCGCCAATGTCTGAACAACATCTGTGACTGGATGACCAACAATCACCTTAGACTGAATGCTGACAAGACAGAAGTCCTATTTTTTAACCAAAAAACACCCATCTCCCCCAACCTGTGGTGACCCACAGCACTCGACCCTGCGCCCACCCCTGTCCTATCAGCACGTAACTTGGGCTTTCAGTTCGACAACTCACTCTCTTGCAAAGTACAAGTCAACAAGGTCACCTCTGCCTGCTTTGCGAAGCTGCGCATGATTAAGAAGATCCTTCCTTATCTTCCCTTGGACGCCCGCCGAACAATCACTCAGGCCCTCATCACTTCTCACCTAGACTACGCCAACAGCTTATATGCCGGTGCTCCTCAATATTTGATCGATCGGCTTCAGATCGTTCAGAATGCTGCAGCCAGATTGATCGGAAATATCCCCTACCGTCAATCGGTTGCCGCCTACCGCAAAGAGCTCCACTGGCTTCCTATTGCAAGCCGCATTCAATTTAAGATCTTAACCCTCGCCTTTAGAGCCATCAACGGCCTCGGACCTGGCTACCTGAAAAAGCGAGTGATAATTTCTCAATCTGTCAGATCACTTAGATCCAACAACCTTCGCCTCTTGATCACACCCCGCTTTCGCCGTTCCAGAATGGGCGGTAGAGGGTTCAGCGTTATCAGTGCCAAACTATGGAACTGCCTCCCTATCGACCTCAGGTTCAGCCCGTCTGAATCCATCTTCCGTGCCAAATTAAAAACCTGGCTGTTCTCCAGACTTTGATTGTCTGTATGAAGCTGGTCCCACCCCTCCCTCCCCTGAGATCCTGTTTCTAGCGCCGGGACACCCCTCCGGGGGTAGCTGCGCGCTGTATAAGCTACTTAAATAAATAAAATAAATAAATTCCCGGGCTGCTGGAGGTTTGGTTTGTTTAAAGAACGCGTTGTAATTTCTAGGAGTCTAAGGAAGTAGCCTTGCCGTATTTCGACTGCATTGGCTATTACTAAATATGGATATGATTCTTATGCCTTTATAAGGATATGATTTGTTATAACCACATAAGGGCATAAATCGGGAATATTTAATTAGGGTCCTAGATACGTTCACAACACCCACTCCACATATAATGTCCATCATTACTAAATACTAAGCAATATATGTGACAACTGCGCCTCCCGGCCTGGTCACCCACACGCTCCTGGGCCTCCCGCCACCCCAGCCACCGAGGGCCACCGAGCCCCCTGCCTCTCGTCACCCCAGCCACCAAGGGCCGCCGAGTCCCCTGCCTCTCGCCACCCCAGCCACCGAGGGCCGCCGAGCCCCCTGCCTCCCGCCACCCCAGCCACCAAGGGCCGCCGAGCCCCCTGCCTCCCTCCACCCCAGCCACCCGAGGACCGCGCCAGATTTTCCCGCCGCCCCAGCCCGAGGCCCCGCCCCCCCACCAGCCGTTTGGCTCCCACCCCCCCGCAGACCCTCCCTCCCGGCTCCCTCTTATGACGTCCCCAGAGCGACCGCGCAGCGGACGCGCGCAGCGGGAGCACTGACTGAGCGCCGAAGGTGCGCCAAAGGTAAGCCCGTCTGCGCCCGTCCGCGCCTGGACCACGCCCAGCGCCAGGACCCCTGGCCCCCGCAGACCCCAGCCCACCCGCCGGACGTACGACGCCGCCACCCTCAACGTACTCAACGCCGGCCGAGTCCCAGGATGCTACCGAGCTACCCCGAGACGCACCCACAGACCCTTCTGCTGCAACTCCTGCAAGTTCACCTGCATCCGGACCTGCTCTACAACTAAACCAACCAAGACGAGCAACAGCAGCAGCCACCTGAAATGCATCCTGCTCAACACCCGCTCCATTCACAGGCACGCCATCGAGGTCTGGAACCTGCTCGACACCACAGCCCCAGACGTCGCCTTCTTCACGGAAACCTGGATGAACGCCTTCTCAGCGCCTGACATCGCCATCGCCATCCCAGACGGCTACAAGATCATCCGAAGGGACCGCATCAACCACACCGGAGGAGGCATCGCCATCGTCCACAGGAACACCATCCGCATCACGACCAACACCGATGACACCCTCGCAACCGCCAAGCACCTGCACTTCCAAGTCCACATCAACCCCAAGACCACCCTCAGAGGCACCCTCATCTACAAACCCCCTGGACAACGCACACAATTCAGCGAAGACATCGCCGACTTCATCAGCCCACACGCCCTCTGCTCCGCTGACTACATCCTCCTAGGGGACCTCAACTTCCACCTGGAGAACGACGACCGCAACACCACCACCCTGCTGGACAACCTCGCCAACCTGGGACTCAAGCAACTGGTGACCACCCCCACCCACTACGCTGGACACACACTCGACCCCGTCTTCTCATCCAGCAAGGACATCGCCTTCAGCCACGCCACCGGACTCCACTGGACGGACCACAGCTGCGTCCACTTCAGCTTCGCAAGGACCACGATCCACCACCACCAGCAACAGGCTGCACGCAGGAACTGGAACAAGATCACAGCCGACCAGCTCGCGTCCTCCCTGAGCATGAACCCTCCCACCAGCACAACGAACCCTAGCCAGGCGGCCACCAACCTCACGAAGTGGATCAGCGACTGCGCAGACGAGCTCGCCCCCCTGAGGACCCCGCCCAGCAGACCCGGCAGAAAGAAAGCCCCATGGTTCACCGACGAACTCAAGAGCTCCAAGAAGAACTGCCGAGCCCTCGAGAGAACCTGGCGCAGAGACCCAACACCTGACAACATGACTGCCCTCAAGCTCGCCACCCGAAAACACCACCAACTCATCCGCGCCACCAAGAAAACTGCATTCAAGGAACGACTGGACAACAACGCACACAACAGCAAAGAACTCTTCAACATCGTCAAAGAGCTCTCCAACCCCAACGCGGGAAACACCGACATCACCCCTTCGCAAGACCTCTGCAACTCCCTCGCCTCCTACTTCCACAACAAGATCGCGGACATACACAACAGCTTCAGCACTCAACCGACGAACACCACGACAGAACCACCGCCCCCCACCACCACCCTCCGCGCCTGGACTCCGATCAGCACCGAAGACACCGTCCGCACGATGAACTCCATCCACTCCGGATCTCCGACCGACCCCTGCCCTCACCACGTTTTCAACAAGGCCGACGCTGTCATCGCACCCCACCTGCGGGACATCATCAACACCTCCTTCGACACCGCTACCTTCCCGGAGAGCTGGAAGCACGCCGAACTCAGCGCTCTACTCAAGAAGCCAACGGCTGACCCCACCGACCTCAAAAACTACCGCCCCATCTCGCTGCTCCTGTTTCCTGCTAAAGTCATCGAGAAGACCGTCAACAAGCAGCTGGCCGCCTTCCTCGAGACGAACGGATCCCTCGACCCCTCGCAGTCTGGCTTCCGGGCCAACCACAGCACCGAGACCGCCCTGATCGCAGTCACCGATGACATCCGAGCGCTGCTCGACAACGGAGAAACAGCGGCCCTCATCCTCCTCGACCTCTCCGCGGCCTTCGACACTGTCTGCCATCGTACCCTAGTACAACGCCTCAGCAACGTCGGAGTCCAGGAGAAGGCACTGGAGTGGATCATCTCCTTCCTCGCCGGAAGGACACAGAGAGTCCGCCTCCCTCCGTTCAGATCTGAAAGCCACCGAAGTCATCTGCGGCGTCCCTCAAGGCTCTTAGCTCAGTCCAACCCTCTTCAACATCTACATGAGCCCCCTCGCAGACATCGCACGCCAGCACCACCTCAACATCATCTCCTACGCCGACGACACCCAGCTGATCCTCTCCCTTACCAACGACCCGCCACCGCCAGAGCCAACCTTCACGAAGGGATGAAAGAGGTAGCCGAATGGATGAAGAACAGCCGCCTGAAACTGAACTCAGATAAGACGGAAGTCCTCATCCTGGGATCCTCACCCGCTGCTTGGGACGACTCCTGGTGGCCCCCCCGCCCTAGGCAGCGCACCCAAACCAACAGACCACGCACGCAACCTGGGCTTCATCCTGGACTCCTCCCTCTCCATGACCAGACAAGTCAACGCCGTCTCCTCGTCGTGCTTCAACATCCTGCGCATGCTACGTAAGATCTTCCGGTGGATCCCCACCGAGACCAGGAAGACAGTCACCCAGGCCCTCGTCACCAGCCGTCTGGACTACGGCAACACCCTCTACGCCGGAACCACCGCCAAACTCCAGAAGAGACTCCAGCGGATCCAGAACGCCTCAGCACGACTCATCCTGGACATCCCCCATCGCAGCCACATCTCCGGACACCTGAGAGATCTGCATTGGCTCCCGGTCAACAAGAGAATCACCTTCCGTCTCCTCACCCACGCACACAAAGCCCTACACAGCCAAGGCCCAGGATACCTCAACAGCCGCCTCAACTTCTACGCTCCCAAACGCCAGCTTCGATCGACCAGCCACGCCCTCGCCGCCGTCCCCCGCATCCGTAGAGCCACCACAGGGGGACAGTCCTTCTCCTACCTCGCCCCCAAGACATGGAACTCCCTCCCCACCCACCTCCGCCTGACCCAGGACCACCTTGCCTTCAGGAAGCAACTCAAGACCTGGTTGTTCGAGCAGTAGCAGATCCCCCCCCAGCGCCTTGAGACCCTCTGGGTAAGTAGTGCGCTATATAAATGCAATGATTGATTGATTGATTGATATATAAACATGTAAGTAAGCATGTATGTTCCAGCCCACCCCAAAATACAATAAATGCATTTGAAATGGTATAGATACACGAAAATGAGTATTATACTGTACGCTTTCAAGCAGTGTTATCATTCAAATCAAATTTTGTTCATTTAGAATGTTGACTGAAGGAATCACGAATATGTACATTCATGAAATGGCTCTTAATACAGAAAAAAGGTCGAGACAATTTCATCACATATTTATACAAGATTGTACATGTGCTGGAGGCTGATTCAAAATATTGTCTCTAGAGTCTCTAAGAATAGAAGTTCTGTTCTCTAAGAATAGTTCTACTTTAGGCAGAGTACCTTGTGCCAAAAAAAGTAAATATGTTGGAAATTGGGGAAAAATAATTTCGCTTTCATGGGAAAAATAGTTCCAAATGTTTTCAGCAGTGCTATTTATCAAAACTGAAGGCCGAATTCAGAGTTCAGGGAACGCTGTGTGCTCGTTATTTCAAATATTAATCTCGTTGTTAGGAGAGAACATTACCTCCGCTAGGCCAGCAAAAAATTTGTCTACAACAGTAGGTGAAAGTTGGGCCAACGCTGAAAAATCAGAAATAGTGCATATATGCGATGCATTGTCATCATCGGTGTTCAGATCAGCAATGTTCACAGAAGATTGTACCTGTGTGGTGCCGCTTTCATCTCGTACTTCACCGCCACCTAATCGTAATGGTGAAGTCTCAACGAATGCCGTAATCGGAATCGGTAGCCGCTGGGGCCAACACGTTGCATGAGTCGTTACCGGACAAAGCAAAGCATCGATATCCATTGGTACTGCTGATGGTAGTGTAAGACACACGTCCTACACGCATTCTTGTCCGCATAGCAGACATCGAAGCACAGGTAAGATGCAATTTTGCCAGATTGGTCTGAATGAAAGAAACCAGGTAGTATTCAGATCTCTTAGCCGGGCCAATCCGAGGACTTTAATGATACGTTCTCGGTATCGTATTACTAGGATCGTTTCTTCCATCGTAGCTTGAGTTTTGTCTGTGACTTGGCTTGCCATATCGGAGCAGAAGGAACAAAAATAAAATTCCTGCTAGGAGTCCCAAAATAAGAGGCAGGCCACCGAATAGAGAATGCACAAAATTCGGGAAGATGCCCAGAACTGTTTCATAGGGTGCTAACAGTCCCGAAAAAATTGTCTTAAACACATGTGCGATGCCACTGGTATCTGACCTGTTTAAGATTTGGCTTAACATTTCTACGAAATGCACGGGGCAATTTGTCGATAATAGGGTATGTATCTCTGCTGCTGTCCTTGCAACTTGCAGGTCATACATCTCTTTGGACGAGGTTAAAGGCCCAAGTCTTTGTAAAAGAATAGACTTCATTCTGCTTAAAGTATAAATTCAAATAGAAGAGATATTCACAGAAGGCCATATTGCTGCCTCCATGTCTGGATTGCTGTTCGGATACAATACTTGCATACAACAAATGACCCTGGAAGTAACGCTCACGAGCTAGGCCTTTCCTGGCATCATGCCACAACAGCTGTGGTCACTTATTATAACGTAGCTACCGTTGGAAAGTTGTCTGAAAAAGGGCTCTATCTGTGTAGCAGGGGTGCCGTGCAGATGACATGAAAGGTTGTTTGATGAACCTTCGCAGGCTCCATGCAAGTTAATACCTTGACACAGAAGTGTACCGCTTAGTGTTTTTTTTTACAATTGTTACCACTAAGAAATACTTATTTTTTCCCTTCACTATAACATCTATGTGTATAAGGTAAATTCCAGGTCGACTTGATGTATCCTTTACCCAACCTTTCATACAGGCCTGCTGGTATAGATTTTTGGCAGTATTGAAACTGAAAAGTTGTTATCGGGATTGTAATAGTGCCATGTATTATCCATTCAATGACAGGTCTTTCTGACATTCTCAATGGTAATCTTTCTAGTTTTTCAATGCTCAGCACCCTATAGTCTGCTCCTTTTTGTGCCAACGAGATTTGTCTATCAGTAAGGTTAAAGATAGAAAATAATGACGTTGTGTTGATTAGACGCCATGGCAAGTGGCCTGAACTGAGGTTTTGTAATGTCCAGCCTAGCTGTACAATAGAATGCAATTGGGACTTGCCATGTTGTAACATTAGCATATCCTGTTCTATTATATCAATAGCAGATGATACTATGCAGTCCAGTGAATAAATTCTGGAGGACCGAGTCGTTAACCCATTGTCCACTACAGAAAGTGATTTTTCCAAATTAATACAATCAGTTTCTCGTATTTTTTCTGCAGTTTCAATTTGTGTTACTTTCCAAGCTTCATTGTAAGCTGCGTATATACCGGCGTATATGAAACGTTTTTGGCGCTGTTTGCGAGGTCCCATTATGAAATCTCGCAAGTCAGCACCTTCTTTAAGTAAAGTTAAGTGTTGCTTAATTTTGGGAAGTGTGGATCTCTGTAGCCAGTCGAGGCATAGTTTTCCTACACTGTATGTTGTAACGATCCCTGGATGGTGTCTCTGGGCATATCTCGGGTCTGGCCTGTTCTGTTTGAACCCCTGTATTTTGTTCAGGAATCTATCTTGACAGTTATTTCTGTCTGTGGGCCAGATCAACCATTTGTTCCAATTAGGAATTGTTCTGTTTTGTTTTAAAATATAGGACACGTCTAACCCCTCATCTGTAGTGGTGTTTCTATCAGGCATAGGCTTTGGTATAGACTGGTTGTTTAAATCTTTTATCTTGGCTAGACCAAGACAGGTTGTTTGTTGAATGGTGTCATTCAGGAACATTATTTGTTCTGGGATCATGCAGGCTCTAAACAATGATTCTAAACCTTGTACCTGTGGTAAATATTTTAGTAATTTACCTTGATTGGAATTTCTATAATATCAATAAGGTCAAGCATGAAGAGCAGAGTCCGTGGTGGTTAGAATTCAAGGGTCTTTATTCAGTAACTCGAGTTAAGGGAGAGCTCCGTCACCTAAGGAGGCTCGGGAATAGTCTCTACTTTAATCAAAGGAAACATGGTATTTATACACTTTAGACGTAGAAAAGAGGAAGGAGCTTCCCTTGAGCAAAACTTGGATAGCTGTGTTGTAATAATACAGAAGTCAGTAAAACTCAGATAGCTGTGTCGTAATTTTACAGAAGTCAGTAAAACTCGGATAGCCGTGTCGTAATCTTACAGAAGTCATGGCTTCGGCCTAACCATAAGAATGTGTGGTTGCAACGGGGCTCGTTTCTCGGAATCGGCTCGGACATAAGAATACGTGGTTGCAATTAGAGGAAATAGCACGTTGAGTGCGACCTTACGTTCATGTGCCCATGTTTTCTAGTTTCTACCATGGTGAGTTCGGGACGTGAAACAGAGGGTGTATAATGGGACATACATAACGAAAAATATTCATTTTCCACATTCCCTCCTTGTCCCATAATATACCCTTTTAACGTTGTTTTTCTTAATCTACCTCTATGTTCATTAAGTTGTCTACTTGTTCCTGTAACATGATCTCTTCCTTCCTTTTCTTTCTAGTTTGGGGTCTGGGAATGCAGGTAGTGATACAGAAACTACAGAGTGCTTGGCCACACTGAATACAGAGGCAACAGATGAAAAGGATGGCTAAAGTGAGACCTATGACTGTAAGTGCCTTGCATCCCCATGAGGACAGGAGGCCCCAGAGCCATCCCGTCAGGGACCAGGCATCAGTGTCTGCATCTAGCTTTCTGGAAAGTACATGAAGGCGGGAAATAGCAGAATACACCGAGGGTGCATTATCTGGAATGTATATACAGCAGCTGGACCCGATCAGTTCGCATACGCCACCACGGTCAGCCAATATGATATCTAGAACCATACGGTTCTGCAACGTCATGAGTCTGTCGGAAGCCATCTCAGCCGTGATGTTGCTTAACGCACCAGCGGTCTCGTTTATGGCTCCCTGAACTACACTAGTTAGTTGTCTTATGTGGCGGCTATTGATCATAGGCCACCAGAAAGGGATGATTCCTTTAAAGAAATCGCCAGCCTCTTGGTCCACTGTGTCCTCAGCATCTATGACCCCCCTTCGCCGTCTATTAATTACGGTCGGAGGATCACTTAGATGGTAATCTGCCGGGGAGGTGTAGGTAGGGGGAAGGAGAAATGCAAGGTAGCACTTCCCAGACCAGCCTTGAGGTAGCCAAGTACGGGCGTGGGGTCCACAGATAAAATAGGTGTTGGGGGCAGTGGCCATCGTTGGGAAATTTAGGTCAGGTAGGGTGTATGTCTTATTACACTCGCTGTCTCCCATTTTCTGACCCTTGCCCTTTCCTCTTACACAAAATAGGCCCTTATGGGGCACAGCCCATCCTCCCTGATCTGTCTGTCTTCTTTGAACTGAAAACGTTTCCCTAAAGGAGGTAGTGTCATTAAAAAGGGAGTAACTGGTATTCTCATTATTATCTGCTCGTCCCCACATCGAGGTGAAATTTACCATCTTTTCAACGGCTCGTCCTGTCTTGGTTTTGATCTCGTTCCAGGTACTAGTGTTCTTGGCCTTGGTCTTAGGAATGTTTCTAACAGAAGCTGAGAATATCATAGAAAATGCATAGGTAGATCCAGCTTAGCCGAAAGGGAGAGGAATAAAAGGCATTCCTCCGTGTACAGAAAGTGGCATTAAACCACAGACCCAAAAGTTGGTTTTGTTAATAACCATTTGATGTTGGTGGAGGGTGGAGATGAACGTGTTATTGAAAAATTATTTTCTTCTGTTCTCGAGATGTGGAGGGAGCTCTACATGTGAATGCATAGCAGTGTTATTCAAAAGCGTGGGGGAAACAGGTGGAAAAGCAAGATGAAGGAACCAACCTAGGCAAGCCGTGATACAGAAGATGAAAATCACGATAGAGAGGAAAATTGAAACTTTGTTATATAATAATTTTACGGATTTAAACGTATTTTCCATGGTTCGTCACTAGTTTTAATAGTGCATTCGTGACCGGACACGTCCCAGCAACCGCTTCACCAAGACTACGTCTTGGACTAAATCAGCCACCGGTAGGTCGAGGTCAGATGCAATGTCTCTAGCTTGTTTCTGATGAGATCGCAGCCGCGATCTGTACTCGTCTTGGGGGGAAGTTCAGGAAGGGGTGAAACAAAGTCTGTCGCTTCAGTGTCTATCGTTTCGGGGTTAGCAAAAATGTCAGTAGGAGTTGATCCAAAGAATTTCTTGCAGTGGCTGACGTGTAGCCATCCTTTTCGTCCTTCGACCTTGACTGCAGTCCTCGTCGTGAGTAGCACCAACTTGGGAGACGTCCACCCTATTTACAGGGGCCTGGCACAATCAAAATTTCGGACGAGGATCCAATGGCGTGTTCCCCAGGCGTGGTTTTGTCTGGAAAGGCTGCAGCCACCTGTGAACGACAAGAAGGTAGTGCAGACATCAAGGAAGCCAGGCAATCTGTCAAAACATTTGAATCAATGTCAGTTAACTTTTTAGGAGATGGGACGCCCCAGATATTTGAAGGTCTCCCATATGTGACTTCGAAGGGGGACAGACCCGTCCGGGAATGTGCCACCATTCGCATATAAAAGAGAGTAATCGGAAGAGCTGTAACCCAGTCTATTTGTTTGTCAGCACAGATTTTGGCTAATTTGGTCTTTAGGGTCTGATTATGTCGTTCGACCAAGCCTGCTGCTTGGGGGTGTAGAACACAGTGAAATTTCCAGGTGTGTCCTAACAGTAAGGAAACAGCTTCCATTAGTTTAGAGGAAAATGGTTGTCCGTTGTCAGAGTATATGACTCTTGGCAACCCATATCGGGGGAAAAATTCTCTAACCAGTTGTTTAGCTGTCGTTTGGGCACCGTAGTCTGGGACGGGGTATGCTTCAGTCCATCGGGTCAAGGTACAGACTACTACGAGGACATATTTATGTCCTCGACATCTCTCCATCTGTATGTAGTCCATTTGGAGGACTTCAAAGGGGTGATTAGGGGGATGGAACCCTCCTTGTTCAACTGAGACACTTTTCCCGGGATTGAACTGACAGCAAATCATACAGGTTCGTACTTTTTGTTTGGCTGCTGTGTGCAGATGCTTGTTATGCCATACCAAATTCAGACTGTCCAACATTCCTTTTTCTCCTAGATGTGCAGGACCATGGGCAGTTTCTATGATTACGGGAACCATTATGTCAGGGAGAAACCATTTGGACTATCTTTTGTTACCAAGCCCTGATCTGTGTGAGAACCTCCCTCTTCTTCCCATTTTCTCTTTTCAGTTTCCATAGCTTGGTTTTGGATGCCTACTACATCTTTGGTGGGGTCGATAACTGGATAAACAGTCTTAATGGTAGTTTCAGTGTTCAGTGTTCCTGTCTGAGCAGCATGTTTAGCTGTGGCATCCGCCAGAGCATTGCCTCGGGTGATGGAGTCCATGACTTTTGTGTGTGCCTTGCATTTCAGTATAGCTATTTCTGTGGGTCTGTGTATTGATTCTAGTAGCTGAAGAATGAGGTCCCCATGTTGTATTTTAGTTTCATGAGAGGTCAGGAAACCTCTCTCTTTCCAAAGGGTCCCGAAATTATGGACAACCCCGAATGCATATTGCGAATCGGTGTAAATGTTGACCCGTTTTCCTTTGGACCATTTACATGCTTGGGTAAGAGCTATGAGTTCTGCTGCTTGGGCTGAATTTATGGGTATTCTGGCTGCTAGGAGGACCGTATTCTCTGTAGTGACAGCATAAGCTGCTGAAAGCTCGCCTGTTTGGAGGCGCATACAGGAACCATCTACGAACAGTGTGTGTTTGGGTGTATTTAGAGGTACGTTTACGAGATCAGACCGGGGTTTAGTGACTAGTTCGACTATCTCTAGGCAGTCGTGAGTTTGATTGTCTTCTGGAATAGTGGGTAGCAGTGTAGCTGGCTTGAGGATATTGCATCGTTTGATGATAATGTGGGGTTAGAATAATGTGACTTCATAACCTGAGACGAGCTATGGTCAAGTGTTGTGTCTGTGTCCTATTCAGGAGTAATTCTACTGCATGTGGGACTTGTACTTCAAGAGGATGTCCTAGTACTATGGAATCACTTTGTCGAATTGCCAGAGCCGTAGCTGCAACGGATTTTAAAAAGGCAGGCAGAACTTGTGCAACAGGATCAAGAGTACTGGAAACATAAGCACAGGGGCGATGTTTATTGGCCTGCGTTTGTGTGAGTACTGACAAGGATGTACCTTCCCGTTCCGTGACGAAAAGGACAAAAGGTTTGGCATAATCAGGTGTAGCTAGGACAGGTGCGGAGCATAATGCTTGTTTGAGAGTGTCAAAAGCAAAAGTATGATCAGGTGTCCATGGCAATGGAGAAGAGGTGGCAAAATCGGAGGTCGTTAATTGTATCAGAGGTTTGGCTAGATAGGCGAACTGGGGAATCCACTGCTACAGTAGGAAGTGAGTCCAATAAAAGCACAGATTTCTTTCTGTGTCTTAGGGACAGGAATGTTAAAAATGAGTTGGATTCTTTCAGGTGTGAGTGCCCTACCCTCCTTTGACAGCAGGTGTCCTAAGTATGCCACCTGCTGTAAACACAATTGTAATTTAGAGGGTGATACTTTGTGGCCATGCTGTGCAAGAAACATTAGGACAGTTCGTGAGGCTTGTTCGCATTCTGGTTCGGAGTGTGCAGTGATCAGTAAGTCATCAACATATTGTAACAATGTCGTATTAGAGGGCAGAACAATGTCATCTAGTTGTCTTTTAAGTGCCTGATTGTAGATACTGGGACTTTCTGTGTACCCTTGAGGAGCTCTTGTGAAACTGAAACTACGACCTTGCAGTGAGAATCCAAATAGATACTGACTATCTGGATGAATGGGTACACTGAAGAAGGCATTTTTAAGGTCAATAACTGTAAAATGTGTTGCATCAGGATCTATAGCTGTTAGCAGAGTGCTGATGTCTGAGACCACAGGGTACTGTGGTACCACACATTTGTTGAGTTCTCGTAAATCTACCACAAGTCTGTAGACTGGTGGTGCACCGTCATCTGTCTTCTTTCGCACTGGTAGAACTGGTGAATTACATATGTTGGATGGTACTTCTCTGACTACTCCTTTTTGTATCAAGTCATCGATAATCTGAATAAGCGCTTGTTCTGCATCTGGAGGTAACTTGTATTGGCGAACACGAGGTAAGACAACACCTTCCTTCAACGTGACTAAGTGTGGTGTGATATCCATGAACCCTACGTCAGTTGGATCTGTAGCCCATAATGTAGTAGGAATGTCCCTTAATCTGACATCTAACTCTCGTGTCGTGAAGTGACCTTTGAAATCTCGGAGGAATAGTCGTATTCCTTCCGGGGAACAGCATAGCACAGCACCCAGTTCCTTTAGCGCCTGGATGCCTAGTACATTTTCAGGATATGATTTAGTAAGTACCAAATCGGTGGAAGTTGTAAGAGGTCCAACCTGAAGTGATACTGGTTCAGAAACTTTGTTAATGACTGGTGTACCTGAGAAACCCAAGGAAATACTATTTGAGCCAGAGAGGGGTACCTTGGGAACTTCATTGTGTTGTACTGTCGTCCTACTGGCCCCGGTGTCAATTAGAAATTTTGTTTCTTTACCCAAGAGTTTAGCATGTACATAGGGACCCTTTTGGTCAACCGGGACCGGGATTAGTGGACGACTGTTGTTTCCTCCCAGCTGTCTCATGAAATTGTAGGGAACTCAGGATAGGACGCCACGGTATACTGATACAGTTGTGTGGCTAATTTAGTATCAGCTGGGGGAGTTGGTGTTGGAGCAAAGGGACGAGTGATATAGGGGCGAGGCTGTGTCTTTCCAGTAGCAATATTATGTTGTAAGACTGGACAGTCACATACAAAATGTCCAGGCTTTTTACAATAATTACAAGTAACCTTTTCTTGTGTTTCTGGGGATGTATGTCGTTACAACGCATACTTTTACTCCGCGTACCATTACAACGCGGTATTTACAACGCATACCGCTACAACGCATAGCGCTTTGGGGTGCTGGATAGTGGTAAGTATAATTTACTATTCTAACTCCAGTCCCCGTGGACCCTAGGGAAGGTGTTGGATAGTAAATTAAACTTACCTCTTATCCTAGAGCGCCCCCCAGCGCAATGCGTTGTAACGGTATGCGTTGTAATGCCTGCGTTGTAGTGGTAGTGCGGAGTAAAAAATGCGTTGTAACAGGTGAATACCGTTTCTGGACGTTGCTTATGAGTCTGAGGAATTGTATTGGTCTGTGCTACCAGTACTTTCATTTTAGTATCTTTTGTCCTCTTTTTTTCCTGTTCATGTTCGTCTCTAATTCTATTCTGATGATACTGGAGCATCTGAAGTGCTTGTGAAGGGGAACTTGCTTGCCAAGTGCTTTCAACCTTTAATATCCTATCTTTTATTTGTTGTAAGGCATTCTCTACAAGCTTCGAAACAAACAATCGACTATAGGCGTCTCCACCTGAGGAGAGACCGCGATTAATAAGAAAACATTTTTCTAGTCTGGTATAATAGTCCCCTACATCCTCATCTGGTTTTGGTTGCATGCAGAGATAGCATCCCAATCTTCATTTTTAGTGGTCAACAACTGGGAGAGTATTTTCGGGAGAAGGCGAGGGAGTTCTAGGACTAGAGGTCCCAAGCCTTGTCCAGCAGCACGAGTATTTTCTTCTATCTCTAAAGCTGTCCATGCTATCTTTTTCCCTTCTACCTCCCAATCTTTCCCTTTTAGTTTGTCATATGTTCCTTGAGGCAGTAAGACTTTGAGGAGAATATTGAGATCCTTATAAGTAAAGGAACCCATTTGAAGGATGTCTTTGAGTTCCCTATGGAAACCTGAAGGATCTTTTTCATGAGAAGGTACCATTTTCTTCATTTCTAATATTTCTATTTTTGTCAGGGGTGTGTAGACAAATGTTTGTTGTAGCTTTCTTGCAGAATCTGCAACGGGATGTACTTCTTGGAGAGGAAATTGACCTTGGTCATACTGAGGAGGATTTGAGTCATAAACATTAGAATGGTATTGGACATAGCGTTGTAGTTGGTCTAGGAAAATGTTTAGGAATTCTTTTTTTTTTTTAAATAAATTTTTATTGTTGCTCTGGACGTATCATTTGAGAACATAGAGGGACACGGGCTGGCGTCAACATTCAGCCAGTATCCGTCAGTAACGCAACTTTTCTTTTGCTCATGAGGATCATTGACATATCAAAAACGACAGTGCTGTTTCAACCAAAGCTGGTGACGAATGTCAATAAGTAAGAAAAAAAAAAAAAAACATCTCCCCAAAAACAGCTCCCATCATGCCCGCACCCTCCCACCCCAAAGTTTGTCGATCATACGCTGTGAAAGTTACATCCACCGGAGAGAAAAACAGGGTCCCACAGTAATACATTTAACAGGCCCAAGCTCCGTCTCCACCTTTGGGGGAATATCAAACATCAAGCATACCCAAGTCCACAATCAGATCCCCTGTGAGTTCACTCTAGTCCGTGCCTTGTCACCCACCTCTGTTTCCGTCTGAGTAACTATCCGTCTGACTGTATGATTAGTATAAGCAGGAGGTGGTTCCATTAAATAGGTGGTAATGAAGTCTTTGGGAGCAGAATGAATTTTAGGACATGGAGGAGCTGTGGGAATACTAGGGTTATCATCGGACTCTGTCCTTTGTGAAAGGACGGGATACATCTCCGTCACGGAGGCCGAGGCCTCCCTCTTTATTTGTTCAAAATTAATATCCGCATTCTGTTCTCGTAACTTTCTCATCTTACTTTCTTCTGACATTATATTTGCTTTCTCTACTTTCCTTTGTTCTTTCTGTACCCATTGATGTGCTTCCTTTCGCCATAATTCGATACTCTCGAACATCGAGGGTCTTGCTTTCTTTTCCCAATATTTCTTTTCAACTGCCATGATACAATTCAAATCCCATGTGCCACTCTTTGGCCATCTAATCGCAATTTCTAAATCTTGAGTGTACTCTTTCCAAAGATCTAAGTACAAAACAGCACCAATTCCATATTTCGTATACATAAGGAAACCAGAGTATCCTTTGGGGGGACTGGTACATCTTGTTCCAGTAACCCCCTCCGGGTACCCAGTTTACACAACTTTGAAAACAAAGGCATTGTGACAACAAACAACAAAAACTTACACTTGATAACTTGATATATCCTGAGAATCAGAATACAAACATGCAGTTTTCTAGAAACCTAGAACCCGTCATGACCTTGCTCTGAAAAATCAGAACCCGTCTTGGCCGTGCTCTGAATAAATCAGAACCCGTCTTGATACACCCCCAGCAGTACTCACTGAGGTGCAGAGAACTTGAAGATCTGGACACTGGACTAGTTGCGCTGCGCTCTTGATCGGGGGACTTGTCGGGGTTCTGAAGACCTCGGACTCGGCAACTTCACAAGATTCGGGCTCTGGGTCGAGACTTCCGCTGTCGCCCTCACCACCTCGTATGGATGGCTAGGCCGCGGCTCAGTCCCTCTTTGACACGAAGGAGTTCATGCAGGAACACCCTGCAGTGTGCACATTGAAGTCCGTCGGTATCTGGAGAGACCGGTTCGGGTCCGCATCACCGGCGTGTGGGGAGAAAGGGAAGTGCCTGTTCGGGCACCAATTTACTGTGGTAAATATTTTAGTAATTTACCTTGATCGGAATTTCTATAATATCAATAAGGTCAAGCATGAAGAGCAGAGTCCGTGGTGGTTAGAATTCAAGGGTCTTTATTCAGTAACTCGAGTTAAGGGAGAGCTCCGTCACCTAAGGAGGCTCGGGAATAGTCTCTACTTTAATCAAAGAAAACATGGTATTTATACACTTTAGACATAGAAAAGAGGAAGGAGCTTCCCTTGAGCAAAACTCGGATAGCTGTGTCGTAATAATACAGAAGTCAGTAAAACTCGGATAGCCGTGTCGTAATTTTACAGAAGTCAGTAAAACTCGGATAGCCGTGTCGTAATCTTACAGAAGTCATAGCAGCGTAACTGTGTCAAAATCATACAGAAGTCATGACAGGAAGAAGCGTGTCTGTGTCTTTAATCATGAGGAAGTCACGGCAGAAGCAGAGCATTGAGAAATAACCCTAGGCTGGTTCCTTAGATAAGAGAGAGAGAGAGAGAAAAGAGAACTGGTTGTAGACAGGATGTCTGGTGTCGTGTCTTTAGCAAACGGGCCCTGGTTTCTCGGAATTGGTCGTTGTGTCTTGGCAAACAGGGGCTTGTTTCTCGGAATCGGCTCGGACATAAGAATACGTGGTTGCAATTAGAGGAGGTAGCACGTTGAGTGCGACCTTACGTTCATGTGCCCGTATTTTCTAGTTTCTACCATGGTGAGTTCGGGACGTGAAACAGAGGGTGTATAATGGGACATACATAACTAAAAATATTCATTTTCCACATACCTGCCACTCTTTTGTACCACAGATTGTTTTTGTCTCAATGTTGTTTTTCCAAAATTCAAAACCAAATGTAGACATGTTTTCATAAACTTTTTCAGAATAAATCAGTTTAGTATTTGTCAACATGTTTTTCACTCCTGTCTTATTTAACATTTTGAAATAAAACGTTTCTGGATTAGTGTAATTAAACCCTGAGAAGTATGGAAATTTCTCATAAAATGTTTTTGAACTGCCTTTTGGCGGGGTTGGACAATGTTCCCACTGATTATAACTGAACACATTTCTAGGATTAGCAGATTTATGACGATAGTGATGCCCAAAGTGATTGAAACAATACATTTCCTCATAATTCGACGAGCCCTGTAAATAATCATGTTCTGTAATTGTTGCTGACATTTCTAAATCTGACATCATATTATTGATTGATTGATTGATTGATTGATAGGCTTTATTTCTGTAAGAAAAAAATACCATAAAAGCTTGTACAACAATGCAAGTTACAATAATTATCAAATACAATCTAATTACACACAAGGAATTAAAACAAAGAAGAAATGTTTAAAGTGATTAAAACCAGATTAAATTGACAAGGAAAGCCTTCTTGTACGAATCAACCAGGCCCATTTTAAAAACTTTGACACAGCACAAACAATCACAGAGGATGTGTCAGTCATTAAAATATGCATTGCCACTGTGCACTGGCGGGAGCCTAAGAGTCTGCATAAAGGTTTTAGCCACCGGGTCCTCGGTGCACAATAGTCCGGACATTCAAAGAAAATGTGAGCTACAGACTCTACTCGAGTGGGACAGGACGCACAAAGAAGGGAAAGTTGGTAAGACCGTTTCCAGCGGGCGACTACCTCGCCTACTGGTAGAATCCCCACTCAAAACTTGAAATACAAGGTACGGTCAAACGGAATGGAGATAATGTCTAAGTAGGGTTCATAGGCCACCACATCCTTGAACCTCACAAAAGCTACAGTAGAGTTGCAATGACGTGAATCTAGATGTAATTTTGCAGAGACCCGGTTCCAGTACAACTTTTTAATCGTAGCTTTAGGTGGGGCAGTTTTCAAAGTCCATGCGTCAGATAACCCTATCTCCGCCAATAGTCGTTTGACGTCCCTCAGCCATTTGATCTTGGACCAACCTGCCATAGCCATAACCTCAGATAATGCTTCCGCATAAGAAGCTAGTTCGAACACCCGCCATAACCGTGCCCAAAGGAGCAGGGGGCGAAGTTGCGCTTGGTCCCTAATAGATCTGCAACCTAAATCTAGTAGCACTGGTACTGTTGGTGTGCTCCAGGGGAGAGCCATCAGATCTTTCAAGAATTTGCTCTCTGATTTAGCTAGTACATCCAGGTTGCAGGTGCCCCACAGCTCTGCCCCATATAGTGCGGCACTGACCCATCTGGCTTTGTATATTTCCACAACTGGGGCTAAAGGTTTGCTAGATGAAGAGCGTTGTTCCTTAAGTAAAGTGCCTCCCACCCTTTTGTGGCCCAGTAGCATTTTGTGGATGTGCGGGTTCCAGGAGAGGGAATCATTAAGGCGAATACCTAGGTAGTCAAACTCAGAGACCCTCTCCAATGGCTCGGAGTTCAGAGCCGGGGGTCGGCCAAGTTTCTTTGGGGGATTCATAACTAGGAACTTGGTTTTATCGGTGTTAATTACCAGCCCTCTCAACAAACAAAACTCCTGGAAACTATTCAAAAGGCTCTGGAGACCCATAGGGGACTTTGAGATAAGAACGGTATCATCTGCAAAGAGCAGTGTGGGGATCCGTTTAACCGCCAGGGAGGGAGCGTCCGAGGGATTTCTCAGCAGATGTTCAACCACGCCGTTTACATAAAGAGAAAACGGGGTGAGTGCTAGCACACATCCCTGTCGGACGCCCCTTCCCACGGGGATCCTTTCGGTTTTTTCACCCTTCGTACCCCAGCGCACCTGCGCAAAATTGCCATTGTGTAATTTTATCATAAGGGAAAGGATATACATGGGCAGCCCTAAATCTAGCAAGACCTTCCATAGCTCCTCCCTGGGAACCAGGTCTAAGGCAGTCTTTAGGTCTATAAAGGCCAAATATAGACTGCCCCCTCCCAGCACCACCACCTTCCAGTGGAGAAGGGTTAATCTGAAGGCTTGCTCGATAGTGCCAGAGCGGAACCCAGCTTGAAGGTCCGACAAGATGTTGTTGTCGTCCATCCACTGGAGCACCCTTCTCAGGATCACCTTCCCTGCCACTTTTTGGGAGGAGTCAATAAGACTTATTGGCCTGTAGTTGGCAGGGTTGTCCCGACACCCCTTCTTGAATATCGGGACAACCTCTGCCCCCTTCCAGGATTCGGGTACGGGCGCACCTTCACTAATGGCATTTAACAATGATGATAGTAGCTTCCCCCACTTTTTGGGACTTGCCCGTATTAAATCACCCGGTATCCCGTCAGGCCCTGCTGCTTTCAAAGGCACCAGTGTCTTAATTACATCCTCCACCTCTCTAACAGTAAAGGGAACGTACTCGGATCCTGTTAGGCAAGCACTCAGTGAGGAAACAGTATTGGTAGGTGGCTCGATTGAGGAATAGAGAGACGAGAAATTATTGAACCAGCTCTGGGCAGGGATGTTACACGTTATCAATGTGCTAACTGGCCTATCCCTAGATCTTAGAAGGTTCCAGAAACCTCTAGCATCCCTTTCCAAACTCACTTTCCTGAGATCCACCCAGAACCTGTCCTCCCATTCTGTCTTTACTGCAAGCATGGTCTGTGAATAGTCTTTCCTTGCCAATCTTATATCAGCCAAGGATTTACTCTTAACAGCGCCAATCAGGGAGTTTTTCTTCTCCCTACATTTTTTCGTGTACCAACCATGTGGATTCGGCCTATTCTTGCGTTTATCAACTCGAGAGGCCTTATTTGGAAGATGGAAAAGTTCACTCAAGGTCTTGGTAGTAACACAAAAAAGCGCTGAAACTTCCTCGGGATGTGGGATCGGTGCATCTAACTTAGACAGGGCGGTAGCCAAGAGTGTTGTAATGGATAGGACTTTCTCTTCGTCCATGATAAGATTACTCCATTTTAGGCGCCTACCACAATTGGAGGGATGAATCTCCTGGCGGGCATGCGTCAGAGGGGACGTATGTGCCCCCAAATTCTCCGTCCAGAAGGGACGGAGGGCAAGGGAGAGCAGGTTGTGGTCACTCTCTACTGTGGGGAGTATCTCCATATTCAAATAATAGCCCCAGAGTTTTACATCAAGGAGGATGTAATCTATCCTGGACGTGTGATCCACCCTGTTATAGGTATGAGCTCCAGAAGGGTCCAAAGTCGTCCTGCCATTCACAGCCCTAAGGTCGAATTCCAGGTTTAAAGAATAGATTTGGACCGCCACTTGAGACCACCTTCTAATGGGAGGTAAAGTTAAAGCTGGTATACCTCTCCTAATATCATCTTCAGCAGTCCCCAAAGAGTCCTCCAATCCAAGGGGCTCAAACGTGCAGTTAAGGTCCCCTGCGACCAGGACATGAGAACTGTTGGTGCCCCTCCTTAGCAAGGTTTCCAGCTCTGACACTATGGGTGAGTTTATACCTCCCTTTGTACCCCTAACATAGATATTAAAAATATCTAGGGTCAGCCCTCTCTTGGGTCCTTTAAGTGTTATACTCAGAAGATCGAGTGAGTCAGTCACTTGCTGGATAACCTGGCAACCAAGTGAGATAGCGACCGATAGTCATCATATTATTAATATTTTCAAAGTCCCAATCATCAGAGAAAGTACTCGGTGATACAAAGTTACTTAAGGAAATCCTAAATTGGTGTGGATATTTCAAGGGCTCAACCGGCCATAGATTTCATAGTCCGTTTTGTCCGATGCTATACCACCAGGTATAGGGATAGCTATGATGTTCAGTGATGATAGTTCTCTTTTTTCGATGTGAGAGGATCTGTGTGGTTTCAGGACCAAGTTGATGTTCTGACTTGCTGTGTCCATTGTACTATATTTTCCTTCAATAAATCTACCCAAACTTAAAACCAAGATGAGCCACAGAAGGAGGAAAAGTACACCTAACACAATCCATAATTTAATCGATGGTGAAGTTAGATATGTTTCTCTGAGTTGATGTAAGAGCTCTGTGATTTTCTTTTTGAAAGTTTTTGTTGCTGGCTTGTCTCCATGTTCACTTGGATCATCGGAAAAGTCATCAAAGTTGATAAAGTAGCCAGATGCAGTTCTGTCAATTGGTGGGATTGCTTCCGGATTTCCATTGATCTTTGGATTTTCTTTTGTTACATTTGTATAGTCCGAGGCTACATTGTTGTAGACAGGTGTTTCTTGACAAACTGTTGCAATTTGGGTATCAAGAAGCACAAGTTCCATGGCCTTGTTGCATAGTCCTTTTTTATTCACTGAAGGTTTATCAAATGTGATTAGTCTCTCAGTTTGAACCTCTTGGATTGTAGCAAGATTTGGTCTGCTGCTATTTCTTGGGAGTCCACTGGGCCTACTACTTATTATTGGCTACATGGTTGTGGTTTCACCAGGTCGATTAATACAACTCTGTTCTCCTTTTTTACCAGCAAGGGGCGGTAGTACTACTGATCTTGTTCCGCTGACAGCTAAGACAGGTACTGCTTTTCTGTAGGAAGGCCTAAATTCCTTCTTCACCGCGATCTTTTCTCCGACCAGATCCCCAAACTTTGGAATCCAGACAGGTCTTGCTGGGACAGGTGGTTTTTCTTCAGTGTTCGTTGGCTTTAGCTTTTCGTTACTTAGACTTTTTCTTGTTTCATTTAAGTCCTGTAAAACAGCCAAATGATCTTTGATATCAAAGGTTTTTTGTTTCACCACTGAAGTCTGACAATCCAAATCCTGGATGATCATTCTAGTACCAAATAAAAGTTCGTATGGACTGATACCTCCTAGAGAATTTCCTGGCATGTTATTAAGACTATGTTGGACACTTATTAGATGTTTGACCCACCCGTCACTCGAACCTAATACCCTCGCTGTTATAGATTGCTTTATGTCACGGTTTTTTCTCTCCACTACCGCATTTCCTTCGGGATGGAATGGACTAGAGTACCGCAATGCAATGCCCATGCTGGCCATGGCCTCCTTGTAAGCCCGTGAGCTAAACGCAGGACCCTGGTCAGAATGTAGCATGCCAATTGCGTATGTGCCGATAAAGACTCGCAAATCTTTTATAACAGTTCTGGCGTCAGCCGAACGCTGGGGCCACATCCAAATGAATCTCGTGCAGGAATCCACAGCGACCATGATGTATTTATAGTTGCCGTCTCTTTGTAAGGGACCACAGTGGTCCAGGTAAACACATGCTAATGGTTTGTCTGAGATTAGAAGGGGCGTCTGCGCTGGTCATTTCACTGTTGATACTTTCATTTTTTGGCATATTTCACATTCTAGAACATAGTTCCTAGTCTGTTTTCTCATGCATGGCCACCAATATCTCTGTTTTAATAATGCTACTGTGGCGGAAACACCAGCATGTGCAGAAGCGAGCCCTTCGTGTGCCGCTAAAATTAGTCCTAACCTGTGTTCCGTGTTTGGAAATGCTCTATCCCCCACTCCAGGGATTTGAGCAAACGGAACGTTGTTTGCATCAGTTTTGTATGAGTACTTTACTGGAAAGCCTTTCAGGAGTGTCTTACCCCTGTCTTTTACTGAAGCACTGACAGCTTGCATTATCTCCCTGTCTATTTTTCTTTTTGACTGAGTAATGGCAGCTACCGAAGCCGTTTGTACAACTGCTTTCGCGGCCTCATCAGCCAATGAATTCCCCGCAACGTGAAAGCCACCACGTTGATCACTCAGTGTATGAATCACGTGAGTCTTTTGTAGTTCTTTCTGTAAAAGAACTACTTGTTCCCAAAGCATTTTATGCTTGATTGTGCCACCTTTTGCATCTTTGAAGTTGTTTTGAACCCAGTTCTGCAAGTATTCATTGTAAGACTGGACACAGTAATAAGAATCGCACACTATTAGTGTGGGGAGTTCGCGATCGGTATTTTCAAGTGCCATCTTAAAAGCCTGCAGTTCAGCTCGCTGAGCTGTACAATCTTCGAGTGATTGAGTTTTAGTTACCAAAGGTTTAAATGTTCCTTCGTGCCAACGACCTTTAACAATCGCGCACGCAGCACTATAGGCTTGTTTACCCCCAACTGCGGGTTGTGCTGAGCCGTCTGTATATATTATACAGCCGTAATGTTCGAGAGGCAGGATTTCGGTCAGCAGAGGACATTCATATTCGTATTGTAGAAATTCTTGTGTTTATAAGTTCGGATCAAATTTGTATACTACGTCTGGTGCAGCAAGAGAATTAACCCATTGTATCCATCTCGGATGTAAAGATTTAGCATTGGGAATGCTTGCTCTTGTTACTGCTTCTAGGGCAGGTACCGGTGTAACGATTATTATACTTTTACCTTGTGCGAGGGCTCTTTCTTTTGCTACAGCAGTTTGAACCGCAGTTAGAATTTTTTCAGTAGAACTGAATTTCATTTCAGCTTGTGTGTACAAGTGTGATTTGTAAGCTATTGGTACCGTTTCTCCCTCATTAGAGGTCAGGTACGTGAATCCGCATCTTCCTGGAATGACTCGGATTACAAGGTTGCGTTCGTTTGCGCGTGCTTGCAGTTTTGTTTTAGTTAACATGTATATCTGTAATGATCTTAAAATTTCTGTGTGTTTTTGAGTCCAATTAATTGGTTTAAAATCAGGTTTTATTAGTTCGTAGAGAGGTTTAACCCTCTCTGCATAATTTAGAATGTATGTTCTTCCGAAATTCAGGAAACCTATTATTGATTGTAAGTTTTTCAGCGTTTTTGGAGCTTGGACTACAGCACACTTCTCTAAGAAGTTGTCTGCTAGGCTTTTGCCTTCACTTGATAATTCATATCCTAAAAATGGGACAGTTAGATGGGCAATTCATGATTTTTTAAAGTTGAATTTGTACCCTTCAGATGCGAACCCAAGTATTATGGTGTTCACTCTTTTCAAGTGAGTCTCCAGGTCATCGTCTGTAAGATAGAGGTCATCGACATAAGATAATGCCTCATCATCATATATTTGTAGTAACTCTGTTACCCTGGCTGAAAATAATCCTGGGCTGTTCTTGAATCCCTGTGGGAGACGACAAAATTGTTTTTGGGTCCCCATGCTGGAGAAAGCGGTCAAATATCTGCTTTCAGGTGCTATGTTTTGACAGAAGAAACCATTTGAAATATCTAATGTCGTTTTATATTTCGTGCGAACGATGTTATTCATTAGTGCTGCACTGGGTGAGTTTTGTACTGCAAAAGTTTCACAGCACAAGTTTAGGTGTCTGTAGTTCAAAACTAGACGATATGAATCGTCTGGCTTGGAGACAGGAAACAAAGGATTGTTCATTTGTGAGGTGCATGTTTCAATCACCCCCTGATATTAAAGTTGATCTAAAATGGCTCTTACTTGTTTTTTAGCTTCTTGCTTACTGTGCAGTAGGTTGATTTTTTAACTGGATTTTATGGTGAGGAGAATCCTCATCCCATCCTACATGATTTCTATATAATGCAGGGGCATGGGCCACTGCCCATTTTCTAGAAAATGTGTCTTTTTTATGAATTGGAATGTGATTTGAGAAGGCAGGCATAATTATTTCTTCTCCATGTGGGCACTCCCTGACAAACTCTGGTGGCCAGTCTTTTTCTGCTAGAAGGATATCATAACCTTTAGATAGATTTTCCCAGAAGAGACCTTTTATTTTCCTAGTTTTATCTCCCTCTATACGTAATGTTATTTCATATAGTTTATGGGGCACGCTCACTCGGGTGTCTGCAGTTTCCACTTGAATGTATTAATTCGTGTCCACTGTCTCCAGAAGATTCATCAGGATCTTGCCAGCTATGGTCACTTCTGCTGCGCTGTCTAGCATTGTCTGGGCCCACTCTCCGTTTTTCAGTTCT
The DNA here is from genome assembly GCF_964263255.1 of Lissotriton vulgaris. Taxonomy (NCBI): domain Eukaryota; kingdom Metazoa; phylum Chordata; class Amphibia; order Caudata; family Salamandridae; genus Lissotriton; species Lissotriton vulgaris. The sequence goes on along the minus strand of NC_141698.1, from coordinate 766,077,426 downwards.
GTCCTCAGGATTCTCGGCATGTTTTATTTTAATACTGGCTACCTTCTTTCTGGGAAATTGTAATTTTTTACTTTGATGAGCAGGTTCCTTGTCTTTGGACTTGACGTGCTCTTCTTTATGTTCTGACCGTCCTCTTCTTTCCGATTTCTTTGAGGAAGTCTGAAAAGATTGAGAGGGACGTGTATCAATATCTTGATATCTGTCAGGTTTTCTCAAATTGTCGCTATTTCTAAGGTTATATCTTTTTTTTTAGAGGGCCCCCTTGGTGGAGGCTTGCCCCCCCCCCTTCTGGAGATCTATTTCTTCGTTGGGGAGACCTTCCTTTGGACTGAAACTGTTTTTCTCTGGGAGAGGTTTGTTTATTACCCTCCCACTTCTTCTTTTGAGAATTCTATTATTTTTAATGAAAGTCTTTTCGGGATTTTCAATTAGTTGGGGTTTTACTGGTTTACCACCCAAGCTATCTCTACCTAATTCTTCATAGAATTTTTCAATTATTTTAGCCAGTTCAAAAGGTTGTTCTGCTATATCCGTCTCTTTCAATTTTTGGCGGATCATCGAGACCTGTTTAAAGTCTTTCAGTAATTTCATACCTAGAGTTAAAGCAGGTTCTGGACCGTATTCATTTTGAATCTGTCTTAGTACGTCTGGTATAACCGCCATAGAGGGAACACCATGTGTTTTTGTGTAGATAGAAGCAAAGACTGTGCCCCAAGTGTCACAGTCCTCCTCATGTGGTACGATCCCCATTGAGAGACAGATAGTCAGAATTCTGTGTGTTTCGCGAGGGGTAGTATCTGGAAATACTGCCTCTATTGGAGTGATTTTTTGAGCTAACCAGAATGGAATTTGTTCCCGTTTTGCGGGTGTTTTACCAAGACATGATTGTATATTCTGTGGTGTAATTTTATTTGTGTTCCCCTGTTGAGGGTTGTTTTGTGGAATTTTAATTGTAGGTTGGACTGTTGAAGTCCACATGACATATTGGACCAATTGTCTATGTATTTTAATTAGTTGTTTTAACTGAACTAAAAGTTCTCTGTCTGACATTGTTTCAATGTCCGGATGTGGTGTGTAGCTGGCTAGAACCAGCCATGTGGCTCCTGGTCTACCTAGTGGACCAAGCCTGGTAATGTGATTTTGATGTTTTAGGGCGCCATTAAACCAGAGTAGGTGCTCTTGGTATGTTAGTGGAATTTCAACTTCCTCGAAAGGAGAGTATTCCTCTGGAGATTCCGCTATTTTGTAGTAGTGGAGTCATGTGTTACAGCATGTGCTACAGGAAAGTTTATCCAGGAATGTTTGTAGTAGTGGAACTCATGTGTTACAGCATGTGCTACAGGAAAGGTTATCCAGGAATAGAATACCTCTGTCTGCCGATATTCATGTGCCTCTACCACAAATACCACTGTACCACCTCTTGATGATACTCCATTCTCTATAAGTTTCATAGTTATGGTTTTTCTTATATTGACCGGGATGATTATTGCATCCGGGTTGTTATTTTGGGCAGTTGTGTCGTCCGCTACGAGTTGAGCTGCTAGTCTAGCTCTCTCCCTTTCGTCCTCACTGTCTGACATTTTTACTGACAGAAAGTTTGCAGAGCAAGTTTTGAGGAAACTAAGATTAGGTGCACAATATTTTGGAACACTGTATCCTTCAACGTTGACTAAACCAAAACCTAATACATAGGAATCTCTTCCTACTAAGTTTTGGCGGATATTAACCTTTCACCCACTCCAGACGTCTATTGGAGTTTTTACGGGAAAAGGGGTCTGTGTGAAAAAGCACGACTGAGTTACTCTAGTATCTTGCGTTAGATTATCGCCTTACCAAAAGTTGGGCGCCATGTAGTGTAGTTCCTATATTCCCAATAGGCTCTGCGCATTGGAATAATATAAACGGTAGATTAGACGTAGGACTGAGGTCGACTAGGTCTCTACTGAATATGTTAGACTTAATTAGGTATGCCAGCTAGCTCAGAGGTCACTAGAAACTTTCTCGAATGAACAGGAAGGAGTTAACGTTCCCGATTAGACAAGAAGGGATTAGTTTCTGACAACCACATAAACATGACAACTTTGCTCCCTCCAGAATAAGGAGTATATCTCCAGAGTCGTGTGAAAACAATAGATAGCTATTTCACTCAGTCAATCGTGCATACTCAGTTTCACCAGAGTGCAGAGAAATAGAGAGACGAGCGTTTTCAATAAAAGGTGTTATTTATTGAGCAGTCTTCTTTCTCATGCAAGAGAAGTGAATTGCCACAATTGCAATACTTATCATAAAGTAAAGTGCGTACAGTAAAAGGAGTATTATGAAATAATACTGTAAAAGCATTGATATGGTTTCTGAGCCATATGATACTTAAAACGGATAAAATATATACAATTACATACAATGATAAAAGTTGACTAAACGTACTCAACTGGTGCTTCTAAATTACGCCTACCCCAGTGTACCTAACCTAAGCCTAGTACGTGGGAAGGAGTAAGGGAGTTGCAGTTTAAGTTTAAGTTAGTTTTGCCAAGAATCTGAATCAAGAATTCTCTAAGGATCTAATCAGCTCCGTACCGTGGTTTTAGAATGAAGGAGGTCTTTTATCTCGTTCTCAGGACTCGATCTCCCGCAAGGGTGACTGGATGCACTGGAGCAGGATTTTCTCGTCAGGAGAAAAGACAGCGTCTTTCTCAGTGCGTCAAATGGGAGGGACGGCTTCCTTTGGCACTCTCATCAGGGTAAGTAGATAGCCGCTCTGCTCCAAACCACCGTGTGTTGCTTAATGCAAATGCTGGTATATGTATACCTGGAAGGTGCAGTGTTTGACGTAAGGTTGGACATAAGACGTCAATAAGAACTGTCCCTAAGAACTGGCAGTACTTTCAGGACTCGCAGGAGTTCTAGGACAAATCAAAACAAAAGCAGGGGCAATTCCCGGGCTGCTGGAGGTTTGGTTTGTTTAAAGAACGCGTTGTACTTTCTAGGAGTCTAAGGAAGTAGCCTTGCCGTATTTGGACTGCATTGGCTATTACTAAATGGATATGATTCTTATGCCTATATAAGGATGTGATTTGTTATAACCACATAAGGGCATAAATCGGGAATATTTAATTGGGGTCCTAGATGCGTTCACAACAGTATTTTCAGTGATATGACCATCAAAGGTTCTGATTTTACATTAAAATCTTAGGGACTTTTTTTCCGCTCAACTGCCTCTATTTAACTGTCTTAATAGAGAACGACCAGCTGAGGTCAGTAAAATACCAGATTTGCTTTCTGCTTAGGAACTTTCTTTTCTTAATTTTTCTGGCAACTGCCTCTATTTAACCTTCTTGATGGCAAACGACCAGCAGACGTCAGTAAAATACCATAATCACTCTGATTCCAGTTCATTGAAATTATTCCATAAGCACACGTAGACAATAATAATTTTTTTCAAATCTTGTATTTTCAGTGATATGACCACCAAAGGTTCTGATTTTACATTAAAAACATAGCTTTGTACTATACCATTTTGCGCTGAAAGGCAATATTTCTCTCCATGAATTCCCATACCTGCTGTATCATGCAGTGTGGTGCTTATTTACCCTCCTTGTTAAAAGCGGTAGATGTTTTAGCACCCAGTGCTGCATAGCTAAATACATATAAGGTCCCAATGCTTGTTGTTCTACTGTTTTATGTCTTGAAGGTTTGCTTTCTGATACAAAATGACCTTATGAGGCTACCATACTAATGCATTATTCTTTAAGCCTGCAGAGGGCACCAAACTAATTCAGTGCTGGTTTGGTTGCGACACAGTTCTTTGTCTGCAATTTCTGAGTCTCTTGTTTACTAAAGACCTCAGAATTTCACTTAAACACCAGGAGATGTGCTATAAAGATAAGTCTTGCAGTTTGTATAAACATAGCAAAATCATGAGCTTTTCACATATTAATATGCATTGTATGGAACTCTTGTTGTTCATTTTGTAACATTACTATTGGTCTCCAAAGGTTTGAGGGATTGATTTCACCGTCAGTGGGCTGTTTCCTACTATAAGCCTAATTAGAGCAAAAGGATATTTCCACAGCAAACATTCATGTTTGGAATCATTGTTATTTATTTTGCAAAGTTGCTTTCTTGTTTTCAGTTTTCCTGATTGTTCTTGCTCTTGTTGCCAAGAAAGCACCTCCAGTCTTAATCTTAACTTTAACACCATCGGTGCGGTGCAGATTTACCCTGTGTGCTGACCATCATTATTTCCCATTGTTCACGACGAGCTCAGCTCGTCATGAGTGTACGAGAGGTGTACCTCATGACGAGCTGAGCTTGTCATGAGCATCGAAGGGGTTAAACAGGTCTGTGATATGGTACTTCATTGTAATTAAAACGTTCTGTGCCGACTTTCATATCCAATATTATTTTCAAACAGAAATGTATGCAAGAATTGTAAATTGTTGAAAATGTCCTGGAAGCTTGTTTCTGATAAAAACTCGAAAAGTAAACTTATAAAGTTATTCCATCAAAATATTGCATCTCTAAACAATGAGGGTTACTGTAAGTCTAACTCTGTTTGGGGAAAAATTAGATTGGAACTTGGACAAAACAATCTATGTACAAGGTTATGGCTTTATCATGTTTGGAGAGAAGACAGAAGGGCAATTAGGACAAAAACACTTGTGTATCAAAATAGTAAAAAAACAGACTTGCTTGTCGAGGATCAACCCTCATTTTCTCAAGAAGAAGATGAAAATCTATATTGTGTATGCAGGCAAAGAAATGACCCCCGACAACCATATGCCCAGTGTGATTCCTGTAAAGAATGGTTTCATCCAACTTTGGCTATAAAAGTATTATGGATATAGCATTTATTTCACCATGGTTTTGCCCTAAATGTAAAGCAAAAAAGAACAGTGCCAAGAAATTAAGATTCACAGACTTAGCTTCATTTGCATAAAAACATTAAAACATTATTCACATCACAACTTAAGTCCTTTACGAAATCAAAAGAATTAAGTCAAATCTTACCTATTGAAAGTGGGAATGATAAAGATGTCTCTCAGCCAACTGTGCTAAAGCTTGTTATGGCTTCTAAATACCAAACTGAATATGCAACAGTAAATAAAAAAACAGAGAACTCTTCGGAAAAAGCAATAGATGCTAAAAAAAGCAAATACTTTAGCCTTACAACAGTACAATAAATGATGCTAACAGACACATCTATGGTTAGTATAAAACAGGAATACAATCTACCATCAAGATTTAAAATAAAACTGACTAAAGAAGAATGGAAACAGATAAAACCAGAGAGCAGGCAGGGGTATAGTCTGTTAATGAATGGTTGGTCTGACTTAATTTGTAGCAAGCTTAATGAAATTGATCCATTCTGTGTGATTTCTTTCAAATACAATAGAGTCAGATCCAAAGGGTCGTGAAAAAAAGTATCTGTTTTCTGGCGTGGCAAAGGACATTATAAATTTAGTGGCTGCACCAAATATGATTTTTCAATTGCCAAAAAATCCACAAAGCATAGCAATGTCATTATTCAAGTGGAGATGACTAGTGCAATCAACCATACGGTTCAACATTTTCACAAGAGGCATACTCGTGGTCTAGAAAGAGAGAAACTGAAATCCTGTTTAGTAGAGACACAACCTTCTCATCTGTATATAAAATTCATAGCTAATGCAGATCCAGAACAACTTTTAGCTGGTAACCTGAATACTGTTAAAACAACTACAGTCTTACAGAAAATTTCCAGTGAAAAGAATCTCAGTAACCGAATGAATAACATTTTATTTTTAGACTACCTTGAACTGCAACAAAGACTAGAACAGAAAGAACATAATCCAATTGTGACTGCTCATGCTTTCATTCAATATATTTGCTTGAGCCCTCTTGTAATTCATGTATACAACGATGTACAGCTACACACACATGCTGAAGGACCTTCAGGCGTTGGGTAATTGTTATCTGTATCTTGATGCAACAGGGTCAGTCATTGCAAACCCCAAAGAGACCCACCACAGAGTCTTGTATTATGCTTTGTGTCTTCAAACAAAGACACCTACCAAATATTCAGTCTCAGTTGCAGAAATGTTATCTTCAGACCAAAGCACACCAACCATTTTGCACTGGGTAAACTGTGTATGTCGTGATTTCCTCAAGCTGTCCAACCGCAGACTCATCCCACAAAAGGTTGAGGTAGACTTCAGTTGGGCAATGATTCATGCAGCTATGCAGACTTTCAATCAGATTACGCTTGTTCAGTACCCAATACACTGTTTGAACATGTGCAGTGGTGGAGAGAAAAATATGCTGACTGTGGTCCATAAATGTGCAGCTCAAATGGTTAGACTTGTGGCCAATAAAGTGAGCAAAGCGGAAGCCAGAAAACAAGCCAAAGAGTTGTTTATGCACTCGTTTGCCCTTTTGAAAAATGCAAGTAAATTGAATGAGATTAAAGTACACCTCAGGAGAGTACTCTATGTTCTATCTGTGAAAACTGAGACAAATATATATTTTGAATATATGACAGAAATCAGAGCATCAATCAACAACCAAAAAATTAAGCTCTGTAGTGATGAGTTAGAAGACACACGGTACGCGGACACTACAGATGACCTTTTGAAAGAGTCCACCTTAAAAGAGTTCTCCATTTTCAAAAATATTTCAAGACATTTTATCTGAAACTGAGAAAAAAAGCACTGAAGTCTGAAAATTAAAATAAAAATCTGAGGCAAAACATGAATTGCTGTCCACACTTTCTAGTCAAATATGTCACAACCTTACCACTTTGGAATGGAATAATGTTAGGTGAAGGACAACATAGAGACACTAATGCAACAGTGGAAAACTGGTTCAGGACTGTAAAAAAAATGTTTTAAATAATAGGTTACATCGGAGATTAGGTGACTTTTTGCAAATAATGAAAGAGTTTGTTGATGGGAAAATGCGTGAGATTGCACTTGTAAACATAAAATGTGCCACAGGTGAGACGTGTAAAAAGAAAACAACAACACAACATAACATACACACATGCCAGTGAATCTACTACAGAGCACATTGCACAGGGCGATGACATGGGTGTAAGCCTAATCCATGGTTCCGAAGAGGAAGGACATATGTTAACCCATTAAGAACAATGGGAAAAGAGGCCGAAAAGGAAAATAAAGCAGGCTAAGTACTATAGCTCACCAAGACCTAAATCAGTGTTAAAGAAAGTTGCAAGCAACTGCCCACCATGGTCAGGCACAGGAAAGTTGGGAAGAAGAAGCATTAAATTACGTAACACTTGTACAATTGACAATTTGCTTTTTGTTATTCACTTGGCTCTACAGAAATATCCTCAGGTTTTTCATGAGTTGATGGCTATAGCACAAAAAGAGCCATGGATTCAAGCACTTATGACAGTGCATGAACATTTCACTAAAGGACTGTGGGTGAAAGGAAAGATTCAGTGATTAAAACAATTTGCACGCTTTCAAGGCAAAAGTATTTGGGATACATTTGGCACTGAAAACATCCTAGTTGTCTGCCGTCTTGACTATCTTCTAATCACTACTGTTAAAGCAAGATGCAATGCCCCCTTTTGCCCGGAACCATTGATCATGAGACAAACAAACTTGATTGAAGTCTGGTAAGAAATTATTCATTATTCATAGCCTGATATTATGTTAATTATGTCAGTGGGACATATATGCCATTCTTTACTTGGTCTCACCACAGATCATGGTGGTGCATTAGCTATAATCAGGGCATCTGCAATGTCCATTTCATATAGTCGTGGATGTATAAGAAAAATCAAGGCAGTACGCAAAGCTTTTCTGAATGATAATGACTGACCAAAGATGTGTGCCTATTAGTTCTTATGAAAGCCTCCTTGACTGCATGTATCTGTGTCTTTTTCAGTAACATTTTTAAGGACAGAACATTTCAGATGTAGTATGGGGTATAGATTTAAGCAATGCTAAAATGGCCTTAATAATCTACAGATTGGCCAATAAAGTGGTGTGATAAAGAAGTCCACATGTCATGTCATCTCATACTGTCAATTGCAGCAAGTGTGTAAACGGGTCAAATCACTAACCGGTTTCACGAAACACAACAATGAAAAGTGTATCACCAAGTATCCAATGTCTGCCCTAAAAAAACATCCTGGTCAAGCAATAAAATGGATTTTTAGGCATGGCTTCCTCTGTGCACCTTTTCGTGAATACCAGATTCTAAATCTGGCTATGCACTGCTATAATTCAGAGACAGTGGGAAATAAAACTTGTTTCTCACCGTTGTTGCACCATTAAAGAATTCCAGGCTGTTGTGAGAGCACTTTCTGAGAGCCTGTCAGTGCAGAGTAGCTCTTTGCCTCCAAGGATAGCAGAGGGTACCTCTTTAAGAAGCCAGGGATGGGAAGTAGGTAGACGACTTTCATGGCAGTGGGGGTGGGTTGCAGGAGGCAAGTTTTTTTTCTATATATTTGGCATAGGCAGTTGAGGCCAAGTATGTATGACTCCCCAATACCTGAAGAATTTGAAAAAAGGGCTAGATAAGATTGGGGGCATACATAGCATAAAATTATAGATGCGTAAAATGTGAATTGTTGGGATGCTTTACGCTTTGGGGTTCGGACTGACATCATAGGACAGTTGAGCTTCACTCTTGTCTATTTGAGAAAACTCAGAACCCCTTGATGAAAGAATTCCTGACATTCACTGTTTGACACCGATGACTATATATGTTCCAAAGTTCCACATGGAAATAGGCTCTTTCAAGTTATAGGACAGAATCTTCTGGAACATGCTATGTCTGTACATATGATACCTTTAAATTAAGTCATGGCAGTCACTTATCAAACTGTTCCCTCAATCCAGGTGGGAAAAAGTACTAAAATCAATTTCTGGGAAAAAAGATATTGCTTTATTCTTGGAGGATTTCTCATACCGTCCTATCTTGGCTTTCCTAGCATCATGTTCCTTGAATGTTGTTTGAACATGAAGGTTTGCCGAGGGTGAATCAAAATGATTCCACATTGTCTATTAATTATATTGTGAAGTCATCTTGGTTCATGTCAGTGAGATAAGATTGAATTTGTGGTTGTCTGAAGCTTTCTTGGGTTGAGCTTTGGGCATGTATTCGACGTCCAATTGTGGATACATTTAAGGCAGGTTTGAGTCAAATAATATCCTATGGTAAAGATATTATTAGCTATAGTTGTTGGCATATTGATGTATCTTGATGGTGTTGGGTGTATCATTCCGAGGTGTTATATACCGGTTTTAAAATGATGGCGGAGAAGATGAAACCCTGAAGCACTCTGCATAATAGAGGAAGGTTTTGGGATTTTGCATGTTTTTTAATTAATCAGCTGCAGTGTATGAGGTTGAGGTAAGAGGGGAAACATTTCTGGTTCCTTGATTGTTTCAAGGTTATGGCTCAGTGCTTGATGGTCAGCTGGGTGCGAGCCTGCAGAGTGGTCAAGCAGTATCAGAAGGCAGGCATAATTGTTGTCATTGATGAGTATTGCCAGGTACATGAAGAGCAGCAGTCTCCATGCTGCAGCTTGGTGTGAAGCCTGAAACGAGACTGATTTAAGTGGTGCTTGGGCACTAAGGTAGCTTAGGCAGGAAGACTTGTGAATGACTTGGTCCCCTTGCTGTTTTTTGTGTTTGGGCCATGTGTTGCATGCTGTAGACCGCGATCAGAACATCATTGAAGTGAGTGATGATGGATGTGATGAAGAATTCCTTTTGGCTGTGTTGTATGATGACATCAGGTATATCAGGAGGTGGAGTTATTACTTGCTTTGCAGCAGTCTTCAGTACACAATGCTTTTCATGCACATACACAATTCAATACAGGCATAGTATTTAAAGTGTAGTTTTTCTATTTAATCTGGGTTCTTTTTACAGAAAGGTGGTTCAAACCACAAAACTCTGCTCTTAGCTTTTCAGTAAAACAGGCAACATTTACATTGCAATGTGATGTGATGTTGCGAATTGTGTCTGAACCTTCAACTGCCTAATTTGGAATATCTAGGACAGATAGCGACACGCCCCCCCCAATTTTGGGTGGTAGGCAAACTACGGTCAACAATTCATATCGTCCATCCTGAAGTAGGAGGACTGAGGCCACCCATTAGAAACTCGTGGGTATATGCTTTGAAAAATCTACGGTTTGAAGGTTGTGCCATATATGTCCTGAGGAAGACCCGCAGGTCGAGGCCCCCAGTTACCCCTGAACCAAAAGACGGGTCGAAACGTAGACGCTTCTTTATATGCAATTTAGACCACAATTTATCAGGAATTACATTATACATGTTATTCAAGACTGTATAAATGATAAAATAGTGAAAATTAACAGTGGCCTTTTGCTGAATAAGCTGGATTCTTTTAACAGCTTTGATTTAATTAATTATAATTGTTTAATTTCTATGTCACTTTTTCTTTAAGGCTTACACCCTTTCTTTAAAATCACTACCTTTTCTTCTTTTTCTTGCACCTTCTTAGAAGCAGATTGCTCTCCCTTTTTACCGTTAGTATTTAAAAAATGTACAAATGTATATAAATAACCTTTTGTGATGGAGTAATTCATTAAACTCCCCCTTTTTTGAATAACTTTTGGTTTTGCGTCAGGTAGTTGCATTGCTTTGGTAAATATATTACCTATTGATTCCATAGAGCAGATTAATTCGAATGCTCATCTAACAATGTAAAACGATTAATTGTGAGTACATCATTTGTTGATTCAAAACTACTTCGGTTTGGACCACTGTTTTTTGATATTACTGATTACCCAGGTCCACGAACCGTATTGGGTTACCCCATTCTTGTAATGGAATTTGTAATAGAGGCATGGACTAGTGCCTAGGAACCCACAACCAAAATCCTAAAAGACATACTCCCTAAAGCCACCAAACGCATCATAGGTTCACTAACACATATACCTACTGTAAAAAGGTTTCATGGCACAAGCAAAAAAAAAGCACCAGCAATACTCCTTCTGCCCCTATAAGATACCTAGACATAGTAATACCTGAACATTTTATAATGACACATTACAAGGAACTTTTCCTATTATATGACAACATAAACAATGATAAAGGAATCCTAATGTCTTCTACAGCAAATAACATACTAAAACTACACCATTGTCAAACCTGGATGATGGATGGGAACTTAAGTGGTACACCTTCAAAATGTGTCTCAATCAAATCACTGAGATATGCAACACACATGGTGAATATCACAACACAAATATTCATTTTATAGGTGCCCTACCACCAACTAAAAAAGCAGCACTTACTATGAACTCTTAGAACACACTAAAAATATCATCTATAACTACCCACAAAAAATAATCATAGAATTTGAACAAGCAGTGATTCAAACAATTAAAAAAATGTACCCCCACACGGCCATACAAAGCTTTTACTACCATTTCAATCAAAGCATATAGAGGTACCTCTAACAATCTGCACTAAGTGTAAAATATGTTGCAAACAGCTAATTTGTCTATGAAATAAAAAATGATATTGCTAGCCTATGTCCCTGTCACAGAGGTAGTTAACCACAAAAGTTTGCTAATAAAAAGTCATTTCTACCGACAAAATGAAAAAAAAAACAAGCCCCCCTAATGGATTATTTCAGAGACACTTGGGTTAACAGACTGCATTGCTCCGGACACAGATTCCAGGCAAAAATTCCACATACTATAAAGGAATGTTCAGGACATCACATTAGCACAGGAAACCAAACATGCAGTGAAGTGGAAGGATGGCACAATGACTTCCATTACCCACTAGGCAGAATCCAACCTACACTCTATAAATGTATAGAAGCATTACAAAAAGAGCAATGGAGCAATCTGCAACCAAAATTGCTCCTAAACTTAGCAAATAAAATAATATGCGGCATGCTACAATTTAAAGTAAACCTCTTCATAAACAACAAAGGAGTAGGTTACTAAGAAATAATACATGAAAGCATATTATAAAATAAATCCTAAACATATATGATCAAACATCCTACAATAAATGACATGCAAAATGTTCTTCATCCATATTAAAAACGCCACTTAAAAAGATATTCCTACCTATCATATTCCTGTCGATGATACCAGTTTTGAGTTTCAGACACAACATGGATCAAATTAAGTTTGGGATATATAAAAAGTTCAATTATCTTACTCCATTCCTCTGGTTGTCATTTGTTTAGAAATATGCAAATTTGATAGAGCTTTCGTAGGATACATTCTCTTGAAATGCATGCAAATTGTACAAAAATGTTGCTAAAAACTTTATATCAAGTCTGTTTTCACCTAAACTAGGTATAAACCAGTGGCCATCACATTCTGCTGCACACTTTGTGTGCTTTCATTGCCTGGATAGTGATAAGTACTGGGTGTTTTACGATGGAATGAAAGAAATGTACAATCCAGGCAATGGCCAAACAGTTTGCACAACTGAAGCTATGGAACGAGAGATAACCTCTTCCCATACAGTGGGGCATATTGTTTTAGTTCGCCTGGATGAAGCACCATCTGATGCTACAGAGGTAATATAGAAATGTGTTAATCTAAGAGTAAAGAAATGCTAGTTCCACTGGTTTTGATCGCTTACCTAGCAAAGCACCTTACTCAGGTGAATAGATTGATTCTAAAGTTGTCATTCTAAAGTTTTGCTACGGTCATTACTTTGTTCACTAACCGGACCTGAAAATGGTAATTCTTTGATGAACACTGACTTCTGCCACTACTGAATTTAGCTCATTATCTCAAATAGTTTTAATTCAGTTTTCTTTGGAATCAAAATACACTTTAGCATCATGCAAGTTATACATATTTCAGTAACATGCCATATGTTTTTACATAACACCAAAAGCTTGTGGTATCACAGGCATTATTGACTGCTATTTCCACTACAGAGCATTGTTGGTTTAGGTAACCCAAGATTTATTTTACACCACTGATAATAAGGCCCTCAATGAATGTATGGTCTTTACCAAATCTGACATCTTCAGTAGAGCAGGGAGAAGGGATAATGTTATGGTGTGAAAAGCAGGATAATAAATATTTTTGGTGTCCAAAGCAACTGTGTAGTGGTACCTGCTCCATTTTGGAATGGATGAGTTGTGCTTATTCACTGACATAGTAAAGTTTAAGCTTGTCTAACAAAAAGAGCCTTATAGTTCTGAAGAGCATGTAGAATGGTTGTAATATTGGCTACGGGTAAAAGAAGTCCTATAACGTAGTCCACTGTATCAGCCTCTTTGTTTTGCCTATTTAATTGGGGTGCTTGAGGCCTCCTTAGATGTTTGGTGGGGATTTAACACATTCAGTTTCTCTATACAGCTAAGTCTTTTGCCTTCAATACTTTGTACATTCGTAAATAGTATTTTCTGTGTTATTCTTTGTCTCACTAGGACAACTGTAGCGATTAAACCATGGCTATTATGTGTTATATCTTTTCAATGGAATATTATTTAACCTTGTTCTATATTCTACACATTTCTTTCACTTCTTTCCCCAGTACCCACAGTCACCTATGGCGTCTGATCTTTGTTTTGGGATCACTGATCGAACATCCGTAACAAAAGAATCATGTGGACAGAATATGGTATCAAAAATATCGAGGGCATGTCCAAGATGGGGCCTGGTTGAGACGAGCCTCTGTGTCTCTCCACTAGTGCACAAGTCAGCCCTGAGTAATGTCTGTTAACTCAAGGGGCCATCGGCGAACCTGCATGGCGTCTGACCGCTGGGACCACTGGGGGAGCAGTGAAAGCTAGTAGGTCGACATCCAAAGGCTGCATTGGTAGGGAACATTGAGCTGCTATGAGCGGCGATTGCAGCCGTCTGAACATCGCTGGCATGGGGCGGGAACAAAGAGCCCGTCGCTAACTGCAGTGTAGGGCAGCAGGTTGGTCACAGCAGGGCTTCCTCCTTTGGGATATCGAGGTGGTGGAGAAGGGCTGTGTATCACGGACACAGGCAGGTCGGTGTAGCGGCCTGCCCTGGAGCAGAGAGTACTGCATGGACCGCGACTCACATTACTGAAGCTGATCGGGACCTAAGCGTAGGCCTTGATTAAGCAGTGCGGCCACTCCAGACAGCGAATTAACCTGTGAAAGCACCACCATGAAATGAGATGACTGAGCGGTCCAGGGGGTATCACCGTGACGGGAGATGGCGGTTAGTAGAGTGGCGGCCAGGGGGGATGAGGGCGCCTGGACCGGCAAAGAACATTGGTGTTTGCAGTCCGGAAAAGCCTGAAGGTGGGACTCCAACCCCCCTTCGCCTTTGACAACTGCAGCAGCCCCACAGGAACAATCACCAAGCCTGGCTGGTCGGAGGTCTCAGGAGAGGCAGAGCTTGTTTCTCCCTTCAGCCATATTGGGGCCTTGCTTCAACCCGAACAAGCCTGGACCAACATTCAGACCACTGAAAGTGGTGGGGGGGGGGGGTGGCACGCCCGTGCCCGACGTGGTGACTGCTGGCAAAGGGGAGTCTTGCAGGCTCACACTCTCTCCCAGGTGAGGCACGGAGTGCGGGTTTGCAGCCCTTGGGCGAAATCAATAAATGCCCATATTGAGACTTTAGAATACTGCCTAGACAACTGGGCATGCTAAAATCGCACTGGGCGGTGAGAGCAGACCTCCCCGGGACCGGGGCTTTATCCCCCGCCTCCCCCGCATAGATCACAGGGAAGGAGGTTGGCTGGCTGAGGCCCCATTGAACTATCACACTGGAGTTTGCCCCACGATCCATGCATTCTCAAGGATCTACCTACATGGTAGCAGTGTCTGGATGGAGCAATCCAACCTCTTTTCAGTCCCTCTCTGTTCCTGGAAAATGCCTCAGAGCCGCTACTAAGGGCATTGGAAAGACCAGCTTCTGGAGGTACCACTTCGGATTTGTGGGTCACGGCCTCACCTAGAACCGTGGCCACCACCCCCTGACGGGCCCACAACTGCTGATCAACCTCGGAATGGGACCCTGTCACCTCACAGAAGCCTGAACACGATGACCACCAGCAAAGGGAGAATTGACAGGTCAGTGAAAGACATGCTTCTCAAAACTCCCAGCCCCTCCTCCAAGGGCCTCATCCTACAACTGAATGCAGATGACCCCAGGGAAAGAAGCGGACCAGAGGTTATGATCAACTGCATCTTCATTGAGTCATTGTTCTCGTCCCTACAAGAAGAGCTGCAATCAATAAAGAAAGAGCTGTCCAGTGACTTGAGGTAGGTCCGCCTGGATATAGATAGTCTGGGTGACTAGATAAACACCGTGGAAAAACATGAGACCAGTAGAGATGAGGAAATCGAATGCTTCAACAAGAGGTACTACGCCTACGCGAGCAAAATCTGGATCTCCAAGCTCACACAGAAGATTTAGAAAACCACTCGCGGCGCAACAACATCCGCATTAGGGGCATTGTGACCGGAGTTGAGGACACAAACATAGAGGACTTCGTCTCTGATCTCTTTCGTGCAATTCTGGGAGAGACACAAGACGTTGAAATTAAATTGGACCTCACCCACCGGGTGGGACCCAGAATAGCATTCCCAGCCCCACCCGCCAAAATTTTGATGTGCATTCACGACTTCCCACTTAAGGAACACATTCTACGCAAATCTAGGCAAAACCCCACATTTCAATTCAAGGGCCAAAAACCCACACTTTAACAGGATTTTGCTCTGTCTAATTTTCAGAAACACAACGCTTCCAGGCCCATCGCTGTTCACTTGCGGGCCTCTGGGGTCTCCTACCTCTGGGACCACCCTATCAGATTCTTTTTCCAGTTCCAAGGGGAGCTGCGACAAATACGCTCAGTAACCAAAGCAGGGAAATTGCTAGGGGTCGATCACACCACTACTGACGATGCACAACCAGTCAAGCCAAATCGGAGCTGCTGAAGCAGCCACGACTGGACAACAATCAGACCCTCGATCTCAAGACTATGCCCTGACCACGACAATATGGCTAAAGAAAGACAAGCGGTATTAGCATCAATAGCGGAGGACATCTCTGGCTCACAGATGCCATGAATCAGATGGGGTACAGATTAAAGACATGCCTGGCCTCTTCTTCTCTCATCCAGTGCTGAGGGCGCGAAGGCAGGGAGACACAGCCATTGATACCCTCTGTCCCTTTTTGCTTGGAGTACGACGCTCTGGACTTTGACTATTTGTGAGATGCATATTCGATTGTTTGCAGCTGCCACAGTTGGTGTTTGTTTAGTTTTGTTCACGCCCCGAACTAATCATGCTCGACTTCCAATATGTCTCATCCAACCTCCCTAAGTCCACACATATGGTAGCAAGAGGATGCGCAGACACTGGGCCCCCCAGGTCAACAGCGAACTTACTCCTAGCTTTTCAACCACAACTGATTCAACATGGTGGCGGACATCAAAATCCTTACTTTAAATGTTAAAGGGCTGAACAAGCAGATTAAACAAAGGGCTATATTTTCCTATGTAGAGAATTTGGGTGCCCACATTTGCCTTCTACAGGAAACCCACCTTCTGTATGCGAATAGGCTCCGATCGAAAGCCTTCCCATTTCAGTGTTTTTCCTCCAGGAGGGGTGGCGATTCTTGTCTCTCATTCCTTTAGAGGAAAGGTCAAACAGACTGAAATCAAAGGAAGACTCTTAGACCTCTCTATAACCATAGACACACAAGCTCTCACCCTAGGCTCAATCTATGCCCCAAACGAGGGACAGGAGGCTTTCCTCGATCAGGTGGTGACAGAATTGACAAGCTCACCAGACAGGAAGGTGCTGATGGGTGGGGACATTAACATGGTCATTGACAACAACTTTGACTGTTCGTCCCAGCAGCAAGGACAATCAGGGGCCCTCTTGAGAGACGGGTCAAGATGGTTATGGGAGAAGTGGCTGGTGGACTTCAGGCGGACCCTACAGCCTCATTACTCAGTTTATACATTCTATTCACATGAACATAAGACATACTCTAGACTTGATCATTTTATAGGATCCAGAGAGTTGCTTCCCCTTGTCCAAACCTCAGATATAGAACCTCGCCCACTCTCAAACTATGCGGCAGTGACCCTTATGTTAGATATCCCGTTTGCGGGCAGACCCTCCCACTCATGTCGGCTATGCGACACATTACTTCAACTGCCCGCCAATGGTACAGTAGCTCACAAAAACACTAGAAGAGTTCCTGACCTGCAATTACACCCCAACATGTCCATCACCGCCCTGTGGGAAACCCTCCAGGTAGTGGCACGGTGGGCCCTTATTGCAGTTTCCTCTGCAGATAATAAAATATGCAGGGACAAAAGAGACAATCTTACAAGTCCGCAAGCTGATGTACATTCACAAGAGGATGGGGGCTCCACGGGTCTGGTGTCAGCTGGAAGCAGCGCCGTCACAGCTAGCTGGCCTGGACATTCAATTCAATTCAAATGATCTTTATTCGGATTTAATACATCCATAAAAGTACATACAGAGTGAAAGTACATTAGAAAAACGTTAAAAACATGCTTCATACAGAATTAAAAACCAATGATCCAATTAGGTTAAGCAGCAAGATGACTTAAAGTGCATAATATAATGTACAAAGTGCATAGTACGTAATACTAAGGAATATTAATCCATCAATGTCCACAGTTTACCCACTATAGAAGTATCTCCTACACACGTTCAATATGATCACTATTTGGTAGCTGGTACACAAGTTCATAAGCCAGCATAGTGCTATTATCCATTATCCGAGTTCCATACTTGCCCTCGATTTCACACAGGCCTTTATGAAACAACTAACAGAATAAATGACATCATCAGTATGCAGCATTTGCAGAAATTGCAGAGCAGGAATAGAGTCTCGTAAATTATATTTACGTAAGATTGGTCTTAAATATTGACAGGTATACAATTTGTAGTGGCCACAAAAGAAAAAGTAGTGTAGTAAGTTTTGTCGTCCACCTTGAGAACAGGGACAGTCCAGTTCTTCTAAGTTTTTATTGTAGCCAATAGGAAAGCTAAGCAAATAGACTAAGCTTCCCTCCCGGAACCTGAATAAGAGACTCCGATTCCATCTACCTATCGGCATTGTCAAGTATCTAATAAAATTATTAGGGTTATCAACATCTGAATCACAAAAGCGTAAATATTTACTAACCACTAGTTTACTAGATTCTGATCTCATCCTTTCCTCAGTATATAGCTCCATAAATGCCCGTTTAATGCTGTTCTTGTGAGCGGGTACAATTGAATCGGGGCAACTAAATAAGGATCCTTGCCCCACCTGGTGCAGACTATTTTTGACTGCGTTTAGCCAGGGTATGTGGTGAGATCTATCACTAGACAAACAGTCAGATATAATACTGCGGGTTAATGTTGCTGCTGGATTTAACCAGATTTTAATCCAAAAAAGGGCAGGCCTTGACTTAATAAAATCAACAATGTATGGCAGCCTCAATTCATTATGACAAATCAAAGTGGGAGCACAAGGAAATCCCCCTAACACCCTCCTGCAGAATCTGTTTTCCTCCACCTGGAGGGCCGAGCTGTTGCAATATCCCCATACTTCTGCACCATAAGTCCCGGTTGGTCGACATTGGGTACGGTAAATGGTAAGAAGAGGGGTAACAACATCAGCCAATTTTGGCTGGCGAAGGGATAGGATCGAATTAATTGATTTGCCAATTTTGTTGCTTGCAAAGGCAGCATGTTGCTGCCATGAGCCTGAGTTAGAAAATAACAACCCTAAATAAGGAAAAGTGCTGGTGCATTTTAAAATGTTATTACCGGATTTAATGGATGCAATGTTATACTTCTTTGGTCCGCAATTCATTATAAAAGATTTTTTAAAATTAGTATTTAAGCCAAGGTCGGACATAAAGGTAACAAAACCAGAAATTAAAATGCGTAGTGCATTCGGTGTGCGCCCCATCAATACAGCGTCATCCGCATAAAGTAGAGTAGTGATGGGGGAACCGTTTATTATGGGAACATCCTTAATAATCTCACTCAGAGTATTGCTTAACCTGTTAATATATAAAATAAAAAGCAGTGGGGCGAGTACGCAGCCCTGTCTAACTCCTCTGCTGATAAGGATATCGTCAGACAAATCGCCTTCATTATTAATTCGTACTCTTTTAAATCCCTATGTAAATAAGAAAGGAAGTACACCAGTGAGTCCTCTAAACCATAATCGAGCAAAAGTGACCACAACCTAGAACGGTTAACAAAATCGAACGCAGAACTCAAGTCCATAAAACCTAAATAAAGGGGGGATTTTTTAACAGTGATATATTTAGCCATAATCAGGTTTAGATTTAAGCATTGTTCAATAGTGCCCACCTTACTTCTAAAACCCAGTTGACTACAGTGAAGAAGGTTATTATCTTCAGCCCAATCCCTTATCCGTCTGAAGATTACTCTTCCCAGGACTTTTAACGTATTGTCGATCAGTGAGATCGGACGGTAGCAGGCAGGGTCCGACCTATCACCTTTCTTGAATATGGGCACAATGACACTGTTCGATCAGGATTCGGGAATTGAGCTGTCATTTAGGTTATTAAATAGGTTACATAAAAGGGGGGCCCAAAAGTTAATTTCAGATTTTATCTGGTCAATGGAAAGACCATCAGGTCCTGGGGCTTTATTGCTAGCGCTATCAATGATAGCATCCTCGACCTCAAGTAGTGAAAAGGTCAGGGGTTCATCGCTAAGGGATAGAGAGACAGTATCTGAAGGGGTAGCTGATATGGCATAGATTTGGGAGAAATGCTCTACCCACGCCTCGCCAGTTATATTACTATTAATTTGATTGATGTTGGAACCAAAAGATCTTAACGACTTGACTTCTTTCCAGAAGCCCATTGAGTCCTTCAGTTTGGCGGTGCGCGTAAGTGATTCCCAGTGGTTAATTACTAGGGCTTCAGATCTAATTCGTAAGACCCTTTTATATTTTGATCTTAATGCTCTTACGAGTTGGGGGTCCCTTGGGCTGGTATTAAGTGCGGCCCTCAAATCCCTGTTGGCCCTAGAGCAAGAAGTATCAAACCACCGGGGTCCCTGGGAGATGTTCTGCCTGGCAGGTTTAAAAGATTCAATTTTAATTGCCCTGCATAGATCACCAAAAGCGCCAACAACCTCATTGCTGGGACTTATATAAGATAGGCAAGTCTCAACTGTCTCGGGGTATTTTTTGATTACTCTGGAGAGGATTCCTTTATTGTCAGATCCCTTCCATACTAGTCTCAATCTATCAGTTGATAATGCTAGATTTTGAGGACCTACATCTGGTTTCACTGCGACCCTTGAGGTCTGGGGATTGTGTAAGTTAATTTTAAGCGGATAGTGGTCACTATACGCGGAACAGACGACTTCTGCTTTTAAAATTATTTCACTTAACTCAGGGCATGTGAAAATATAATCAATCGTAGAAGCACAGCCCTGACCTACGAAAGTGGGGGTTGTTATATTATTTGCACTTGTGCCTGAAAATTCCATAGCATTAACTAGATCATGGGAAGCTATAAAGTCTTTCAATTCTACCCCATTACATATTGGGCTATGGCGATACATGTGTGCATTAAAACCCCCTCCGATGCAGATACCATCGAAAGGTCCATACTTTTGTCCCCCCATAATTTCATCTATGAAATTAAACAATAATATAAAATTGCCATTTGGGCGGCTAACAAAATCATTATTATAAAAATTAATAATACATAATTTCAGTCTGTTAATGTACTTAATAGCCATAAAACAGTAGATACCCGGTGTTGGGATCAACTTAGTATGCACCCCACGTTTTATTTTGGACCAAATAGATAGTCCCCCACTAGGTCGACCCATGGGAGACGGCAAAGCCTAGAGATTGTAACAGCAGAAGCCCTCAATTGTTGGTGACATTGTACTCCACGTTTCTTGTAGCAACAATATATCACAATTATTATCGACCCACTTAAGCCACTCTGTGATTTTCAATTTAGAATTTAAACCTGCTATATTCCAGCTAACAAGAGATAGTACAGAGTCCAAAGGCAAATGAGCAAGGGTCTGAGATGGTTCACTCAGGGTGCTTTGAAGCGGGGTTTCTGAGACAATCAGGGGTTCGGATGCCGGAGAGGGTTCGACAAAGGTAGTCGAAGGTGGTCAGTCTTGCATGTCCAGATCCGAAAGAGGTGCAAATCTATTATACGTTTGTAATGGGAATTAAGGTTGATGAAATTGCATAGGTGGTGGGCGAAAATGCATAGGTGGTGGTTGAAAATGCATAAATGATGGTTGCGGATGCATTAATGGCACTGGGAATTGCATAAAAGGTGGGCGAGGTTGTGTGGCCGTTTGTCTGTAGAAATAACTCAAGGGTAACATAGTTGCAACAGTTGGGATGGTTGAATAGTTGCAATTTCTGTTAAGGAGGTTTCTTACTGTCCCAGGGTTATTAAAGTTGAGAACTATGCAGTCACCTTCCTTGTCCTTGAGTAAAGGGCCAACCCATGATACCCTGCGTGCAGATATAATCTCCCTTGAAATGTCAAAACCAACACCTTTGTGTTTGGTTAGCCAGTCTATGCTCTTATTTCGCAATTGTACCCATGATTCCCCCTGATCCTCCCTCAATGGCGGAACACCTGCTAGAACCAAAACAAAAGGACAAGCATCCGGTGGCAGATGTAAAGCTGGTCCTTGGTGTTTAAAAGATTTAGTAGACCCTTGGGGGCCATTACCCACGTTGTTATTTGCAGCAGTTGGTTTAGGAGCTGCAGTTAGTTTGGTTGGACCATTATTGCTGCTTGGAACAGAGGTGTTGGAAGTGGATGGAAGAACAACTTTCCTGGGAGCAGGTATAGGGGTTGGTTTTATAGATGTGTTAACCTTACTCATAGCTGGCCCCTTTTTAGTGGTTGTGGGTTTAGTTGTTGATGGTGCCGTGGATGGAGAGGCAGATGCAGAGTTGCTCAGTGCTCCACCCAAGGTACTGGTGTTGTCCTGTTTCTTTAATGACAATATATTGTTTGCAGTTTCCAATTCCTTCAGAAGGCGATCTGCTCTGACTTGGTCCAAAATAATTGACCCTTTCCTTTTTGTTTCTCCAGTTTTAACCAGGTTATCCAATCTGTCAAGTCTTTTAAAAACATTATTAAACTGGCTGATCATTTGTTTTTCAATCCGGTTAAAAATAGTATCAACTATGGTTTCTATCATGTTTCCATTCTGTCTGGATAAATTGTAATTATCACCCATTAATACAGTTTGGGTCCATGTAGATTTAGAGTTCCCACATGGGTTAGTAATGGATACATCAGAAATACTATCCATGTCAGCGGAGTCTTTCTCCTCTTTATCCTCTGTAAGGACGATTTGTACCCCCGAAAGTTTATTTTTATTCCACAAACTTTGAGGTGTTGGTTGATTTTTGTGGAATACAGGCTGTTTCCTTTTGTTTGCACTTTGCTTAGATGTGGCTCTTTTACGTTTCTCCCTTCCCGTTTTCTTACTACTAGAGTCAGTGATGTCCAGATTAATGACATCATCCTGCAAAGCAGTTACAAATGTAGGAACACTCTCTATCTGAGCGGATACCGGGGATGTTACTGTCGGTGTTGGCTTAGGCGTTACTGCCACCGATGTTATGGGGGCGGAAACTTGTGCTGTGTAAGTGACAGTGTTTTCATCATCCAGAATCGTAGGCACATCAACAAAGGGATGTGATGGTTTTACCACAATTATTTCTGGGTTTATGTGTGTGTCGCCGTTGGCACAGCTTGAGCTACTTGTAAGAGTCATTTTATTATTAGTTGAAAAGGAACCCATAGAAAACCTTCTCTCGGTCTCCACTATTTCGTTGAAAGCAGAGTCTATCATTGACTCAAAAGAAGTAATGAGGGAGATAGATGTGTCTGCAACCTTGTTTTCGACATCAATATACTCGCTGTCGCCCATTTTGAATTCCGAAATAAGTGCTCACCTTTGTTGAAGATGTTAGAGGGGTGGCCCGCCCGTCCACAGCAGTCCACTGACGGCCACAGACGGTCCCGCCCTTGTCCCGGGCTTCTCCCGGGACGCTCCCGCTTAGCGGGTACTGACCTTCCCTTAAATAGGTGGTCCGTAAGATTGTAGGCGGGGCGTGTTGGCCAGGGAGAGCGGGCAGGTGACGAGAGGCGCGGTGTGCAGGGGCTTCTGGGATTTGAAGTCCTGCCCCGCACGCTCGCAGCCCTGGACCTCCCACGCAGCAGCAATCAGCCTCCCCTGTGGCTCAGGTACGCAGCGGGACCCGCGAAGCGGGTTCCGCAAGTTGTGAAATTGGTAGAAGGGGTCCAACGAAGTCCTCGACCCTCGGCAAGGTCAGCAACAGCTACAAGCTACAAAGGCAGAAGAGTATCCCACGACGGTCAGTCCTCGCGAGCCTTTTCAAGATTGCAGGCGGGGCGTGTTGGCCAGGGAGAGCGGCCAGGTGACGAGAGGCGCGGTGTGCAGGGGCTTCTGGGATTTGAAGTCCTGCCCCGCACGCTCGCAGCCCTGGACCTCCCACGCAGCAGCAATCAGCCTCCCCTGTGGCTCAGGTACGCAGCGGGACCGGCGAAGCGGGTTCCGCAAGTCGTGAAATTGGTAGAAGGGGTCCAACGAAGTCCTCGACCCTCGGCAAGGTCAGCAACAGCTACAAGCTACAAAGGCAGAAGAGTATCCCCTGGACATGAACAGAGCATAGTACGCTGCCTAGCCACAGAGATATTCCTTTTATGTGTGGGGGAACAGATGCGGACTGCTTCTAGCTAACAAACTACAGGCGCAAAACCAGGAGGCCAATGTTCAAACGGTGGGGGACGAGACTGGCTCTGAACACACTGATGATTTGTACATAACACATACGTTCCTTGATTCCTATGCTGATCTCTACACAGCACAACAACTTCCTGGGGAGGGATCATTGGCATACCTCTAAGTGGCGACCCTAGCCAAATTGACCTCAGACCAGGCGCCAAGATTGGACAGCCTGATCCGTATAGATGAGGTGATTTCTACCATTGCTAGTCTCAAACCTCTAAAAGCTCCAGGCCCAGATGAATTCTCCGCCACATTTTACAAAACCTTTTGTAATATCATAGCGCCAATATTAACTAAACTGTATAACGCGATTGATAACTCTGCTGACGTCCCATCCATGATGATCTGGGCTTCCATAGCTGTAATCCCAAAACCTGGCAGGGATAGAAAGCAATGTTCCTGCTACCGACCAATATCCCTCCTAAACGTGGATCAGAAGCTCTTAACCAAGATCTTGGTGGCCAATTTAGACCTGATGCTGCCGGGGGTTGGTGGACCCAGACCAGGCAAGCTTCGTTGCAACCCGACAATTTGAATTTGAATTTAAAAACACTTATAAAGCGCATGTACACTGAATCAGTTTCATGGCGCTGGTGAGGTCCCTGAGTGAGAGCAAGAAGAGAGCTAATTACCAAAGGCCTGCTGGAATAGTAGCGTTTTTAATGACCTCCGAAACTCCATATAGGAGGAGGAGAGTCTTAACGATAAAGGGAGGTCATTCCAGAAGGTAGGTGCAAGTACAGCAAACTTCTGCCCCCCAGCCCGCTTCTTCTTAAACCGGGGTGTAGTTAGTAAGGCCAGGCTAGAGGAGCGAAGGTCCCTAGAGGGAACATAGGGAAAGATTGCCGAGTTGATCAAGGCAGGGGCAGTGCCCGCTCTTGCTTGGAAAGTTAGACACCCTAACTTAAACCTGGCTCGTTGTTTTATAGCGAGCCAGTGTAGGCTCCTGAGCAGTGGGGTCGAATGAAGGGATCTGGATAGACCAAAGACCCGGCGGGCAGCCTGGTTCTGTACCAACTGAAGGCGCTGCAGAGCATAAGCAGGGGCTCCATTATAGATGATGTTGCCATAGTCAATTTTTGACAGGACCATGGCCATTAGGATCAGCTTTAATGCAGAGGTGGAAAAGAATCTGGCAACTTTCCGAATAACTCGAAGTGTAAAGAAACAAGAAGAAACCACCGAGTTAATATGTGAATGAAGGGTTAATTGATTGTTAAGCGTAATCCCGAGTGTTTTAACTGAACAAGAAGGGAGAGGAGGGGGCCCAAGTGAAAGGGGCCAAAAAGAAGGGGACCAGGGGTTGGCAGCACCGCCCGTTGCCACAAGTTCTGTTTTATCCGGATTAAGTTTTAACTGATTGATATTCATCCAGTCTCTGATAAATAGCATGACGGACTGGAAACTGCCAACTTCTGAAGGGGAAGAAAGATCAAAAATAAGTTGTAGATCATCTGCATAATTATATACAGTGACCTCCATATTCTGTAAAGCAAACACCAGTGGAAAAACATAAAGATGAAATAATAAAGGGGAAAGAGCAGACCCTTGGGGAACACCACAATTGACATTGCGCAAAGGAGCCGAGAAGGTGCCTAGATGAACTGTCTGAGTACGGTCCATCAGGAAAGACTCGACCCAAGCTAATGCCAACCCCCCTATCCCCGCCGCCCTGACACGAGATAAAAGAATGTCATGATCCACAGTGTCAAAGGCGGCGGATAGGTCTAATAGGACCAGTATCTTGGGGGAGTTGGCGTCGAGTCCCTCCCTAAGTTGGTCCATGACCGAGATCACCACCTTCTCGGTTGAATGTCGTGGTCGGAAGCCAGCTTGACATATGGCCAGGTAATTGCTGCCCTCAATAAAGGAGCTCAGCACCTGAGAAACATGTGCCTCAGCCACCTTTGCCAAGTAGGGGAGCAAGGATATGGGACGGTAGTTAGCTAGGGTAGAAGGGTCAGCCCAGGGCTTCTTTAAAATGGGGATGATGGTAGCAGATTTAAATGCATTGGGGACTAGACCTTTAGAGAAGGTGTCATTTAAGACAGTGAGGGCGGGGGCAGGACAAGCCAGGAACACCTGGGCCAAAATGCGGGCCGGACACGTGTCAGAAGGAGACCCAGATTTTACACGCTTAAGAAGCGGGGGAAGAGACTCGCTAGTTAGCTCCGGAATATAGGTGAGACACTGGGTGTTCTGGGGCGAAGAACAATCTAATAAAGGGTTGGATGGGGGAGGAATATGTGCTTTTATTTGTGCAACTTTGTCAATGAAAAACTCATTCAGTGAGTTGCACAATGACTGGGAGGGTATGATCATAGGAGAAGGCCTGTCTGATAGGGCTAACTCATGGACAGTTGCAAAAATTTCACGGGGCTGGCATTCTGCTGTCAATATGCGTTGTGAAAAATAAACTTTTTTGGCCTCTTGGATGGCTTTTTTATACTCTGACAGTAGGGTGGTATAGTTAATTTTACTGGCCGGGCAGTATTTCGACCTCCAAGCCCGTTCTGCTTGACGGACCGTTAGTTTAAGTGCTTTCAGAGCTGGAGTAAACCACTTATTAGCATGATGGTGGTGGTTAATAGTAACCTTCTTTAGTGGGGCCTTTTCATCACGAAGATGGGTTAGCCAGCTATCCAAGGTGGCCAGCTGAAGTTGAGGAGGTGTATCAGTAAGATCAGGGCAGGTGGCAATTAAAGAATCGCAGAACGCAGGAATATCAACACGATTCCAACTTCTAGCCCAAATGGTTTTCGAACCACGAGGGTCATTTCGCAAGCGCAGGTCCAAGGAAAAAGATAAAAAATGATGGTCGGACCATACGCAGGGAGCGATGGACAGGTTGGTGGTCGATAGGTTAAGGGTCCATATTTGATCTAGAATATGGCCCCGAGTATGTGTGGGGGCACGAACGTGTTGAATAAAATTTAAGCTTAAAAGCAATGAGGTGAAATCCTTAGAAATAGGGTCTTCTGCGGGATCACTGGGCCAGAAATTAAGTAAAGACAAAGTAGCGATAACATACGAAGACTGATTCATCTCATACCAAAGGCCCAAAATCAGGATTTGGAATGCACAATGCTATCTATCTATGCCCTGAAGGCGTTAGAAAGGGTACACTGGCGATAATTAGAAGCCAACCTCAAACACTTTGGAATGGGGGACTGATTTAGAAAATGGAAATTCAGCAGCTATACCCGCCCATCAGCAGTAATGCAGGTAAATGGACACATGTCAGCCCCCTTTCCGATGACCAGAGGGATGAGGCAGAGGTGTCCAATATCACCCCTCCTATTCGCTCTTTACATGGAGCCCATGGCACAAACGGTATGGGACAATCCCCTGATTAGAAGGGTGCAGTTTGGAGGAGAAAGGCACACAATTAGCTTATATGCAGATGATGTCATCACAACTCTGGAAGACCACCAGGTCTCAATACCAGCATTTCTTCTAGAGCTGAGGCCTTCTCCCAAGCAGTGGGCAGTAAGGCCAATATACAAAAATCACTAGCTCTTGTAGTTTCCCTCCGTTCTTCTACTGTAGAGGCCCTGCAACAGTCATGCTCAATACAGTGAGCTGTAGACTCAATTCCTTATTTAGGGCTCAAGCTGAAAACTTCCACCCAGGACCCCACCTCCCTCAATTACAAATGCATACTCCTTCAAACCTGACGGGACTTACGCCGCTGGAGGCCGAGGATTCACAGAGAACTGACTTATAGACACCTGAGGGAAAGGGGTCTGGGAATACCAAATATACACTGCCACTGTCAAGCTACCCACATTCGGGTGCTCCACAAATGGTCCAGCAATACAAAAGCACTGGCTTTTCATGGATAGAGCCATAGCTGGCCAGTCACTGTGGAAGATTCCTTTCCTCCACAAGACCCAGCGACCAAAAAGGCTATACCGCTTCCCTTTCACAAGCGCTACAGTGAAGGCCTAGGACTCGACTGATACGAGTTGCGGGCTTACTTCTTTCCCATCGCCCCTTACACCAATTGTCAACAACCCGGATTTCACTCCAGGTCTCAACACATTAACCTTCCACCACTGGGACCGAGAGGGTTGTAGATCAATTGGCCACTTCTTTGATGAGGATGGCCATATGTCTTTTGAGAGCTTCTGCACCGACATGGCTATGCCGAATCTGAATACTATCATTATCTTTTTTTTTTTTTAAACCTTTATTGTGCAAGCAGAAGCGTACACATACGGGCCTTCAACCAATCAGGCCGGCCACAACACATTACGGGCGCACAAAATCAGGATTGAAATTCTCCAGCAGTTCCTCAGCATTCTATGAACAATCAGTAAACATTAAAAGGCCCGATATAACCGCTAGGAGCAGGATAAGAGAAGGTTAATTTTATAATATAGTAGGAAGTATACCAGGAACAATTGCAACTGTTAATTTCCGAATTCCTATGGCGGGCAGTTGGTGAAGCAGCAGTACAAAGGAGTAGTGAGAATCGGAAATAATAGCAACAATTGGCAAAGGCAACGCATAGTTTCCCCGTTTCAAATCAGTTCCCACCGCTGCCCACCGTCCACCCGTCACCACTTGAATATGTGCTGGTACCAATCAAAGGAGTCAGAACCGCAACACAAAGATAGCCATCCACTATACTAACCCAAAGAAGGGGAGAACGAGAGGAAGGGTAGAAGAAGGAATGTGAAAAACAATGAAGAAATAACGCAGCGCCGCAGTACGCGCCCCATGGCGAATAAGGCACACAATACTCGAGACCCACAATCGGGGTCGAGGCAAGTAGGACGTGTAAGTGTGCTATCATTATCATTAACGCGAAGAAGTCATGTCCTACACTGCCAGCTAACACCCCATGGAGTATGCGTGCGGACACAGCGTCCCGATAAAGGGATACAAAAGAGCCATAGAACTAAGAAAAAACGAACAATATACAGACCCACACCACCCTGCACCCCTGCAGAAGGCTACGGCCGACCCCCCCGGCAGCGTGCCTGTCGCCCTAAGTAGAACCCGAAATACAGAAGAATCAGAAAGTAAGGAAAGAACACTACAGACAAAAATAGGAAGGAAAGGGGGAAGAAAAAAACAGTGGGAGAGGAGATATGCAATCGAACCTTCAGCTCCCACCCCCGCCTTAACACAATCAGAACCCACATCGAGATGAGATCGACACAAACTCAAACATCAGGAACATGAAGAGGAATTGGTCATACTGTTACAGCTGCGAGCAGTCCTCATCTCCACACATTAATTAGCAGTCCGCCGAGGCGAGTCTGTCTCACCCCTGTCCTCTCCTGATCATTACTTTAGTACACAGTAAAGGAGAATACAGCAAGCAGTTAGGCATGGAGTGTACATAGGATCGGAACAAGGCAGGCCAAGGGTGCAAAACAGGGGATCCAAGTCTCGAGCAGCAATACAAACAATGGCGGCCGCGGACCAAACTGGCGAAGAGCAACGTCAGGAGCAGCAAGCAGCGTGGGTGCAGTCCCGCCGACCAAAGGGGGGAGGTGTCCCCCACGGAACAACCATGGGACCCCATCAAAGCAATTCGAGTCAAAAAGCCGCCGGGTACCCCAGCCAAACTGACCTGGACGGACCCCGGCGTGGGGCCCTCACCCACGTCCACCTCAAGCAAAACCTCCTGGAGACTCGAGGCAACAGACATATGAACTCCCATATGAACGGCGGTCGCTTCCCTGCAACAGCCGGGAGAGACAAATCAGCACATTCCCTCGGTCGGGCCGCATACATGGGGGGCGGCCCAACAGGCCCGGCGGCAGAACCGTTATCTTGCACAGCTGCGTCAAAGGCCATGGTCGCGCGCCAGGAACACAGGGCGGCGAAGACATCGCCAATCGTGGGCTCACTCCCACAATCTTCAGCCAACGTGCAGTTCGACAGACCAGATTTGCCGCCCCCAACAGGTCCGAGACCCAGGGCGCCGACCGCCATTTTGTCGGCGCAACAAGGCCGCTCCGTTCCTCAACCCCGGTCCGGCCTGCCAAACAAGGCCCAGCGGAGTCTCGCCGGGTCCCGCTAACGGCAATCTTGGTGCAGAAAGATGGGTCGCCAAGACACAGGGGGTAGCCGGCGCCACCGTCTCATGGGCGCCGCCCGCCGATTCCGGGCGAAGGGCTTCAAGATGGCCGGACAGGAGAGCAATACTATCATTATCAACAGGTGAGACACTGGTCATGCATCCCACAATATGAACTAAAGTTCAAAGACCCCTTACCCCCTATGAGAAATGTGTAGTGTTTAGCTCTTTATTACTGGGTTGGCGCGAGGCTCATCGCGTGGCCAGTGAATGTTCTATGTTGGAATGGCCATGCTTGGCCGTTCTCCTGGATGTCAGTTGCTCTTGGTCTTCGGTGCTCGCCGGTTGCTGCGTGGCACTTGTCCGTAGATAAACTACATCTTACAACTCATCCTCCGTGTTGGTGTCCAAATCTCTACAGATTTCATGGCGACGATCGTAACCCTCGCAGTTGGACAAGTGTCAAGAAGTATTAGGAATATCGGCATTCTCATCAAAAGCGTCAGAGTGAGGCTGTTCATATTACCAACACTGCTCATTGTTTCGGACGACTAAGGTACTGTCAGTGAAGATTATTACAGGTTCTTACCTTTAGCAGCACGAGTGGCGAATTATCAAAATTTTCAGACTGTCTATGGAAGTGGTTGGTGCGCGAGCGAGTCGTAGCTAGCATCACCGTCCTTGTTCTTCACTACAGGTTTGAAACATCATTGAAACGCAGTGGAGCGCAACGTAACGTGACTCCATTTTGAAGTATAGAGGAGTCACTAAAATACAGTGCAACGTGACACCATTTTGGTTAAGTGCTGCCTGTTGCCTGATGTGCGTTCATCCATACGTTTTGTCTTTTGAAGGAAAATCGGAGCAGCTGGGTTTAAAAAAAAATAAGCAACGCACACTGCTTTGTTCATTTTTTTTTCTTTTAAAGTTTGAGGTTGAACGTGAGCAGGACGCGCACATTATTCAGTTGGATTAACATTTACAAAGAAGAATATTTACACAGTGATGCGCACACTTATTTCGTTGAATTCTGACTAGTGTACAAACTGGATTCATGTAGTTAAAAGCATTTTATTTCAAAATCCTGTAATGTTTAATAAGCAATAGTTTTGTGGTAATTAAAAAACAAAATGCAGTCTGTATCTCCACCTCCACCTTTTCTCGAATCTCCGGGTACTCCGCCCATACAATGGAGGAACTGGTATGATGCTTTTGTTACCTATATTGGTACTATCGGGGCTTCTAGCTATAGGACGGAAAGGAAGAAATATTTGTTATTGAATTCTTTGAGTTTCGAGGGGAGGTCTGTATTTAAGCGCTTACCTGATTTAGTTAAAAATGCAAATGATGAAGAGCTTGATGAATATGCTGAGGCTGTAAAAAAACTTGAGATTCGCTTTGACATTCAACCTAGCATTGTTGTATTAAGGCACACATTTTTTAAAAGGGAACAAAAAGCTGGTGAAGATGTTGAAACATACATATCTTTTTTTCGTAAATTGAGTGCTGACTGTCAATTTGAAGCGTTCACTGAGCAATTAATTAGAGATCAATACATTTGTAAATGTCTAGACAAAAATATCCAACAAAAGTTGTTGTCTATGGGAAATCCTACTTTAGAAGAAACTATACGCACAGCTAAAAGTATCGAATTATCTAAAATTGCTGTTAAGGAGTTGAATTGAATTGAATTGAAAAGCAATTTGTATTGCGCTACTAAAACCCGAAGGTGTCAAGGCTTGAAAGTTGGAAGTTGGATTAGAAGGTTGCTTTAAGTGATAATGCTGCTGTTGTTCGTGCTAAAGATAACAAGAGCAATTTCACAAATCGTTCTGACAACAAGAATTTTGAGACAACACAAAGGGGTTTCTCATATTGTCAAGATAACAAGAGTTATGGTGATAACAGAGGTTTTAAACAAAATAACATATGCTATTGTTGTGGTAATTTACCATATTTTAAGTCTGGTCGACCTTGTCCTGCTAGGAATGTTGTTTGTAGAGTGTATGGCAGGTTAGGTCATTTTGCAAAAGTCTGTCAATCTGGAAAACGTTTTCCTTTGGATGAGAAACAACTTTCCTCTCCTTTATCAAGGGTATCTGTTGTAGAAAACAACGAGTCTGATCTCAATAAAATTCAAGATCATTTAAAAGACATGGTTGTAGTTGTAATGAATTTGACTAACAGTACAGAGGAGGAATGTGTTGATCCATACATTGATATCAATATTGGTGGCAAGACTGTAAACTTATTGGTTGATTCAGGTGCACGAATCACCATGATCACTCAAGAGCTTTTTACTGAAATTTGGGGTTCTCGTTCACTTTTTCCTCCAGACAGGTCACCAGTCTCCAACGAAGGTAGGAAAATCGAGTTAGCTGTTTTTTTTGTTGACACATTAGAATTTAGAGGAAAGACTATACAGGGCAAGGTTTATGTTGCAATTAAGGGGTTGTTGATTCTGGGATGGTATCACCAGGGATTATTCAAGATGGTATTGCGACCTGGTACCAAGGATCAAGTTTCTGTTGTCGATTCTGGTGATGAGCTTACAGTAAATTTTTTAGAACATTATCCCAAGGTATTTAGCAATGGTTTAGGTAAGATCAAAGGGTTCACTCATGTCATCAAGGTGAAAGAGGGTGCTATACCTGTCAAACACCGGTTGAGGAATGTTCCATTTAGTGTGAGAGACCAGTTGGAGAAAGAACTCATTGGTTTGTGTGAGAAAAGAATTATTGAGCCCATAGAATCTTCATTATGGTTGTCTCCATTGGTGGTCGCGAAGAAAAAGAATGGAGATCTTTGCGAGTGTTTGGATTTACGCAACCTGAAGAAGAATATTTGGGTGGATTCGCTTCCTTTTCCAAAGATTGTTGACATGTTGAGTTTAATTCGTGGTTCTAAATTTTTTTCAAAATTGGATTTAGCGTCAGCGTACCACCAGGTGGTTTTGGATACCTCTTCGAGACATTTAACTGCATTTGTGTTGCCTTTTGGAGCTTATCAGTACTGCAGTATGCCTTTCGGGTTGGCCTCTGCGGCAGCAGTTTTTCAGAGAATTATGACTCAAATGCTTAAAGGTATCAAAGGGGTAGTCCTCTTCCAGGATGATGTCTTGATCCATGGAGAGTCTAAAGAGTCACATGATGAGGCACTATATCATGTTCTTGACGTTATGCAAGATTCTGGTGTTGTTTTGAAACAAGAGAAGTGTATCTTTAATGTTAAGAAAGTTGAGTACTTGGAACACATTGTGAGTGAACAAGGGATAGAACCAAGGCTTGCTCTTGTGATAGCTATTATTAACAGCCCTTCTCCAAGAGACAAGAATGAACTTAAATCATTTGTTGGCTTGTGTGAATTTTATGCCCGTTTTGTGCCAGATTATGCATCTAGGACTCAACCTCTCACTAACATGCTTAAAAGAGATGTAAATTTCTGTTGGAATTCAGTCACGCAAGAGTGTTTTGATTGGGGCAAGAAGCAATTAGTTTGTCCAAGAATTTTCAAACCATTTGATCCTAGCGTCATGTGCACCATTACAGTAGATGCCAGTGGATTAGTTTTGGGGGCAGTGTTAACTCAGATGGTTAATGGTGTAGAAAATACTCTGGGTTATGCATCAAGAGTTTTACGTGGTACTGAGTTCAATTTTGCCGTCATTGAGCGTGAGCTGCTTGCTTGTTGGTGGGCGGTTAGGAAGTTTAATCCCTACATTTGGGGAAGGCATTTTCAGATGCGTACAGATCAATCTTCTTGTTTCAATTCTTTCAGGTGAGAAGTTGAGAGATCAGACAGCACGGATAGCTCGTTTATCTACTAAGCTCTTACAATATGATTTTGATATCACATATATCCCAGGAAATAAAAATGTTAGAGCAGATTATTTTTCAAGATTTCCTATTGAGGATTTTGATGTTGAATTGGAAGATGAGGATGAATGCTTTATAGCAAGTTTTGTTCTGGATGACATGTATGCCATTGGTGAGGAAGAGTGGAGGTCTGAATTGGATAAAGATAATCTGCATTCATGTGTTATCAAACATGTCAAGAATGGATGGCCTAGAGAGAAGAATGTTTCTCTTGCACTACAAACGTATGTGAAGGTATCATTAGAAATATCTCTTGAAGATGGGCTATTAGTACGTAATGACAGGCTAATTCCTTCTGATACATTGAGATTATGTTTGATTAAGGGAGCACATGAAGGACATTTGGGGAGGACATTGACTTAGAGAAGATTACGTTAATATTTTTGGTGGCCACAGATGGACAAGGATGTTGATACGTTCGTGGGTGATTGTGTGGTTTGTTCAGGGGCGGAGAAAGGTTTTGTTAGGACACCGCCTTTGCAACCCATAGAGATGCCAAATGCGCCCTGGACGAAAATTGGCATCGATTTAGTCGGTCCTTTCAATGTACTTCCATCTTCTTCAAGATTTGCAATTGTTGTCATTGACTACTTTTCCAAATGGCCTGAAGTGCGTTTTATCGGAGAACCCAATTCTACTACAGTCATTGACTTTCTAAAAGACATTTTCTTACGTGAAGGGTTTCCATCTTCAATTGTCAGCGACAATGTTGTACAGTTTGTAAGCCATGAGTTCCAAGAATTTTTGAAAGAGAGTGGTATTAGTCATTTAAAGAGTTCTCTCTGTCACCCACAAACAAATGGTTTGGTAGAGAGAACAAATAGGGTTCTCAATAATTGTGTTCAGTGGGCCTTAGCAAAGAAATGTAATGTACAGAATGATGTCAGGTCCATGATATGGTTTTACCGCACAACACCGCATTCCTCAACCAAGTTTTCTCCGTATGAACTTTTAC
Organism: Lissotriton vulgaris; assembly: GCF_964263255.1. Taxonomy (NCBI): domain Eukaryota; kingdom Metazoa; phylum Chordata; class Amphibia; order Caudata; family Salamandridae; genus Lissotriton; species Lissotriton vulgaris. The sequence goes on along the minus strand of NC_141698.1, from coordinate 766,042,770 downwards.
GTGGCAAAAAGCCATGTTCAAAAGTTTGTCCTGGATGGATGTCTAAGTGGGTAAAAATGAATTCAATTTCTAACATTGACCAAGTTGCTAGAGGAAATGTTTTATTAGCTCAATCCAAACAGAAGAATTATTTTGACTTCAGGAAACGGGTTACAAGTAACTCATATTCTGTTGGTGATGTTGTACGTGTTAAGTTTCCCATGTATAAGAAGAAGGGAAGTTCTAAATTTTCTGAACCTATGGGTATTGAGAAGGTTCATGGAAAATGCTGTTATGATGACTAACAAGCAATGGTGGAATGTCTCTAGAGTTTTAAGAAATGGGTTGAGATCGTGTGAGACATCTGCTCGTAATAATGATGTTTCGGATGATTCAGGACCTGTAGTTTCTGCCGATTCTGGACATTTCAACAAGTCAGATCTTGTCTTACGTAAAAGCCTTAGGCAAAGGTTTGTTCCATCAAGATATCATTATTTTTTTTTATCTTGTTCAACACTGAAACTGTGAATTCTACTGTGAAATATTGTTGTTTGGTTCTATTTTGTTTCACACTCAAGTGGTACATGAAATGCTGTCCTTGTGAAGCAAAAGTTTCTATGTTTAACCTGTATTCATATTGTAGAATCTATAGAAAAGGTTTTACCTTTGTGTAATTTCATGCTATCTGTTATTTTATTTTATTTTATTATATTATACTTTCTTTTGTTGTTGTTTATTTTCTGTGTATTTATAAGAAGGAGGATAATGTAGTGTTTAGCTCTTTATTACTGGGTTGGCGCGAGGCTCATCTCGTGGTCAGTGAATGTTCTATGTTGGAATGGCCATGCTTGGCCGTTCCCCTGGATGACAGTTGCTCTTGGTCTTCGGTGCTCGCCGGTTGCTGCGTGGCACTTGTCTGTAAATAAACTACATCTTACAACTCATCCTCAGTGTTGGTGTCCAAATTTCTACAAAATGCTTGCTCACCAGAACCTGTAACACACTTCTCATTACTGAGCTATACAACCTCATATGCCCACCGGAATCAATGACTAAATACCCAGGACAAAGGCGCTGGGAGACATAATTGGTATTATACAAAAACAAGGGGATCCAAAGGAATTATCACAGGGACCTTGGGCAGTATCATTTTATAGAGAACACTGGTCCCTATTCTGAACAGGAGACCCACAAAACGACGTTTCGATGCCAACATTAAATACAGGGCATCATCTTCAGGACAATTGAATGAAGCATTGTAGTCTTGACTAAGTAGTACATCATTTTCTTAATGTGTTTTATGTTTCTTTTTTCCACCCTGCTTACCTTATGTTTTTTCTTTGTCATTTTTAATGCACAGTATTGAGCAAAAGGCATAATGTATTACTTAGTCAAGACTACAATGCTTCATTCAATTGTCCTGAAGATGATGCCCTGTATTTAATGTTGGCATCGAAACTTCGTCGACACCAATGCGCCAAATGCAATAACATTGAGCTATGTTGTAGTATACAATGGTGTAAAGAAACTGATCCTTGTCTGTTATTCTGAAATATAAGTGTACAGACTCATTTTGCTCGGCTTTTGGCCAATCTGTTTAGTTGTTTTGTCTTGTTTTGAGGGTCACGGCTGTGCCCACTTGTCATTATTTGTTCTAAATACCTCACTATTGAAAACTTATATGAAAAATAAAAATCTTGTCCAGCTGGACAAAAGACATACCTACTATTTAGTGTATAGTTATTTGCTTTTGTGTATCTCCTGTTCAGAATAGGGACCAGTGTTTTCTATAAAAAGGGAGACATAATTGGGGCACACACTTACTCGTAGGGAGTGGGGTGATATATTTCACAGTGCGTGGCACACAGCCTGTAACATTTCCAACGATGACCAAGATTGCAATTTATTGATGCCACAAAAGCAATTCAAACTGCGGCCTGACTGTTGGGGGAAATGCAGGTCCCTAGGAACATTAACACACATATTGTGGGACTGCCCCACCATCACACCTTACTAAACACAAGTCCTCGATGACAGATACACACTTCAATACGGAATTACCTCGCTTTCCAGCATATGTCATCCTGAGCCTTCCCAATGCACTTACGTTCTCAATTAAATCACGCAGGGTTAGACAAATAAGCTTAGCCTTCGGCACAGCCGTGAAAAGCATACTAGCCCACTGGGACAGAGACTGGACCCCTACATATCAGGGATAGCTATATAAATTGTGGCACGTGTTGGGGATGTAACACATATCATTCTACAGGGTAGTGGATCCACTTTTGGAGACCTATGGCGCCCATTCTTTTCCTTACTGAGCACGGAGCTGCGGGAGCTCACCTGTCCGAGATTCCTAAGCCTTTTACTGCTCACAGACCCCCTCCCTAATACAGCATGGACTGCATCGATGAGCCTGAATCAGAGCTGAAGAGAGGGCCCAGACTTCCCCCTTCAGTAAAAAAGGTTTACCAGGGAAGGGTACAGGGAGGGTTGATTAAGGGAGAAGGGAGGGAGGGAGGGCTGAGTCTGGAGTTGGAGATGAGGGTTTTATTGTTTTTCAAAATGAACCTATTTACACACCAAATTAACAATTGCTTGGTTTGATATACTCAATAAAAAGATTTAAACCTAAAAATATCAAGGGCCAAAATATTGAGAAGGTAAGTGCAAAATATTACTTAGGTAAGTATAAATATTCTATAATTAACTACACATCTACGTACAGTGAAAATAAATATATATATATAGGTGAGGTATATATGTGTGGAGTTATACATAGTAAAACGTTGCTTGCCTATAGAAACTTACGTTCACATTATTTTAGTCCTCTATATTTTGATACAGTATTTTGTCCCACAATATTTTTCTTTACGATACTCTGTCTAAACTCCTTGTTTTGTTTAGCTTACTCTAAGGTGTTGGAAGCAATCTATATGTGTTTGCAATTTGAAATCCAATGTGCATCTCTAAATTGCAGGGGCCAAATGTTCCTATCATTGTTTTCAAATGACTTCACACTGCAGTAATGAGCTTGATTTCATAATTTGTCTAAAAGGGTTTCGGTGTTGGAAAAACTGTACCCAATCACACTTTGTTGTCCCCTGCCTAGCATTGTGGAGCTCTAGCGAATTGCTAGATTGGGTACTAGCTGAATTCATAGATCAAGAAGTAGCTACATGGTTCCAGCATGGGCACTAGTGACTTTCAACTTACACACTGACTGCTCTTGTGGGTCATACAACCATCTTGTACCCTTGATAATGTGCATATGTTGATTTGGAGTCAAACGGACCTCAGTCTAGAGAGCGGCATTTTTAAAACAACTGGAAATCATAACCCATTAGTAGGAGATAAGTATATCTTAGCGATTCCATAACTATGAACAAAGAATCAGAAACATGTGATTTTAAGGCTGTGGGATGTGTTTCGTTCCTTTACAGGTTTCCCTAATTGTACTGTGCATATTTGTATTTTTTTCTCATATTTGCAACTACAACAACAAACAATGTTCGGAAACTTGGCATAATTGGGGATGGCGATCAAATCTTGTGTGCTATATTTGTTCTATGAACAAGGCAGTATTCAGATTCATATATTGCAAACAGATCACAGTGGGCCAGATTCATAAAGGTAAACTTACACCTTTGTGTAAATGTACTCCTTCTTCAAATGATCAAAATTGTAATTTAATAGACTCCGCAATCTGGACAGAGAACTTAGCACCTAAAAAGATAGGACTGTCCTATCATTTTATGTGCAGAGTTCTCTGCCCAGAGTGTGGTGCATCCGCAGTTGTAAAGTTCCTATTAACGTCTTGCTTGTAAATACCAACACAGAGTTAACTTACACCAGCATGTAAGTTTACCTTTATGAATCAGGCCCTCTGTGTGTAAGTTAGTTGTACAGTGTTGCAACTAAATTGTATTGTGTTATGTTATTTAATTATATTTAGATACTTTTCATCCAGCAAACACCATTTTACCTCACTTTGTCTTGATATTCCGTCATTATTGCAGATACAATCACTGTGTTGTCCTCTACCTCATGTCAACCATCATACCACATCTTTTAAGCTATGCATTGACTGCTCAACCAAGCTATCTGGAGAGTCAAGGATGCTTGGCAGTCTCGACCTTACATCACAAACCAAGTACCCAGTATCATAGTTCGGGTGGATCACCAGCAATGTCAAATTTGAAATTGTAAGGTTGTCTCTATGACTGCAAATATCTGTAAATAAGTTTGACAGGGGGAGTTCAGACAGGTTCTGAAGCTGTCAGCAAACTCAATTTAAAAAAATGACAAAACTATGTTTCCATAGTATAGGTCCCAAATATCGGAATTCATCCAACAAATCTTTTGATTTCCCTCATTAATAGTTGATGTAAGGTCTGTTCACATTTGGTCTTAAATGTGCTGATTGGATTTACTCTGTGGAGACTGGCATTAAATAGTTCCTAAAAACGCATCCGCAATGAAAAGACACTGAAGTAAAACATTAAATGTTGTCACTTGATATTTAAAGTTTTACATATAATTCTTCATTTAACAGGGGATAAGAATGTTTCATGATACTAAGGCGGCAAACAAGTGGCTTGAAGTGAACATGCACAAAATGAATGGAGGTATATGTACACCAAAGATACTCTGCATGGAAAAAACAGAAGTGGAGATAACACTTGCAAAGTATGAAGAATATATAAACTCTGAGGACATTTATGTTGGTAGCAGCAATCCTTTAGAGCTATTTGTTTTTACCTTTTATAATATTTTGGATATGGATTTATTTTTATTAGAGACAAGACACACAGCAACTGCGTGTACATGCAACGTATGAGAAATGTTTAAAATAGCATCACGTTTGTATATAGAAACAACACTTATGGAGTAGCAAACTGATTGTAAAGTACCTATTTTTCATATCTTCATTTGATACTCTAAAACCCCACATAAAGCACTTGAATACAAAAGTGATTTGTTTTATGGCATTTCTGTTTGTAAATTGTAAATTTATTTGGTTTACATGTATATTAACTAGCCATATCAGTTCAACAGACATTAGACACATCAAATGGCAAATTACAAGTATTATTTCCTCCATTGGTCATTCGGACAGTATTTAAAACCTTTCTCAAAATTACTACGAATGCAGCATCAATAAGCATAACTAACATCAATAAGAACATACTGATAATAATTATCTATACAACCTAATAAAGTGAATCCTTGTATTTGAAATACATATTTTAATGAAGTTGCTGTGGTCCATCTTTTACTTTGATGCAATGTAGAAGGCGAGTGTGATAAAGGGGCTTAGACTATTTGTATACAATTACCAGGCAGTATCTGTCTGCATACATATTGGACTGAATTTTGTTGGTTGTTGGACAGTAAGGTATTACAGTTGCTGCATCTTAATTGCCTGGGAGTCTGAAACAGAAGTATACTTTACATATGTATTCTAGACAAACTCTCATGGAAGCTATTCATTTCATGGATATAGCAAACCAGAGAGAAACATTTTCCAATCAACATCTTATTGCCTAGTACGAATCCAAGGCTTTTTGATAAGAACTCGAGCCTCCCGGTATAAAAACACTTTCAGCAAGGAGCTTGAGCATTAGCACTGACTGTCAAGTTTCTTTTCAGGTTTCAAAGACACAATCTATCTGTTGTAGTTTCTCCCTCTTCTCCTCTGCCCTTGGTACCTTCCCTCCTCAAGTCTCCGTTTGGAATGTTCCTAGAGTTTGCCTTACAATGCTGCCTGTGTGCGACCTGTCATACGGAGAGTGGATGGCTGTCATTAAAGACTCATAATTCTTACCTGCTGTCTCGTGATTATTCTTTACAATACTGGTGACAAGCAAGGCAAAGGGGGCCTGCAGTAATCTCCTCTTTCAGTGCTCTCTCCACCCTATGAAAAAAGAGGTGATTTATCAAAATAGTGAAGTTTGGTGCGGATGGTGCCTGTTCTCTGAATATTGAATCTGGACCATAAAAACCTGTCCGGCGACACGCCTTCGAATAATACAACGGAAGTAAAGCCAGTAGAAGTGTGTTGTTATCTGAGCGTATGTGGTGGCGCAGCTCGAGGGTTAGCCTTGGTGTAAAGTGACAAAGCAATTTAAGAGGCGTGCGGAGCCTGGGCATATCAGCAGCTGAAACGGAAGAGACAGGAAACATCTGTTTTCTCTCAGATGTCAAATTTGTGCATCACAAATCCCTAGAGGAGCACAGAAGCTGAAATCCACCGAGAGAAGGTCACCAGTGGTGGAACTGCCTTGCCTGGCTGAATTACAGTTAGAGGGTGAGGTGTTCACCGAGTTTGTCGCCGAGTGAGGAACCAGTAGTCCTGTCAGAATATCATCTTCACAGGAACTGCAAGCATCTTCGGAGCCTGCACACATCTGAGAACTACTGCCTCATAACTACTTTCCTCTAAAAAGAAAAGAACCACTAGCCGGTGTCAGCCAGCTGGCTTTGCTTGCCTTTGAACCTTCAGGGAGCCGAGCAGGTAGTGAAATTATTATGCTCATTGAGATGGGGGCTGGCCTGTCATGTCAGGAGGATAAACACAGCCCTGTCTGGCCAGCTTAGTCTGCACAAACTGGTTGGTGTCATAAGTGAGTGTGCATGCTACAGACAGAGACACCTTCTATTCTTTCCTAAACCAGGGTGCAGGTCAAAGTATACTGTGATTGTTGAGGCCGTACAGCTACTTGCCCCACGTGGTGAAACCCACACCACCAAGTTTCAGCATTCCAGCTAAATTAAATTACGTTAGAATAACCTTACTTGAGGAAGTCAATCTGCTCCTCAGCTTCACATGAAACACTCATCAACCCGTTTTGGGTTACTATACAGTTCTACCCTTGCACCTACCATGGCAGTACCAGCGTTAAGCCAGCCACCTGCCTTCCTCAATGAAATTGGCAAGCCAGAAATCTAATGGAAGGACTGGGTAAAGCTTTTTGAGTCCTATCTTATTGCAATGGGGGGGAGGCATTTTTCAGCTGTGTCGAAACAACACATACTGTTGCATAACCTAGGTATCCATGGAAGGAAAATTTACGAGATTTTACCGGAACCTGAGGGAGATTAGGATGATGATAATAAAGATGTATTCAATGTCACCAAGTTAAAACTTCAATTACATTTCGGGGACAAAGTGAATGTAGTACTAGAGAGACACAAATTCTTCAACCGCACACAAGGGAAGCAAGAGTCAGTTACGAACTATGTGGCAGCTCTGAGAGGTCTTACTCTGTTGTTTGAGTTTCGTGAACTAAATGATTCCTTGATCAGAGACCAATTGGTAAGGTGCACAAATAATAATCACATACAGGAGAAACTGTTGGCTAAAAAGCCTACACTTAAGGAAGCAATTGATATAGCCAAATCAATAGAGCACACAGTTAAGTGCGTAAGAGAAATGAGAATCCCAAGTGAAATTGTTGTTAGTATCCAGGAACAAAGCAATCCTCTAATGAGAAGGAGAGGAAAGTAATGAAAGTCAAAACTAAAACACAGACTATAACCAGACAAAGCAAGGAACTGATGGGCTGAGATGCTTCAGATGTAGAAGTAACAACCATCTGGCTAAATTGCCCCTTTTGTTCTGTACGTAATGTCACTTGTAAAAAGTGTGATAGAAGTGGCCACTACTCGAGCTTTTGCAAGGATGGGGACAGTAATCAAGTGAAAGCTATCTACAGCGAGGGTGACCAAGTACCGAAATATGTTTTTCAGGTGAAAGATTGGAAAGGGGCGACCACTCGGTCCCCCCGAACGTATGGCGGAGTACCACGATCCCCCCGGGAAGCCATCTTGGGCGGGAGGCGCGTCTCGGTTGGTATGCCCGAAGCGGCGTAGCCGGGGCGCGCCTTTTCCCGCCCTAGAGTGGGTTGGCCTAGACACTGACGCGGCTGGCCACGCCCTAGGGGCAGGCAGGGGCGGGTTTACGCCCGCCCTGAAGACGGATAAAAGGAGAAGCAAGATCCGAAGGCATCCTCTTGTTCCTGTGCTCTGAAGCTGCACCTCCTCGCTGCACGTGAGCTCGAGACGGAACGAAGAGCCAATTTTGAGCGTTGTAATCTTTCTTGTTTGTTTTCCAGATACTCTGTTGGAGAATGCCGAAGAAGGCGGGAAAGCGCATGACTACTGACCAGATGCTGCGCGTTCTTATGAAAGAGATGACTGAGTTAAAGAGGCGAATGGATGAAAACGAGGACGGTGGACCGAAACGTCCTTTGGCGGGAGCAGCCCCGGGAGGGAAAAACAAGAGGCCCAGGAGAGGGAGAGCTGTGGAAGACATCCCGGGCCCTAGTGCCCCGCTAGAGGCACCCACCCCCGTGCCGGAGGGAGGGAATCCGATTCCCGTTGTGGTCACCCCCGTGCCCGGGGACGATATGCCGCCTGAGCTGGCAGCACAACTAGCAGCGTGGTTGGGTAAGGATAGTGAGGGCGCCACGGCTGTCGACGCGCAGGTGCTGATGAAGCAACTGCGTGAGTCACGGGAAGCAGCGAAGGTATCCACACCGGCTGCGGTAGTAGAGAAGCCACAGGGGACAGGTTTGGTCGCAGAGACGCCGTCCGGTTCAGGTAAGCGGCCATTGCCGATTGCAAGGGATGAGTCAGCACCTTCTCGTAGGGAGAGGGTGGGTCAGCATGTTCCCTTGGCTATTAAGGAGAAGATATGGGCGGGAGAATATGTAAACATTTTCTCGTTGCTTACTGATCACTATGAAATGGAGCATGTTAAGGGCCAGAAGGATCTTATGCATCCGAGTGTTTGGCGCGCAAAAATGGCCGCCTTTAAGGTGAACGAAAATATTGGCAATTGGGGCAAAGCGTGGGGGGTCTTTACATCGATCTTGGGGGAACGAAGGCCCGATCTGCTGCACGAATTGCCGATTTATCAGTCTCGAATCATGGGGTACTCGGTGTCACATGAGGGTAACCATTGGTTCTGCTATGATAATCTGTTTAGAAAGGCTAAAGAACATGATAAAAGCTTAACTTGGGATTGTTACGATTCTGTGTCTTGGGATAAAATGAAGGAGACTGGTATGTTGAAAGTGCCATTGGTGGGAAGTAACATTGGCGAATCCTACCGCCAGTATGCGGGGACGCCCTTTCGATCAGGTACAGGTACCGACAATTACTCGAGGCCTGCCGGAAATACAGGAAAAAGGGGGGTTTGTTGGAACTTCAACAGGGGAAAATGTACCAGGCCCCAGGGATCGTGCAAATTTAGGCACGAATGTAGTGGGTGTGGGCAATCATCCCATCCTGAGTCCTCGTGCAGAGCCAAAACGGGTGATAACGGGGGTAGAGGAGGCGCCAAACAGGTCTAATATAGTCCGAGGGGCGCCTTTGCCTACCCCGATTGATACCTTGGCGATGATTCCTTGGCTCAGTGAATACCCGGATCGTACTTCTGCTGGGGTGTTGCGGAACGGGTTTTCTTATGGTTTCCGCATCCCAGTGGGGGACTTTCAAGGTACAGCGAAATGTAGAAATCAGCTATCGGTCTTTCAGCATACGACCGTGGTACAGGATAAGATCAGGAAAGAGGTGACTCGAGGTCGAGTCGCCGGTCCGTTTAGTGTACCACCGGTTCCTAACTTTGTTTGTTCCCCCTTAGGTGTGGTCCCAAAGAAGGACCCGGGTGAGTTTCGGCTGATACACAATTTGTCAGCCCCACGTGGTCTTTCCGTAAACGAAGCGATAGACCCGGAAGTGTGTTCGGTGCGGTACGCATCCTTCGATGAGGCCGTAGCCATTTTGAATCGCCTGGGGCCCGGGGCGCTGATGGCAAAATCTGATATCGAGTCAGCGTTCCGGTTGCTCCCGGTACATCCAGACGATCAGCGTCTCCTAGGTTTCATGTTTCAGGGTCATTATTACATGGATAGGTGTATGCCGATGGGGTGCTCTATATCTTGTGCCTATTTCGAAAATTTCAGTACTTTTCTACAATGGGTCTTCACAAGGAAGACGGGTTTCCAAAATGTGATGCATTACCTTGATGATTTTATGTTCCTGGGGGCGGCCGGGGATCCGGAATGTGGGCAGGCTTTGGCTCAATTTTGTGTTTTAATGAATCAGTTTGGCGTGCCATTGGCACCAGGTAAGACTGTGGGGCCTTCCACTTGCCTCGAGTTTCTGGGGATCGAGTTGGATTCCGAGGAAGGGTGTTTTCGTTTACCTGCCGAAAAAGTGTCAAAGTTCAGGACATCCCTGCAAATATGTATAAATGGATCCAAGGTTAAGCTGCATCAGTTACAGCAGCTAGTTGGCCAGTTGAATTTTGCCCTGAGGGTTATACCAATGGCCCGCCCCTTTTCTCGTTCGATTGCTCAAACCATGGTCGGCCTGAAGGAGGGCCATCATCGCACGAGGCTCTCGGCTGAGGTCCGCCAGGACATGCGCATTTGGTTGGCATTCCTGGCGGATTTTAATGGTCGAGTCGTCTGGAATAAACCGGCCGTGTCCTCTGATGAGCTGGGGCTGTTGACGGATTCGGCAGGGAGTATAGGTTTTGGTGCCATCTTCGGCACAAGATGGTCTGCACAAAAGTGGCCGACATGGTGGCATGACAGTGGGCTGACAAGTAACATTGCTTTCCTGGAACTTTTCCCCATTCTAGTAGCCCTGAAAACTTGGCCCGAAGGGTTCATGGATCACTCTGTGGTATTCTGGTCTGACAATATGACCGTGGTCGAGTGTATCAATAGCCAGGCAGCACGATGCAAGTGGATTTTGAGACTACTCAAAGAAATTGTTTTACTGTGTATGCAATTGAATGTGTTATTCAAAGCAAGACATGTCCCAGGGGTAATGAACCAGGCAGCTGATGCACTGTCTCGTTTTCGTATGCAGGCTTTCTGGGGTTTTCTTCCCACAGCGGACCCGGAGCCGGCACCCTTTCCCGAAGCTCTCTGGTCTCCCGGTGCCCCGAACTTCGTAACCTCGTGGGAGAGAGTTTAGCACCCAGGACGAGGAAGGCATATGAAGGGGCGTTCCGGTCCTATTTGGCCTTTTTGGGGACTGATAGAGAGGAGCTTTGGGGCCAGGAAGAGTGGGTGGTGAATTTTCTGATGTCCTTACATCGGGTCGGGAAATCGGTGGCCACGGCTCAGAGGCATCGGGCTGCCATTTCCTTTGTTGCTAGGGCCCACGGGATCCTTGACCCGACAGCGTCTTTCGTTGTACAGAAAGCGCTACGAGGGTGGCAACGCCTTGAGGGTCGCAGAGTAGATGAAAGGCGCCCGATAGGTTTAGATAGGCTGGCCCAGTTGCTATCCAGACTCCCTGCTACGTGTTCATCTCAGTTTGAGACGGTGTTATTCCGAGCCGCTTTTACGCTGGCATTCCATGGGGCTATGCGGGTAAGCGAACTAGTGGCGAGGAACAAGCAGGATGTGACAGGAGGATTGTGCCTGGAGCACGTCCAGATCAGAGGGGAGACGATGACGGTCTCGTTTGTCAGGTCCAAAACGGATCAAAGTGGGATGGGTGTCTGCATAATCATACGCAGGATTCCCGGGTCCTCCATGTGCCCGGTAAGGTGTCTAGAAGATTATTTAACACGAAGGGTGGCATCATGGGGGGGGACCTTGTTGAGACACGCTGACGCCACCCCACTGACAAAGTTTCAGTTTCAGCGGGTGCTTGCGATGTCGATTGCCGCTGCGGGCTTGAACCCGGGCGAGTTTGGGACCCATTCCTTTCGGATAGGGGCTGCTACAGAAGCTACAGCCAGGGGTCTGGATGTGGAACAAGTTAAACGGGTGGGGCGTTGGTCCTCCAATTGTTATAAAAGGTATGTGCGTTTGCACATGTTGTGAAGCTGTAACAATGTACTCACGCTTCTTGTTTTTGTTTGGTTTTCAGTTGCGCAAGCCTACGAGGCGGGGCGGACTTTGCAGTCGACCCAACACCGGGCCAGCGGTCAGACATCACCGGCTGTGAAAAAGGAGGTGTGGGTCGTGGGCCACTCATACGTGAGACGTGCCGCAGACGTATTCAAGGCAGGTGATATGATTCACGTAGCTGGGGAATACGGGTACAGTGTGTCCTTCTACGGAAGAGGCGGTCTCTGTATTGACCAGTTTCAATCATTTTTTGAGGGTTTGCTAGGGCGGACGAGGTCACCGCCGTCTGTAGTCATAGTACATCTTGGGGGTAATGATTTGGTCACCACTGGTAGACGACTTCTCCTTGAGGCGATGCTTTCCACTGTAAGTTGGTTAGCGAGGAGAGTTCCGGGGTGCACAATTGCATGGTCCCATATGATCCCACGAAAAGTGTGGCGGGGGGCTAATTCGGTTCCTGCTTTAAATCATTCTGTTAGAAAGCTTAATAATAAAGTGAGTAGGTTGTTCCGTTCCAAGACTCTGCATTCTATTTCACATGGGTGTATTAATGATGACAGTATGTATGTGGGGGATGGAGTGCATTTGTCTCGGGTGGGGAATGAGTTACTCATAGGAGACTTCTTAGCATGGCTAAAAACGTTGCACCATGACCTTTAGGTAGGAGTGTTGTGGGGGGTCCGGATAGCCGGTCAACTATCCGGCCTGTGGCGGTAAGGTCATGATCGGTGAGCACTAATTGGAAGATCCCTATGAGTGGGCGTCACCCAGCACGGATGGGAGCGCTCGGGGGAGGTGGCCATTGGCCCCTCAACGGGGAGGCGGTCCCTTCTAAGGATGGGTCGCCGAAAGAAAGGGAAAGGCGGTCAAGGCCCCTTCCTGGGTAGGAGGGGTTACAGCCCCCTCCTGGGGAATTTCCCGGGGCCAGGACGTCTGCGACGGCAGATGTGGTAAGTTGTGTGGGGTTTGGGGGGGGGGGGTCTACGCTACCTTCTAGATACCTCACACGAGTCCTCGAACGACCTCTAAGTGGCGTCGAGTTTTATTGGGGCCCCCGTCAAGTCAAGGGAAATTGGTAATTGCACTTGAGGTACGCCTCTGGGCCGCCCCTCACAAGTGAGGGCGATATTTCTGGGTTAGGGATCTTGACACCGGTTACGACCTTGCCGTTGGCCCTTAAACGTTAGGATGTACAATTTCAAAATTTCAAGTAAATGTTTTGTAGGATGTTAGTTCGGCTAGGAGAACCTTTGTATTAGAGAATCTGTTAAGGTTAGCCAAACATCGCAATGTGGTAATGAAATTGTACATAATATGAAACTGTTTATTTAATGTTTTAATTTTGTTTCATATTTTAATAAATACGTCCGGGAGGGTTTCTCCCTCCCGTCTTCCAAAGACTTCAGAACTGTTTCCGGTTTCCCATCCTTGGGGATTGTGTTGAGAGGGGGTGGCGGGTATCTCAGCCATATGGAAAGGGGCGACCACTCGGTCCCCCCGAACGTATGGCGGAGTACCACGATCCCCCCGGGAAGCCATCTTGGGCGGGAGGCGCGTCTCGGCTGGTATGCCCGAAGCGGCGTAGCCGGGGCGCGCCTTTTCCCGCCCTAGAGTGGGTTGGCCTAGACACTGACGCGGCTGGCCACGCCCTAGGGGCAGGCAGGGGCGGGTTTACGCCCGCCCTGAAGACGGATAAAAGGAGAAGCAAGATCCGAAGGCATCCTCTTGTTCCTGTGCTCTGAAGCTGCACCTCCTCGCTGCACGTGAGCTCGAGACGGAACGAAGAGCCAATTTTGACCCACCCACCAGCCCCTGAGGACAGCAAGTGGTTTTTGAATAAAGTTGATGGATAACTCTGATTTTCGTTTACAGGTTGTGGTATTATCGTGATGAATTTGAGTATGTAATAAAGAATGGTCAATTTGTGTTACGTTTCGTAAATTAGGAAATTCTGCTTTAAGTGTTCATTGGTAAACATGCTTTTAATAAAAATGTAGTTGCTACGGTCTTTTTTAGTTTAGTCATTTAGTTAGCATTGTCGTATTTATTTTGGTCGGGCGGTAAGGTCATGATCGGTGAGCACTAATTGGAAGATCCCTATGAGTGGGCGTCACCCAGCACGGATGGGAGCGCTCGGGGGAGGTGGCCATTGGCCCCTCAACGGGGAGGCGGTCCCTTCTAAGGATGGGTCGCCGAAAGAAAAGGAAAGGCGGTCAAGGCCCCTTCCTGGGTAGGAGGGGTTACAGCCCCCTCCTGGGGAATTTCCCGGGGCCAGGACGTCTGCGACGGCAGATGTGGTAAGTTGTGTGGGGTTTGGGGGGGGTCTACGCTACCTTCTAGATACCTCACACGAGTCCTCGAACGACCTCTAAGTGGCGTCGAGTTTTATTGGGGCCCCCGTCAAGTCAAGGGAAATTGGTAATTGCACTTGAGGTACGCCTCTGGGCCGCCCCTCACAAGTGAGGGCGATATTTCTGGGTTAGGGATCTTGACACCGGTTACGACCTTGCCGTTGGCCCTTAAACGTTAGGATGTACAATTTCAAAATTTCAAGTAAATGTTTTGTAGGATGTTAGTTCGGCTAGGAGAACCTTTGTATTAGAGAATCTGTTAAGGTTAGCCAAACATCGCAATGTGGTAATGAAATTGTACATAATATGAAACTGTTTATTTAATGTTTTAATTTTGTTTCATATTTTAATAAATACGGCCGGGAGGGTTACTCCCTCCCGTCTTCCAAAGACTTCAGAACTGTTTCCGGTTTCCCATCCTTGGGGATTGTGTTGAGAGGGGGTGGCGGGTATCTCAGCCATAAAAGAGGGAGCGGATACTCCCATTCATCCTAAATGTACTGTGTACCTAAACAGTAAACCCATAGTTATGTTTGCGGACTCATGCTCACCGTTCACGCTGATTAACCAAGTGGATTTAAATAATAAATAGAGAGCTAATGGTGGCATACACATGTGGTATGTGACGCTTATCCTATTAATACATTTTTTAAGCATTTCCCGCATTAACAGGTACAGAGAACTTTATTAATTCATCATTACAGAAAAGAAATTAAGTTATTTCACAATTCTGATTGTAACTCAATGAATCTGATGTATTATTTATTTTTAATATTATTTTCACTTTTTGTGTAACATTTCTGGTTTTTCACATTTAATAGTGTTGCGAGCGGACAGTTTATCTATAAAGTTTTGGATACACAATAAATTTTCTTCCGTCAGATTGTGTCAGTCTTTTTGATTTTTTTGTAGAAGATCTTAAAGGTCAGTCCATTGTTAGTAAGGGAGTAAGCAACGATCTTTGCCTTATGGAATGAATATATATCCGGAGTTGTCTCCCATCTCCAGGATGGTGCTGAGTCAATAGAGGTCGCAGTTTATTTTCTTTATGGTATCTCACATACTCTGAGTTGTTGTTTCCTCTCCAGTATGGCGTTGAGGTCCATCGTCCATTTTTACCACAAAGTTGGTTCCCCACTCTAAGATGGAGCCGAGTTTAGATTAGTCCGTCGTCCATTCCCTACCGAACGCGGGAGATCTTTGTACCCGGGAGCGTTTAAAGATGGATTAAAGGCAGTAGCCGGTGAACTGAGTGCACTTTTGAGAAGCAGGGAAGAGATGTGCAATAGGAGTTTGGGAGCATCGTTGAAGGCACGTAAGATCACTTGGTTATCTTTAATGGTAACATAACAGAGTATTTAAATATACGATCCATGAGTTTGACGGTAAATTTTTGTTTGTAGATCATTGAAGTGTATTTTGTGAACGCAGCTTTGAGCATATAGCCGTTTCCTGCCACGTATACTTCTGCACCAATTTAGGTAAGAAGCAATGGCAAACTACATTATGAACGTTTGTTTGAACGTATTGACACGCACAAAACTAAGAGGCTTCTTGTGTTTTAAAGCTTGCAGTTGTCCCGTTCGACTTCGGATGAAGTAAGCTAAGGTTTTTCACGGTTATCATTGTGCACACATGGGTGAGGTGAAGGGCCCTATATGTTTATGTTTTATTTAGAGGTGGCTAAACATGGCAAGAGTATTTTGACAATGATTTGCATTAAATTTTTTGTGATGTTCATAAGCTCAAGTTGAAGAGGTTGTTGAATACTGTTTATACATTACTTTGTAGATTCATAAGGCTCCTGATGAAGGGCCAATCTGCGGCCCGAAATGCATTGAGCCGGCGAAGGAACACTGAAGAAATTGTTTGAATTCAATGATCAAAATGTATTTTGTTCATTGAGACAAATATGAGTTGATGTGTACATATGTTATGTGAAAAGAAGTAATGAAGTACCATGCAATAAGTTTTTTCTTCGTGTCAAATTAGAAATTCAAAGATACTGTTTGAGTTTTAATATTTAATATGTGTTATTTCACAAAAAGGAGGGAATAACCAGAGCTAAAGTGCGCAGTGGTCGAGTCCTGTGGGCTCGAGGTAGGTACGTTTCAGTGAAGGCACGGCTAAGACAACCGTGCTACCACGGCAGCACGCATCAATTTAAAAGAGTTGATTTTTGCATAATTTGAAGTCTAAATTAAAGAATAGATCTTTCACTATAAGTAACCAAATAGGAAGTGCTTCTCTATCTAATAATAAACAAAACACAGCACCACGATAGACAACCTGAAAGATGAGATAACAAAGTCATCTGCGTTGAGGTCATTCAACCCCAAAAAGAAGACATTCTTGACCACTGATGCATCCAACAAGGGATTGGGAGCCACCCTATCGCAAAAAGAAGAACATGGCGAGACCATCATTGCGTATGCTTCCCGATGCCTAACCTCTGCAGAATGTAATTATTCCGTAGTGGAAAGGGAAGCACTTGCTGTCTTCTGGGTGGTGTTACATTTCAAATTTTATGTTTGGGGCATAAAATTCACCATCCTAACGAACCACAAACCACTGACATTCATGTTTTCAACCAAGAAAACTAACTGCAGATCTCCCCGCATATCAAAATGAAGATTAGGCCTTGAGGGTTATTGTTTCAGGATCGAGTATTTACCAGGAGGTGACAATGTCATAGCAGACTAAATCTTAAGGACACCGCTAGAAGGGGAAGTGCAAGATGAACCCCTGGACATGCCTGTCCTTGCCATACAATTACAAGCCATAACAGAACGTGAATGGAATGATGAGACGGTTTCCGACAAAATGTTGAATTCGCTCAAAGAACTTCTTGTCAAAGGATTGCCTGAGAAGCGCAAGGTCCTGATAGAAGATCTGCAGAGCTACTAGGAGCTCAGACACGAACTATTCATGATTGGTGGGAAGGTATACAGGAATGACAAAGCCATACCACCTACCAAATTGAGAGGAAAACTTATAGACTTAGCTCATGTAGGGCAATTAAACAGGATAATAACAAAAAACAGAGGAACAGTTTCTGGTTCCCCAATATGGACTCTTGGGTGGAGCAAAAAGTAAAAGAGTGCACTAGCTGTGCAAAAAGTGACAAGACAAAGACTGTGCATAAAGTACCATTGTCCCCAGTTGTGGTACCCAATGTGCAATGGAGCAAATTGGCAATGGACATAATAGGTTCTATGGAGAACCTAGGACAGCAGAAAATATTCATGATGGCACTCATCAACTACACCTCCCACTGTATAAGATATAAATTTGTGACGCACACTATAACGAAAATCCTTGTTGAATTTTTGAGTGACTTGTTCAGCTGCGAAGGGATTCCACAAACTCTAGTCACAGACAATGGGGTACAATTTGTGTCAGAGGAGATGAAAGGATTTTTAAGCAACATGGTAATCACACATGAAAAAACTGCATTATATTGTCTCAAGGCCAATGGCCTGATAGAAAGAGTGAACCACATGATTAAAGAAAACACCCAATTAGTCATGGTTAATGGACATGATGTAGACAAGTCATTATGCAAACGCCTGTGGTCTTACCACACATCCCCCAACTTAATAACAGTAGTCTCACCTTGTGTGTCCCTCAGGGGTTGAGAGCCCTGCACAAAAATGAACCCCATATGGTTGGATGGTGGGAGGCCTGTGCACACAAATGCACCCCTCATTAATGAGAGAAGGAATAAACACCAGCTCAAGTGCAAAAGTTGGTACGACTCCAGGGAGGATTGGGAAGTTGGCTATTCTGTAAGAGTTAAGATACCTACCAGAGAAAAGATAAACCACAGCAAATTCTACCTCTCGCAGCAAGGTCAAAAGAAATGTGGTTCAGCTTGATAATGGTCAAGTCTGGAGCGGGGACAGAATTGTGAAGTCCGGTATCAATGAACACGTGCACCTAAGCTCCTATAGGTCCCAGTCCCCTCCTTCCCTCCTCAGCCTTTGCCTTCATACTTCCCTTTACAATACTATCTTTAAACAACTTTTTATGTTTTGAGCCTATGTCCTGCTACTTTTGGAGAAAGGCTTCCCATTCTTTCAGCCTTACAGGTACCTTATTGACAGATGACAGGACATCTTAAATGCCACAGCGCACCTTATCCTTTGTATTTTGAACATATCTGTATAAAAATGCGTTAAAATGTGCATGAATCATGTGCAATGTTCCATTTATTATGGTCAATAAAACATTTGTAAGTGAAGTTCATCTTCATGGTTGAAAGGACAGTTTCTTATTAGTCTATAACTTGATAGGTATGAATTGGCTTGAGGGTGGCACAGTAGGTAGAGGTGATCAATGTTGCTTGGTTCAGGCTAAATCTTTATGGAGCTTGTAGGGGGATGTGATCGGGTTGAAAAACAAAATACATGTTTGTGAGCCAAGGTGTTTTTCCTGTAAGAGAACCACAATTACTTATTTGCATGCAACTATTTAGGAATGCATTGATGTGAGGGCAACCAGTTTAGTGCCATCTGTTGTGGCAAATTTTGCTCGGCTCAGGAAGAGGGGAACTTCCTTTATTAGGATCAGTATGAAAATGGGTGAGCCAAGTTGATCATCATGGGAAAAAGGATGGTTACTTATTAGATTATAACTCCATAGGAACGCATTGGCTTGAAAGTGGCACAGTGAGTGGAACGGTTGTTTGGTTCAGGCCAAATCCTTATGGAGTTTGTAGAGGGATGTGGTAGGGTTGAAAAACAGAATACATGTTTGTGAGCCAAAGTATTTTTCCTATAAGAAAACCACAATTACTTTAAAGCAATTAACAATATAGGAACGCATTGAGCTGAGGGCAACCAATTTGGTGCCACCTGCTGTGGCAAATTTTGCTTGGCTCAGGCAATTTACATTTTCGAAGTGTAAAGGTGAACATCCTTTATCAGGATCAGTATGAAAATGGGTGAGCCAAGTTGATCTTCATGGGAGAAAGGATGGTTACTTATTCGATTATTACTCCATAGGAACGCATTGACTTGAAAGTGGCACAGTGGACACAAGTGGAACAGTTGCTTGGCTCAGGGTAAATCCTTATGGAGCTTGTACAGGGATGTGGTATGGTTGAAAAACAAAATACCTGTTTGTGAGCCAATGTGTTTTTCCTACAAGAGAACCACAACTACTTATTGGCATGTAACTATATAGGAATGGTTTGAGGTGAGGGCAACAGTTTGGTGCCACGTGTTGTGGCAAATTTTGCTTGGCTCAGGAAGTTTACATATCGGAAGTGTAGAGGGGTACTACCTTTATTAGGATCAGCATGAAAATGGGTGAGCCAAGTTGATCTTCATGGGAGAAAGGATGGTTACGTATTTGTTTACAACTCCATTGGAACACATTGGCTTGAAAGTGGCACAGTGAGCAGAAGTGGAACTGTTGCTTGGCTCAGGCTAAATCCTTATGGAGCTTGTAGAGGGATGTGGTAGGGTTTAAAAACAAAATACATGTTTGTGAGCCAAGGTGTTTTTTACCTATATGAGAACCACAATTACTTATTTGTATGTAACTATATAGGAATGCATTGATGTGAGGGCAACCACTTTAGTGCCACCTATTATGGCAAATTTTTCTCGGCTCTGGGAGTTTACATATCAGAAGTGTAGATGGGAACTTCCTTTATTAGGATCAGTATGAAAATGGGTGAGCCAAGTTGACCTTCATGGGAGAAAGGATGGTTACTTATTCGATTCTAACTCCATAGGAACGCATTGGCTTGAAAGTGGCACAGTGGGCACGAGTGGAACCATTGTTTGGCTCAGACTAAATCCATATGGAGCTTGTAGGGGGATGCGGTATGGATAAAAAACTAAAATCCTTGTTTAGGAGCCAAAGTGTTTTTCCTATAAGAGAACTACAATTACTTATTTGCATATAACTATATAGGAATGCATTGAGGTGAGGGCAACCAGTTTGGTGCCACCGGTTGCGAGATATTTTGCTCGGCTCAAGAAATTTACATACCAGAAGTGTAGAAGATAACTTCCTTTATTAGGATCAGTATGAAAATGGGCGAGCCAAGTTGATCTTCATGGGAGAAAGGATGGTTACTTATTCATTTTCCACTCCTTAGGAACGCATTGGCTTGAAAGTGGCACAGTGGGTAAAAGTTGAACTGTTGCTTAGCTGGAGTTTGTAGGGGGATGTGGTATGGTTGAAAACAAAAAACATGTTTGCGAGCAAATGTGTTTTTCCTATATGAGAACCACAATTACTTATTTGCATGTAACTATATAGGAATGCATTGAGGTAAGGGCAACAAATTTTGTGCCACCTACTGTGGCAAATTTTGATTCGCTCAGGCAGTTTACATATCAGAGGTGTAGAGGGGAACTTCCTTTATTAGGATCAGTATGAAAATGGGTGAGCCAAGTTGATCTTCATGGGAGAAAGGATGGTTACTTATTCTATTACAACTCCATAGGAACGCATTGGCTTGAAAGTGGCCAGTGGGCACACGTGGAACGGTTGCTTGGTTCAGGCTAAATCCTTATGGAGCTTGTAGAGGGATGTGGTATGGCACAGTGGGGACACGTGCAACAGTTGCTTGCCTCAGGCTAAATCCTGATGGAGCCTGTAGGGGAATATGGTATGGGTGAAAAACAAAATACAAGTTTGTGAGCCAATGTGTTTTTCCTATAAGAGAACCACAATTACTTATTTGCATGTAACTATATAGGAATGCATTGAGGTGAGGGCCAACAGTTTGGTGCCAAGTGTTGTGGCAAATTTTGCTTGGCTCAGGAAGTTTGCATATCAGAAGTATAGAGGGCAACATCCCTTATTAGGATCAGTATGGAAATGGGTGAGCCAAGTTGATCTTCATGGGAGAAAGGATGGTTACTTATTCGTTTAAAACTCCATAGGAACGCATTGGTTTGAAAGTGGCACAGTGGGTACAAGTCTAACCGTTGCTTGGCTCAGGCTAAATCCTGATTGAGCTTGTAGAGGGATGTGGTATGGATGAAAAACAAAATACATGTTTGTGAGCCAAGGTGTTTTTCGTATAAGAAAACCACAATTACTTTTAAGCATGTGACGATATAGGAATGCATTGAGGTGAGGACAACACATTTGGTGCCACCTGCAGTGGCAAATTTTGCTTGGCTCAGGCAGTTTACATATCAGAAGTGTAGAGGGGAACTTACTTCATTAGGATCAGTATAAAAAAAGGTGAGCCAAGTTGATCTTCATGGGAGAAAGGATGGTTACTTATTCTTTTACAAATCTATAGGAACGCATAGGCTTGTAAGTGGCATAGTGGGCACAAGTGGATCCGTTGCTTGGCTCAGGCTAAATCCTTATGGAGCTTTTTGGGGGATGCAGTATGGGTGAAAAACAAAATACATGTTTGTGAGCCAATGTGTTGTTCCTGTAAGCAAACCACAATTACTTATTTGCATGTAACTATATAGGAATGCATTGAGGTGAGGGCAGCCAGTTTGTTGCCACCTCTTGTGGCAAATTTTGCTTGGCTCAGGCAGTATACATATCAGAAGTGTAGAGGGGAACTTCCTTTATTAGGATCAGTATGAAAATAGGTGAGCCAAGTTGATCTTCATGGGAGAAAGGATGGTTACTTATTCGTTTACAACTCCTTAGGAACGCACTGGCTTGAAAGTGGCACATTGGGCACAAGTGGAACCGTTGCTTGGCTCAGGCTAAATCCTTATGGAGCTAGTAGGGGGATGCGGTATGGATAAAAAATGAAATACATGTTTGGGAGCCAAAGTGTTTTTCCTATAAGAGAACCACAATAACTTATTAGCATGTAGCTATATAGGAATGCATTGGGGTGAGGGCAACCAGTTTAGTGCCACCTGTTGTGAGATATGTTGCTCGACTCATGCAATTTACATATCAGAAGTGTAGTGGGGAACTTCCTTTATTAGGATCAATATGAAAATTGATGAGCCACGTTGATCTTGATGGGAGAAATGTAGGGTAATTATTCATCAATAACTCTATATGAATGCATTGGCTTGACGATGGCACAGTGGGCACAGGTGGTAAAATTGCTTGTCTCAGTGTAACTCCTTATGGAGCTTGTAAAAGGATGGATAGTTTTTAAAATGATTGTGATCCAATGTAAATTTCTTATAGGGAAAGTATGATTATTTATTAGAATATAACCACCTTTGAGGTCAAGGTAACCCATATGGTGCCACAAATTATGATCAGCTCAGACAACTTACAAACAGGTACTCCATTGCTTAAATTGTGATGGTGGCAAAGTTGTCCCATATTTTGTTGGAAATGTTGCTAGTGTTAGACTAAATCCTAATAGACGTAATAGTGGTATGTATTGCATTTCAAACACAACATATGCATTGTATGGCAATGCAGAGTCCCATAAAATGGAGTTAATTGAATTAGCCTCCTATTTTACCTGCAACGCCCCGTCAGTAGTGACATCATATACTCCCCGCTCCCTCGGTCTCCAATGACTCCATGGCTCCGACTACACATCTGGTGTCGTTAGACTGCCCCTTGCTGTTCACCTGCCTCTAGATACGTCACAGCCCGCCTCTGACGCCAAGGTGCCGAGCTCCTGATGAAAGTAATTGAAAAACTTTTATGGAATAGTTGCTACCTTTTCCAGGCTTATGATTGGTTCATGCTGTGTTCGTCACCAGGACTGAGACGCGTGATTGGAAGGTGGCCTCCTGTTGCTTCGAGGTGGTTAGGCAGTGGAGTGGAGGAGTTCAGCAGCCCCGGAGTAGGAGGGTATGTCAGATGTGCTCGGAGGGCTGGGGGGGAAAGCAGGGGAGGAGGATGGCAGGGTATTCTCAAAGACCAAGGGTGCTTTCTGACTCTGAGAGGACCTCGGAAAACTGAGTGTCAGAAAAGGCTGTGCCAGGTACGGGAGAGCGGAGACCTAGGAGTTTAAAAGAGGAGACCAGGGAACTTCCCGGTTCTCAGAAAAAAGAGGGGATACACGGCGCATGAAACCGGAGGCTTTCCCGGGGCTGGGAGAGCTAAGCGGAAGTAAATCGAACTTGAAAAGCCTTGAAGAGCCTCAAATCCAGACTGAAGAAGCACAAGGTGACCATCACGGTGAGTGAGGTGCTGGGTGCATTTGTTTGTGTGGTGTTCTACTGTCAGAAGAGTTTCTTGGGCAGGTGGTACTGTAAAGTAATAGAGATCTGGTATCCTGAGAGGTGCCAGATGAAGGGTGGCACTGTTTTGGAGACGTTTTTGGGCAGTGCTCAGATGTGTTGGGAATGCATTAATGTGGGGAGTGTGCGACAGGTGGTAGTTTGAGGTGTTGGTGAGTAGTTCTGCTTGTAATGAGAAGTATTTGCAGACCTGTTACCTGTTTGGCTTGAAGTTTCTGACAATCGTGTGTGTTATGTGGCCTGCGTGTAAGCAGTACATATGTTTTTTTTAATCCCTTTTGATCATCAGGAGTGGCTCCTAAGAATTTGTACTTGACTGAAGAATGACCTCCAATACATACCCCCTCTTAAGATTCATGAGGCAGATGCTGTAGAAACATACATTTGAGAAACAGGAAGTAACTTTGATAAAATGTAACTTTTGGGAGAAATCTGTGTTAACCAAAATCTTGCAGGAACTCTTTAGCTGCGTCTCCAAATTTCTTGCACTATTGTCTTGGTGCTATTTTGTGTTTTTTGCAGCACTGTGCACAAATAAATCCTCCAGCCATATCATACGAAGATCACATGTAGTATCAGCTTACAGCTTTGAAGTTCATGGGCGTCATGGATCGTAGGGTTTATCATTAATGTGTGTCAATCTATGCATGTTGACTTTCATGCCTTTCAGCGGTTTGGCATTAATTAAAATTGTCCACTTGTTTGGTTAGGCATGGGGAGATTAAGTGGTTTTCCCAGAATCACAGGATGTTCAGTGTCATTGCCGAGACTCGAACCCAGTTCACTGTACAATGGCTATCTGAAAGAGACACGTTAGTGATAGATTCCTTACCTTAGAATAGATTCCTTACCTTAGAATATCCCCAGGCGTCAGACTGGATCCGGAAACTTTTGCGTAGCAATACCCTTGCGCGTCGGTAGGCGTCGTCTGCGGCTCCGCGTCCGTCGTCGGCGTCGTGGGCGCCGTGATGACGTCGTCGGAGTACTTAGACGCCGCCTCCGTGTGCTGACGTCAGTTATTCTTTTTTCCGCACCAGCCAGCGCAGACCTGGAAAGAGCAGTTACCCAAGTCAATTTTTGACTGACTTTTTGGATCAATTTTTGATCATTTCTCGTAGTCTAACGACTCCGATCGGTGCCGTAGGGATGCCCGGATTTAAGCACTGTGAGGAGTGCGACCGCACGATGTCGGTCACGGACCCTCACCGCCTGTGCCTAACTTGTCTAGGTGTCGACCACGACGACGAGGCCTGCCCCGACTTTCGGGCCCTCTCGAGGAAAGCCAGGCTGGAGCGGTCCCGCAGGCGACTCGAACTCCGGCAGTCGGCCCCGCGCCGAGTGAGGTCCCAGTCCCACGGGAGGTCGAGGGACAGGTCGCGGGGACGGAGCCGTCACAGCTCCGGGAGTCGGCACCACTCCTCCGGGTCCAAGTCGTCAGGTAAGAAGCACAAGAAGTCGAAGAGACGTCATCGCTCTTCTGACTCCCCCCGACGCTCGCGCGATGCGGCCGGGGTTTCGGGTGACACAGCCCACGCGGCTCCTTCGGAGCCGCGGGCGTCTCGTCCTGCCCCACACCCTCCGGTCCCTGGGCAGGATGCGACGCCAGAGGAGATTGAGCGCTTCCTCATGGCCATGAGGTTCCTTTCTCCTCCGACGGGCTCCGCGGCGCCTTCAGGCCCAGCGGACCTGTCTAGGGGCCCTAGCGGGTCGTATGCTTTCACCCCGACGCCGTCGGGTGCTTCGGCCCTGACGCCGCCGGCGCCTTCGGGCCCCACGATCCCGACACCGCCAGTGCCTTCGGGACCCGCGCCGCAAGGAACAGCGGCTCCGGCGCCTTCGGGCCCGGTGCCGCGGGACCCCGCTGGCCCTTCCTCGGGCTCTGGATCGTCACCGGTGGACCTTACGACCCCCCCAGCGTCGGTCCGTCAGGTGTCACCTCCGGCGCCACCCCCGATACCTCCTTTGCTTCGGTTCCGACGTCGGAGCGGCGCCGCTGGGCGCCGCACCCGACGCCGTTTGGAGATTTCCACTTCTACGAACCAAACCCATTCAATTACAACCCTGAGTCTCAGGAGATGGGTGAAGAGGAGGATTGGGAGGGGTCTGAGGACCCTCTGACCAAGGAGTGTCAATATCATGAGGACTGGGCAGGAGACCATGGGGAGGCCAGTGGCCTGGACACCTCTCCAAACACTGGTTTTGTCTCTCCTCCTACCGTGGCTTCGGAGGAGGGGGCTACCTATGGTGTGGTGTTGACGAGGGCTGTCAAGGCCTTGGGCCTTGAGCTCCCCGTCGCGGCCGTGAGGACTAACCTCCTCACAGAGGTCCTTAAACCGCAGTCATGCTCGGCTGAGCCTCTGCTGCCCTTTAATGAGGCCTTGACCGACATTCTATTGGGCACTTGGTCCAGGCCCGCTACGGGTTCGCCCGTAGATAGGAACGTGGCCAGACGCCACCGCCCGGCTCCGGGCGACCCATGTTTCCTGTCCTCCCACCCCATCCCGAGAGTCTGGTCATCCAGGCCTCTAATTCCCAGACCGCATTCCCGACGACTCCGCCGGACAGGGAATCCAAGAGGTATGAGAATTATGGTAAAAAGATATTCTTCTCCCTTAGTTTGGGACTGCGGACTTCGAACACCGCATGCCTCTTGGGCCGCTACACCCACTCTCTGTGGGAGATGGTGGCGGAGGTGCTGCCAGAGTGCCCGTTGGAGGTACGGGCCAAACTTGGCCAAGCCCTTGTGGAGGGCCGGGATGCAGCCAAGTATTCGATCAGGTGTGGGCTGGATACCACTGACTCGCTAGGCAGAGCGATGGCTACGACGGTGGCGGTGAGACGCCACGCCTGGCTGAGATCCTCCAATTTTTTGGCAGATGTCCAGAACACTCTGATGGACATGCCGTTTGATGGCCGTCGCCTCTTCGGCGACAAGGCAGAGCACGCGCTTGAGCGCTTTAAGGACTCCAGGGCTACGGCCAAGTCCTTGGGTCTCTCGGTCCCGTGCCAGCAAACGGGTGCCTTTCGCTCCTTTCGTGGCCAAGGAAGGGGTGTCCCCACACGTGCCGCCAGCCACTCGCCGCAGACTACCATCCAGCGCGGCGGCGGCCGTGGAAACCGCCGTGGAGGCGGTCGGGGAAACAGGCGAGGTCAGTCCACACCTTCCCCCATAGCATCTGCCTCTAAACCCTCCTAGTCCGTGCTTTTCGGCCCATGTGACGCCAGTGGGAGGCAGGGTTCGCCATCACCACTCTCACTGGCGCACTGTCACTTCGGACAGGTGGGTGCTGCAGATCGTCCGGAGGGGCTACTCCCTCCCCTTCAAGACGGTTCCTTAAGCCATGCCACCGCAACACCACCGCGTATCGGGGGATCACTAGCGGCTCCTGCAGGAGGAAATTTCGGCCCTCTTGGCCAAGGGGGGCATTGAGCGCGTTCCTGGGCCAGAAGTAGGATGTGGTTGCTACTCCCACTACTTTCTGGTACCCAAGAAGGGCAAAGGGGGCCTACGCCCTATCTTGGATCTGAGGAACGTCAACGGCTTCCTCCGGAAGGAGAAGTTCAAAATGCTGACTCTGGCTCAGGTCTTAGCTGCCCCAGACCCAGGAGACTGGATGGTAGCGTTGGACTTGCAGGACGCGTATTTCCACATTCCGGTCCTGGCGGCCCATCGGCGTTACCTGCGGTTCACGGAAGGCCACGAGCACTTTCAGTTTACCGTGCTCCCCTTCGGCCTTACCAGCGCCCCACGGGTGTTCACGAAGGTGATGGCGGTGGTCGCAGCTCATCTGCGCAGGTTGGGGGTCTCAGTCTTCCCCTACGTCGACGACTGGTAGTTGAAGGCGGGCTTGCCCCAGACAGTCGTCAGCCACCTCCAGACTACGGCGGATCTCCTGCACCAGCTGGGGTTCTCCATCAATGTGCCGAAGTCACACCTGTGTCCCTCTCAGAAGCTCCTTTTTATCGGAGCGGTTCTCGACTCGGCGCAGTTTCGGGTTTACCCGCCCGAACAGCGGGTTCGGGATATACAGGCTCTGATTCCAATCTTCCGGCCTTTATCCCGGGTTTCGGTCAGGTTGACGCTGCGGCTTCTGGGGCTAATGGCCTCCTGCATCCTTCTGGTGCATCACGCACGGTGGCGGATGCGGGCTCTGCAGTGGGACCTGAAGTTTCAGTGGGCCCAGCATCAGGGCAGCCTGTCCGACCATGTCCTGATCTCGGAGGGCACTGCGAGACAGCTGCAGTGGTGGCTCACGGACCGCGATTGGGTCAACGGCAGATCCCTCTCCCTTCCTCAACCGGAGCACGTAGTTGTGACGGACGCGTCCCTCCAGGGCTGGGGAGGCCACATGGGAGAGGCGGAGATCAGAGGCCTCTGGTCTCCGGCGGAGTCCCGGCTCCATATCAACCTTTTGGAGCTGCGGGCGATTCGTCTAGCACTGAAGGCATTCCTCCCGTCTGTCCGAGGGAGTGTAGTGCAGGTGTTCATGGACAACACCACCGCCATGTGGTACTGCAACAAACCAGGCGGGGTGGGGTTGTGGACCCTCTGCCAGGAGGCTCTGCGCCTCTGGCAATGGCTGGAACATCAGGGCGTGACTCTGATGGTTCAACACCTGGCAGGTTCTCTGAACGCCAGGGCGGACGAACTCAGCCACCGGTGCATGATGGATCACGAATGGCGTCTGAACTTGGACGTGACGCAAGGTCTCTTTCAGCAGTGGGGAGAGCCTTGGTTAGAACTATTCGCCACCGAAGAGAACGCGCAATGTCATCAGTTCTGCGTGTTGGAATTTCCAAGGCGGCACTCGCTCGGAGACGCTTTTCGTCGGGAGTGGAGTTGCGGTCTGTTGTACGCCTTTCCGCCTATACCACTTCTGCCCAGAGTGCTGAAGAAGATCAAGCACGACCGGGCACAAGTCATCCTTGTGGCTCCGGACTGGGCACGAAGGTACTGGTATCCCGAGCTACTCAGTATGTCAGTCGATCCCCCGGTTCGTCTGCCTTTTCAGGAGGACCTTCTGTCGCAGCAGCAGGGGACGGTCCTCCACCCAAACCTGTCCAGTCTCCACCTCCATGCTTGGAGATTGAGCGGCGACAGTTGAGGCCATTTGACTTGCCTCCTGAAGTCTTTAACATCATTCTGGCAGCCAGGTGTCCCTCCACAAAGTCGGTATACGCCTGCAGGTGGAATAGATTTGTGGCATGGTGCACAGCAAAGGCTCTGGATCCCCTTAATGCCCCCCTTTCTGAGGTTCTCCTCTTTCTTCTCTCTCTTGCCCAGCAGGGCTCTGCTCTGGGCACTGTCAAGGGCTATCTCTCAGCTCTTTCAGCCTTTCTGAGGCTGCCTGATCAACCATCTTTGTTCAAGTCCCCTATCGTTAATCGATTCCTGAAGTGCATCACTCATACGTTCCCTCCTGTTCCATTTGTGATGCCTCAGTGGGACTTGAACCTGGTTCTTACGTTTCTGATGTGCGCTCCCTTTGAGCCACTTCACAACTGTCCTCTTTGCCTTCTTTCTTTGAAGACTGCCTTCCTGGTAGCCATCACCTCCGCCAGGAGAGTAAGTGAGCTCCAGGCTCTATCTTGTAAGCCTCCTTTCCTTTCTGTCCATCCGGACAAGGTTGTGTTACGAACAAGGCCCTCCTTCCTACCCAAGGTAGTCACGGCCTTCCACATTGGGCAATTCGTCACCTTGCCCACCTTCTTTCCGCCTCCGCACCCCTCGAGAGATGGAAGAGAGGCTCCACCGTCTGGACCCAAAACGTGCGCTCTCATTTTATTTGAATCGCACACAACAGTTCCGGGTGGATGATCAACTCTTTGTTGGATACGGGGGCGCTAAGAAAGGGAAAGCGGTGCACAAGCGGACCATCTCCCGGTGGATCACCTTGTGCATCCAGGCGTGTTACTCCTTGGCTAAGAAGGAACCCCCTGTTGGACTGAGGGCTCATTCCACTCGAGCCACAGCCACTACAACTGCCTTGGGCTGAGGTGTGACCTTGCAGGACATTTGCCAGGCGGCTATGTGGGCCTCGCTGCACACGTTTGCGCGACATTATTGCCTGGACAGTCAAGTCCGGAGGGATGGCTACTTTGGCCGTTCCGTCCTCCAGGACTTTCTGGTGTGATTATTCGTTCGCAGACCCACCACCACTGGGTTGGTATTGTTGGGGTATCTATTCTAAGGTAAGGAATCTATCACTAACGTGTCTCTTTCAGATGCACAAGTTACTACTTGTGTAACGATATGTCTGTAAGAGACATTAGTTAGTGATAGATTCCTTACCGACCCACCCATCCTTCCCGTTCTGCGAACCGATATCTAGGGTTAAGGTCATCCCCTTTCAGGGCCCTAGTTTCATGGCACCAGTGTTGGTTTTTGGCATGGCTCTGCACTTCTGGCGCGGAAAAGCTGTGTCTAAGAACTGACGTCAGCACGCGGAGGCGGCTTCTAAGTACTCCGACAACGTCATCCCGGCGCCGACGACGGACGCGGAGCCGCAGACGACGCCTACCGACGCGCAAGGGTACTGCTACGCAAATGTTTCCGGATCCAGTCTGACGCCTGGGGATATTCTAAGGTAAGGAATCTATTATAAGGTAAGGAATCTATCACTATCTAATGTCTCTTACAGATATATCGTTACACAAGTAGTAACTTGTGCGTCACATTGATTTAAAAGACAATGGTTAATAGTACCTGGAGACGCTACTCCAACATGCCATTACTCGCTCAGTAATTAAATGGAGGTGTATACCACACTGTACTGACAGGTGACAATAGTAGAATTGGAAAAATTATGCGCACTGTAACTGAATTGGGGCGCAGAATGCACCTGACATAGGTGACGGCGGTTGATTGGCTATTAAGAGGAAATCGATTACCAGAGTGAATTGCATGCATTTGATTGCTCTTAGTTTAAGTGGAAGACATCCTTTGTTTACGGACACAACACACACAGAACCTATCTGATTAATAGACCCAACATGCCTATACTATGATGATCCTTGAGATACTTCCTACAAACATTTTGAGGTCTACTCTGCACATGCCACTGCCTCGAACCAAACAGAAAATTAACTGCTCTGTTCCATTTATTATTATTTTTCAGTCTTTCTACTTTCACAGCGTTAAAAAAACAACATTGCAACAATAGGCCTACCAGTTCCTAGTCCTAATTAGTTCCCCAAGTAACACAAAGATAAAATGCTTCAATGCCACGCAAGGACATTGAGCAGAATTTCTCCAGTGGAAGATATTGGAAGGACTGCAGTAATGAAGTAGAACTTCCACTTAAAATCACTGCCATAAATCCTTGTTTTAGGTCTCGCTGAGTCAGCGAGCATGCCCTGCTTCGAGAGACTTTAGTGGGTGAGTTTTCAAAGTGCTGCTGGCTGGCCTAGTGCTTGCGTTCACGCGAGCGTGCACGCGCGCAGGCCAGCCATCTGTCTTTCATTAGCACCACTTGGCCGCAAGTCTTTCGCATTGATCGCGATTCCGATCACTTTTGCTTTTACGGCCGCGCGGCCGTTACAATATACCACTGACACACAATCTGTGCAGTCACACTCCAGCATGCTTAATGGCTGTTGTTGAACTTCAAGCCAAGCTTCCCTTCTAGATCAGGATTTCGCTGATCACTTTCAAATGCTGGTCTGTGCCTCTTTTTTCACTACAGTGTCCGCTGTGGCTTCTTGTGGGATAGGAAAACTAATGAAAATTAGGATTTTGGGAAGGTACCTAGGGTAATATCCTTAACTTCCTTCAAAGTACAGGCAACACAACATCTAAGAAATACGTGGTGTCTTTATAGAGAGGACATGCCAAAGTATGAGCCTACATTTCTTCGCCAATTAAGGGCAGAGATCTCCACGCACAACACCACCAGACGTCAGTGCCCGCTTCCACCAAGCATACACACCACCAGACGTAAATGTACACTTTCACCAGGCACACACACACACACACTACCAGCCGTCTGTGCACGCTTTCACCAGGCACACACATCACCAGCCGTCAGTGCATGCTTTCACCAGGCACACACACCACCAGCCATCAGTGCACGCTTTCACCGGGCACAAACACCACCAGCCATCAGTGCATGCTTTCACCAGGCACACACACCACCAGCCATCAGTGCACGCTTTTAACAGGCACACACACACTACCAGCCGTCAGTGCACACTTCCACCAGGCACACACACACCACCAACCGGCAGTGCACACTTCCACCAGGCACACACGCACCACCAGCCGTCAGTGCATGCTTTCACCAGGCACACACACCACCAGCCATCAGTGCACGCTTTCACCAGGCACACACACCACCAGCCGGCAGTGCACACTTCCACCAGGCACACACACCACCAGCCGGCAGTGCCCACTTCCACCAGGCACACACACCACCCGCCGTCATTGCACACTTCCACCAGGCACACACACCACCAGCCGTCAGTGCACGCTTCCAGCAGGCACACACACCACCAGCCAGCAGTGCACACTTCCACCAGGCACACACACCACCAGGCATCAGTGCACAATTTCTACAGGCACACACACCACCAACCATCAGTGCACGCATCAATTGTTAACGCATCCACAATTAACTATTGTAGCAATCGTAGTATGGCGCACTTTAGTTTTAAACATATTCATCTAAAGCGCAGCATGCCACCATTGCTACAAAAATAAATACACATTTTTTAATACACATTTTTTTGCCCTACAATTTATAGACTTTTGTTGCAATTGGTGTTGCAATATTTAGCAATGCCAATAGCTCAAACTTACTTAATGCAAAACCTATTGTATTGCAAATGTTTGCTTTCTGTGCCAGTTAATTTAGCTCCCAATCAGTGGCCTCTAGAACTGGTTGCAGTGACTCTAGAGTGAGGACTGAACTGTGTGTGAGATTTATGTGGAGGCCCTCTAGCTAATCATACACCTTCAATGCCACTGGTGCCTGACTCTGGAATATGTCTATGAGATTTAAAATGTTTTTGCATTTTTCAGGCACAAGGTCCAATTGAACTTCAATACAGATTTTTGGTCCCTGTTCAGAATCCTTTGCAGATTTGATGGCAAGGCCCGGAAACCAATATTATGCATACGCCTTTATAGTTCTCAAACACAGTAGCAACATCAAACTTAGAACTAGAACACATTAGCACTCTAGAACACTGAACATGCATATAACACAAGAACAGTCGGCCATCTTCCTCTTTTGTTGCTGCTCAAGCACAGATAAGTACATTCATTTCAAATGAACCTGGTGTTTGTATGAGGCATGTTTCTAACGGTTCATATGAGTAGTTGGAATTTTGTTAATATTATTATTGATGTTTATGAAGTTTGTTATTTGGTTGAACTTTTTATGGATATAAAGTTTGCAGGAATTATTTGACAGTTTTAAAAATTTGAGGGTGGATTTATATTTATTAGTGGGGTATTAATTTGGACGGTGGATGTGAGTTTTGTGAAATAGAAGTGAATAGGTAGCTGGTAATTGAGACTTTAGGAATGGTTGAGTCTCTCTTACAGTTGCTTGTTGTGGTTTAAATCGGGCGCGGATTCCAGTGCGTGAAGTAGTTGAAGATTCGGTTCGGGCGCGAGGGGAGGATCGCACTGTGCAGGAGAAGCGCTCGAGCAGACGTCGGCATTCGGAAGCTGATGCCTGGCAATCGCATGGCTTGACCGCTTCGGTTTGTGTCTCCCGTATTGTGGAGCGCGAGGAATGCAATCAATCAAACAAATTGATTTTGGCATTGTGAGGCCGCTGTATATGCACAACATACAGTGGCCATTTTGCATGATTGGGAAAGTCCTACAGGAGGAAATTAGGATTTGTGGCGGCCATATTTTGGGATAAGAAATCAATCGGAAACTGACTGAACGCTTGACAGTTTCAGTCAGATGTCGAAAGCGGTACATGAGGCGGTCGAGTTCAACGCTAGGAGAATACATTTGAGATTAATTTCAAGGTAGTTCTAGAAAGTGTATTTTATTAGCTAATAGTTTAGTATTAAAGTGAGGTATTTTGGTACAAGTAAACGTTTTTTAAGATGGAACATAGTGAGGGAACAGGCTTTGAGGAAAGGATGAAGGTGTATATGGATAAAATGTTTGGAGAAATGTCAGCTTCAATTGATGGGAAGATAGAGAGTACTGTGGAAAAAAAATTGCCCTTCAAAAGACTCTAGGAAGAGGTCTGTGGAAGATTAAAGTTTTTGGACAACAGAGGAAGTGGAGGTTGTAGCCAGTGAATGAAGTCAAGGAGGAGTCAACAGATCGCAAAAAAGAAAATGTGGAGAGAAAGAAGATGGACAAGGTGTCTGAACATATGGTTCAGGCTGTTGATGTTGCTATAAAGGCAAAGAGTGGTGCTATAAAGGCACAAAAGAGAAGCCATAGTGTGGTGGCATGCGATACATCTTCTGCCAGTGGGGATGTGGAGTTAACCTGCTCTAAAAGCTTTGATGATACTGATGACGAAGAGGTTCCCTGTAAAAGGAGGAAAATGGCAGATAGAAACATTAAGCTGGAGATTGGAGATTTTGTAGATCCTCAGGGTGAGGAATTGTTTGATCCACTTCTTAGTCAGCATCCTTTGTCTCCTCAATGGACCCTTGCAGGGCATGTTGCGAAGTATGTAAGATACTGGATTAGGAGGGAGATACCGAAGGAGGTGAGGACACCGTTAAGGTCTGAGTGTCTGAGACCTAGTTTGGAGAGCAAGGTGGCAAATACACCAGAATTGGACCCAAAGATGATTACTTTTTTTAATTAGTCAGGAAGATACCCTAGAAGGGACCTAGATAAGGGTCTGAAAGGTTTTCAAGATAAGTTGCTTGATGTACTAGGTCCCCTCACCAAGGTTTTTGATCTATGTGAGGAGCCACATTCTAATAATACCGGAGTGGATGTGCCGGAGTTATGCCAGTGGGTACAAAGGGCAATTTGTCTTCTGGGTAATTGCATGTGGCCCAATACATAGAGAGGCGGCAAAGCATCGTATCAAAAATTGATCCGCAATTGGCAGATATGGCCAATAAGGAGTTCAGAGAGCAGAGTGAAGGTATGCTCTTCGGAGAGGAGTTTGTGAAGGGTATGTCTAGGTACGTTGGCAGCTTTAATTCTTTGCAAAAAGCACAAAAAGATATTCAAAGGTTTTTGGTACGGCCAGGAGAATGCGGGGTCAATTCCTCAGCCGTGGTCAAGGAATTACCAGAGGATCGTTCGATAGAGCATTTAGTTCCTAAGGATCAGGATTTGGTTATGGTTACAGGGTAGTTTCTACCCACAGAGGTCTCATGGAATGTGAGCGGAGAGAAGAGGGAGCGGTTCATCAGATAAGATGTTCCATAGACCCTATTTCTATCCATGTAAAATTGGGCAGCAGACTAGCCCAGTTTGTTTCAAGGAGGAAGGAAATAACTCTGGATCCGTGGGTCTTGGAAACAGTAGCAGGTTATCATATAGATTTTTGGGAGATTCCAGTTCAGGAAAGATGTCCCGCTGTGTTAAGATTAGCAAAGGATCTGGAGGTACTGGTTACAAAGGAAGTAGAGGCTTTGGCAGAGAAAGGGGCGATAGCGGTTGCAAAGGAGGTGCCAGGTTGTTTTGTGACCAATATATTTTTGGTGGAGAAGAAGGACAAAGGTATGAGGCCAGTTATAAATCTCAGAGAGTTGAACAATTGGGCATTTTACAATCATTTAAAAATGGAGGGAATCCATATGTTGAGGGATTTGTTAAGGAAAGGCGATTGGATGACCCATTTGGATTTGAAGGCTGCAGATCTGACTGTTCTGGTGTGTGTGGAGCACAGGGATTTCCTTCAATTGAGGTGGAAAGGAGTTCATTGGAGGTTCAAAGGCCTCCTGTTTGGGTTGACGTCAGCACCTTGGTGCTTTACAAAAGTAATGAGGCCGGTTGTAGCGTGGTTGAGTTCCAGGAGAATTAGGCTAAATTTTTACCTGGACGCCGTTCTTATTATGGCAGAGGAGAAAAGTTTGGCAAAAAAGCAGACTGAGTTTTCCGATCAGAATTCTGGAGGATCTACGTTTTGTTGTGAACAGAGAGAAATCGTGTGTGGAGCCATCACAGGTGATACCGTTTTTAGGTATTTAGATTCAGACATTGGAATGTGTGTTGAAGTTGCCTATGGAGAAAGTGAAGAAGACTCGTAAGGAGAGGAAAAGTGTGCGTAATGGATCACATTGCGTCAATTGGCAAGATTGCTGGGTCTACTTTTAGCGTCTATTCAAGGGTTGTTTTTTCCAGCTCCCCTTCATTATAGAGCATTGCAGAGATTAAAGACATTTTATTTGAGGCAGGGTGCGAAGTATTCACAGAAAGTGAGAATGAATCAAGAAACTCAGGAGGAGTTGGATGAGTCTGGAAGCATGGAACGGAAGAGCAATATTTGGAGAGATTCCAGAGATGGAGAAAGTCGGATGCAAGTATGTTTGGTTGGGGAGCAAAGTGTGGGACTCGGTCGACGGAGGGGCAGAGGTCCATGGAGGAGAGAGAGCTTCACATAAATTGTCTGAAGCTCTAGGCAGGATTGTTTGCTTGCAAGAGTTTCCTGAAGGATCAGGTAACATTTTGTGTTCTATTGAAGATGGACAACATTTCAGCAGTGCGTTATGTGAACAAGTTTGGGGGGCGTCCATGGTCAAGGATGTTAGCGTAATTGGCGAAGGATATTTGGAAGTTGTACAAAGAGATTATGGTGCAGGCACAGTATATTCCAGGATTGAGCAGCACGGAGGCAGATTGGAATTCAAGGTATCTCAAGGATGTGAGCAATTGGAGATTGAACAAGGGAGTTTTCATGAGGTTACTGCAGAGCTGGGGTCCTCTGCTGGTGGATTTATTCGTGGACAGACTGAATGCACAATTGGTGGATTTGTACAGTTGCATGCTGGAGGCAGAGGAAGTAGATGCTTTCCTGCAGGAGTGGATAGTGGGGAGGTTTTATACCTTTCTGCCATTCTACATGATTCAGAGAGTGTTGACAAAGGTGAGGAAAGAGAGCAGAGTTGGTTTTGGTAACGCTGTTTTGGCAAGCCCATGTGTGGTTCCCAGATGTGATGAATATGTTGACTGAGGATCCTGTTTTGTTACCAAGTTTCCCAGAGGTTCTGTTGGATGTGCAGGGGAATGTGCACAAGCTTGTGATGATGGGCCAGTTAAGGCTTATGGCATGGCTGATTTCAGGAGAGTTTGGCAAGTGTGTGGGTTATCCAAGGATGCTTCGCAACTCATCGCAAGTACCTCACAACACTGCCACTTACTCCACCATGCAAACCTTAAAAACCACAGCCCCCCCCCATATGTCCCCTCTGGGCCCAAATAAAAAGAAAAAAGGAAATACCTCTTCAACCCACCACATGCCCCATGTGCGGCGAACCCTAAGCTATAAAAAATTAAAACGCCCTTTGGGCCTGCCACACATGGGGGCACGCAGGAGGCTCATATTAAAAATAAACATGATATGCCCCCTGTGCCCACCAGGTGTCCTGTGTGGGGTGGACTCGAACTGTAAAAAAACAACAGTTGGTCTAAATAAAAAAAAAAACATGAAATTCCCCCTGGGCCTGCCGCACATGGGGCACACGGCGAGCCCATATTAAAAAAATAAAAAATGAAATGCCACCATGGGCCCGCTGTGTGCCATGTGTGTGACGGGCCCAAAACATTTAACCCACTGCACACGAGGCATGCGGCTTGTCCAAAACATTAAAAACAAAGTATCAGCACGCCGCATGCCTCGTGTGTGACAGGCACAAAACAAACAAACTCACCATACACGGGGCACGCAGCGGGTACAAAACATTAAAAACAAAAAAATGCCCAAGCTGTAAAAAACATAATGCTCCTGTGACACGAAGCAGGCTCATATTTTAAAAAAAATGACATGCCATGTGCAGCGAGCACAAACATTAAAAAAAAATAATGCCCCGCTGCGCCCGCAACGTGCCCTGTGAGCGATGTACCCATATAAAAATCAAAAGAAATTACCCAAGGCCCTACCACACATGCACGTGGCAGGCTCATATAAAAAACAAACATGTGCCTGCTGGTGCCCCGTTTGTGGCGGGCCCAAAACAGACATTTAACTTGCCGCACATGGGGCATGTGGCTGGTCTAAAACATTAAAAACAAAATGTGCCCTGGGCAGGCCACGTGTCCATGTACGGCAGGCCTAAAACATTTAACTCACCGTACATGGGGCACGCGGCAGGTCCAAAACATTAAAACCATAAAAAGCACAAATGAAAAAAATTTAATAATGCAATGCTGAGCCTGCCGTGTGCAGCGGGCCCAAATAAAAAAAAAGGAAATACTCCTGTGACCTGTCGTACATGGGGCATTCTAAAGGCCCATATTAAAAACATTTTTTAAATGCCTGGTGGGTGAAACTCCAGGCTAGGCCGTCAACGACAAAGGAGAGGAGATCAGGTCAAGTGCAGCAGGCTCCTCCAGGCAGACAAAGAAATGTTAATAAGCACCGCCTCATCTGCCTGCTGTGAGGACCCTGCTTCTATTGGCCCAGCGGCGAGAGCCACAGGACCAATACAAGGGAGGGTTCCTATTGCTTCAAATTTCACAGGGACATTTGTAAAAAAAAATTGCTGCCTTGTTTACAAAAGTGCTGATTGAGCAATTTTTGTGCAAATTGTGAAATCCTGGAGAGTCTGCTTATTACATTTTAAAAGTGTAACTTCCAAATGATAAGGGATAACTGATTCATGTTTGGTGTCACTGAAATCCTATTTTAAAATGCTAATTTATGGCGAAGTCAGAGTTTAATTACAATTCTTAAAATGCCACTTTTAGAAAGTTGCAAAAACAACAGTTGATTGACAGAATGCAGAACAATGACATACATTCACCCCAGTACAGAGATCTGGGCCTAAATTCATCGTTTCCACTTTGAACCTAGCCATATGCAAATAAGTCTTGACCATGTGCCCCATGGGAACAGTCCAGCCCAAACTGCCAAGCCAGGTCCTCCCATGACTGGAAACAAGCATCCTAGGACCGATTTCGGGCTTTCAGCCCTCATCAGCCAGGATAGCTTGATTCCAGTGTCATGGAGAGCACGGGACTCACATCTGAGCATACCCGTACCACTCAGGGTGACAAATGCAAAAACAACAGTTGATGGACAGAATGCAGAACAATGTCATACATTCACCCCAATACAGAGATCTGGGTCTAAATCCATTGTTGTTTTGCTCACCGTGCCATTCCAGTTTGAACCTAGCCATATGCAAATCAGTCTTGACCCTGTGCCCCAAGGGAACAGTCCTGCCCGAACTGCCAAGCTAGGTCCTCCCTGGACTGGAAACAAGCATCCTAGGACCGGTTTCGGGCTTACAGCCCTCATCCGCCTGGATAGCTTAATTCCAGTGGCATGGAGAGCACGGGACTCACATCACTTAGGTGTGACTGGATGGGTTCTCGAAGCAGGATGGGAGGGAATAGCTGGGCCCAGCCCCGCCTACACCTGAATAGGTTGTGTCCTGCGTCCATACAAAGGGCTACATGCCCCCTGTAGTTAGTCTGGAGCCAGAGCAGGAAAGGCAGGTATCTGTGTAGTTCAAAGGCACACATCTAGTAGCTTCTCCCCACTTCAAAGGCACAACTGTATATATAAGAAGGCCTCAGACACCACCATGTCAGTACACTTCTGGACCTGTGGATACTCTGCCAGGAAGGACTGCTGTGCTGCTAATCTGCTGACCTGCTACCCTCTTGCCTGGCAAGGAACTGGACCTGCAACTCATCTTGAACCCATGACCCCAGATGACTCAAAGGGCTAGTCTGTCTGCCTCATGATCTGAGCCTCAGGGACATAAAAGGTTCCCCAACAGCTCCTGGACCTGTCTTCAGCGGGGTTCTGACTCCCAAATGGTGCCCCTCAGGTCCTGGAACCTTGGTGTGGCTCTCCAGCTCCTGAATTCAAGCGTTTGGGCTCTTTGTGACTGTAAATGGGTCATTCGCACAGAGACCGCCCCACTCACACCATAAAATCAATGTGAACCTCCACCAGACCGTTTCTCGCACAGCAGGAGAATCGACAGCACAGGGGTGCGGGGGGCACCAATGCGAAGTTCCACCTTGCCCATCTACAATGCCGGCCTGCTCTTCATGCCATGTTGACCACCCCCCCACAATGTGGGCATCTTCAACGTGGCCCTCTTTAAGGTGTACTGAACTCTTGGCACAAAACTTTAGAAAGTAAACATTCAGCAGGACTAATCTGGGACTGTATCTGACCTGCACTCTATCGCGGTCAGTCTGAACTTTTGACTTTGACCCACTCATCTGATGTGGTAGCTCCAATCTTGGAGAACATCTGCAGTACCGTCTGCAAATCAGGAAACTATCCTCAAAGATGGAAAACAGCTATAATAAAGCCACTTCTAAAGAAACCCACCCTTAACACCTTGGAATTAAAAAGTTATCGCCCTATAGCAGCCCTCCCATTTCCTTCTAAAATACTTGAAAAAGTTATAAATAAACAGCTGGCCAGCTTCATTGACCATAACAACCTGCTAGATAACACTCAGTTCGGGTTTAGGAGAGGCCATGGAACGGAGACGGCGCTCATAAAGGCTTCAGAAGAGATCAGACAGATCATGGACCAGGGTGGCACAGCAGTCCTGATCTTGCTGGATCTCTCAGCGGCCTTTTGACACGGTCGATCATAACATCCTGATCGACCGTGTCACAGCTATGGGCATACAGGGTAAAGCTGCGGAGCTCCTGGCTTCTTTCCTGTCTAACAGAGAACAGTCGGTAAAGATGGGGAACTTTTATTCACCAACGTTTGTGCTGCCCTGCGGAGTCCCCCAGGGATCCTCGCTAAGTTCGACACTTTTTAACATCTATGTGTCGGACTTGGCGAGGGTCATTAAAACCCATGGAATGGGAGTGACTTCATATACCGACGATACTCAGTTGGTGTTAGCAGTGCATAAAAATGGGAGCGAGGTGGCAGCTAACTTTCAGACAGGTATGAGAGCCATTAGTCACTGGATGGACAGTAATTGTCTAAAACTAAACACCGATAAGACCGAGGTAATGGTGTTTGGAGACCTAAAACCATCTTGGTCCCCGGTCTGGTGGCCACCAGAAATGGGTAATCCACCCAACCCAGTTTCAAAGGTCAGAAACCTAGGAGTGTTGTTTGACAACAAACTAAGTTTCACCAATCATGCTAATGCAGTAGTCTCCTCTTCCTTTTTCACGCTACGAAAAGTGAAAAAGTTGCTACCTTTCCTTCCCCTGTCTGCGGGGAAAACCCTTATGTCCTCCTTGGTGTTATCCAAGGTGGATTACTGTAATGGGCTTCTGCTGAATGCCCAGGAGCAGGTTTTTAAAAAATTACAAATGGTGCAGAACGCTGCTGCACGAATTTCGACCAAAACTCCCAAGTTCGCATCCATCTCCCCTATCGTTTACCAACTACACTGGCTTCCAGTAAAAAAAAGAACCAAATTTAAGGCTTTATGTATCATCTACAAAGCATTGAACAGCCAAGGACCTGACTTTTTTAGGGAATCACTGCTGGTGCATGTCCCTAAGAGAGCTTTAAGATCTGCCTCATCCGCATCCCTATGCATTCAACGGGTGAGAACAGTTACATGGGGAGACAGACGCTTCTTGGTAGCCGCCTCGAAGCTCTGGAATACCTTGCCCCACCATATAAAAAGCAGCTCATCACTGATGATTTTTAGAAAGCAAGTGAAGACTTGGCTATTTATCCAATAATACACAGGAGGTGCCTCTCTGTCTGCTCAGCGCCGAGACACCATTCGTGGTATTTGTTTGCGCTTTATAAGTTTTAAAAAAAAACAACAACAAAAAACAAGATAGCAGCGGTTGGCGTTTTCTTTTTCTAGGCGCTATTTTACAGTATATTCTTTACAAATTCACAA
Organism: Lissotriton vulgaris; assembly: GCF_964263255.1. Lineage (NCBI taxonomy): Eukaryota > Metazoa > Chordata > Amphibia > Caudata > Salamandridae > Lissotriton > Lissotriton vulgaris. The sequence goes on along the minus strand of NC_141698.1, from coordinate 766,001,439 downwards.
CTTCAGTTCTACAGATTGGATGTTTGTCATTTTGTTCTTGTATTTATTAAATTCAGCTACATTGTTTTAACTGGTGTGGGACCTTTTTGTGTGTGATATTCTTTACTGTTTGATGTGTTGCTCAAATTTTTATCTGTGCCAGGCTACCAGGAAATAGAGCACAGATTAATTGGGGATTTGCTTGTGCCTTTCCCTAAGTAGGATTGTGGTTGCTGCCTGACCAGTGCTCACAACCCAGTCAACCAGTAGCCTAATTTCTAACACCCTAATATCTGTTTCTGACCTACTGTTCCATAGAAGGCCACCAGTAATGTTGCTTGAGTTTTCTACATGTGCCATTAATGCCCAAATGACCTTCATGAACAATGGTACTTAAAGTATCACATAATAAGACAGGTGGAATAAATACATCATGAATAAAACCAAATCTTTCACCAAAGATAAATATTAATAAATCTGCGCAAAGTGTTTCAAACAAGACTCCAAATTTCTTTCAGCTAACTTTCTTTCACATATTTCAAAGTTTGTAAAATCGGAGCCTTTCTATAAACTTCTGAGCAATCTTCTGCTGATAGGACACCCTTGCACGTTTGACTAGCGTCAAGTAATGCTACCACACATTCCACCTCATCTTTCTCGTCGTAGTGACTTATAGCATCTAAATGCATTTTAGGTACACAGTCCACCCTAAGCTTGTCACCTTCTGGAATGTATTGGACACAAACGTTGTAACCCTGCAGGCATGCAAGCAATCTGACACCCATGCAGAAGCCTTTCCAGTACCATTACTATTCAACATGTAAACAAAAGTGTTAGAAATCAGGTTTCTGGTTGACTGGGGAGTGAGCCCGGATCAACTACTAACCAAAATCCTAGTCAGGGTAAGGCACAAGCATACCTCAAATTAATCTGTGCTCATCCTCTTGTAGCTTTGCACAGAGAAGTCAGGCTTAACTCAAAGGCAATGTGTAAAGTTTGTGCAGCACTTTAAACAGTAAAACAGTGAAAAAGATTACACAAAAGATCCCACACCAGGTTTAGAAAAATAAAGATGAGTTTAATAAATAAAAGAAGTCCAAAAGTACAGAAAACCAATGAGTAAAACCGGAGATGTTCAATTTGAAAGTTTAAGTTAAAATGGCAGCAAAAAGCACAAATCGCCAACAAGGGATATCTGGCTGCACCAGACCGGGACAAAGTCACAAGTTCAGGTCAACTACAATGGAACACAGGCAGGCTACAGAGACCCAGTTAGTCCTGCTGAACAAAGTACCTTAAATCCTGGTTGCTGGGTGTTGTGTGGTTCCTGGTTGAAGAAGCGCTGCTGAAGAAATGTGCTGATTCCAAGATGCTGGAAGGTTGTGGTGTGAGGTCCTGTTGCATCATCGATTATCCTGTTGACAAGGCTTGCGATGCGATGTCTGGAGTCCGTGATATTTCGGTTCCAGGGAGCTGCAATGTGGAGTCTGGCGGCGTTATTGAGGCTGCCTTCGACGAGGGATGCGAGGACCTGGGCCAGAGATGCATTGTGCCTTCGGTAATGCGTTGGTTCTGAGGACTGTGAGGGCGATGCAGGCTTTTTGCACTGTGTCCAGTCCATGCAGCAGCAGTGATGCATTGGTTCATATCGAAGATGTGCCTCTCAGCTGAGGAGATGCATCAGTTCTGCTCGGGTATGCACCATGCAGCAGAGGAGATCCATTAGGTCTGCTGTTAAGCACCTAAGGCTCCAGGATTGGGGTGATACCCCTTGGCAGGGTGGATTCACAGATGGCAGAGTCCAAGTGCAGATGCAAGGTTGTTTGAAGCTGTTATGTACCTGAGGTTTCCAGTGAGGAGGCCAACCAACTAGCCCTTGGAGTCACTCTGGGTTCAAAAGATGCAGGTCCTCCCCAGGCAATAGGGGCAGCAGGTCAGCACAGCAAAGTAGGAGCCCAGCAGAGTGGCAGTCCTTCTTCCTGGCAGAGTATTCACAGATCCAGAAGTGTACTGAAGTGGAGGTGTCTGAGTTCCAGTACTTAACACCCAGTGGTGCCTTTGAAGTGGTGGAGACTTCAAATGCATGTCTTTTGAAGTGCACATACGTCCTCCCTTCTTGCGTGGCTCTGGGCTCACTAAAGGGGGATATGTAGCCTTTTGTTTGTGGACAGGACACAGCCCATTCAGGTGTGAGGCTGTGCCCAGCTCCTCCCTTCAATCCTGCCAGGATGGCCCATAAAGTCACCTATGCTCTCATTGTATGTGAGTGTTTAGGAGGAATACACAAAGCCCAGCTGCTAACTACACCCAGTCATGTGACAAGAGACAGGCTGCAGGCACTAAATGATCATGGCAAAAAAATGTCAATTTTCTAAAAGTGGAATTTTCAGAATTGTAATTTAATATCCATAAGTTAGGATTCCTTAGACACCAAACTTTAACCTCTTCCCATTTGGAAATTACACTTATAAAATGTAATAAGGCAACTATAATGCAATCCTATGGGAGATATAGGCCTTGCACTAGTGAAGAATTATTATAAAGGTTTTTCCACTACCAGAACACGTAAAACGTGGAGGTACATGTACAAGTTTTTAAATGCACTGCACCCTGCCCTTGGGGTGGTGCAGGGCCTGGCTAAGGTTTATTTTGCCAGCTCAAAATGTCAGTTTAAAATGTGTACACAGGCTCTGCAATGGCAGGCTGAGACATGTTTCAGGGGCTACTTAAGTGGGTGGCCCAATCAGTGCTGCAGACCCACTAGTAGCAATTAATGTACAGACCCTGGTCTTATGTAGTGCCACTTTACTAGAGACTTACAAGTAAATGAAATGTGCCATTTGGCTATAAGCCACTTCTACCATGTTTTATGGAGCCAGTACAAGCACTTTAGCACTGATTAGCATTGGTAAAGTGCACAGAGCCCTAGGGCAACAAAAACGAATTCAGCAAAAAGGAGGAGGGCAAAATGTTTGTGGTGACCCTGCAGAAAGGGCATTTTCAAACAAAGAGGTTTGTACTTCACATAAATGTAAGTTTTGAAACCCCACATAAATATCTAAAATCTCTCCACAGCCCAACAACAGGCTAGAACCTCTCTATGGTACTGTTACTTCAACTCAGCCGTTTTCAAAGAACGAGAGGAAAAAGCAGCAGTCTGTTTTCTACCATTAGGTCACTGAGCAAGCACTGTACCTAAACTACACTGACTAGCGTCACCTGTTACAAAGTAATATTTGCCAGCAATAAACATACTCAAAGCTGGTTCTGAAACAATTAAGTCTTTTACACATGCAAAAACCTGACTATGCTCATCAGTAGGGGTGGGCGGAATTTGCGTTGTTGCGCTACGCAAAGCTCAGCGAAACAGTAAAAAATCTCAGCGAGCACGCAGAAATTCAACGAACACGCGGAATTGCTTGTTCCGCCTGTTCGCAATGCTTTTTTCTGTTCGCGAACGCTGTTTACGTGCTCGGGGGGGGGGGGAAATATCTCGCAAACATGCATTTTGAAAGCGCGAACAAGCAAAAAAGTCCACGAAGCCGCGGATCGTGGAATTTTGGGCAATTCCACGTTCTCCGCAGAACGTGAAATTACCCAAATTCCACGAGCGGAATGGAATTTACCGCTCAGGCCTACTCATCAGGTCCAAACAAATTACACACATTTAAGTAAGTTGTGAAGAGGATGTACAATAGAATTATACCCCTGAACAAAACTTGAGAAATTATCTCAAAGCATGCTTATCCTTTGGTGGTTTTGCCTCTTTAAAGGCTGTAATGAGTAAAAAGCTGGGATTGATGCCCTTGGTTGTGATCATGTGTCTTAAGTGTTCAATTTCTTGTGGGAGACATTTACATTTCTCACATAGTAAAGTGATACCACCGTCACTAAAACACAAAGTACTTTTTCTAAGATGAATTATCTTCCTTTTTTTCTTGGCGAAAACCGGAACATCATCCTGGTAGGTTTGTACATCAGGAACATTTCTCAAAACAGTGTCCCTAAATTAAAAAAAATACATTCATAAAAACCTATATGCACCAAAAACAGTAATAAAAGCGTTTCATTTCTTGAATTCTGCAGTTAAGGGAATTTGATAAGCTGAATGTAAATTCAGCAAAGAAAATAACTTTGCCTGCTCCACATTAGCTAGAAGATCCTAAACCTTAGGCAGAGTGTAACAATTAATGATAATATTTTAGTTGTGTTCGTGCAAATCTGCACTCAAACCAGTCTTGCCTGTTTTTGTTTAACCACTACAATTCGGCTTTTACACGCTGAATCGGTTTTCTTTATAATACCGGCTACGCACATTTTGTCAAGTGAAGTGTTCATTTCTTGCTTCATACTCAGCAGAACTGGACACATCTTTTATACAACGGCACAGCATTGCTCTTAACCTTTGATAGAACTAATTGTTCATTCAAAATGTGTGGAAACTTGCTTAAAACATTTTTTATGTTGTCATCCCAATCATCAAAAAGGGTGTACCAGCCAAAATAACAAGCATATCAGAACCAGAAATCAGCATCAAACACAACCTGGCTAAATTCTGCCTCCAAATGCTGTTTCATCCCTTAAACACAACATACATTTTAGTCATAGTTTGTCTGCCAAGACAACTTAAGGTGTTAATGAAATAGCCAATCTTGTTGTTATCCTCTTCACCACAAGCTTTGGGTGGGTATCCGGTTTAGACAAATGCACATTCCCAACACAAGAATTGGTGAAAAGTATCAGAAATTATTGTAATAGGTGTACCCTCATCTGCCATCAAGTCAAAGCAACATTGAAAATATCCAGTTCACACTCATCAAAATCCAGCACAAACGCTACTCACTCTGATAGGAATTTTTCCACTCTTGCACACACTATAAAAATTCCGTCTTTTCATAGTCATTGCACTGTTATGTAAACCTTAACAATTAGAATTATTACCAAGGTATGACCAAGAGCCACATCTAAAACAAATAGTTTGTACCTTCTTTTTAACAGCCAGATGTCGTATTAAAAAAAAACACCACAAAGAGATTCAATATCCTGAAAAACATTAATAAAAGATGATAAACTAGAATTTTGACCAGAAGCTATGAGCCTGTGGTATACCATTGAAGGATTAACACACTTTAGGAGATCCAAAACCTCAAGCAAAGTTGGATTCTTGCAATTTAAAAGATGTGCTTTAGTTTTTGTAGATGAGCAATTAAACAAACTGATCTCTGACGGCATCCTTCAAATCACATGGGAAGGTAAGCATCCTTACAGCAGAAATACATTCCTCCATGCTTTCTCTAGACCTTGTTTTATCTTGAAAAAGTTCTAATGTTCACAAAAACATTTGGTTCATCCAAAACTTTATTTTCCAGTCTAGCAACATCTTCCATATCCTCATTCCACTGTCCAAATTCACCATGAGGAGGAACATCTCGCGCAAATCCTCAAATATTTGTTGTCTTTCCTCACGTAAATGACTGAAAAGTATGACCAACTTTCTCTGAGGTGCACATTTATCTGCATTGTTTACCACAAGGTAACTTTCAAAATAGCAATGCCACCTTCTCCTCTTCATTGATGGTTTTCAAAGGAGTTGCAAGAATGAGACCAGCTGTATTAAATGCTGTGGATTGGCCATGACTCCCCTCTAGAAATGTAACTTTTATGAATAAATCTGATTCAAGTGCACAGTTGAGAGCTAATAATAGCGCCGTCAAAGTTTTCAAATGAAAAAAAAAAGTGCATGTAGAGTTTTGAAATTACCTTGTAAATACTCAATTTCAGTTCACACAGTATCTGAGAGGAGTAAAGAAAGGCTCAGTTGACTCTACCAAGAGGTTCAATGAAAGAAAGTGAGTTGTCCGGTAACAGTTATCGGCATTGGAAGTCTACACAATGTACCTGAAATTAAGATGGTCTTCAGTGAGGTCACACAATGTAGCAATCGATGCCCTTTCTCCACGTCGGATGTGTCAAAAGCTTTACGTACTGTAGCTTGAATGCAACAAAAGCCTGCAGCGCCAAGCAGGAACTAACCAATGGAGGGGGGCAGATAAAAGTATAATTAACAGGAGGAGCAAAGCCAGACCATAGGCAAGTGTCTGTCTGCATTCAAAGAGCACAAGACGAGCCCTAAGAATAGTTGGCATCAAATCATGCAACAAAGTTCATGTGGAAATATGAGTTTTTTAAAAATTAAAAAAGTTGTAGTCTTATCTGCTGAAGAAAAATGAAGCTCTGTACAATAAGATATCTAGCATCACAAAATTTGGACAAGCAAGTAAGCCAAGTTTGGTCCCAGGTTTTCTTGTTTCACTTTATGCAATTCCCACAGTCGATGGCTACCTTTCTCTCCCTTTCAATACCAAAAGGCTATGCTTTGTGTTTAAGTCTTGGCACATGCCACTTTCCTGCACATGACTTGGACATGCATCAGGTTACAAAGGTACTGGAATTAAATTATTCAGACACTCTGGACCACCTCAGCAGTCCGGATAGAACAGACGGTTGCCATTGCCTACTGGGTGTCCTCATGATATCAAAAAAGGGAACACGTGCCAGACACAAATTTGCACTCCTAGGCCTAGTACTTGCAAAACGGCGCATTGCGATACATTGGACACAAACACTCCCTCCAAAATTTGCTATATGGCTGTCAGATATGAGGGAGTTGGGGTTGGCGGGTGAAAGTCGCGTAAAAATTGTACGTACTGACTAATATACTGAGCGGGATTTGGAGTACTGGGGACACATGTTAAAAGGGTTGCAAATGCCGGACTCACAACTGGAGTTGGAACTAGATACTACTCAGAGAATACAACCTAACACCTTTTTGCCACATACGGAGACAAAGGATAACCTAGACACCCAAGTGCAGGAGAGCCAGATATTGCTAAGTAACTAGGGGCCCCACCCCATCACATAACCCCACGCACAGGCAGTTGCCTGGTCCCGCGAAATGGATAATTAATGGTTTTGGTAACCTCAAAGCTTAGAACAAAGTCTGTCACCGGTTATAATGCTTTTGTTTTTTTCCTTGGTTATACTGTATGAGCTTATTGTCGTGATTACTGCATAGGGTCTGTAAGTATAAAAGATGAGTGGGTGTATAACCCTGATGCATCACGGACATTGCAATGTACTCCTTGTTGAAGGCCCTTGGGCAGATTACGAGTAAATGTTTGCAATAATTTTTATGTTCAACGATGCAGTATTTCTATAAGAAAGATAAGTATAAAAAAAAGTCTTGCCACATAATGTTAGAGCGTGGGTAGCAGGCAGAAGCCACAGTAAAGTTTGTCTCATTTTGGGTTCCAGGTTCCAAAAGCACCTTAAGCTCAGCCAGAAGCCTCAGGCTTGAGCCCGGCTCGAATTTGAAAAGGCTTGCCCACCTAACTAACCAGTCCTCATGCAGCGCTCACAGAACAAGGCTGTGAAACCTGCCAATACAAGAAAAAAGCTTTCTCAATGGTGCTGTTTTACCTCTTGGTAGGCACTGCAGTGACAATTCACCATTGGGGAAGAAGAGTGAACCGAAGTGTGACACCTTTCTTAATAGGATGAGAATCCTAGATTTTCTTCATTCAGGCAGAGAATCATCACCAAATGCATACCATGTTAGGAGGGGATGGGGCCTTGAAGAGGACGGGGACTCATGCCAAGAATTACCTATGAGGCACTTCAGAACCCCAAGAAGTACCTATGAGGCACTTCAGACAGCACCCGTACCCAGGCCCCCATCTCCCACCCCCCAAAAAGCTTGCTTAGGCTAGTGCCGATGTCCTGGGGTGTTTTTGCACCACTTAATGGACGTCTGCAATTCAAAGCCTCAGAAAACGAGCTGTAACCACTATTTACATTGGTTTTCAGCTTGTTTTCTCTGCCACTGTGCAATATCGACTCCTCACCAGGAGACTGTGTGATGGGAGTGGATATTGTGTGTCACATGATGGTACAACCGTGTGAGTTGGCAGGTATGCAAATCTGGAGAAGAGAAACCACAAAGGACCAAAGTGGTTTTGACTGGTTTATTCAGCAAAACAAGAAGCCCACGACAGGCGTGTCAACCCAATCAAAGTCCAACTGTTGGATAGAACCTCAATCATGCAGCGCTTCAGGGGAGGAGCTACGCTAGCAACCAAGATGGCCGCTTAGGCTCCCAGCTCCGCCGACCTCCGTCTTCAGCCAGATTATCCTGTCATATATCCTGATCGTACGCCCGACCTCCGAGTAGATTAATCGTTGCTGAGTCAGATGGTGCACTCCCGGGAACTTTATCGCCCCGATTGACGGAGTTGTGTTGTGTTTTGGATTTCGGCCTAACCCAGCTTGTGAGCCGGGGCCTCGAGTACTGGCCCAGCCGGGTTACAGTTGAACAACATTGGCCGTGGGACTCAGACAGGGTCCGGTCTCTTGCGGTGGAGGTTATCCTGGCCCGATCCTGATGGAGGTCATTTGGTCTGATTGATACCGAAGGAGAGGTGACAAGATTCGTCTGTGGCTGGGGGGAGGGGTCTGCTGGGTTGGGGTCCTCGCTCGCAGCTGCATAAATAGAGGATACTAGCTCATCATCACTTTCATTGCACTCATTTGTCTGGCCAGCAATCTGAAAGTCACTATTTGCGACTCGAGCCTTCACTGTTTCTTTTATCCATTTCGAAATAGGTGGGGGATGTGCAAGGCGGGACTGGGAACCCAAAGCAGCCCTGGCAATTTTGTTGGACTAGTCCCCGCTGTGGAAAGGAAAATTCTCTTCTTAGCTTATCTTCCTCTGGTAAACACCAATCTTGTCCACACATATACAGAGAGACTAGGTAATCGGAGGAAAGAGCATAACCAAGTATTTTATTGTACACTCGAGTGTGCATAGGTCTGCATAGTCTCTTAGGAGGGTGTGCCGGAGTGAGCTGACCTTTGACATTTGAGACAGATACCTATACAGAATGAGCAAACCATGAGGTGAGAAAAAGCAGTCCAATCTACTTTAGGCTACGCACAAAGTGCTGAGGAATACAGTGCACAATCTGTAGCACAGATACAATCTACATTCATTTCGGAAAAGATGTGAGAAACCTAAGGTGAAGAGGAACATAACATTCTCATGCACTATCACATGGTTCTCTGAGAAACAATGAAGCACCGTTATGCTTTTCTGAAACTAAGACATAGGAAAACAGGACTTGTTCTAACAAACACTCACCCTTTGAGCTCACAATATTTAATTGTCAAACTGCATTAAATATCTTTTGGATGTGGACGGCCGGGCAGGAGTCCCTGAGGATGGGTATTAATTGTCTGTTCATTATGCCTTGTTAGGGCGAGGCCTGCGCCACTTCGTCAGAAGTGGGCGGAGTTTCGAAGCCCTCTTGTAAGGGCTTGCAGAAAAGCAGTTGAAAAATGCCAGACATTCCATTATGCGCGAGAATTTTCATGGTGTTTTTGTGGCATATGCTTTGCAATAGGTCCTGGCAAGGCTGTGTTATAGTAAGGCAGCACGCCATAGGTCGTAGGAATTTCTCAATGTAGACTTCCTGCATATTGTGTGCGGTTACGCGCAGGGGAGCACAATTAATTATCAATTACAGCTGTCAGGGGGCCGTGCTAATGGAATCCAGATGTTCAGGGCACGTTCACCAGTCTGCAGTGAGTGGCGCGCGCTCGTGCTTGTTCTGTGTTCTCCTTCTACCAAAGACATTACTGGCGTTTCCTCTTTTCATGCAGATCTGGTTTTCTTTACTGACTACAGCTGTGTTTATATTAAGCATGGGCGGAAAATCCGTTCCGCTCGCGGATTTTGCGGATTTTCGTTAAATTCGCAATCCGCAAACGCTCGCGAATTTACCGAAAAACCGCAAATTCGCACGCAGCGGATTTTTTTTCTTGGTGATACAATTTTGCGGCGTGCGGCGTTCACTTACCGTCATTCAGCGTTTGCCGAGTTGTTTTTCTCGATATTTTGCGAGTGCTGCGCCATTTTGGATCTTGCTGCGGGATCCCGCAGGAGTTTGGCGACGCATCGCGAGAGTTCGCAATTGCGAACATGTAGGTGCGGCGGGCAGCAACAATCTCGCACTCGCGAAATTACAAAATTTGCAATTCTGCACAAGAATTCCACTAGCATTCAGCATAGACCTTCTGAAAATGATGATTTTTATCAGAATAACTCCTCAGGTTGACATTTGCCTGCACTTTTTTGGATTTGAGGCCTTTTGACTCTCTTTGGATCACTTTTGGATTAGAAATCAACTTTCATAAGTACGTTGGTTTGGGGCATTACAGTTGCTGTTCTGCAGAAAGCACTCAGCAGGTGCAAAAGTTCACTCATCATTAGTAACCATTCCCTGTAGTACTTCCTGAGGGCCCCCTCCAGAGTTCAGTTGCCTATGTTTGTTTGGGGCATTACAGTTGCTGTTCTGCAGAAAAACGAATTTTGCAAACTGAAAGGACTCAGCAGGTGCAAAAGTTCAAACTCATCATTAGTAATAGTAACCATTCCCTGTAGTGCTTCCTGACTGGGGCCCCTCCAGAGTTCAGTTGCTAGTTGCAACAATTGTATGACCCTGCTCTGACCCTCACAGCAGGCTCATAGAATAGCTACAAGTAGGCCACAAAGGTCCTGGAAAAAAAATGCACTGCAACAGAAAGCAAATTACAGATAAGGAAGCAGGTGCCAGACTGGAATTTTAAAAACAGTGACACATTAATAAATCAACCCCAAATTAATTCATGTCAGTTGAAGCAGGGCAGGTGTGCTTGCTTTCCCCCCCCCATAATCTATGGTGATGATGAACCAGAGGGTGGCATTGATGTACCAGAGGGTGGCATGGGTGAAACAGAAGGTGGCAGTGGTGAAACAGAGGGTGCTGGGAACCTGTGATGATGAACCAGACGTAGAAACAACATAGTCACAACCGTTGCGAGCCGACAAGTAAGTTCGCAATTGCGAACTGGTACAAAACCCTCGCGAACTGACAGAAACCCTTGCGAACACAAAAAAAAATCAGCAAATTCGCGAGAATTCGCGGATTTTGCGGATTGCAAGTTCACAAATACGCAAATTCGCGAACGCCAGATTCGCCCATGCTTAGTTTATATAGACGGTGGCTTCAGTTGTGCAGCAGTTGCAGTGGCACCAGTGTGGTGTAGCTATCATTAGTGGAGCAGGGGCAGTGGCACCATTGTGGTGTAGCTATTATTAGTGCAGCAAGTGCAGTGGTACCAGTGTGTGGTAGCTACCATTGTGCAGCAGGTGCAGTGGCACCAGTGTGGTGTAGCTATCATTAGTGCAGCAGGTGCAGTGGTAACAGTGTGTGGTAGCTACCATTGTGCAGCAGGTGCGGTGGCACCAGTGTGGTGTAGCTATCATTAGTGGAGCAGGGGCAGTGGCGCAAGTGTGGTGTAGCTATTATTAGTGCAGCAGGTGCAGTGGTACCAGTGTGTGGTAGCTAGCATTGGTGGAGCAGGTGCAGTGGTAGTAATGCTTAGCTATGATTGTTCAGCAGGTGCAGTGGCATCAGTGTGTGGTAGCTGCCGTTGTGTAGCAGGTGCAGTGTTGTCAGTGTTACTTAGCTATGATTGTGCAGCAGGTGCAGTGGCACCAGTGTGGCGTAGCTATCATTGGTGCAGCATGTTCAGTGGTACCGGTGTGTGGTAGCTACCATTGGTGGAGCAGGTGCAGTGGTAGGGTTGCTTAGCTATGATTGTGCAGCAGGTGCAGTGGCACCAGTGTGTGGCGTAGTTACCCTTCGTGGAGCAGGTGCAGTGTTATCAGTGTTACTTAGCTATGATTGCGCAGCAGGTGTAGTACCACCAGTGTGGCATAGCTACCATTGTGCAGTAGGTGCAGTGGCACCAGTGTGGCATAGCTACACTTGTGCAGCAGGTGCAGTGGCACCAGTGTGGCATAGCTACACTTGTGCAGGAGGTGCAGTTGCACCAGTGTGGCATAGCTACCCTTGCGCAGGAGGTGCAGTGGCACCACTGTGGCATAGCTACCATTGTGCAGCAGGTGCAGTGGCACCAGTGTGGTGTAAGTATCTTTGGTGGAACAGGTGCAGTGGCACCAGTGTGGCATAGCTACACTTGTGCAGCAAGTGCAGTTGCACCAGTGTGGCATAGCTACCCTTGTGCAGGAGGTGCAGTGGCACCACTGTGGCATAGCTACCATTGTGCAGCAGGTGCAGTGGCACCAGTGTGGTGTAAGTATCTTTGGTGGAGCAGGTGCAGTGGCACCAGTGTGGCATAGCTACACTTGTGCAGCAGGTGCAGTTGCACCAGTGTGGCATAGCTACCCTTGTGCAGGAGGTGCAGTGGCACTACTGTGGCATACCTACCATTGTGCAGCAGGTGCAGTGGCACCAGTGTGGTGTAAGTATCTTTGGTGGAGCAGGTGCAGTGTTACCAGTGTGGCGTAGGCGTAGCTACCATTGGTGGAGCAGGTGCTGTGGTACCAGTTTAGTGCAGCAGGTGCAGTGGTAGTGTTGCTTAGCTATGATTGTGCAGCACGTGCAGTGGCACCAGTGTGTGGTAGATGGTGTTGTGTAGCAGGTGCAGTGTTATCAGTGTTACTTAGCTATGATTGTGCAGCAGGTGCAGTGGCACCAGTGTGGCATAGCTATCATTGGTGCAGCATGTGCAGTGGTACCGGTGAGTGGTAGCTACCATTGGTGGAGCAGGTGCAGTGGTAGTGTTGCTTAGCTATGATTGTGCAGCAGGTGCAGTGGCACCAGTGTGTGGCGTAGTTACCATTCATGGAGCAGGTGAGGTGTTATCAGTGTTACTTAGCTATGATTGCACAGCAGGTGTAGTACCACCAGTGTGGCGCCGCTACCATTGTGCAGTAGGTGCAGTGGCACCAGTGTGGCATAGCTACACTTGTGCAGCAGGTGCAGTAGCACCAGTGTGGCATAGCTACATTTGTGCAGCAGGTGCAGTTGCACCAGTGTGGCATAGCTACCCTTGTTCAGGAGGTACAGTGGCACCACTGTGGCATAGCTACCATTGTGCAGCAGGTGCAGTGGCACCAGTGTGGTGTAAGTATCTTTGGTGGAGCAGGTGCAGTGGCACCAGTGTGGCATAGCTACACGTGTGCAGCAGGTGCAGTGGCACCAGTGTGGCATAGCTACCCTTGTGCAGGAGGTGCAGTGGCACCACTGTGGCATAGCTACCATTGTGCAGCAGGTGCAGTGGCACCAGTGTGGTGTAAGTATCTGAGGTGGAGCAGGTGCAGTGTTACCAGTGTGGCGTAGGTGTAGCTACCATTGGTGGAACAGGTGCTGTGGTACCCGTTTAGTGCAGCAGGTGCAGTGGTACCAGTGTGTGGTAGATACCATTGGTGGAGCAGGTTTAGTGGTAGTGTTGCTTAGCTATGATTGTGCAGCAGGTGCAGTGGCACCAGTGTGTGGTAGCTGCCATTGTGTAGCAGGTGCAGTGTTATCTGTGTTACTTAGCTATGATTGTGCAGCAGGTGCAGTGGCACCAGTGTGGCGTAGCTATCATTGGTGCAGCATGTGCAGTGGTACCGGTGAGTGGTAGCTACCATTGGTGGAGCAGGTGCAGTGGTAGTGTTACTTAGCTATGATTGCGCAGCAGGTGTAGTACCACCAGTGTGGCGTAGCTACCATTGTGCAGCAGGTGCAGTGGCACCAGTGTGGCATAGCTACAATTGTGTAGCAGGTGCTGTTGCACCAGTGTGGCATAGCTACCCTTGTGCAGAAGGTGCAGTGGCACCACTGTGGCATAGCTACCATTGTGCAGCAGGTGCAGTGGCACCAGTGTGGTGTAAGTATCTTTGGTGGAGCAGGTGGAGTGGTACCAGCACTGGCACCAGTGTGGTATAGCTATCATTACTGGAGCAGGTGCAGTGGCACCCGTGTAGCGTAGCTATCATTGTGCAGCAGGTGCAGTGGCACTAGTGTGGTATAGTTATCATTAGTGGAGCAGGTGCAGTGGCACCAGTGTGGTATAGCTATCATTAGTGCAGCAGGTGCAGTGGCACCAGTGTGGCTTAGCAGGTGCAGGGGCAACAGTGCGGTGTAGGTACCATTGAACAGCAGGTGCAGTGGCACCAGTGTGGCATAGCTACACTTGTGCAGCAGGTGCAGTTGCACCAGTGTGGCATAGCTACCCTTGTGCAGGAGGTGCAGTGGCACCACTGTGGCATAGCTACCATTGTGCAGCAGGTGCAGTGGTACTAGTGTGGTATAGTTATCATTAGTGGAGCAGGTGCAGTGGCACCAGTGTGGTATAGCTATCATTAGTGCAGCAGGTGCAGTGGCACCAGTGGGGCATAGCAGGTGCAGGGGCAACAGTGCGGTGTAGGTACCATTGTTCAGCAGGTGCAGTGGCACCAGTGTGGTGTAGGTACCATTGCTGCAGTAGGTGCAGTGGCACCAGTGTGACGTAGGTACCATTGCTGCAGCAGGTGCAGTGGCACCAGTGTGGTGTATCTATCATTGTTGCAGCAGGTACAGTGGCACCAGTGTGGCGTAGCTACCATTGCTGCAGCAGGTGCAGTGGCACCAGTGCGCCACATTGGTGTAACACACTTACTACCACACACTCACCCCCACAGACTCACCACCACACACTCACCACTACACACACAACCACACACACAACAACACACCACCAGCCGTCAGTGCACGCTTTCACCAGGGCCAAAAACCACCAGCCATCAATGCACGCTTTCACGAACCACAAACACCACCAGGCGTACAACACCAGCCGTCAGTGCATGCTTTTACAAGGCGCACTCACCAGCAACTGTCAGTGCACGCTTTCACCAAACACACACACCATCAGCCATCTGTGCACGCTTTTACCAACCACACACCTACCAGCCGTCAGTGCACCCTTCCACCAGGCACACACACCTCCAGCCGGCAGTGCACTCTTTTACCAAGCACACACACCAACAGCCATCAGTGCACAATTTCTACAGGCAGTCACACACACCACCAGCCATCAGTGCACGCATCAATTGTTAACGCATCCACAATTAACTATTGTAGCAATCTCAGTATGGTACACTTTACTTTTAAACATATTCATGTAAAGCACAGCATGCCACCATTGCAACAATTCCAATCTAACCCACATAATTCCACTACACACCACATGCACACACTCCATAACACATGGCGAAAAGACATTGCCATTTACAATGCCATTAGCTCAAACTCAAATCTGAGCCCCATTGCATTTCCAATGCTTGTTTTTTATTTATTGTGGGTGGGGGGGATCGGCAGCTGGACTGATCTCTTGAACTGTACCTCCATATTCTAAGATTGCATGACGATTATTGCTGCATAGGTTGCCCACCTGTGGTTTGTTATTGTGTAAAACTGAAAATGAAGTTTCTAAAAAAAAAATATTTATATATCTTTTGGAGAGGGAATAACTACCTGTTCCTCACTACCATGTTTGCAAGAGGGACAATACATTCCAGGTGTTAACTGGGTACATTTAGGAGGCTGCAAAATAAGTACACTTTCATCCGTATTCATTAAACCTTGTATTTGTTCTTGTTGCATCAGCAAGGCATTGTGGGTATTGGTGGAAAAGGAAGGAGGTTTACAGGTGGGAGGCACATGGAACAGCACAGTGGGAGACATTGAATATAAAAACAGCATGCTAAAATACCACCTATAGAGGCCGCTATCATCAGCAATGTCCATCTCCATGACGTCAGTACACTCCAAAACCATCCCGACCAGATCCAGGTACCAGCCTCTTGGTGTATTTCAGCAGAAGTGCGGTGCAAACCTTTTATGGCAGAGTATACATTGGGGGCATCATCCGAGAAATAAACACAACAGGAACTACCAATGACCCTAGATACCCATTCCCTGTCTGCAAGGAAAACGTCTAAAAAAATTCAATGTTGAAGGGTCATAAGGCGGATAGCCTGTATCTCAACAGTAATATTAGCTAGGCCACCTGCTGTTTTATTGATGACCACATCAACTACTCTTGTTAACTTCCTAATTTGTTTACTATTAATAACTGGGCCAACAAAGAAGAGGAACCTTTTGTAAAAACTATAATATTGTTCCAAAGTGGTTTTAGTCTGATCTACTACCTTATCTGAAACTTATTTGAAGCAAGACAGTTTCACCTCTTTTTTCCTAGGTTGATGTGTTATCTGATAATTTCATAGTACAACATAAGTTGGGGGAAGAGGAAATGCAATATAACGGACAATCGGCCATCCTTTGGGAAGCCAAACATAAGCCTTGTTCCCAAAAACAAAATAAGTATTGCATGAAGAGATGAGGGGCGGAGTTGAGGTGGTATTCAGGGGTATGATCTGCTTTCAATTACTAATCAATCTCCATAAAATGAATGGGCGTGTTAAATGGCTCGGAGGGATCTGAGATTGGTTTTATAAACTTAGTATGACTTGTCTGGGATTCCCCAGAAGGCATTAAGGAAGAGATGGTCTCCACACTGAAAAAGAGGTTCTGGGACTTTCAAGACCAGTGTAATTTAAATTTGAATGTTTATGGTACACTGACCTCTGCCTTTCTCAAAATAAAACCCAGCTATAGCTTCGAATTGTTTCTTGATGAGGTCAAACCACCCTGGGCGAGAATGTTGTTTTTACAATTCAGATATGGCACTCTGCCTTTAAATTCAGTAAAGAGTAAATGGGGACATGATTTACTCCTCTCGACATGTCCTATGTGTCATTCTGCTATAGAGACTAGTAGTCACTTTATTCTTTATTGTACAGCGTATGCAGACTTTCGTAGGAACTGTATTGCACCAATTTGTCGCCTGCTATCATGCCCAGTAGATGCAATGAGAATTTTTAAATCAGATTCCACTAGATGGCTAGTCTTTGCACTCTCAAGATTTTTGTTATATGCGTGGTGGAGGAGAGCGAAGATTATTAAAAACTGGCTAGCTGGTAAATTGTGATTATGATCTGCGATAACAAAGGCATCTGTAAAAAGACAAACGAACTGTGATCAACACTATATTAAGTAATGCATTTTTGCCTGTGAATATATTATAGGGATCGTGTTTTATTAGTTTTTTTTAATTTATACGGTGCTATTTCCCCTTTTTAATTATTTTTATGACGTAATTGATTTTAACTATGAATTGTGATGTTTCTATTTTGTTATGAAATCCCCAAAATACACTGTTAACTCAATAACACTGTGCCCAGCCAGCACTCCTTTTAGAGCGTATTCTTCCTAGTTTCTCTATGCTTCTTTATATCTTCATGAAATAAAAACCACAAGTCTTTGTGTGTTTTTTATCAAGTTCATTGTTTAGCATTACATGCATAATCCTTGATTGTTGCTTCACAATTATAGCATTCACATTTTTTTACATGAATTCAATCTTGTTCGTCAGGTTGTATTTCAATCATACATGTTGACTGTATCAAACATTGTATATCCCATCCCTATGCATTTCGGGACTGAGCCCTTCATCAGGGGAGGTGAATTCAATCTGCAATTGAGAAGAAGGGTGTTGGAATGTATATCAGGTCTATCTATGCGACCACAACTCAGCACAAAACAGTGTGGGTGACTTGAGTTAAGGTCAAACAAAAGTGGTTGGTAATCAGGAAAGGAGCCCTATTGGCGTGCGGTTGTTACGTGGGTGAAATGTTACAAAATGCTTAAAAGCTCTCTGAGTCCGAGTCTTCACAGCGGTATGAAAAGGTTGGGAAAACGTGATGCTGTCCGATAATCGTAAAACATACTGGAGCCTGTATATGAAAAAACTGGTCTACCGCGAGACTAGAAATGAATATAAGTGATGCCAGAGTTCATAGTGCTTATACCGAGGGTGCAATAAAGTGATTGATGTCTATATACACGACAAAATCAAAACAAGGTATTACAGGGTTGGTGTGACGTGATACTGTTCTTTAATCGTAAAACATGCTGGAGCCTGTTTGTGAAGGAATGTGAATAAAGCTGGTCTAGCACGAGACTGGAAATGATTATAAGTGAAGCCGGTGTTCATAGTGCCTATACCGAGGGTGCAATAAAGTCATTGGTGCCTCTATACACGACAAATTTAAAACGAACGCGTAGGTGGTGCGGGCGTCATCTAGCAGAGTTCTATACTTCGGCGCGTCGACTGTAACCAGTGGTGACACATATTCGTTATAAAGGGTCTATAACCCATGGTTTCATAATCTTACAGTGAAAAACGTCAGTCTAACACTGCCCTGGGACAGTAAAGCTAGTTCCGGTCGCGTTCGTGGTGACTGTGAACAAACGGGTATTTGTTCACGTTGACTTAATATGTTATTTGTTATGGTCATATAAATGATTGAATAAAATGTTACTTACTTACTTACTAGTTCCCACATATCTTTTCCCGCTACACATAGGAGCAACAAAACATTTACCGGAATCACCTTGTCCCATGTTACATTTCTTTTCTTAAACACCGTCAACCTATGTGTCATGTTGTATCTGTAAAATTCCAGTTCCTCTAAGATGGTCCCCATTAGTATTGTGCCGTTCCAATAAAGGGGAAGCATTAGAGCCACAAGTTGTACCATTGGAGTGGCGTACTCGCAAAGTGGGATCTAAAAGGTAGAGAAACGGGAGTATCAAATAAGTAGCACCTTTATTCTCCCTAAAATTGGCTTCAGTGGTATGGGTAGCATATAAGTCCTAAAGCATTTCCCACCACCCAGTACAAGGTCCATACTGAAAGAATGGATAAGGGATTAAGGGGACATCATGCTGTGCTGAATGCAGAAGTAATGCACACACCCAACAATCAGTAATGTTCACCTCGTCATGGGTACCCTTTAGTGTCTGAATTAATGTATTATTGGCATAATATGAACGACGCGCTTGCTCGTGAGAGGTCAATATGACATGAAAATGTTCCTGGGGTGTTGGTGTCAGGTGATCCAAAGTATGGGCTGGGACATTTTCTTCTAAAAACCAAGAAATCCCTAATATGCCTACAAACCTAATGAGGAGGAAGAAGCCAAGTATACATTTCTGTTGGTGATTACCGGCAGGCGGAGGCATTGCCTTAACTATCGGGGTGTTTTCTTCTATTTCTTGTGAAGACATAATCCTACCAAATGGGTGCAGTTCCATGATCTATCTTGAGGGTGTATTATGTACTCCTACTATTCCAACTTTAATCTTTTATTGTTGTAATATGGTCCTAATGGATAACAGAGCTATTGGCAAGGCATCTAGCCATTTCAGACGGTACTGGCGCATATCTTCCCTAGTTTGGCTTTCAGAGCGTTATAAAGTTCCACCAATCCCAGCGATTGTGGATGATTGGCAGCATGGAACTTCTGTCTCATCTGTAGTCCTGAACACACCCTTTCCATCACCTACCCAACAAAATGAGGTCCATTGTCTCTTCAAAGGAACCTTGGAATTCCACAACAAGGGAAGTACTCCAACATCACTTTGACATTACTTACGGCAGTATTATCCTTCAAGGGGTAGGCTTCTATCCCCTTACTAAACATACACACTACAACTAGGAAATACTTCAAGTTGTTACATCTCTCAATTTATAAAAAGTCCATCTGAAGCACTATGAAGTGTAAGTTTGGGGTTGCAAAGTGTCCTGACATGGAAGGCGTGCCCTTTCCTGGATTGTACAAAGCACAAATCATACATCTTTTAACTAAGGCCGTTGCAGTTTTTGCTACGTTAGTGCCATACCATACTTCATTCAGTACCCTTGTATGCCCCTTACACTTATGCGGGCTGTCCCATGTGCCATGGTCACCACTGCATTCACATAACAGAATTATGTTCCTCTGACAAATCCACCCATCATACTTCTTCATCCACCCTCCCATGTGACTTCCACATTTATTTCTCCTCTGGGGAAGCTTCTGCTTGTATATCCTTTGCATATTGTGTAGTGTTGTTAAACATTCCCACCTCTGGTACCCATCTGGCAGATCCTGCTTACATACATTGGGCATGTGTTTGACTGTGCGGTCTCTAGCTGCCTACACCCACAAATGCATTACCCCTCCCTATATCATCCATGACCTTTTTGTGTGCACTACACTTCATAATTGCTAATTTCTTTGGTAGTGTCAATGCGTCTAATAGTCTCAAATTTAAGTCTCCATTTTGGATGTGTGTTTGCCATGAGATGTTAACAAACCTTTCGCTCCTCAGAGTCTCCCAAAGATGTAGGTGACCCCAAATGCATACTGGCTGTCGGTGTAAATGTGCACAGCCAGATCCTTGCTCAATTTGCTGGCTCTAGTCAGCATTACGATTTCCGTGGCCTGCTTGGAATTTACCGATAGTGTGTGTGTTTTTACAACTGTCTTAAGTGTAGTTATTGCGCAAGCAGCTATTTTCCCATCTGGAGTTTGAAGCAAGGACCATCCACGAACAGCACTCCGTGGGAGTCAGATTTGGGAGTGTATGTCAAGTCTACCCCTCCCTTCGTTTCCTCCTCAGTAGTGAAAAGACAATCATGGTCCACTCTCTCAATATCTGAAGGGAGGGGTAAAAACGTGGCTGGATTCAATACATCGCAACATTTCCGAGTAATGTTTGGGCTAAACTGAATCAAATCGTATCCAGTTAGACGTGCACTGGTGAGGTGCAGTGTTGTGTTTTATTCAAAAGTATATCCACAGGATGGGGTACCATCATTGGGAAATCTTTCCCTAACACAAATCCTTCAGACTGGTTCACTGCTGGAGCTGTTGAAGCCACTCCATGCAAGCTTTAGCTACTGGGTCCAAAGCTTTAGCTACAGGGTCCAAAGTGGACGACAAATAGGGACAAGGCCTTTTCCTTCCTACTTATTCCTTTGTCAAGACAGCAAGCGCATAACTGTCCTTTTCATGCACAAAAAGATTACACGGCTTATGGTATTCAGGGTTACCTAATGCCGGAGCAGCACACAAAGCATTTTTCTAGCGCCTGAAAGAATATTCACACTCATCTGTCCATGGCAGAGGCTCACATGCATCCTTTGTGGTCAATGCTAATAAAGGTTTAACCGAAAGTTAAAAAAGGTGTATCCATTGTCTACAAAAAGAGGCCATGCCAATGAACCGTCTGACTTGAGTTTGAGTATGTAATTTAGATATATGCTGAATTAGTTTTATTCTATAAGGGTGCAATTGGCTACCCCCTTCAACATAAATAGGAAACTTCCTGTATGACAATATTGAAGTATGGACAAGGAAAGTTTATGGCCCAAGGAGGCAAGGTGTTTCAACACATTAACTGTATCTGTTCTGCAACCTTCCTGAGTATCAGAGGCTATCAACAAGTTATCATAATATTGGAGCAAATAAGTGCCTTTTCATTGGTGTGAAAAGATTCCACTGTTTTTTCAATGCCTGGCTAATGCAAAGAGGTACTGACTCTCAGGTGCAATAGGATCAGAAAAGAAAGAATTCTTTAAATCTATAACTGAAAAATATTTAGCAGTGGGATGTTTCAGAGTAAAGATAGTATTCATGTCAGGAACAACAGGGAAGTGAGGAACGACTATTTTATTAATGGTGCTGGCCCACCACAAAGCGATAAACTTCTCTGTGACCATCAGGTGACTCTTAGGAACTAGAAGCATAGGCTGTTACACGGACTACCAACTATCTCTTTAACTATTCAAGCATGAACAAGGTCAGAAATGACTTGCTTCAGGCCTTCCTGGCCGTCATGGGATATTTTATACTGGGGTATGTGTGGCAGAATGACCTGCTCCTGTACTTTGATAACAATAGGGTCAGTGTGCATGGAACCTACGTTGTTATCCCCTGTGGCACAAACAGTTTTATCATTTGTGTCTAATTCAGAGGGCAGGGGTGTATTTTTAGAGAACATACCTCGAGAGAGATGCTCGACAGTCATGGTAACATAAACACGATCAGGCGAACATTGTATAGTAGCATTCATTTGTTTGAGCATGTCCAAACCTAGTAAATTTTCTGCACAATCTGATGTTAATACAAAGGGATTATCTGCAGGGAAGGGGCCAGCTGTGATGTTCATAGGTTTAGAAACGGGGTTTGATACGGGTATTCCACAGAATCCCACCAATGTGTTTGTATGCCCGGAAAGAGGAGCCCTTGGGACCAGGTCATGGTGAACGGAGGTGCGAGTAGCACCGGTCTATATGAGAAATGTATATTCCTGTCCCTGTACTGTTACTGTATTTTCCATTTTGGTCAACAGGAATACTAACAGACAGTAATCGTATGTAAAGTCATAATGTTAGTACTGGCGTCCGGTCTGTCGGTCATCAAAGATATTATAACCACTATCTGTATCATTTCTAGGCCCTGCATTGGTCTGCGTTCTACCCCTCCCCTTGACATAGACCTACCCTGTCCTTCCTGCAGTTGGGGGCAATCGTTCCTCTAGTGGCCATATTCTTTACAATAAGCGCACTGGGTAGGATCTAGGGGCCAGTTATGGGGAAACATTGAAGCACCCTGCCCACAGCCTCTTCGTCACGTCATCGCTCTACCTCTGTTGTGGTCTGGAAAAGCGTGCTGTAGTAAAACGTCATTCTTCAATTTCTTTATCTTTTTCTCAGGCTTCTCACTTTTATCCTCTCTTCTTTTTTCATAATACTGGGCTGTCTGTAATATTTCAGCAGGGGACTTAGCGGCCCACAAACTCTCAGACGCTTCAAGATCTTACTAAAATCCTTCAATAAACCATTCACAAACCTATTCACAAACAATCATTTATGTGCATTAGAAGTCATGTCTTGTCCTCTAAAATCAATAAATGCATCCTTGAAGTTGGTGAAGAAATCTGAGACCTCCACTTTCTTTTTCTTAAAAGCAGACATTTTGTCCGAACTAACGACTTGTGGGGGAATAATCGTCTCTAACTTTGATATTATTTCATCCAGTAGGGCTACAATGTTTTTGTGTGCTAATTTCCCAGGTGCTCTAGCTGCATCAATATTTTTAAGGTCATTCCAAGTGTGTCTGAAATGGGCACGTCATCCTGTGTGACCGCCATATTTCGACAGGGAGAAGGATGAGAAAAAAATAATCAATGTCTGGGAAAGTCGTAGTAGTAGTCGAAATGACTGCCCTCAAATCTTTGTAAAAGCCCGTATGGTTTTTTCCTGGGGTCAGGATGATCCCTCTTAATAGCAAGGGCCTCGTTACTTCTCCATAGGGTATGAATAAATTGGGGCTTGGGCCCTACCACTATGTCAGGATGAGCAGTATCAGGGGCGGAATAGTAGGTAATATTTCCCGCATTTGCATCTGTTTTTATCTCTGAACAGTAGGATGACATCTTTCCTTTAACGGTATTGGGGTGAACCCTGCTGCTGTGTCTTTTTTTTGCTATGCCAGCAATTTATTACAATAATGCAATATGAGAAAGACCATGTCCCATTACCCTTAGAGGACCATATCCTGACACCCTTAATATCCCCTAAATTACCTCTCATCCCAGCATGGCAGCGACAAAAAACTCTGACTGCTCCTTCCCTGGAACAAAGAAAGAAAGGGGTTAACTCAGCTGTCTCGAATCTGCTGGAGTCGGAAAGGGGTGGACTCGCAAGTGATGGTAAAAGCAACGTCGCTGTCCCGGAAGACACCGGAGAGTGCAGAGCGACAGGAAGACGGAGTGAGCGAGAGGAGACACCTTCTACACCAACCGATCAGGAGAATCCGAAGAGGAGGACGACGAAACTCCAGAGGACTTGATTGAAGAGTGGTGGTCGCCCCCGGAGGTCTCCATGTGCCACCACAACTCAGGAAAGTTGCGGCGGTTCCATAGCTGCCAAGGTTTCAGATTGCTGTGTGTGACATTTTCATAATTTCATTGCAATTATGAGTGACATTTCAACAACTATGAGTGACACTTTCTCATGAGCAAAATCATGCAGTGAACATGAGGGAAACTACATATCAATATCAGTAATTACACTCATTTGAGTAACAAGAACCTCTAAAAAGATCTTAACACTACTACAAAGCACCAGAAATGGAAGGGCACTAACAGACTGTGTGTCTTTAGTTCTCAGTAGTAAAAGGCAGGCAGGCAGGCACTGATGCGGCTCTGAAGATTTCATTGATTTGATCAATCAAGACCGTGCAATAACCTAAAATACAAAGTTCATAGCATAGCAAGTGCAACTAAGAGATTATACCGTAAATCGGGCTTCTCTGAGACTGGTCAAACTTAAATAGAAACTAACTTTTAGTTTGCTTAAAGTTCACACAATGACAAAACTACTCAACTGAAATCAATCCAAACCCCTCTTTCTGCGTTGCTGCTCCCCACTGAGGCAACAGTGGCATATAATGGGCAGCTCTGTCGGATCTGGATTTTTTCACAGCAAGACAAACTATTTCCAAACTGTCTAACTTGTGACTCCTCGGACCAAAAGCCCAGTAAAACCAAGAAAATCACCAAGTAGTCAGACTTCATCATGCTCAAAATGTACAAACTTACAAAAAGAGTCATCACACGAAGATCTGTGCTGCGGGGTTGATTTGTTATTGGACATCACCAGGCTAGAGCTGCTGCTGTGTCCACTCGAGTCCGTGCTCATCCTCCTGGTGGGCTGGCCAGCCCAGAGCTGAGTTTCGCAGGCTCAGCTGCCAGGAGGTCAACTGCTGCTGCAGCCTGGTTTGCGGGGCGCAGGTGGCCGCCCGTGCCGCAATCGATTCATGCAGCCCCCTGCGGCCGCGGCGGGCAGCCTGCCATCATGGCATGAGAGAGGATGTGAGCAGGCACTGCAGCATGCACTCTCAGATTCCCCCGCCGCTTTACTTCCTGTTCCTGGATGGACGTGGCGGCACTCTACCGCCGCACATCCGGATTTAATCCTGGCCCCCTGCCCTGGTGACACAGTCGATGATTGGCTGCAGTATCGGACTGAGAGGGCAGACAGCCCGGCCCCCTTGCTGTGTCATGAGCCGCACTAGCGCCGCAGCCGCACAGCACCATAATTTGCCGCATTCTGTTTCCAGGGCAACAGGCAGCTCCTGGCAGAGTGCAGTCGATACATTTGTAGCGCTGTCAGAGCTGAGAGCTGCAGCAGTGGATTAACTGTTTAGGAACTCGACGGAAGCAGGCGCACCTCTCTCTCGGAGCAGCAGAGAGAGCCCGGGCACAGTCACAGGCGCCGCTGGTAGCTCGCCTGGCAGCAGGTGGCAAAATGCGTGACAGTGCATTTCAGTGCGGTGATGCGGATCATTGCACTGAAATGCGTGAGCATCACACCTGTTGCGTGACGCTTGGCAAGACTGCGGTTCTGTGGTACGGGACCAGGGAAGGGAGAGGCAAAGAACAGTTGGGATGACCGGGGTTGAAAACGCCGAAAGTACATCCAGCCTAGTGTAGTTGGTGTCATTATTTTTTTCCTATTCTTCTTCTTTTCTTGCTATTTTGTGTTTCCTACTTGGCCTTTACCTTGGTATCGAGCCTGAGGAAAGGCCATATACGAATAATCTAAAGTGGTCCATAGGACAATGCAATATTAGCGTTTGGGGGACCGTTGCTTTTAGGAAAGTAGGAAAGGATACTGTGAGCAGATGACGCAGATGACACAGGTTGACATCACATATATATATATATATATGTATATATATATATTATATATATATATATATATTAAATATATATATATATATATATATATATATATATATATACCAAAGAAAATTTGAAAAATATTTTCATGTATAACTCTATTTAAGAAATATCTATTTTTGAGTACACGTTATTTTTTCCTGATTGATTTGAAATTGTCTTGCCCGTATTATCTGTAATCTACCTTGCCCAGGTGTTCTCTTACCAATTACAGGTTAACGTCAGAACAGCAGTAAGGAGGGGGACTAAATCAGCATGACCACTTTCGTTTAAGTTTTTCTGCACATTCTTTTCCCTGGTCCTTATTATTCTAAAAGCAGACCCGAGAACCCGGCAGAGAAAGAGAGAGACAGCGAGAAAGAGCACTTACCCCCAAAATAAAAATAAGTGATTATCCATTCTCATCACCTTCCACCAAGCCTAGAACTTTGACCAGCGCTTCTGGGTGTGGTAACGGTCTCTATCCTGCACCTGTATCGCCATACTTACCGCTATCTCCTTGTCTTCTTTCCTGAGATCGTGGAGAGGCACCAGGGAAGGGGAATCGACCTAGAAAGAAGAAGTGGTGTCAGAGAGAGAGCAAAACAAATCGTATTCAGCCTGCCTCAACATATATTCTTTTCTCCTTTTTTTCTTGTTTTGAACTCTTCAATAATAAAAACGCCAAGATTGAGAAGCTCATCAAGCCTCCTAGATTTATTTTTCACCCATCCCTCCCACATGCAAGCATTGTTGTAGGGCAGTCTGATCGGCCTACCAGAGAAGCAGAAGCCTCTCTCCAAATGTCCTTAACTGCCTGGGGACAACATATTCTGGTAGTCTCATGCCAGTCTGTTTCTCATTTGGCTGCCATATTAATATAAGGGCCTGATTTTGTCCATACAAAGTCAGTTGTATGATAGTTTTTAATATGTCATCTAACTCATAAATGGCATTAGTGATCCTGGTCTCAGCCACCTCCTTTATTTTCTGTCTCTCAGAGTAAGTCATATCGGAACGCAACGCCAACTGTTGGGACTGTGAAGGATCAGGGGCTTGGGCTACTCAAGTAAATAGTGATAGTGTTCCCTGAGGTGTCTGATCTATCTGGGCTTGATGCATCAGATGCTGTACTAAAGGTGAGGCATGAGGGACCAAGGGAGCATAAGGAGGTGGGGCAGTGGAGCAACCCTCCAATAGACCCTCCACTACCTCATCCTCTCCTTTTTTGCGGTGAGTCTGGCCACATAGGTTTTTTCCACATTCATGCAATGTTCCCTATTTAAACACTGTATTCCTTCTTCTTTTTCTCTGAGTCATATTGCTGGGCCTCTTGAATTATACTTTTCTTGTATTCCTTTTCCAACTGTTTCTGTTGCCTTGTCTCTCTACATATAGCCTCCTTCTCCCAGAGACGCAACGCCTCAAACATTGCATGTCTGGCTTTTCTTTCAAACAAACACTGTTCCAGATAATTTATTTTCTGCAAATCAAAGGTACCATTGTTTGGCCACTGTTAATCACTATTTACTTGGTGTATCAGTGCCATAGGGAGTTGAAAGTAACCGCATCCCATCCCTTTTGTCTCATTTACCATGCCGGACTCCCTTCTTCAAGTACCAGTTGTTTTTGACCTAAACTGGAGTTTGCAATTCCAAAGCACCCAAAAAACCGAGACATAAACTTCAACAACTTACTGACTCCTGGCATGTCTGAATACAAAATAGATCAAGTAGAATTTTATCTCAAAACAAAGAACCAATTGACCAAAGATCAAATTCAGCGCCCCAGGGACTTAGCAAATCATTTATCACAAAAACAACTGCTTAATTCGGAGCAATCTCACCTGATTGTCTTCTCCGCTAAAATTTCCGTCCGACCACCTCTCTGGGTTCAAGCAATCTTCTCCAAAACGACTCTGTTAGGACCTCTTTTCGGATGACCTCTTGCTGAGGAGCCTCAGGTCCAAACTTGGGATTGTAGCTGCGAGACACCGGTCTCTTGTGCTAGGGCCCCTGAGATCCATCTGTCTCGGGTCGATACTCCTCAGCCTCAGACGATCTCCTGACTCATCTGATGGGTCATCCTGGAAGAGTCCCTGTTTGGGTACCATTTGTGGAAAGGAAGATTCTGTACATACTTGAATTCCTTTGGTAGACATCACTATTGTGCACATATACATAGAGAGACCAGGTAGTCGTAGGAAAGAGCATAACCAGGTATTTTATTATACACTTGAGTGGGCACAGGTCCGCATAGTCTCTAGGAGGGTGTGCCCGAGTGAGCTGACTTTCAACATTTGAGGCGGATACTTATACAGTATGAGCAAAGCATGAGGTGAGAAAAAGCAGTCCGATCTAGTTTAGGCTGGACACTGAGAGTGCTGAGGAATACAATGCAACATCTGTTGCACAAACACAATCTACATTCATTTCAGATAAGATGTGAGAAACCCAAGGTGAAGAGAAACATGACATTCTCATGCACTATCACATGGTTCTCTCAGAAATAATGAAGAACTGTTATGCTTTCCCATGTAATGAAACAAATGCATAGGAAAACAGGACTTGTCCCAAAATAAAACACAGAATAAATGTTATTCACAATTAAATGCATCCAATCCAGAATCATTTTACTTTAAAAAAACAGGAATGAAATTATGTTGACAAATACCAAACAAATTTATTCTGCAGCCTTTTATGCTCAGCTGTCTACACTAGGTTTCGACTTTTGGAAAGACAACATTGAGACAAAAACTGTCTGGGGCACAAAAGATTGGCAAGTACAGGGGACAGAAGCTTTATTTAGAGCCTGCATCATCCCAGAGCAAATTATGTTTTTGAATGACACTGTCCAACAGACATCTTGTCTTGGATTAGCAGAGATAAAAGACCTAAACAATCTGTCCATACCTACACCTACACCTGATAAGACTTCAGAGGGGGAGGTCGACGTACATACTATTATTTTGCACCACAACAGAACAGATTGGAAAAAATGGTTAATCTGGCCCACAGACACAAACACCTGTCAAGATAGATTCCTGAATAAAACGCGGGGGTTCAAATTCAATAGGCCAGATCCAATATATGTTCAGACACAGCATTAGGAATAGTAACAGTATTCAGTGTAGGGAAGCTGTTCCTTGATTGGCTACATAGATCTACACTTAAGGATGTTAAACAACACTTATCTTTACTAAACCCATTAGCTGCTGCCGTCGGCCAACGGCCGTCGCAAGCACTACCTTGGTTGTGCTGCGCATGTCCGTTGGCCGACGCAGACTATACGGTGCTGAGCATTGAAAAACTGGAAAGATTGCCATTTACTGTAGTTGAAAAGCCAGCTACAGAATGGATTATCCACTGAACAATCAGTTTGCCTGTTACAATTTTCCATTTTCAGTATTGCCTAAAACACATACCAGCAGGCACATATGAAAGGTTGGGTAAAGAATACATCAAGACATCCTGGGAATTACCATACACTTACAGATGTTGGAGTGGGGGTCGTGAAGTGTTTCTTAGCGGGAAAAACTGAAAACGCACTGAGCGATTCCCTCTTTTGTCAGGGTATAAGCCAACACGGGGCCTGCAATGGTTCCTCTAACAACTTATCCTGCCACCTGCAAGGTTCCCCGGCTGCGGTGATTGATCCACTTTTTGGACAACTTTCAAATGGAAATTACATTATGTTGAACGATCACAGCTGCTGTGGCATGTTGCCAGGAATACCATATCTAGTAACTGTGTCAGCCAGGGTCACTTGCTGTATGCAAGTATTGTTTCCTAAAACGAAGACAGACCGGAAGTCGCCTTTATGGCCATCACTGAACATCTCTTCTAAATAAATTGATACTTTAAGCAGAATGAAAGCCATTCTTTTACAGAAAACTGTGCCCCTGACTTCGGCCAAAGAAACCTACGATCTGCAAGTAGCAAGGACTTCTGCAGAGATACATGCCCTCTTAACTACAAATTGACCTATACATTTCTCAGAAATGTTAAGTCGTATCTTAAACATGTCTGATACGAGTGGTATAGTACATATATTTAAGACAGTTTTTTCAGGACTGTTACCACCTTTTGAAGCAGTCCTAGGAATATTTCCAAACTTCGTGCACTCTGTGTTTGGCGGATTGCCTCTCATTTTGGGACTCGCTGCAGGAATACTATTTTTGCTCCTGTTGCTGCGATATGGCAAGTCAATTCACAAGCGACACCAAGTTCACCATAGAGACAACTCTACTGGCGATGAAGTGTCATGAGAGTATTGTCCAAATTTTGGATCTACCTCATCTAAGAGAACTAAATAAGACATTGGTTCCGTTCATTCAGACCAATTTGGCAAGATTGCATCATACCTGTTCTACGATGCCTGCTATGCGGAGAAGAATGTGTGCTAGACACATGTCTGACACTCCCATCAGTCATGCCAACGGATGTTGATACTTTGCTTGAACCAGTAACGGCCCATGCACTATGTTGTCCCCAGCGGCTACCAATTCTGATGACGGCATTCATTGACGCAAAATGCTACTGCTGATGTACGAGAAACGACAGGCACACAGGTACCTTCCAATTAGAACATTGCTAATGCGACCAATGCTGACGGCGATGCTTCACATCTATGTGCAGTTGATCTTCTTTACGAGGTAATCCAACTTTCATCTACTATGGTAGACACATTTTTTACAGACTTAGAAGCACTAACCCTGACTTTTGACTTGGCACTCAGTGTTTTGAGAGACTCTAAATTTGACCTTCATTTTTTCAAAACAAAGTTTTAACTTTGGAACTCT
Organism: Lissotriton vulgaris; assembly: GCF_964263255.1. Taxonomy (NCBI): domain Eukaryota; kingdom Metazoa; phylum Chordata; class Amphibia; order Caudata; family Salamandridae; genus Lissotriton; species Lissotriton vulgaris. The sequence goes on along the minus strand of NC_141698.1, from coordinate 765,971,112 downwards.
TTTTTTCTATGATTATTAATTTTTCCAAATTTGTATTTTTTCTTTTTGGCACAAAGTAATCTGCTTAAAGTAGAACTATTCATAGAGAACTAGAGATTCATTGAATTAACTCCAGAGACAATATTTGACCTTGTCCTCATACCAACAGTTATATGTATTATGACATGAAATGATTTTGACACCTTTCTCTTCTGTATTTATGAGCCATTTCATTAATGTATTTTCATGATTCATTCAGATAGCATTACAGATGTCAACTATATGTTTAGAATGAAAACAGTGCTTTAAATGCGTACAGCACAAATGCTTTACATGTATCTTGGGTGAATTTTAAACACTTGTTGTATAGACAGTTTTTATTCATTTATACATGTCTAGAACTTAGTATTTAGTAGAAGTCGTACATAAGAAAGTGAAGTGGGCATTGTATGGCGTTTTAGATTCCGAATGGATTTTCCTGATTCATGCCCTTATATAGGTACAATTCACGTTGCCCTTTTATAGGCATTGAAATCAAGCCCTTATTTAGGCATAGCCCATGCAGCCCAAATACAGGCATGGCTACTTCTATCCGTTCACCAAACGTCACAATGATTTCTTGGAAAACCAGCTTAAGCCGTTAGGGACTTCCCCTTGCTTGAATATTGGTTTCTCCAAGAACTCAGTTACTTTACAATGAACAACTATTCCCTAGGGGTTTATTCATGATATTCATATGCCCGACTTTACGTCAAACATGGCATTCCTAAACACCTTCAAGGTATAAATATACCTTCACTTGCTATGACAAAGCACGGTGGTTTGGTGCAGTTTGACGACCTACTTGCCTGACGCAGCTCGCTACAGCAAGTGCCGAAGGAAGCCGACTCTCCAGCTGATGCACTGATCAAGAAGCTGCCCTCCTCTGCTGAGAAATCCAGCTCCAGTGTTTCTGACTCCCCTTGCGGGGTGTTGGGAAATCGAGTCCCGAAACAGAGATACCAGACCTCCTTCCTTCCAAGGTATGGAGTTGATTAGAACCTAGAGAAACCTTTGGTAGATTCTTGGCAAAACTAAACCTATACTAAAGACCATACTTACTTCTTCCCTCGTACTAGACCTAGGTTAGGTACATTGGGGTAGGCATATTTTAGAAGCATCAGTTGAGTATTTTAGCCTGTGTTATTTATGTATGTATTTTTATATGGCTTAGAAACCATACAATGCCATTACAGTATTATTTTATAATACTATTCTCGCTGTACGCATTATACTTTGCATTTTGCCTAACGATTCTAGCAGTTCACCTCTCTTGCATTAGAAAGAAGACTGTTCAATAAATCCTTTTATTGAAAACCCCGTCTCACTATTTCTCTGCAACTCTGTAGAAACGAAGCATGCACGATTGACTGAGTGAAATACTTATCTATTGTTTCCACGACTCTGAAGATAGTTATTCCAGTCTTAGGGAAACAAAGTTGTCATGTTTATGCGGTTGTCAGAATTGAATCCCTTCTTATGAATTTGAGAACTTTTCTAGTGACCTCTGAGCTAGCTGGCACTCACAATTAAGTTTAGTATCGGGTGCAGGGGTGCCTTTAGGGGTGGGATCTTCTTACCAGCTACTGGTCGCGGTTGGGGGTCTTCTGGATTTAGACTACAGGTGTCGGCTTGAGGCAGGTCAGGGGTCGCAGGATCTCAGTCCAGAATCGCTGGGTTGACCTCCTCGTGGAGTTTTTCCACTCGAGCTCGGGCCAGGTTCGGCGGGTGCAGAGTGGGCTGGATGCGTGGTTTCCGGCTGTTGCCAAAGGTTGCAGTTGAACAAATCTGGTATTCATGAGAGAAACAGTCTTTGGAAGTGAAAGCAGGCAGGTTCTCCGGTGTTTTTGAGGTTGCTAGCTGCAGGACACACTGGGGTTTTGCAGGAGCAGGATCGAGGGGAGACAGGCCTGTAGGGGTGGTGCCAAGTCAGTGGGCATCGTCCTCTTCTTAGCTCTTCTTAGCTCTGCATGGCTCTTCGGTCCTTCTTCTTATTTTCTTTCTGGATCTGAGGAAGCAAGGTTCAGGGTGCCCCTAAATACTAGATTTAGGAGCATTACAGGTAGGTAGAGGGCTGGGACCAATAGGTCCCTTCCCTGGAGTGGGTAGACCCCTATTGTACCATTCTACAGGGGGATGGGGGCACAAGCGTGTCCATGGTTGGTTGGGTCCCCCGATCCTCAAGATGGCGGGGACTCAGTTGTGCATCACCTCGCCTCCCCCACCTGATGGGTGGAGTTGGCAGAGGTGGGCACACCTCTCACCCTCACTTGTTTTTCCCAGCAGATCTCCCAGCCAAAGTGGGGGGCAGAACCAGTGGGGACCAGTTGCTGAAAGCAGCAAGTGGTCTGGGGAAGCTCACAAAGGCGGCATGCCTTTGAAGCTTCCCCTTCGTGAACCCTGCCCATCCTGGGGGAGGAGACTTGGCACCTTGTTCCAGGATGTGCATTGTTTCAGGCCCCTGAGAGCAGCAGGCTCTCGACCCAGGGGTCCAGAAACATGTCTGTTGATGGCAGCCTAAGCAGTCACTCATTGGGGTCCCTAGAGGTGGGTTACTTTTCAGGGGCCATCTTTGAGATGCCCTCTGTGTGCATTTTTCATTAAATCCCACACTGGCACCAGTGTGGGTTTAATGACTGAAAAGTTTGATACCAAACGAACAAATGACTTACCTTCGGTAACGCGTTTTCTCGTAGATACAGTATCTGCCTGTGGATTCCTCACCTTGTGAATATCCCCTTGCGTCAGCAACATTTGGAAATTCTTTTTGTAGCTTTGCGCCAACGTGGACGACGTCACAGAGGCACGACATCGCGCGTGACTCCGCTGACGTCACCAACACCATAATAGGCCCACGCCGGCGTGATGACATCAGTTCAGCCCTTTTTTCCGTGCCTTCGAAGCACACGGACGGACCGATGACAGTAAATATATACACAGTACACAAATGTCAAGATAACACACACAGTGTGAAGCAAATGCAGAAATGCAATTAAAATAAAACATGTCCTTGACAATAAACTCAGGTATAGAAGAGTGGACAACGGGGAGGCGGGTGGGTCAGTGAGGAATCCACAGGCAGATACTGTATCTACCAGAAAAAGTGTTACCGAAGGTAAGTAACTTGTTCTTCTGATAGATACATCTGCCAGTAGATTCCTCATCTTGTGAATAGAGTCCCACAGCAGTCCCCACTCCCGGAGGAGGGTGTCCACTCTACTAGACCAGGAAATCTTGGAGGACAGAGCGCGCAAAGTGGCCGTCCCTCCTCACCTCGGTATCCAAGCAGTAATGCTTCGCGAAAGTGTGGAGGGAGGCACAAGTCGCGGCTCAACAAATATCCTCAACTGGAAAGAGCAGATGTTGAAGACTTAGCTCTAATAGAATGAGCCCTTATACCCTCTGGAGGTTCCTTACACGCCAGGGAGTAGCAGATCTTGATGCATAAAACAATCCATCTCGAGAGCGTGCACTTGTACACCGCCTTCCCCTTCTTGCAGACAGCAAAACCAAAGATCAGCTGGTCAATCAATCAATCAAAGCATTTATATAGCGCACTACTCACCCGGAGGGTCTCAAGGCGCTAGGGGAGGGGGGGTCCTCTACTGCTCGAACAGCCAGGTCTTGAGCTGCTTCCTGAAGGCAAGGTGGTCCTGGGTCAGGCGGAGGTGGGTCGGGAGGGAGTTCCAAGTCTTGGCAGCCAGGTAGGAGAAGGACCTTCCTCCTGTGGTGGCTCTTCGGATGCGGGGGACGGCGGCGAGGGCGTTGCCGGTCGATCGAAGCTGGCGTGTGGGAGCGTAGAAGTTGAGGCGGCTGTTGAGGTATCCTGGGCCTTGGCTGTGTAGGGCTTTGTGTGCGTGGGTGAGGAGACAGAAGGTGATTCTCTTGTTCACCGGGAGCCAGTGCAGATCTCTCAGGTGTCCGGAGATGTGGCTGCGACGGGGGATGTCCAGGATGAGTCGTGCTGAGGCGTTCGGAATCCGCTGGAGTCTCTTCTGGAGTTTGGCAGTGCTTCCGGCGTAGAGGGAGTTGCCGTAGTCCAGACGGCTGGTGACGAGGGCCTGGGTGACCGTCTTCGTGGTCTCGGTGGGGATCCACCGGAAGATCTTACGTAGCATGCGCAGGATGTTGAAGCACAACGAGGAGACGGCGTTGACTTGTCTGGTCATGGAGAGGGAGGAGTCCAGGATGAAGCCCAGGTTGCGTGCATGGTCTGTTGGTTTGGGTGCGCTGCCCAGGGCGGGGGGCCACCAGGAGTCGTCCCAGGCGGAGGGTGAAGATCCCAGGATGAGGACTTCGGTCTTGTCCGAGTTCAGTTTCAGGCGGTTGTTCATCATCCACTTGGCTACGCCTGTCATCCCTTCGTGTAGGTTGGCTCTGGCGGTGGCGGGGTCGTTGGTGAGGGAGAGGATCAGCTGGGTGTCGTCGGCGTAGGAGATGATGTTGAGGTTGTGTTGGCGTGCGATGGCTGCGAGGGGGCTCATGTAGACGTTGAAGAGGGTTGGGCTGAGCGAGGAGCCTTGAGGAACGCCGCAGATGACTTCGGTGGCTTCTGATCTGAACGGGGGGAAGCCGGACTCTCTGTGTCCTTCCGGTGAGGAACGAGATGATCCATTCCAGTGCCTTCTCCTGGATTCCGACGTTGCTGAGGCGCCGCACTAGGGTACGGTGGCAGACAGTGTCGAAGGCCGCGGAGAGGTCTAGGAGGATGAGGGCCGCTGTTTCTCCGTTGTCGAGCCGGGCTCGGAGGTCATCGGTGGCTGCGATCAGGGCGGTCTCGGTGCTGTGGTTGGCCCGGAAGCCAGACTGCGAGAGGTCGAGGGATCCGTTCGTCTCGAGGAAGGCGGCCAGCTGCTTGTTGACGGTCTTCTCGATGACTTTTGCAGGAAACGGGAGCAGCGAGATGGGGCGGTAGTTCTTGAGGTCGGTGGGGTTGGCCGATGGCTTCTTTAGTAGAGCGCTGAGTTCGGCGTGCTTCCAGCTCTCCGGGAAGGTAGCGGTGTCGAAGGAGGTGTTGATGTCCCGCAGGTGGGGTGCGATGACAGCGTCGGCCTTGTTGAAGACGTGGTGAGGGCAGGGGTCGGTCGGAGATCCGGAGTGGATTGAGTTCATCGCGCTGATGGTGTCTTCGGTGCTGATCGGGGTCCAGGCGCGGATGGTGGTGGTGGGGGTCGGTGGTTCAGTCGTGGCGTGCGTCGGTTGAGTGCTGAAGCTGTTGTGTATGTCCGCGATCTTGTTGTGGAAGTACGAGGCGAGGGAGTTGCAGAGGTCTTGCGAAGGGGTGATGTCGTTGTTTCCGGCGTTGGGGTTGGAGAGCTCTTTAACGATGTTGAAGAGTTCCTTGCTGTTGTGTGCGTTGTTGTCCAGTCGTTCCTTGAATGCAGTTTTCTTGGTGGCGTGGATCATTTGGTGGTGTTTTCGGGTGGCGAGCTTCAGGGCAGTCATGTTGTTCGGTGTTGGGTCTCTGCGCCAGGCTTTCTCGAGTGCTCGGCAGTTCTTCTTGGAGCTCTTGAGTTTGTCGGTGAACGATGGGGCTTTTTTGCTGCCGGGTCTGCTAGGCGGAGTCTTCAGAGTGGCGAGGGCATCTGCGCAGTTGCTGATCCACTTCGCGAGGTTGGTGGCCGCCTGGCTTGGGTTCGTTGTGCTGGTGGGAGGGTTCATGCTCAGGGAAGTCGCGAGCTGGTCGGCTGTGATCTTGTTCCAGCTTCTGCGTGCAACCTGTTGCTGGTGGTGGTGGATCGTGGTCCATCTGAAGCTGAAGTGGATGCAGCTGTGGTCCGACCAGTGGAGTCCGGTGGCGTGGCTGAAGGTGATGTCCTTGCTGGATGAGAACACGGGGTCGAGTGTGTGTCCGGCGTAGTGGGTGGGGGTGGCCACCAGCTGCTTAAGACCGAGGTTGTCCAGCAGGGTGGTGGTGTTGCGGTCGTTGTTGTTCTCCAGGTGGAAGTTGAGGTCCCCGAGGAGGATGTAGTCAGCGGAGAGGAGGGCGTGCGGGCTGATGAAGTCGGCGATGTCTTCGCTGAATTGTGTGCGTGGTCCCGGGGGTCTGTAGATGAGGGTGCCTCTGAGGGTGGTCTTGGGGTTGATGTGGATCTGGAAGTGCAGGTGTTCGGCGGGTGCGAGGGCGTCGTCGGTGTTGGTCGTGATGCGGATGGTGTTCCTGTGGATGATGGCGATGCCTCCTCCTGTCTGGTTGACGCGGTCCCTCTGGATGATCTTGTAGCCGTCCGGGATGGCGATGGCGAGCGCTGAGGAGGCGTTCATCCAGGTTTCCGTGAGAAAGGCGACGTCTGGGGCTGTGGTGTCGAGCAGGTTCCAGAGCTCGACGGCGTGTCTGTGGATGGAGCGGGTGTTGAGCCGACCTGAACTCTCTCATCCTGTCCAGGTAGGAACTCACCGCCCTCTTAGGGTCCAAGCGGTGAAGCCTTTCCTCCTCCTTGGAAGGGTGAGGGAGAGGTTAGAAGGTAGGGAGAGTAACGGACTGCCCCCGATGAAATGAAGTTACCACCTTCGGCAGAAAAGCAGCCCTGGTCCTGAACTAAGAGTTTGAAGCTCATTAACCCTCCCTGCCGAGGTAATTGCCACCAGAAAAACAGTCTTGAAAGACAAAAGTCTCATGGGACACTTGTGCAATGGATCGAAAGGCAAACCCATCAAAAACGTAAGCACAAGGTTCAAATCCCATTGAGGAACAATAAAAGGTGTTGGAGGAAATTTATTTGTAAGGCCCTTGATGAATCGGAATTCAATAGGAGATTTTAATAAAGATGGCTGGTCCGGCAAACAAAGGAAAGCCGATAAGGCTGATAAATAACCTTTGATAGTTGCCACCGCAAAACCCTGCTGGGCCAAAGAAAGTGCAAATTGAAGTATATTGGACAAACGAGCCCTTAAAGGGTCAATGGACTTCTCCACACACCAAGCAACAAATTTAGACCATCTATAAGAATAGATAGACTTAGTGGAGTCACGCCTGGCCGACAAAATGACATCCACCACATCGTGTGGAAGAGAAAAGGAACTCAGATTGCCCCGTTCAATCTCCAGGCATGAAGGTGTAAGGTCTGGAGGTGGGGGTGTAGAACCTGCCCCTCCATCTGGGAGAGGATATCTGCCCTGTGAGGGAGACGGAGCGGCGAGCACGAGGAGAGGTGGAGAAGATCTGTGTACCACACCCTTCTTGGCCAATCCGGGGCGATCAATATAACTTGGGCCCGGACTTGGCGAATCATCCTCAGAACCAGAGGAATCAAGGGTGTGGGAGGAAACGTGTAAAAGAGTTGTGAGTCCCAACTCAACTGAAACGCGTCCCCCAGTGCTCCTTGTATCGGAAACTGGAGACTGCAGAATGACGGGCAGTGAGCATTCTCGTGAGTGGCAAACAGAACCACCTGAGGAGTCCCCCACGTCCGGAAGACTTGACGAACCACCTCCGGGTGAAGCCTCCACTCGTGGTCGGCCGAGAACTGCCGACTGAGACTGTCTGCACATACGTTCAGAACCCCGGCCAGATGATTTGCCATCAGACAAATCTGATGGTCCTGAACCCAGGACCAGAGACGCAGAGCCTCTCTGCAGAGACACTGCGACCCTACTCCTCCCTGCTTGTTAACATACCACATCGCGGTGGTGTTGTCCGTCAGGACTTGAACTGACAGACTGCGAAGGGAAGGGAGGAAGGCCTTGAGTGCTAAACGTATGGCCCGCAACTCTAGAAGGATGATGTGAAGCAACCTTTCCTCTGGAGACCAAAGACCCTTGACCTCCAGATCCCCCAGATGAGCACCCCACCCTAGAGTGGATGCATCTGTTATCAATGTGGCCACCGATGGAGGTAGTTGAAAAGGCTTTCCTTTTACAGATTGCTCTCCACACTCCACCAGGAAAGATCCGCCGCAGTTTGCCTGGAGATCCTGCCTAACTCCCTGAGATCACTGCCTGTGGAGGCACTACTGGAGCGCCCTCATGTGCCAGCGTGCATGGTTGACCAACAAAATGCAAGAAACCATCAGACCGAGCAGACGAAGCACCTTCAGGACTGGAACAACCGTTCCACTGTGAAATAAAGGAATCATTTCCTGTATGTCGTGAATCCTTTGAGGAGGAGGGAATGCATGAAACACAGTAGTGTCCAGTACCGCACCTATGAACAGGTTGGGCTGGGAGGGCACCAGGTGAGACTTGGGTACATTTATCGAAAAACCCAACCTGTGCAACAAATGCGTTGTCTCTTGCAGATGATGGAGCACTATCTCCGGAGATTCTGCCTTGATCAGCCAATCGTCTAGATACGGAAATACAGGCATCCCCGACCTTCTGAGATGTGCAGCCACTACTGCCATCACCTTGGTGAAGACTCGATGCGCAGTAGTAAGACCAAACGGAAGGACCGCAAACTGGTAGTGTTGCGACCCAACCGTGAAACGGAGATACTTCCTGTGTGACTGCAGGATAGGAATATGAAAATACGCATCCTGTAAATCGATCGACACCATCCAGTCTTCTTCCAGCAGCGCCTGAAGAACCTGCGCAAGGGTGAGCATCTTGAACCTCTCCTGTTTGAGATAGAGATTCAAAATCCTGAGGTCTAGGATTGGACGAAGTCTGCCATCCTTCTTGGGGATCAGAAAATACCGGGAGTAGCATCCCTGACCCCTCTCCTGCTCTGGAACCACCTCTACCGCACCCTTTCTGAACAGTGCCAGGACTTCTTCCTGCAGGAGAAGCAGGTGGTCCTCCAAACAAAAACCCTGGCAAGGAGGATCATTTGGGGGAAACTCACGAAAAGGAAGAGCATACCCATTTTCTACGAGATTGAGAACCCAAAGATCTGATGCAATCAATTCCCAATCTCGTAGGAAATGGGTAAGCCGACCCCCCACTGGGCCCACATGATCCGGAATGGCAGATCTAGGGCTGCTTTGCTGCGTTGGCAGGGGGCTGGGAAGGGGAAGAGGAAGAGGAGGAGGAGGCTTGACGACCTCTGGGACGAGCTCTTTATCTGCCCCTATAAGACTTGTACAGCGTATTTTGCTGCTGCTGTGGCTGTTGTTGAGATTGTTTGTAGGCTCAAAAGGAAGACCTGCCAAATCCTCTGAAGCGCTTCCCAAATGTGCCTCTTGTCTGAAATCCGAACGACTTCGCCGTCGCTCTGCTCTCTTTAAAACGCTCTAAAGCAGCGTCAGCCTTCTTCCCAAACAGTCCTGACCCATCAAAGGGCAAATCCATCAAGGCAGAGTGTACATCTGCTGAGAACTCTGACGACTTTAACCACGCAGCTCTCCTATGGCCACTGAAGAGCCCATGACTCTCGCCACCGAATCTGCCGTGTCCAGCCCACTCTGGATTACCTGCCTTGCTGCTGCCTGAGTGTCCGATATAACTTCCTGAAAGTCCATTCTATCCCCTTCAGGAATCTTGGGCACTAACTGTTTTACAGAATCCATCAGGGCATGGATGTAACGCCCCATCAGGCAAGTCCCATTAGTAGATTTTAACGCCATGCTGGCTGAGGAGAAGACTTTCTTAGCTGCCTGATCCTGCTTTCTCTACTTTTTCTCTCCAGGAACCTGCGGAAAAGCCCCCGCAGACTTCTTAGAGCAGGCAGCCTGCACAACTAAACTTTCAGGCAGGGGGTGTGTAGATACAAAGTCAGGGTCATTAGGAGCCACGCTATATCTCCTCGCAACTGCCCTTGAAACGGCAGGGGCTGACAGAGGTTTCTTCCACACCTCATAGATTGGCTCAGCCAAAGCATCATTGAATGGCAGCATTGGTTCAATTACAGAGGAAGGTGAATGGAGGACCTCCGTCAGAAGGCAGAGTGATGTTTAACAAGTCTGCCGCTTTCTTTATTACCACATGGTAAGGAGTCACATCTCTAGAAGGTGTATCAGATGTAGAGGCCAAATCCCACTCAGGAGACAGTTCCAGGCCACTAGCCTCCCTCAGGTCATCAAAAGGATCCTCAGACTCCTGAAGCTCACCTTCCTCCACGTCTTCATCCCAATACCTCTGTTCCTCCAGAAGCCTCTGTGCCTCACGCCTCGACCTCTCCTTCACAAACGAAGCCGACGGATCCATGATCGACTCCACCGGAGTCGGAGCCGGCATCGAACCTGAAGTCGGGGGAGGCAGTTTGACTCGGGGTCGAACCGGATTCGGCATTGGAGTCGAGGGTACCGGCGTCGATGGATTCGGCGTAGACGGCTTTGGCGTCGAAGGCTTCGCCGGCGTCGAAAAATGCCAATGTGGTGCTGGAGCCGGCAAGAAAGGCATGAAGGGCGCAGGGGCATAAGCCTGGGGATCACCCAGACTAAACGCCATAGGACCCGTGGGACCAACAGGTGCACTAGATGGGTACATTGCCCTGGAGTACACCCCGAACATGGCATTGAGAAATTGCGTTGGATCCTGACCTGGAGCCGGAAAGGCAGGATATGAGCCCCCAGGCTGCTCCCGAGGGAGCAGAGTCGTCACGACGTCAACCTCCTCTTCAGGCTGGTGCACCAGAGTTGACTGACCCGCAGGCAACTGAGCCTCAACTCCGCCAACTTCCTCCACTTCACCTTCATCCTCTTGGCCTGAAGGATGAGACGGAACCATAGATGGATTCACTACCTGCTTAGGTGAGCCAAGCGAATCCGCACGCAAAGCCTCACCCTCCGAGACCTGTGCTTCCGAAGCCGAAGACACCACCTCCTTCCGAAGAAGCTTAACCTGCGACTTCGGTCTCAAACTCGAGTCCTTTCCAGAATGATGTCTTGACTCATGGCTCCTCTTCTTATGTTTCTTCCTCGAGGACCTCGAAGCATGAGCAGAGGACGACTCCGATCGCGACCTCGAACTTCGAGATCGCGACTTCGAAGTTTTCTTATCCTTCTTACCTTTTCATTTTGCAACAAGGAGCTTCGTCTCCCTCTCTCGAAGGGCCTTTGGTGTCATTTGCTTGCAAGATTGGCACTCCTCGACGTCATGGTCGGAGCTCAGACACCAGAAGCAGCACTCATGCGGGTCAGTGATTGACATTGTCTTGCCACATTCACCGCAAGCCTTAAATCCGGTCTTCTTCGACGACTTCTCGACAGAAGACAATAAAACACAGAGAAAAATCACAGAGTAACTAAGTTACTGTAACAGCTACAGACGATCCCTTGAAAACCGTTAGCGTCGACGACGCGGAAAAAAGGGAACTGATGTCATCACGCCGGCGTGGGCCTATTATGGTGTCGGTGATGTCAGCGGAGTAGCGCGCGATGCCGTGCCTCTATGAAGTCGTCCACGTCGGCGCGAAGCTACAAAAAGAATTTCCGAATGTTGCTGATGAAAGGGGATATTCACAAAGTGAGGAATCCACTGGCAGATGTATCTATCAGAATTCACAGTTTTCAGTGTAGCCATTATGGTGCTGTGAAGTTCGTAATGACATAATGACAAACTCCCAGCACAATATACTCTTAATGGCAGCACAGCACTTACAATGTCTAAGAATGGACTTAGACACTGTAGGGGTACTTGTACCCTCACCACTGGTATAGTGCACCCAACTAGAGGGGTGACTGATCCATGCCACACACAGGGGTGTGTGCCATCTCGACTCTTCTCTTTGTTCTGCACCAAAACACGCAGCCTGCAAAGGCAGTGTGTGAGTGTAGTGGTACAGGACCTCAAAGGGTGGCACAATAAGTGTTGCAGCCCTTAGAGGCCTTCTATGGTCACAGTGCCCTGACTACCTGTGGTACAATTTACCAGGGGCTGACCTGTGGCCAAAGATACGTGTTGCGTTTAGTTTTGGGGAAAGAACACAAGCCCTGGGAACCTGATTGGCAGGGGTCGAGGGCACACCAAGTAAAAGTGCGTCAGTAGTCCGGCAAAATGTGGGGGGGCGTTACTGCAACCGAAACCCACTTTCCTACACCTCCACCCCTTTGAGCTTTGCTCAAAATATTTAATTGTCAAACTGCATGAAATATCTTTTGGAGAGGGAAAAACTGCTTGTTCCCCACTACCATATTTGCAAGAGGAACGATACATTACACAGGTAAACTGGGTACATTTAGGAGGCTACAAAGTAAGTACAGTTTAATCAATATTCATTAAATCTTGTATTTGGTCTCATTGCATCTACAAGGCATTGTGTGTGTTGGTGGAAACGGAAGGAGGTTTGCAGGTAGAGAGGTACACGGAGCAGCACAGTGGGAGAGATTGAATGCAAAGCCAGCAAGCTAAAATACTACTACCTTTACAGGCCGCTATCATCAGCAATTTCCATTCCCATGAGGTCAGAATACCCAAACACCATCCCAACCAGATCCAGATACCAGGCTCTTGGTGTATTTCAGCAGAAATATGGGTCAAACTTTGTATGGCAGAGTATACATTGGGGGCATTATCCGGGATATACACACAACAGGAACTACCAATGACCCTACAGACCCCTCCACTGTCTGCAAAGATAATGTCTAAAACCATGCAAAGTTGAAGGGTCATAAGGTGGTTAGCCTGCATCTCAACAGTAATATTAGTGAGGGCACCTGCTGTTTTATTGGTGACAGCATCAGCTACTCTTGATAACTTCCTAGTTTGTTAACTATTGACAACTGGGCCAACAAAGAAGAAGAACCCTTTGTTAAAACCCTGATACTATTCAAAAGTTGTCTCAGTCTGATCTACTTCTGCCTTATCTACAACTCATTTGAAGTGAGATAGTTTCACCTCTTTTTTCCTAAATGTTATGATAATTTGATGGCGCAACATAAGTTGGGGGAAGAAGAAATGCAATATAACAAACTCTCGACCATCCTTTGGGAAACCAAAAGTAAGCCTTGTTCCCACAAGTAAAATAAGTATTGGGTAAAGAGATGAGGGGCAGTGTTGGGATGGTATTCAGAGGTATGATCTGCTTACAATTACTAGTCCCCACATATCTTCTCTCTTTTCCCGATAGACATAGAGGTGCTTGAAGCGACAATACATTTACCGGAATCAACTTTCCTGTGTTACATTTCTTTTCTTAAACACTGTCAACCTATTTGTCATGTGGTATATGTATAATTCAAGTTCCTCCAAGATAGTCCCCATTAATATTGTGCCGTTCCAACAATGGGTAGCATTAGAGCCACAGGTTGTACCATCGAAGGGGCATACTCCCGAGGTGGGATCTAAATGGTAGAGAAACGAGCATATCAAATAATTTGTACCTTTATTCCCCCTAAAATTGGCTTCACTGGTATGGGTGATAAAGAAGTCCCAAAGCATTTCTCACCACCCAGTACAAGATCCATACTGAGAGAATGATAAGGCAGTAAGAGGACATCATGCTGTGCTGAATGCAGAAGTAATCCACACACCTAACAATCATCAAAACACGTAGCCTGCAAAGGCAGTTTGTGAGTGTAGTGGTACAGGACCTCAAAGGGTGGCACAATAAGTGCTGCATCCCTTAGAGGCCTTCTATGGTCACAGTGCCCTGGCTACCTGGGGTACAATTTACCAGGGGCTGACCTGTGGCCAAAGATACCAGTTGTGTTTAGTTTTAGGGAATGAACACAGGCCCTGGGAACCTGATTGGCAGGGGCCCAGGGCACACCAAGTAAAAGTGTGTCAGTAGTCTGGCAAAATGTGTGGGAGGGGGTTACTGTAACCGAAATCCACTTTCCTACACCCCAACCCCTTTGAGCTTTGCTCAATATATTTAATTGTCAAACTGCATGAAATATCTTTTGGAGAGGGAAAAACTGCTTGTTCCCCACTACCATGTTTGCAAGAGGGACAATACATTACAGGTGTGAACTAGGTACATTTAGGAGGCTGCAAAGTAAGTACAGTTTAATCAGTATTCATTAAATCTTGTATTTGTTCTCATTGCATCTGCGAGGCATTGTGTGTGTTGGTGGAAAGGAAAGGAGGCTTGCAGGTAGAGAGGTACACGGAGCAGCACAGTGGGAGAGATTGAATGCAAAGCCAGCATACTAAAATACTACCACCTTTACAGGCCGCTATCATCATCACTTTCCATTCCCATGCGGTCAGAATACCCAAACACCATCCTGACCAGATGATGATGTAGTTACCAGGGTCTTGGTGTATTTCAGCAGAAATGTGGGTCACACTTTGTATGGCAGAGTATACATTGGGGGAATTATCTGGGATATACGCACAACAGGAACTACCAATGACCCTACAGACCCTTCCACTGTCTGCAAAGATAATGTCTAAAGCCATGCAAAGTTGAAGGTTTATAAGGTGTTTAGCCTGCATCTCAACAGTAATATTAGTGAGGGCACCTGCTGTTTTTTGGTGACAGCATCAACTACTCTTGATAACTTCCTAATTTGTTAACTATTGACAACTGAGCCAACATAGAAGAAAACCCTGATATTATTCAAAAGTTGTTTCAATCTGACCTACTTCTGCCTTATCTACAACTCATTTGAAGTGAGATAGTTTCACCTCTGTTTTCCTAAATTTTATGATAATTTGATGGCGCAACATAAGCTGGGGGAAGAAGAAATGCATTATAACAAACTCCTGACCATCCTTTGGGAAGCCAAAAGTAAGTCTTGTTCCCACAAGCAAAATAAGTATTGGGTAAAGAGATGAGGGGCAGTGTTGGGGTGGTATACAGATATATGATCTGCTTATAATTACTAGTCCCTACATGTCTTCTCTCTTTTACCGATAGACATAGAGGTGCTTGAAGCAACAATACATTTACCGGAATCATCTTGTCCTGTGTTACATTTCTTTTCTTAAACACTGTCAACCTATGTGTCATGTGGTATCTTTATAATTCAAGTTCCTCTAAGATAGTCCCCATTAATATTGTGCCGTTCCAACAAAGGGTAGCATTAGAGCCAGAGATTGTACCATTGAAGGGGCATACTCCCGAGGTGGGATCTAAATGGTAGAGAAACGAGCATATCAAATCATTTGCACCTTTATTCCCCCTAAAATTGGCTTCAGTGGTATGGGTGATAAAGAAGTCCCAAAGCATTTCCCACCACCCATTACAAGATCCATACTGAGAGAATGATAAGGGAATAAGTGGACATCATGCTGTGTTGAATGCAGAAGTAATCCACACACCTAACAATCAGTAATGTTCACCTTATTGTGGATACCCTGTAGTGTATGAATGAATGTATTATTGGTATAATATGAACAATGTGCTTGCTTGTGAGGGGTCAATGTGACATGAAAATGTTCCTGGGGTGTTGGTGTCGGGTCAACCAAAGTATCGCCTGGGAAAGTTTCTTCTAAAAACCAAGAAATCTCTGGAATGCCTACAACAATAATCAGGAGTACCAAACCAAGTATACATTTCTGTTTGCGAGTCCAGGCAGGTGGAAGTGGTGCGCTAACTATCGAGGTGTTTTCTTCTATTTCTTGCAAAGACATAGTCCTATCAAATGGGTGCAGTTCCATGATCTATCTGAGGGTGTATTATGTACTCCTACTATACCAACTTTAATCTTTTATAGTTGTAATATGGTCCTAATGGATAACAGAGCTATTGGCAATGTGTTCGGCATAAATCTTCCCTAGTTTGGCTTTCAGAGTGCTTCATAACGTTCCACTGATCCCTCCGATTGCAGTGATTGGCAGCATGGAACTTCTGTGTTATCTGTAGTACTGAACCTGCCCTACAAAATAGGACCCTTTCTGAAATGAAATGAAATGTCAACTTATAAAGCGCGATTGTTGCCCTGGGGCGTCCAAGCGGTAGCGAACAGTAAGAAGTTAATTTTAGAAAAAAGAGAGCAGAATTAAAAAGGAGCATTGAACAAGAAGGTCTTGAGCTGTTTGCGAAAGGTGGATAGATTTGAATTGGACCTGAGTTGAAACGGAAGTGAGTTCCACAGCTTGGCGGCGTTGTAGGTGAACATCCTGCCGCCAGCTCTTACCTTTTTTATTCTGGGGACAATAGCCATACATGCCTGGCTAGAGCGGAGAGTTCTGCTGAGTTGATACTGTATTGCTAGGTCCCGGATGATAGCCGGTCCTGTGTCCCAGAAGGCTTGGTGGAATGTACACATCGCCTTAAAGGCGATTCTTTGTCGTACTAGAAGCCAGTGCAGACTGATCAGACCAGGTTTGGCTGACTGCCTGCGCGGCAACTGAAGCACGGTGCGAGCCGCACAATTTTGCCCAATC
The DNA here is from genome assembly GCF_964263255.1 of Lissotriton vulgaris. Lineage (NCBI taxonomy): Eukaryota > Metazoa > Chordata > Amphibia > Caudata > Salamandridae > Lissotriton > Lissotriton vulgaris. The sequence goes on along the minus strand of NC_141698.1, from coordinate 765,954,939 downwards.
TGAAGCTTGCGCAGTGTATATTCCGGGGCGCCAAGATAGAGGACGTTGTTAGAGTCCAAACGGGACTGAATCAATCCCTGAATGGCCACTTGCTTTGCCTCCACCGGCAGAAGAGGAAGGACTTTCCTCAACTGTAGGAGAGTAGGGTCTGCAATCCTATGATCACCCCAGATTTTTGCTTTTTGCTTCACTGGTTTACGACTTCCCTGGCTGTGGGCCTGCTAATCAGACCCACAGCCTAGCTGTTCTCTCGCTAAATTGACACGTGTACCTTAGGTGCATATACCAATTGGTACTGGGCCACCTTATCAGTCCCTGTACTCAGGGCATAGGTGTACCCAGGGCCTACCAGGGGCTGCAGCATGTATTATGCCACCCCTGGCTGGCCATCTAAATCTGACACAACTGGCTGCACGACAGCTGGGGCAAGGTGGTGTAATCACCCTTTGCTTTAGAGATAGTATACCTATATCTAACCCTAAAATGGACACCTGTATTCCTATCAGTCACTCCTATGGCAGGCCTTAACAATCCTGAAGGCAGAGTGCTTGGAGTTATGTAAGATGGTGCTCTGGCATGAGCTGAGCCCGTTTACAGCTTGCGGAACCAAGTCCTAATAGCTGTTCCATGATAACGCGTACCATATACTCTTAAGTGCATTATAATCCTCGCGGTTATTTGCCAACTTTGGGATCGCTTTATCAAAACATGTCGAGTAAGGTGTCATACGAATTGGAATACTAACCCCTCGCCAATCCTGGCGACGGGGTTAGCATTCCACCCTTCTAGAGGGACGCGACATGTATGTAACTGTGAACCCCGGTTAAAGTTAACTCGAGCCTCAGCATCACAAAATGGATGCTGCCACCACAGACACAAGTCTGACCTCCTGCTTCTGGGAGTCCTTCCAGCGAGGAGAGCTTGGAAAAAGGCATTCCTGTCAGGGGCGGTGCTAGCACCATCCCAGACAGGGTTTTGTGTATCCCAGGTAGGCAGGGCTGAGAGGAAGGTGACTGCAAGGGCTCACTGTGCATATGCCGGCTTGAACCAGTTCCAGGGGCACACCAGCCCCTGAGCTGGGGAAAGTCCGGACAAAGGGAGAGGGGTGTAACCACCCCCCTTCCTGGTCCCACCCATGGGCAGGACCTAATCGCGTGCCAGCCCCTTTCTTTAGTATAAAGGTAGGAGCGGGCCCCCTTCCCAAATTAGATAATTCTGAATCTTAATGACTTTCCACGAAAGAACTCTTGAACCTTTCTGAAGACTCTCCCTTGTGGCTAAGGAGTAGCCACCCTGCACCAGCGGGCACCATCTAAGAGCATGCGGTTTGCTGTAAGTCCATCCTCCGGATCAAGACTGCCCAGCTCGACGAGACCCGGATTCCCTGCCATCTCTGACCTCTACCTACATCATCAGGCCAGCTGAGATTCGTGGATGTGACGAGACCCGAGGGACCGACCATCTTCAGAACCTGCACGACGCTTATGCAGCACGACCGCCGAGGGATCCTCGAGTGAGTGCTTTGGGGTTTGAGAAGCCCTAACCCTGAGCAGCTCCAGCACCGAAGTCCAGCCCCCCAGCATCCACGAGATCTGCGTGGGGTCCTTCTGCTCTTTGCTGCTCACCGCGTTGTCCGGCTACTTGCCTGCTGGCTTGTGGCCCTCCTGACGACGAACCACGCACTTCCATCGCTTGTCTGGTTGCTCCAGACTGGTCCTTGCTCCCCTCCAACAGAGGAGCACACCGGACCCTCCTGGTCCACTCCAGACGCCATTTTGAGTCCACCGCGTGGGCTTGCCTTTGCCAAGGTTTGTTGCCCCAATCCTGGGTCCAGCATCGCCGACAGCAGACACCTTCGTGGGACACCTCGCACCTCCATCCTGGTCGCCGACAACGCCTCCTGGTCCGAGAGACTGCAGAGCCCAGCGTCGCCCACTCACCTGGTCGAGGTGACTTCATCCGGTGCCATCCTGGTGCCCACCTAATCACTGGCTAGTCCCCTCTGCTTTCAGGTCGTCTCCATCATCGATCCAGGCTTGGATCACTCCGGACATCATCACTGGTCGCCTGCCAGCAACTTCTTCTTTCAGGCTCCATAGACTGTAACGAGGATTCCCGAAGTCTTTTGAACCCTATGCAGCCGCAGCCCCTGGGCTAGGTAACTTGAGCATTTCGGTGCTCCAACGTAGGTTTACTATCTAAGTGTCCAGATCCTTTTTCGTTTTCAGCCTAACTAGTCGGATTCGTCCGATAACACTAACTTTACGAAATCTAGCATCCATAGACTTTGTCCCGCATCCCGCGTGAGAGTGCACACTCTGCACCCGATCTCCCTAGGCCTCCGGCTCCTAACCTGAAGGTTCAGTAGTGTAGTCCTAGCGATCCTGAAGCCTCTGGATCTTGTTACTCACCTGCTAGTATTTTGCATTCCACTTTTGTAGTATATGGTTTTTCATGCCCCTCGGGCATTTGTGTAAATTGTGCAACTTGAAGTATTTTCTTAAGAGTTTTGTTGTGTGCTTAGCTCCCTGACTCATAAAGAGTTCAGGGTAGACTTGTTATAAATAAATATCCTTTTATTTTCATAACAACTTGTGTGGTGTCCTTTCACTTGGTGTTCAAGGGGTATATGTGATGGTATAACAGCTGGCTTAACGCGCCCTCTAGAGTTTAGC